>NC_069503.1:434216508-434875258 GCF_027579735.1 Bombina bombina
TTCCTTAAAGGGACATTAAACCCACATTTTTTATTTCATGATTCAGATAGAGAATACCATTTTAGACAACTTTCTAATTTACTTCTATTATCTAATTTTCTTCATTCTCTTGATATTCTTTCCTAAAAAGCATATCTAGTATGCTTCTGATAGGTGGCTGCACATAGATGCCTCATGTGATTGGCTCACCAATGTGCATTGATATTTCTTTAACAAAGGATAACTAAATAATGCAGCAAATTAGGTAATAGAAGTAAATTGGAATGTTGCTTAAAATTGTATTATCTATCTGACCCGTGTCACTAACTGTCTTTCTCATATCTCATCTTGGATGTCCTCTCACTACCTTAAGCTAAATCTCTCCAAAACTGAGCTCCTTATTTCCCCCCCTTCTTCAAAAATCTCCACCCCCAACTTCTCTATAACTGTTGATAAACTCCATCATCATTACCCCCTCAGATCTTTCTTTCACTCCTCACATTCAGTCCTTGGTTAAAGCCTGCCGCTTCCACCTTAAAAACATCTCTAAAATTAGACATTTATTTTCACAAGACACAACTAAGATTTTAATCCACTCTCTCATCCTTTCACGCCTCGATTACTGCAACTCCATCCTTTCTGGTCTCCCTAGCTGCCGCCTAGCTCCTTCACAATCCATAATGAATGCCTCTGCTAGGCTCATCTTCCTTACACATCGCTCTTCATCTGCTGCACCTCTCTGCCAATCCCTTCACTGGCTTCCTCTTAAACAAAGCCCTCAACTGCACTACTCCCCCTTACATCTTAGACCTTGTCTCTAGATACTCTCCCTCCCGACCTCTTCGCTCTGCCCACTATCTCCTCCTCTCCTCCACTCTTGTTACCTCCTCACATTCCTGTTTACAAGACTTCTCCATACTGGCTCCCATCTTATGGAACTCTCTGCCTCGCTCTACAAGACTCTCTCCTAGTTTTGAAAGCTTCAAGCGCTCCCTAAAGACTGTACTATTCAGCGTACACTAACCTTTTCTAACTCCACTATTATCATCTTGAACCCCTTAGCATGTAAACCTATGAGCCCAGCTGTTTGTAGATCACCCGCAAAAGAGCCAATTAAAACAGTGCAACTCTTGGCAGGGACCTCTACCCATTTGACCCCCTTTAAATGTTACCTTGTATACCGCCTATGTTTATAGCGCTGCGGAATCTGTTGGAGCTCTACTAATACCTGAAGATATTAATAATAATAATAATAATAAAAATATGAAATAAATTAATAGACAATTTAAAAAATAATTTAAAATGGGAATCTATGCCTACTTACTGGGTCCTTCAGGATAAGCATTTTGCACAGTGAAGTAATATAAGTAATTTTTGCCCCTTCTTCTTGGCATATTTGCTCTAGGTAATTCAGGATGGTGCTTCTGGACTACAATTTTCAAATAGTGTAATTTTTGCCTATCTTTCTAGGCAGATTTGATCTACGTGGTTCAGGTTGGTTTTGGTGGCTCTTCAGAACTGCAATTTTCAAATAGTGCAATAGATTTTCAATAGGTTTGGGATCAGTGACTGAGCCACTGTAGGATGTTAAAGGGACAGTCAAGTCCAAACAAAACTTTCATGATTTAAATAGGGCATGTAATTTTAAACAACTTCCCAATTTACCTTTATCACCAATTTTGCTTTGTTCTCTTGGTTTTCTTAGTTAAAAGCTAAACCTAGGAGGTTCCTATGCTAATTAACCCTTGAAGACTGCCTCTAATCTGAATGCATTTTGACCACTAGAGGGAGTTAGTTCATGTGTTTTATATAGATAACATTGAGCTCATGCACGTGATGTGACCTAGGAGTGAGCACTGATTGTCTAAAATGCAAGTCTGTCAAAAGAACTGAAATAAGGGGGCAGTCAGCAGAAGCTTAGATACAAGGTAATTACAGAGGTAAAAAGTATATTATTATAACTGTGTTAATAATGCAAAACTGGGGAATGGGTAATAAAGGGATTAACTTTATTTTTAAACAACAAAAATTCTGGTGTTGACTGTCCCTTAAACAATTTTGATCTTAAGTTGATCCAAAGTTGCTTTAGCCTTGTTCTTGGGATCATTGTCCTGCCAAGAGGGGGACTTTCTCCCAAGTTTCAGCTTTATAGCCGACTGAAAAGTTGCTTTCATGTGGCTGATGAGTAATGGCTTCTTTCTTGCCACCCTCCAATTCAGGCCAGTTTGTTGCAGAGCTCTTGAAATTGTTGACTGGTGCAAATTTGCTCCATTCTAAGCCACTGACATGTGTAGTGCCTATAGAGTAACTGATGTCCTCTTCTTGTCTTCCTTGACAAGCCTCTTCCTTGCTTGGTTGCTGAGTTTTTGAGAGCGACCTTTTCTCTGCAGTGTCTAGTGGTGGGATAAAGGCAAAACTTCCAGATAATTGATCAGTGTTAACTGGGGTGTCTAAACACTTACGGCTAGATTACGAGTTTTGCGGTAAGAGTGGCTCGGTACTAACTTGCAAGTTATTTCCACCGCTCACCTCCCTATATCGCTGCTATTACAGGTTTGCAAAAACCCGGTGTTAGCAAGCAATAAGTGAGCGTTGAGCAAAATTGAGCTCCATTGCGCACCTAAATACCAGAGCTGCTTTGAGCTGGTTTTACGTGCTCATGCACAATTTCCCCATAGACATCAATGTGGAGAGCCGGCTAAAAAAAAGCCTAACACCTGCAATAAAGGAGCGTAAAGCTCCATAACGCAGCCCGATTGATTCCTATGGGGAAACAAAATTTATGTTTACACCTAACACCCTAACATATACCCCGAGTCTAAACACCCATAATCTGTCATCCCCAACATCACTGCCACCTACATTATACTTAATAACCTATAATCTGCCGCCCCTAATGTCACCGCCACTATACTAAAGTTATAAAGCCCTAAACCTAACCCTAAGTCTAACCCTAACCCTAACACCCCTAACTTTAATATAATTAAAATAAATCTAAATAAAAATTACTATCATTAACTAAATAATTCCTATTTAAAACTAAATACTTACCTATAAAATAAACCCTAAGCTAGCTACAATATAACTAAGTTTGTATTTATTTTAACTAGGTAGACTAGTTACTAAATGGTTATTAACTATTTACTAACTACCTAGTTAAAATAAATACAAATTTACCTGTAAAGTAAAACCTAACCTGTCTTACACTAACACCTAAACTTACACTACAATTAAATCAATTACATTAATTAAATACAATTAACTAAATTACAAAAACCCCCACTAAATTACACAAAATAAAAAATATTTAAACTAAGTACACCTAATCTAATAGCCCTATCAAAATAAAAAGCCCCCCCAAAATAACCCCCCACCTAGCCTAAACTAAACTGCCAATAGCCCTTAAAAGGGCCTTTTGCGGGGCAAAATACAATCAACCCCCCAACAGTAAAACCCACCACCCACACACCCCCCAAATAAAATCTAAATAAACCTAAGCTCCCCATTGCCCTGAAAAGGGCATTTGTCTGGGCATTGCCCTTAAAAGGGCATTTAGCTCTTTTTCCGCCAAACCCTAATCTAAAAATAAAACCCACCCAATAAACCCTTAAAAAACCTAACACTAACCCCCAAAAATCCACTTACAGTTTTTAAAGACCCAACATCCATCCTCAATGAAGCGGCAGAAGTCCTCATTGAAGCTGGCAGAAGTATTCATCCAAGCAGGCCGAAGTCTTCAGCCATGCCGGCAGAAGTCTTCATCCAGACGGCATCTTCTATCTTCATCCATCCGGCGCGGAGTGGCTCCATCTTCAAGACTGAAGGTTCCTTTAAGGGATGTCACATTCTATTGGCTGTTCCAATCAGCCAATAGAATGCAAGCTCAAGCCTATTGGCTGATTGCATCACCCAATAGGATTTTTTACCCTTGAATTCCAATTGACTGATAGAATTCTATCAGCCAATCGGAATTCAAGGGATGCCATCTTGGATGACGTCCCTTAAAGCAGTGATTTGCAACCTTTTTGTTGCCGTGGCACACTTTTTTACATAAAAAAATCCTATGGCACACCACCATCCCAAAACTTTACAAAATCACACATTGTAGCCTAATACAGGATATATAATACAGTGTATATATATATATATATATATATATATACACACTGTACTGTGCTGTCATGCCATGCCTCCTACAAACTATACATGACATATAAATATTTAAAAATTTGAAAGAGGGACACCCCCACACTGTTGTCAGTCTGCCGCGGCACACCTGAGAATCTCTCAAAGCACACTAGTGTGCGACGGCACACTGGCTGAAAAACACTGCCTTAAAGGAACCTTCATTCTGGAAGAGACGTCGATTGAAAAGGATTCTCCGTGCCAGATGTCTTGAAGATGGAGCCGCTCCACGCCGGATAGATGAAGATAGAAGATGCCGTCTGGATGAAGACTTCTGCCGGCTTGGATGAAGACTTCGGCCCGCTTGGATGGAGACTTCTGCCGGCTTCGCTGAGGACTTCTGCCACTTCATTGAGGATGGATGACGGGTTTTCAAAAACTGTAAGTGGATCTTCGGGGGTTAGTGTTAGTTTTTTTTAAGGGTTTATTGGGTGGGTTTAATTTTTAGCTTAGGGTTTGGGCGGAAAAAGAGCTAAATGCCCTTTTAAGGGAAATGCCCATACAAATGCCCTTTTCAGGGCAATGGGGAGCTTAGGTTTTTTTAGATAAGATTTTATTTGGGGGGTTTGATTGTGTGGGTGGTGGGTTTTACTGTAGGGGGGTTGTTTGTATTTATTTTTACAGGTAAAAGAGCTGATTTCTTTGGGCCAATGCCCCGCAAAGGCCCCTTTAAGGGCCATTGGTAGTTTATTGTAGGCTAGTGGGTGTCTTATTTTGGGGGGGCTTTTTTATTTTGATAGGGCTATTAGATTAGGTGTAATTAGTTTAAATATTTGATCATTTCTTTTTTTATTTTGTGTAATTTAGTGTCTGGGTTTTTTTTGTAATTTAGTTAATGGTATTTAATTAATGTAATTTATTTAATTGTAGTGTAAGGTTAGGTGTTAGTGTAACTCAGGTTAGGTTTTATTTTACAGGTAAATTTGTATTTATTTTAGCTAGGTAGCTAGTAAATAGTTAATAACTATTTACTAACTAGTCTACCTAGTTAAAATAAATACAAACTTAGCTGTGAAATAAAAATAAAACCTAAGCTAGCTACAATGTAACTATTATTTATATTGTAACTAGCTTAGGGTTTATTTTATAGGTAAGTATTTAGTTTTAAATAGCAATTATTTAGTTAATGATAGTAATTTTTATTTAGATTTATTTTAATTATATTAAAGTTCGGGTGTTAGGTTTAGGGGTTAATAACTTTAGTATAGTGGCGACGATGTTAGGGACAGCAGATTAGGGGTTAATAATATTTAACTAGTGTTTACGATGCAGGAGTACGGCGGTTTAGGGGTTAATATGTTTATTCTAGTGGCGGCGATGTCCGGAGTGGCAGATTAGGGGTTAATCATTTTATTTTAGTGTTTGCGATGCAGGAGGGCCTCGGTTTAGGGGTTAATAGGTAGTTTATGTGTGTTAGTGTACTTTTTAGCTCTTTAGTTATGAGTTTTATGTTATGGCATTGTAGAATAAAACCCATAACTACTGACTTTCAGTTTACGGTATGGATCTTGACGGTATAGGCTGTACCGCTCACTTTTTGGCCTCCCAGGCAAACTTGTAATACCGGCGCAAATGAAATCCCATTGAAAAAGGACTTTTTGAAAGCTGTGGTATTTACGTTGCATTACAGCCAAAAAACTGTGCGCTGCTGCTAAACCTGCAAGACTCGTAATACCAGCGGTAGTGAAAAAGAGCCATAACGCTGCGTTTTCACTCATACCGCAAAACTCGTAATCTAGCTGTTAGATATTACCTTGTACCCTTTTCCTAAATGATACTGTCATTACTTTAATGCTCCACATGGAGAGGCCATTTGTTAGGGAGTTGTATTGCCATTAGTTTTCCTCAACTATGTAAACATTGAACTTCTAGTGCAGAAGGATTAAATATTTTTGCAAGCTGAATAACATAAAATCAATACCACCTTACAATAATTATTTTTGATATCAATTTTTGTTAAGATAAAAAATCACACAAAACAAAAGTTAAATATGTTTTTTAATAAAATGTGAGACTTGGCCAAGGGTTTGAATACTTTTGCATTGTATATAATATTTAAAAGGTGGAGATGTCTTACATACAGAAAATAAATATCACACCTTAATGAATATAAACCTTACTATTTTCTTATTAGCCATCTTTTAGAACAATAATCAATAGATGAAATAGTATCGTTTGTTTTAAGAAATAACTGATCAACCTTTGCACAGTAGCATGAAATATCTCACCTCTAAAAAAAGAAATAAAAAAAGAAAGAATCTGAAACGATAAATATAAATATATATTTAGAAAAGTGTTTACAAAGAACATTGCATTTTATTAAAGTTCAGATTTTATTTTCCCCAAATTAGATTAAGAAAATATACTTTAAACATTGCCCCTAACTTTATGGTCTGTTTTCTTGAGACAATATCCAGGTTTTAAATGCCATATTACAAATCTGTTTAGCTGAGCTTATGATAGTAGCCTGAATACCAGTAGTGTTTCATAATTGCTTCGGGAGAATGTCTGTTCCTGGTTGTATAAAAATAAACACCCTTCTCCTTTCTCCTATATTAACATTGCACCATAAATTTAAAATGTTTATTTTCTCATTCACTGTTCCATGCTTGACTGCAACTATTTTTATTGATTAGCTTAGAAGAGTGTTGGGTAAAGGTATGCTATGTCCTGCATTTATTAGCATGGCAGCATACACTGCAGTAGCCAGTTACCCATAGAACAGAATTCTAATATAATAGCCCTCAGCACTTTGAGGTGCAATACAGTCAGGTGAAGGAGCATATGTTCCTCAAAGCCACTCATTGTGTTAAATTTACTAAAATCCCTTTTTTGGCCTCTTCATTCTTTCACCAATTTCAGTTATTAATAGAAAGATGACTAGTAAATTAGTTGCATATAACAATTCAGAAACTTGGAATTTCATACAATTTAAAAGAATGACCGGTTTAAAGAAGCCTTTTCCCCAAAAAAATATTATAAATGCCCTATCCTATGCATACTTATTAGTCATGTGATAATAGTGTATGCACAACGCTTATACACTTGTATCACAGTCATTTGGAAATCCTAAGATAATCACTAGGTATATGTACAAATTAGCCATTCTTTTGAAAAGTTTATTATAGTAATATACATTGCCTTTTTAATAACATTTCCCAGTGAGCATATTTCTTTATATTCTTTTATATAAAATAAAACTGATGAAAAAAAGGGGGGGTATGGACAGCGCTAAGTGAGCTTAAAAATGACCACAACCAAAATAAGTGTATTAAGGAAATTTTATTCTTAAAATGCCAAATACTTGGATTTATATGAAATATATGTTAAATTATAGTGACCGGTCACACTATGAGATCTATCTTTTTATTGGTTACACAAACCCATAAATATTGGTAGGTATAAACCAATGTAGATAAAATGCTATGCACTTGATACATAAAATAAAACTGAATAATGAATCAACTTGCTTATATATGATATTCCATATAAAAGTCCAGCCATATTATACAGATGCAGTGGCGTCACTAGGGGGGTGACACCACCAGAATTTTTTTTTTTTGAAATTTTATTAAAATTCAAAGAAATACAATGTAGAAATGCATAGATTTTTTTATTAGAGGGGCCAGCATTTGTGAACATTAGTGGGACTGGGGAAGTTGTAGACACAAATAGTTTTCCTGGCTGCTTTTGCTTGTTTGTATTTTGCTCCTCCCCTGCCCAATTTCACTATGAATGTTGTGGGCGTGCCGTAGGGCATGCGAAGTTGCACTGCTAGCCTAAACTTGTCTGCCTATCTGTGCTCACTGCTCAGTGACGTGTGGAGCAGTGGAGTCACTTACTGCTGTGCTGTCTCCTGGCACCTCACCGCATGACTGTCTCTAAAGTGAAGGAGCCACGTATGATGCCCACCAGACCGGTATGGTTACGGTACACTAAGTGCACACTGAAGAGGTAGGAGGGGAGGGCGGGCGGAGGTCTGGGGGCGGGCAGAATGCAGAGGTGATTAGCCATAAGAAGTGGTAGGCACGCGGCCTGGGGCTGTGCACTGACAGATGTGGAACAGAATCAGAGAGCAGAATTTTCATAGTTTGCGCGCCTAAACCTTTTCTATAGTGATTTTTTGTTTTTGTTTTTGTGTGTCTGAGTGTTTTTTTGTGTGTGTGTGTCTGAGTGTTTGTGTGTGTCTAAGTGTGTTTCCGAGTGTTTGTGTGTGCATCTAAGTGTGTTTTTAAGTGTGTCTGAGTGTGTGTGTGTGTCTGAGTGTTTGTATGTGTGTGTGCCTGTGTTTTTGTGTTTGTGTGTGTCTGCTTTCTGGGGGGTGGGGGTGGGGTTACACCATAACTTACCGCACCAGGTGACACCAACTCCAGTGACGCAACTGTACAGATGCCAACACAGAGCATAATATAGTTGTAGATACAGTAGAGAAGTCTTCTGTCAGACTCCTGTGCTGTTACGACAGAGAAAAGTGAATGATGGAAGAAGCTGTAGAAGACAAACTCCTGATTAACCCCACTGTAATTAACTGGCTGTAGCCTAGAGCACAACAAGTGTATGTAGGAAACAATCTATCACATTTCATTCTGTAGCTCCTGCCTGTTATTTATCTGAATGTTGTATACTGCTATTTATTGTATGCCATGCTGAGGGGCCTTGTTTGAAATTTACTGAGGTGTGCTTCAGTTATCATTTCCTCAGTTAATAGTGGCCATTCCTTCCATTAACATAGATATCTGGCTAGATTACAAGTGGCACACTAATATTAGTGTGCGCAATATAAGAGTATTGCAAGCACGTTATTGTGCGTGCATATTACAAGCTTAATGTAAATGCGTTCGATTGAGCATTATCGAATATAACGCGTCAGGTTAGCACGACTGAAGACCTTGCGTAAAGGGTTAGGGTTAAAAATGTTGCACCAAACACAACATAAATACATAAAATAAACTGTTACACTCATATAAACACTATCTGATAAAAATTATTTCTAAATATATTAATAAAAAAAGGCTATAAAAAAAGGCTATAACATATATATGTGTCTAAATAATAATTCTATAATAATATTTAATGACGTGTTTTACTGTGTATTTACTGTAAATATTTCACATTCCAATATTTTTCACATATAGGAAAATGTTATTTTTATTTAAAATAAATATTTCTAAATGTATCTGTATATACCTATACCTATATATCTATTTATATAGATCTATAATTATAGATATATATTTATATTAACATTATCAGATATATATAGAAATATATATTTAATAATAAAAATTAAAAAAAAATTCTATGTGAAGAACATTGAAATGTAAAATATGTGTAATGCGCTTTGGGTTGCACGCTTTAGGTCTATTGAAATAGACCTGAATTTAGCGCTCATCGGGTTTTGCTCATGCACAAAAGTTTTACTTTCAACTTGTAATATGCACTAACCTGCACACCCAAAAATATTACTTCTGGAGGTGTTAACGCTCAATAGAAATCGATAAATAGTGCGCCGCTTGTAATGTAGCCCATAACTGTGCCTGAATCTTGGAAATGTTTTCATTTGTAAAATATTTGCTCACGGTTATGTCTCACGGTTGAGTCTAGCTGTTTTAAACCCAACAAGGTGTTTCCTTCTTTAATTGTCTTTTCTATAACTGTTTTTACATTTTCTTTTGTGTATATGTGTGAATGGACTGTTTTATAAGTAGTTTTTTTTTTTATTGTAATTTGTTTATTTAGTGATGTTTTGTTGTATTGAATCTAGGGCAACATTTGTTCATGTAATACATTTCTAAGGAGTTTTATTGATTCCAGACCAACATATCTTTATGTAATACATTCATAATAATAAAAATACTACTAAATTGTCTAAGAGGTTACTCCAGTTCCTCCATCACTACCAGCCTCAGCCTCACCAGCTCATAATTATTACTACTTTTACTAAAATACCCTTAAAAAGTAGACTAATAGAGATTATTATATTTTTGTAGTATTGCCTTTCAATAGACGTGGTAAAAAACAATAAAGAACTTTAAGAATTCCTTGAATGTGTATAAGATTATCCTAATAATCAATAAGGTAGGAAACAGAAGAAAGTACATAAACCACCAAATCCTAATCTTTTCATTTGTAACACATTGAAAATCAAGTTACACGGCTTCAGTGGTAATTCTGAACACTTACACAGCAGGTAACAAGGCAAATTTTACATGATCTGTAGTCTGTACTGGCTAGTTATACACAATGAAAGCCCTTGACAAAGGTCAATAGCTTTGTTTATTCTTTATTCATTACTGTTCAAACGATCAGTTTATTATGTGGTTATCTCTGTTTTATTTTACCACATTAGTGACATGCACAAAAACTACAAAATTAACAGCTGGGGTGAGTTGAAAATGAATACAAGTGTTAGTATTTATTTATGTCAATTATAAAATGTAAAAAAATAGTCAGTGGATTTCTATGCCATGGAAGTAATAAACGTACATATTTTATGTAACTATACTGTACATTGGGCACTTACCAGCAAAAGTTAAATAAGAATGTTCAGCTACATTGTAAAGAGCTCTACATATACAACAAGTTATTTTTATTTCATTTTTACAGTCGTTTCAAACAAACCTCTGCATAGGTTTGTTCATTTTTAAATTTAATAAGGTTTTAGTCATTTTATTTTAAAATGTGTTAGAATTTTTTTTTTTTTTTTTTTAAAACAGATGTGCACAAAACATATCAGTATAAGCTTAAACAACAATAAAACAGTAAACACCTTTTAATTGCAAGACATTTCTGTGAGTCGGGCCTCCCCTGGGGGGGCTCTAGAGCATATAAGGGGAGCAGTGACACTTTGCATTATTGTATGGAAACCACAAGCGGCACCATATCATAGTGGAATAAGGCAAAGGGTGTAGGGATGTAGGTGGAATAAAGGCACTGAGGTTAAAATTGCATAGAGACTGTTGCGTCTGTTGTCTTGATCATTTAAAGGAATATGAAACCCTAAAATGTTACTTTGTGATTCAGACGGACCATACCATTTTACCAAAGTTTCCAATTTACTTCTATTATCAAATTTGCTTAATTCCCATGATATTCTGTGTTGAAGAGATACCTAGGTAGGCATCTGGAACACTACATGGCAGATAATAGTGCTGCCATCTAGTGCTTTTGCAAATGGATAACATTTTTGCAAAACTGCTGCCATATAGTGCTCAATAAATGAGCTGGCTCCTAAGCATAAGTCCCTGCTTTCCAACAAAAGATACCAAGTGATCGAAGAAATATTGATAATATAAGTAGAATAGAAAGTTGTTTAAAATCGCATGCTCTATCTGAATCATGAAAGAAACATTTTGTGTTTCATATCCCTTTAACACAAGATTAGCAAACTGCTAAGTTAAACGTGAGTGAAGCTCTTTTGGTTCAGCAGAATCAGCTCTTGAGAGTTGTGTGTGAACCCTGGATCAGCTGTAAATTCCCCAAATTTAAACTAAAAATAAATATTTAAATTTTCTTTAAAGATAAAAAATAAAGTAACATTTATTATGGGACTGGGGGGAGGGGGGCAGGCACTGCCTTGTAAATTTTGTCAGAGGGGAGGCTCACTGCTTAAAGTGACATGAAACCCATTTTATTTCTTTCATAATTCAGATAGAGAATACAATTTATATAATTAGCTCCAGAAGAAATAGCAATGCACATGGTTGAGCCAATCACTTGAGGCATCTATGTGACGAAGTTGAAATTAACTACTGGGACTAAATCATTTGGCTGGAAAATAGTACCAAAGTAACTTCTCATTGGGTCTCTTTTCTTATACTTGCTTTCCTATATTTGCTCCTCAGAGAACTGCTAAAATATTTTTTAGTTCAATCAATAGCATAATAATCAAAATCACAATTTTGACAACACTGATAAACTTTTAAAATATACAATTCTAGCTAACAAACTTTGTGCAAATAAAATACTTAACACTAAAGCACTTAACAGCAAACATTCTGGTAAATGTCAATTCAGCGGTTTAAAGGGACAGTTAACACCGAAAATGTTATTGTTCAAAAAGAAAGATAATCCCTTTATTTACTATTCCCCAGTTTTGCATAACTGACACTATTATATGAATATAGTTTTTACCTCTACCTCTTGTATCTAAGCTTCAGCAGACGGCCTCCTTAGCTCAGATCTTTTGACAGACTTTCATTTCAGACAATTAGTGCAGACTCTTAAATAACTCCGCAGGCGTCAGCACACTGTTATATATATATATGGCACACATGAACAAACAGTACATGTTATTAGCTATTCACAGCCAGGAAGGGAGATAAGAGGTGGACTGCAGAGTCTTAGAAATCAGCCAACCTAGGTTTTGCCTTTAACAAAAAAATACCAAGAGAAACAAGCTAATTAACCCCTTAAGGACAAGGCTATTTTTCAATTTCTTTCCCTGAAGGACAAGGGCTATTTTTAAATTTCTGCAGTGTTTGTGTTTTGCTGTAATTTTCCTCTTACTCATTTACTGTACCCATACATATTATATACCGTTTTTCTCGCCATTAAATGGACTTTCTAAAGATACCATTATTTTCATCACATCTTATCATTTACTTTAAAAAAAATGATAAAATATGAGGAAAAAATGGAAAAAAACACACTTTTTCTAACTTTGTCCCCCACAATCTGTTACACATCTACAACCACCATAAAATACCAATGCTAAATAGTTTCTAAATTTTGTCCTGAGTTTAGAAATACCCAATGTTTACATGTTCTTTGTTTTTGTTTTTTTTTGCAAGTTATAGGGCCATAAATACAAGTAGCACTTTGCTATTTCCAAACCACTTTTTTTTCAAAATTAGCGCTAGTTACATTGGAACACTGATATCTTTCAGGAATCCCTGATTAACCCTTGACATGTATATATATATATTTTTTAAAAGACATCCCAAAGTATTGATCTAGGCCCATTTTGGTATATTTCATGCCACCATTTCACCACCAAATGCGATCAAATAAAAAAAATTGTTCACTTTTTCCCAAATATTTTCACAAACTTTAGGTTTCTCACTGAAATTATTTACAAACAACTTTTGCAAGTATGGCAAAAATGATTGTAAATGCTTCTCTGGGATCCCCTTTGTTCAGAAATAGCAGACATATTTGGCTTTGCCGTTGCTTTTTGGTAATTATAAGGCCGCTAAATGCCGCTGCGCACCACACGTGTATTATGCCCAGCAGTGCAGGGGTTAATTAGGTCATTTGCAGGGAGCTTGCAGGGTTAATTTTAGCTTTAGCGTAGAGATCAGCCTCCCACTTGACACATCACACCCCAGGATCCCTCCCAAACAGCTCTCTTCCCTCCCCCATCCCACAATTGTCCCCGCCATCTTAAAGGGCCATTATACACTCATTTTTTCTTTGCATAAATGTTTTGTAGATGATCTATTTATAAAGCCCATAAAGTTTGTTTTTTTAAAAAATGTATAATTTTGCTTATTTTTAAATAACATTGCTCTGATTTTCAGACTCCTAACCAAGCCCCAAAGTTTTATTTGAATACCGTCAGCTACCTTATCCAGCTTGCTCCTGTTTGTGCAAAGGGTCTTGTCATATGCAAAAGAAGGGGGAAGGGGGGAGTGTCTTATTTCCCACTTGCAGTGGGCTTTCCAGCTTCCTTTTCAACAGAGCTAAACTGAAAGCTTCTAAGTACGTTTTTAAACCATTTTATACTGGATTTTTATACCAGTATCTGTGCACCTTATTCTTTATAGTAGTGTCTATTATATGCAGTTATATGAAAATGAGTGTATACTGTCCCTTTAAGTACTGGCAGAAAGTCTGCCAGTACTAAAATAAAAGGTGTATTTAAAAAAAATAAAATGTAAAGCATATTTACATATGCAGCTGTGTAGGATCCTCCCTTTACCCCCAACCTCCCTGATTCCCCCCAAACAGCTCTCTAACCCTCTACCTCTAACTTACTAGGAGCCATCTTGGGTACTGGCAGCTGTCTGCCAGTACCCAGTTTGCAAATAAAAAAATAAAAAAATATTTTTTTTTCCTTTTTTCTGTAGTGTAGCTTCCCCCCCCCCCCCACAGACCAATCCCCTACCCGCTCCCAGATCCCTTAGATTTACTTTCATTAGGGATTTTATCCCCCCTTACTGTCACTTATATAAAATGTTTTTCTGTAGTGAAGTGGTTCCCACCCGCTCCCTCCCCGTGCTCTTACCTGCCCGCCACCCCCGTGCATGCGTGCGCTCTCGCGCGCGCTCCCGACAACCCCGCCCCCGATCCCGCCCCCCTCTCTCTTCAGCCTTTCATCGATGGCCGCCCACCCGCCTCACACGTCAGCTCCCACCCACCAACGATTGCGGCCATTGATGCCGGTGCAGAGAGGGCCACAGAGTGGCTCTCTCTGCATCGGATGGGGAAAAATGTTATTGCAGGATGCCTCGATATCGAGGCATCACTGCAATAACCGTAAAGCGGCTGTAAGCGATCAGGATCGCTTCCAGCCGCTTTAATCCCCAAAGTCGTACAGGGTACGTCGCTGGTCTTTAAAGACCAGGTTGTGTGTGACGTACCCTGTACGACTCGTGTCATTAAGGGGTTAAATGATAAAAGCAAATTTGAAAGTTGTTTAAAATGACTGTCTCTTTAAATGGCTTTGAATATATAGACTTTAATAAATGTATTGAACTTGGCTTGCTTGCAGAGCTTGTTATGTCTATTTCACACGTTCAACATTTTGGGCCAGATTACGAGTTGAGTACAAATTAACACTTCTGGTCAAGTGTTAACTGCGCTAGAAGTAAGTTTTTTTGCTCTTGTCAGATTTACACTCATATTATGAGTTGAAAGTAAACAGTTATCGCTCATGCTCTAATCCGACAATCGCAAAAAGCCGAAGTTTGAATATCAGGTGTGCATTCACGTACTGTACTAACCCTAGCTAAGCGTAAAAGCTGTGTAATGCGGCGATGCTATGGCGTAAAGGGAAGTCTGCCTTAAAAAGCAGGCTAAAGGTAAAAAGGTGAGTCATTGTGAACCTCATTTGCATGTCTTACCCAGAATCCCTCGCTGCATTGGAAACAGTGTAATCAGAGAGTTTCTGTGGGAAAAGCAAGTCTTCTGACTTGTCTAGATTTGTAAATGGTTTACACAATGAGTTTTTTTTCTACATTTTGTATTTATTGGATGATTTTAAACTCACTTTTCGCCTCCCCATAATTTTAATTGTTGTTGTATTTCCCCCAGAAATGAACTTTTCCAAGCAGTGATTCAACCTACTCCCAGCTGATGAGTGGCAATAACCACGAAACAGCTGTCCTGGGATTGGTCTGAATCACTGTACTAACCCTAGCTAAGTGTAAAAGCTGTGTAATGCAGGGATGCTATGGCATAAAGGGAAGTCTGCCTTAAAAAGCAGGCTAAAAGTAAAAAGGTGAGTCATTGTGAACCTCATTTGAATGTCTTACCCAGAATCCCTTGCTGCATTGGAAACAGTGTAATCAGAGAGTTTCTGTGGGAAAAGCAAGTCTTCTGACTTGTCTAGATTTGTAAATGGTTTACACAATGAGTTATTTTCTCTACATTTTGTATTTAGTGGAGGATTTTAAACTTACTTTTCGCCTCCCCATAATTTTAATTGTTGTTGTATTTCCCCCAGAAATGAACTTTTCCAAGCAGTGATTCAACCTACTCCCAGCTGATGAGTGGCAATAACCACGAAACAGCTGTCCTGGGATTGGTCTGAATCACTGTACTAACCCTAGCAAAGCGTAAAAGCTGTGTAATGCGTCAATGCTATGGCGTAAAGGGAAGTCTGCCTTAAAAAGCAGGCTAAAAGTAAAGCATATTCTCATTTCCGCTAACATGACATGAAAATATGAATATTTTACATTCCAATGTTCTTCAAATAACAGAATATGTTCTATTTATTCATAAATGCATATTTCTACATATATCTGATGGTTTTTTTGGTACAATATATATCCCTACCTATATACATAGATGATTTTATATAGGTATAGATATATACAGATATATATAGGAATATCTATTTAGAAATACATAGAACATAGTCTGCTATGTTCAGAACATTGGAATGTGAAATATTTACAGTAAATACACAGTATAACATTTTATTAAATAGGAATATTGCATAAATATGATTTGACATGTTTTCATCCACTTGACAGCAAAGGGCTTAGATGCACTTTTATATATATATATATATATATATATATATATATATATATATATATATATATATATATGTCTATTTATGTGTACATATAAATGTATGTGTTTATATGTGTATATATGTATATAAATACATATATACACATATAAATACACATGTATACATACATACATATATGTATACCTACATACATATATATATATATATATATATATATATACCTATATATAACAAATAGCAAGGATTGCACTCACAGGTCTTTTTCAAATAAGTAAACAAGTACTTTAATGTAACGTTTTCGGGGATCTAGTCCCCTTCGTCAGCATAAACAAGTGAAGAAAATCCACAACATTTATAGTGAACATCAATCAAACAATTCTCTTACCAAGCCTAGTCAGTGGCGCCAAAGTTCTATGGTGGAACGCATCTTGCGTTCCACTATCTCGTAGGACCGGAAGTGTGCACACATCACTTCCTGTAACGTACATCATAATACATTTCAGTGCATAACTGTAAACTATATTGGCACATTATAAAACCATACAAATCGTGTAACTCACACCAGTGTAAATATTGGATGCTGCCTACACGCAGCAAAATAAGTGTGACTTATATATAAAGAAAATAGTAGATACCATAACAACCCTATACGGCATTCTGTTGCTATGGAAACATATACACAAAGTACAGTGGTTTGATGAAATAACAATGTTAGATCCAATGCAGGTGTGTAATATACTTAGATCCATAAGGTAACAAAACAACCTTAGTTCATAAACACATCACATATGGGGGCATATAATCTAAAGTGATTAGAAAAGGTTTAGCACCCCAAATACTAAATAAAAGAGATGTGTGTTTAAGTCATTGCACGCTGTTAGTGTATTATGTGTATCGTCAAAAAGAAAATGAAAGCAACAAAAATAAAACATTTTATTTTTTTTACACCAAGACTATATTGTATTCATGTCGTGCAATGTAATGTTAGAGCTTCAATAATGGTGGCACCTCTAGTGGGTAGGATTCTATTGTGTTAAATGCATACTACTAGTATGTTGCAATACCATTCACATACAGATTTCAATCTGGTTTAGGTAGTTATCAATCATACTTATCAAAGATACTACAGGCTAATTCAATACAACATATACCCTTTATACATAGAATCACTAATATTCAGATCTTAATGATTCTGACATGCATAACCATCCTCAGTCTTATACAGATATACAGGTGGTAGATATTGGGGATGACCCAAAAATACAGTCCATCACAAATGTACCCTGTAGAGTACACTCCGATTCTGTGTGTGTTCAAGTGTCCACCTATGGGCTAATGGACTTCCACACACCAAAAAGGATGCTAGATGCTCCCATAGTTGTATGCTGTGAGCCAATGGTAGGCCGAGGCCCAGCAAGTGGGACCCCCACACCACCAGCGCCCAACAGAGTACCAGTGACATAGGGATGCACCCCAAGTATGTATCACATACAACGGAGCTACAGGAGTACCTTAAAATCTGGTGCTGTGTTTAATCCCCCTGGGTATATTGTGCCCAAACGGTATATCCATTGTGCTTCACGCATCAACAGCACCTTATTTCAATCTCCCCCTCTATCCAGGGGCAGAACATGATCAATCAGTATGTATCTGATAGAAGACACCTTCTGTGGCCCTTCCTAGCGCAATGTCTTGCTATAGGTTGATCAGAGTCACCCTGTTGTAGTGCCACTCTGATTGCGTGTCTATGATTCGGCATGCGTTCCCTTAGGGTTCCAGACGTCTTTCCCACGTAGAAACTGGAACATGGACAAAACAATAGATACACCACATGTGTAGTAGTGCATGTTATGGAATGTCTGAGGACAAAATTTTGGTTAGTATGAGGATGGTGAAAGGATTTGGTGTTGATCAATCCATTGCAGGTGGTGCACCCTAGGCAGCGATATGACCCTTTGATATTGATCATTGTCCCAATAGTGTAGCTCCGTTTGGGATCTGTCTTGACCAACAGGTCATTCAGATTAGTTCCTCTTCTATAGCCTACCATTGGATTGAGATTATTGGCAAAGGGGAGTTTTGGATCAGAGGACAAAATTGGCCAATGGGATCGAAGTATTTGTCCAGTTTTCCTTGTGCTAGGTGTGAACATAGTAGCCATAATCAGCTTATCTTGGAACCCACATTTGGGTTTTGCTGTAGTAAGGTCCAATTGTGTCAATAGTGATACTTCATCAATCGTTTCTCTGACCAATCTTGGTTTATATCCCTTTTGGATTAATTTATCACCTACTCCAGACAACTGGGAGACTCCTGTCGCTTTATCAGAGTTATTACGCATTGTCCTAATCATTTGCGATTTGACAATGCCCCTCATTAAAGCAGGAGGGTGACAGCTATCCGCTCTAAGGATTGAATTTCTGTCAGTGGGATTATTGTACAGGGTCGTACCCAAACGTTGTGTCGCTTTGTATATGCTCAGATCAAGGAAGTTTATTGTCTGTTCATTGAAGGTCATTTTGAACCTAACAGTTATATATAGTGGGTTACCTGTGAGATGTTCCTTAATTGCAGTTAACCCCATCTGATGCAGAATGATGGTATATAAACTGTTAACAACCAGGGTGACTAGAATGTCACCCTGCTGTACAGTTACATTGTTAAACTGTCTGATGAAATCAATTGTATCAAGAATAAAGGACCGAGTGTCCCTAACAACAGTCTGTAATAAGATGTCCACATATTGGGCTACTGGCTGTAAGAGAGACTGTACAGCGGAGACTATAGGGCGGCCAGGGGCTTTGCCTAGCCTTTTGTGGATCTTGGGTATAGTATACAGGATAGGAATCCTAGGAAACATAGTTGTACAAAATTCTCTGATGTGTTCTGAAATAAATCCTTGTTCAAACCCAACTTGATAAGTGTGTCTAATTGTCGTTTGTATGCATATGTTGGATCTGAAATTAATGGGGCATATGTGGATATGTCTGTGAGCTGTTCAAGGATGTCACCTCTGTAGTCAGAATAATTCAGGAGGACAATAGCCCCGCCCTTATCTGCAGGTCTGATCACTACAGAGGAGTCACCCTGAAGAGTTTTAATGGCTTGCCTTTCCTCATGTGATAAATTATTTTTTCACGGAGTATAAATTCTCTCAGTGTCCAAGTCCTGTGTCACCAACCTTATAAACGTTTTAGTGCTAGGGCTGCAGTTGGTGGGCTCAAACGAACTCTGAATTTTACACTTGAGTTCAGTAGGAGATTTAGGCCAATTGGTATTTACATTTTGGAAAAATTCTTTGATTTTCATTGTTCTATTTAACTTATGAATATCCAATCTTTGTTCAAATTCGGAAATTGAGGTACTGGGCACAAAAGATAAACCCTTGTTTAATACCTTATATATATATATATACACACATACATACATATCCATCTTTAGGGCCCCATGTATTAAAGGTTGAGAAGTTGTCCACTTGCTTTCGCAACATACTAGCAGCGGACAAACAGGATCCGCTGCCCATATGTATGATTACATGCTCAAGTGAGCATGTAATGCCCGCCCCTTCTCTCGCGCAACCAATCGCGTGAGAGAAGGGATTGTCAATCACAGAGAGCGGTGATTTCCCCTCGCCACCTCAGGGGTGGCATAGGGTGTAAGAAGCAACAGTCTAATGACCACTGCTTCTTACATTGCGGGAAGCAGGCTTGCATATGCAAACCGGCCCCCACAAGGGCTCTGGAGCAGATTTCGTTTGCTTAATACATGAAGCCCTTAGACATGAATATGTTTGCATCTCTATGTTAAAGACTTTGCCTGCCTTTTTTTTGTCTAACACCTGAGATCTCATATCTTTGAGCCTCTATAAATTTTGTGTACAATATTTTTTTTAAAATAATTTTTTAATTAGTTGGTGTTATTATGAGTGTATGTGTACTTTGTAATGTATTTTTGATGTGTTTTGTGATACTTTTTAGTTTTGTGAAACAGTTAACCAGAGCTCTGAGGTCGTGGTGATCATTCTAGCATAAATTGTGCTCACGCATTCTCATTTACTTTCAACTTGTAATACTAGCGCACAAAAAACTAACGCGAAAACCAGATATTGCTTGCGCTCAAGAGTTAGCGCTCCACTCGTCATCTGGCCTACAGTCACTAAAACAGCTTATCTTTTAATGCTTAAAAGCTGATGCTTATTCCTAACTGCAGCAAAACCTCTGTGGCACAAATCTGGTATTCTCAATAACATAAAACTATATAAACTGAATAAAACTATGGAAGCAAATTGTATAAAACAGCTTTTTCCAAGATAAGTCCCAAATCCATTGCATCCCCAGCCCCATAAGTCTCCTAGTTTATGAAAGAGTATAAATGCTAGGGTAATGCTAGGGTAATCTAATTATTACACCATTAAATATTTTTAATGCAAGAAAGAGACAGACATCATGAAAGCAGAAAAGCCAAAACTATGAATTCTACCCTTCCACATGCATATAACAGTAATAACTCCTCTGTCATGACCTAAACCATTTTCTAAATACAGATTATTGAAATGTAAAAATACTATTACTTTTCATGTATAGATTAATTAATGTGACCCGGGAAAGAACAGGCAGAAGATGTAATGACAAAAGAGTAAGGAGAAGAACATCTCCAAGTTGACTAAGGCATGGTAGAGTATTGAGGAGTAGTTCAAACGGCAATATACAATAGATTGTGCAGCATAATCTAACAGACCACGTGAGAGCAAAAGGAAGAAGAGGATGATCACAAAGATTGAGAAAACCCTCTGCCACATGATAGTTGTATGTATAATTTAAAGAATATTATATAAATGTTGTTTATTATGCAAATATAAATTAGTACAACCCGGACAAGAGCAAGCAGTAGAAAGCAGTAAAGAGACAGTAATAAGGAGAATGTATCTAAGTAAACCAAGGCATGGAAGAGTATTTAGTAGTATTCCAAAAACAGTACACAGCACAGTGTTCTGTATGATCACAGGGATCAAATGAGAGGAAGGGGAGTATGAGCATCGAACGTGAGTGAAGCCTCCAGGGTTTCTGATCCATCAGTGGGAGTCAAACTCTTGTTTAAACACTCCTATCATCTCTGTGCTAATAACATACAGAAAGAAGACCTCTAGGATTCATGTTCAATTTGCCTTATGGAATATTAAAATGTGAACCTGTGCATGAACCTGCCCTACAACCATTTATAGTTAATTAAATGACCAAAAGGGCCCAGCAGATTGCTACAAAATCTTTTATCTAGCTTTGGTCAAGTTTCTCAAACTTATTCCAACACTGTATGTAACAGTGAATCTGAAAGGCTTCCACCTTGGCCCATATAGGTATAAAACTAGACATACAGGTGAAACTCGAAAAATTAGAATATTGTGCAAAAGTTCATTTATTTCACTAATGCAACTTAAAAGGTGAAACTAATATATGAGATAGACTCATTACATGCAAAGCAAGATAGTTCAAGCCGTGATTTGTCATAATTGTGATGATTATGGCTTATAGCTCATGAAAACCCCAAATCCACAATCTCAGAAAATTATAATATTGCATGCAATCAATGAAACAAGGATTGTACATACCTGTAGAACAATATCAGACCTCTGAAAAGTATACGCATGCATACTATATGTACTCAGTACTTGGTTTGGGCCCCTTTTGCAGCAATTACTGCCTCAATGCAGCGTGGCATGGAAGCTATCAGCCTGTGGCACTGTTGAGGTGTTATGGAAGACCAGGATGCTTCAATAGCGGCCTTCAGCTCTTCTGCATTGTTCGGTCTCATGTCTCTCATCTTTCTCTTGGCATTGTCCCATAGATTCTCTATGGGGTTCAGGTCAGGCGAGTTTGCTGGCCAATCAAGCACAGTAATCCCACGGTCATTGAACCGGGTTTTGGTGCTTTTGGCAGTGTGGGCAGGTGCCAAGTGCTGCTGGAAAATGAAGTCAGCATCCCCAAAGAGATTGTCTGCGGAAGGAAGCATGAAGTGCTCCAAAATCTCCTGGTAGACGGCTGTGTTGACCCTGGACTTAATGAAGCACAGTGGACCAACACCAGCAGATGACATGGCTCCCCAAATCAACACAGACTGTGGAAATTTCACACTGGACTTCAAGCATCTTGCAGTGTGTGCCTCTCCATTCTTCCTCCATACTCTGGGTCCTTGGTTTCCAAATGAGATGCAAAATTTGCTCTCATCAGAAAAGAGGACTTTGGACCGCTGAGCAACAGACCAGGTGGTTTTTTTTTTTAGCCCAGGTAAGACGCTTCTGATGTTGTTTGTTGTTCTGGAGTGGCTTGACAAGAGGAATGCGACATTTGAAGCCCATGTCCAGGATCCGTCTGTGTGTGGTGGCTCTTGTGAAAGTCCCCAACACTTTTGATTGGCCTTTTCCTGACAATCCTCTCCAGGCTGCGGTCATCCCTGCTGCTTGTGCACCTTTTTCTTCCACACTTTTCCCTTCCACATAACTTTCTATTAATGTGCTTTGATACAGCACTTTGGGAACATCCAACTTCTTTTGCAATTACCTTTTGAGGCTTTCCCTCTTTATGGAGGGTGTCAATGATGGCTTTCTGCACAACTGTCAGGTCAGCAGTCTTTCCCAGAATTGTGATTCCTACTGAACCAGACTGAGACACCATTTAAAGGCTCAGGAACCCTTTACATGTGTTATTTCTTAATTAGCTGATTAGTGTGGGACCCTTTGAGCCTAGAATATTGCACCTTTTCACAATATTCTAATTTTCTGAGATTGTGGATTTGGGGTTTTCATGAGCTGTAAGCCATAATCATTACAATTATGACAAATCATGGCTTGAACTATCTTGCTTTGCATATAATGAGTCTATCTCATATATTAGTTTCACCTTTTAAGTTGCATTAGTGAAATAAATGAGCTTTTGCATGATATTCAAATTTTTCAAATTTCACCTATATGTCAAATGTAGTATGAAAATAGCAATCAGTGTATGAGGCTGCCCTATAACTATCTATAACATAGCATGTGTATCAAGGTATTTGCTGAGCATAAATCACAAAGAGTAAAGTATCCCAGAGGCAGGTGAAGAACCAGGAAGATTTATATTTTCTGTATACTTTTACAAGCTTATTGAATGATACTGTACCCATTCCCATATATATATTGCCTTGATTTACTAAAATAAAATTATTTTCTGTGATTTCTGTGTGTATCTTTTTCTGGTTATATATTTAATTAATACAGTAGATGAGCTAATTCAGTCATTAGAAACATTTTGCATTATAGGCCTTTTTCCAACATTTTTAACCTCAACATTTAGCTGAATGAGTTTCTTATTTATGACTTCAAACAGCACCTCAAATCTAACATTAAAGCACTTGTGATGTTAAAATACTTGCATTAAATAGCACCTTATACATTATACAATAAAAAACTAAAACAGTTCCCCTTCTAAGGGCAATTAAATCCTATTTTCACACAAAGGGCACAGAGTTGGTGGACTTAATATAATCAGATTCTTGCTGTACAGCTCGCATAAAACTTGGATGAGCGGTGAATATATCACTGCTGGGAAAAAAAGCTTCCTTTAAAGTGGGCCTGCAGCAGCGCGGACAAGAAGGACAAATTATGGAGCTATTTTAACCCCTCAGGAACAGTGTTACAACAGAGAAAATGTGCCATTATACATTTTATGTAAACCAGACACAATTAGGACAACATTTCTAAGGGATCAGGGAGGTGGGATGGTAAGGGGGATCCTACACTATAGAAAATAAATAAATATATTTAATTTATTCAGAAATAAAAAAGCTATACATTTTAAGACTCTCTGCCAGTACCTAAGATGGTGGTAAGGAGTTTGGTTGGGGGGGGAGAGCTGTTTGTGAGGGATCAGGGAGGTAGGAGGGTTGATTTTTACACTAGAATACTATAACCCTTGCCAGCTAGCTAATTAACTTTTTCAATACCAGGAATTTCAGAAGTATGGTGCGCAGCTGCAATAAGTGGCCTTCTAATTACCAAAACCATATTTGTCTGCTATTTCTAAACAAAGGGGACCCCATTTGTGTTATAACTACACAAGCGTTATGTAAATCATTTCAGTAGAAGACCCAAAGTTTGTGAGAAAGTTAACAATTTTTTTTTATATGATGGCAAAACATTAGCATGAAATATAGCAAAATGGGCCTAGCTCGATACCTTGGGTTGTCTACTAAAAATATATATAGTTTTGATAAGTAAATAAAAACAAGGCTCTATTTCTGTTTAAATGGAGTGATAGCAAACATGCTAAACATTCACTTGTATTCTCTTAAAATACTGGAAACAAAGGGGTTAAACTGAATTCAATTTAGGGTTCTCAAATTATTCTAAAGAAAGAGATATTGGTGGGTATAAAAAGGTACTGCTGCTCAATGGAGTGGATTTTTTCAAGGGTTGGAGGGGATCCAAATCTGAGGCTTGGTTCAATTTAAACTCAATTTTACTGTTTAAAATAGCAGATCAAGAATATGTTTTTAGATTTTTTTAAAGTATATATATTATAAGTATATCTTTTGAACAGTAATCTATAGATGGGTGAACATACATGGGATACTTTCCTTCATATGTGCAGGACAAAATAGATCTGCAGAAGGGTTCCTTCTTTGCCTCTCTAGTGGGAAGGTGAGATAGTATGTGGCATTTTTAGCAGCAAATGCCACTAAAGCAATATTCTTTAATATAATTAAAAATATAGTACAATTAATATCTTTTTCAGTAAAGGTAATGGCTGTTCTTTTCAAATGACACCAATAGCTTTCTCCCAGTGAGAAGAGGGCCAACATGTAATAAACGTGTATAATGAGCTATTAAAGGTTTTATCATCTGTCCCACCCTATCATTCCTTTTCTCAGGACCTTGAAAGTCTAATGTTCTGTATGGGAAGTTCCCAAACTTTAGGTAAACTTTGAAGTTCCATAGATGACAAATGTAGGTTTATTGTGAATCCATTCATATAGTTCACAGAGGAGGGGTGTAGAGCCAATGCCTACACTCTGTTAGTGCCAATTTTGGGTCATATTATAAGTGGAGCGTTAGAGGTAAACTTTTTGCGCTTTTCAGGTTGCGCTGTTATTATGAGTTGAAAGTAAAAATTTTGTGCTCACTTCCCCCATAGAAGTCAATGGAGAAAAAAAAGGGAAAATAACCCTACTCACACGCAAACAGAATTGCATGTTCTCATATGCGCATACTTATTATTATTATCATTTATTTGTAAAGCGCTAAATTCCATAGCGCTGGGTACAATGATAGGGGTATACAATGACAAAGATTTGTGATAAAATACAAAACATGACAAAACTAAACAAATATAGTACAGGAAGAAAAGGGCCCTGCTCCGGAGAGCTCACAGTCTATAGGTTTAGGGTGCAGAGACATAAGGTTGGGGTAGCTTGTTATATTGGTTGTATTTGCAGCAGTGAGTCAGGCAGTTCATGTACATGTATTAGTTTGGTTCAGATGAGGGATGGAGGAGAGATGGTAAGCCTCTCTGAATAGGTGAGTTTTCAAGGAGCGTCTGAAGCTATACAAGGTTGGAGACAGTCTTATGGAGCGGGGTAGAGAATTCCAGAGGACAGGAGCAGCACGTGCAAAGTCTTGGAGGCGGGAGTGGGACATAGAGATAACAGGAGTGTAGAGACGTAGGTCGGAGGTTGATCAAAGAGGACGGGATGAGGAATATTTCACGATGAGAGAGGAAATATAGTTGGGGTTAGACTGTTGAGTGCTTTGTAAGTTAGGGTTAATACTTTAAATTGTATTCTGGAGTGTATGGGGAGCCAGTGTAGAGACTGTCAGAGTGGAGCAGCTGATGTAGATTGGCGACTTTGGTGGATGAGTCTAGCAGAAGCATTCATAATAGATTGAAGGGAGGAGAGGTAGTGTTTTGGAAGGTCATTTAGGAGTAGATTGCAATAATCAATGCGTAACAAAATGAGGGAATGAATAAGTATTTTTGTAGTTTTTTGAGTAAGGAAGGGACAAATTCTGGAAATGTTGCGTAGGTATGAATGGCAAGATTTGGTAAGCGCTTGTATATGTGGGTTGAATGTGAGTTCTGAGTCTAGTGTGACCTCAAGACAGCGGACCTGGGGTGAGGTGTTGAGAATAGAGTCTCCAACCATCAGAGAAATGTCAGGTATTGGATATCTCGAAGAGGGGGGGATAAGAAGCAGCTCAGTTTTGGACAGATTGAGTTGGAGGTAGTGTGAAGACATCCAAGAGGAAATTGCAGAGAGGCAGTCAGAAATCTGGTTGAGTAAAGAGGGAGAGATATCAGGAGAGGAAAGACAGATTTGGGTATCATCAGCATATAAGTGGTACTGGAATCCAAAGGAGGCTATGAGGCCTATTTAACAAATGTTTTGCGGACCTGATCCAACAGTGCGGATCAGGTCCGCAAGATATCGCTGAATGCGGAAAGCAATACTCTCTCCGTATTCAGCATTGCACCAGCAGCTCTTGTGAGCTGCTGGTGCAACGCCACCCCCTGCAGACTCGCGGCCAATCGGCCGCCTGCAGGGGGTGTCAATCAACCTGATCATACTTGATCAGGTTGAATTGTGGCGATTCCTGTCCGCCTGCTCAGAGCAGACGGACAGGGTTTTGGAGCAGCGGTCTTTGTGTCAGGGTTTTTTCCCTGTTTTGTTTGCCATGTGCTGCTGGCAGCCATTTTACTCACCTCTCTTGCTGACTATGGTGCATTGTGGGGGATGCTGCTCATTTCCTGCACTTCCTTTTATGGCCAGATTGGTGTGCATCATCCGTGTGAGACAGGATGCAGTCTCAGAATTGTGATGTCATCACTTATTATTTAAAGGGCCTCTGTTCAGTATGCTTTGCCTTTGCGTTGTCTCAGACCTGTTTGTGAGAGTTCCTGTTTATTACCTGGCTGCCTGACGTCCTTCCTGGTTCATGATCCCTGGCTTGTTCCTGACTCTGCTGTTTTCCTTGTTCCTGATTCTGGCTCGTCTGACTATTCGTTTTGGCTCCTGACTTGGCTCATCTGACTACCAGCTCTGGTTTTGACTCCTGGCTTGTTATTTGACTTGTGTACTTTTTATTATTTTTTGCTATAAATAAAGGTGTGATTATTTTTGCACTTCTAGTCTCAGTCTGATTCCTGGCACCCTGACATTACGCAAAGACCATGAATCCTGATGGTGCTAAAAATCCACCTTTACCTGCCATCAATTCCAGGATGGATGTACAGGATCACCGCTTGGATCAATTTACACTAGCCCTGAAAACCCTGCTGACTCGCACTGCACATTTGGACCAAAGTGTCCCGCAAGTTATGGCTGCTCCTGTTTCCGCTGCTGCACCTATGCCTACCAGGAGCATGTCCGGTTCTGCACCTCTACCTCTGCGATATGGAGGCGATCCTATTCAGTGCAGAGGGTTTTTGAACCAGGTGGGCATTTACTTTGAGATGTTACCTCAGGCGTTTCCCTCTGAAAGAACTAAGGTGGGATTTCTCATCTCGTTACTCTCTGACACAGCTCTTGCCTGGGCTAATCCCTTGTGGGAGACTAATAAACCTGTGATTTCAAATTACCCTGAATTTGTGGCCTCCTTTCGAAGGGTATTTGATGTTCTGGCTCGCTCCTCCTCTGCCTTGTCCATTCAGCAAGGTACAAGATCTGTTGCTCAGTATGCTATTGAGTTCCGTACACTTGCCGCAGAGGTAGGTTGGAACAATGAAGCCCTTGTTGCCTCCTCCATAGTCACTCAGGATCTTGTTGACTCCGGTGTTGCGGGCTATTTCATTGACAGTGCTTTTGTATCAAAGCACTCCATTCCTGTTTTGCCTCAGTCCGTTCCACTTGCTATTGAGGCCATTGATGGCAGGCCCCTTCAGCCCACACTCGTTACTCACGAAACTGCTCCGTTGTCCATGGCTGTTGGGGATCTCCATTTTGAAACCCTCCAGTTCCAGGTGATAAACTCTCCGCATTTTACGGTTGTTCTGGGTTATCCCTGGCTCCAAAAGCACAATCCCAGTCTTGACTGGTGCAGGTCCGAAATTTTGTCGTGGTCCCCGCAATGTATTTCCACTTGTCTTCGGAAACCAGTTAAAGTCTTGTGCACTTCTTCAGTATCTCAATTGCCAGAGGAGTACCAAGAGTTCCTAGACGTTTTTGACAAGGTGCGTGCCGGTACGTTGCCTCCTCACCGGTCTTACGATTGGGCCATAGACCTGCAACCCGGAGCCATTCCTCCTCGGGGCCGGGTGTACCCTCTGTCTGTTGCAGAGAATTGTGCTATGGAGGAGTATGTTGCCGATGCTCTGTCATGGGGGATCATCTGCAAATCCTGCTCTCCTGCAGGGGCTGGCTTCTTCTTTGTGAAGAAAAAGGGTGGCGAGTTAAGACCATGCATCGATTATAGGGGTCTTAATCGTCTTACCATTAAGAATGCTTACCCTATTCCGCTCATTACGGAACTCTTTGACCGCCTCAAGGGAGCTACGGTCTTTACTAAACTTGATTTGAGAGGAGCATACAATCTCGTTAGGATTAAGGAGGGCCACGAATGAAAAACAGAATTTAACACCAGGAGCGGGCATTATATCTATATGTATCTTGTAATGCCCTTTGGCCTATGTAATGCTCCTGCTGTTTTTCAGGAATTTATTAATGATGTCCTACGAGATATGTTGCAACATGTTGTGGTGTACTTATCGTTCTGATGTTACACAGGTTCTTCAGAGACTACGTGAGAATGGCCTGTTTTTTAAACTCGAGAAATGTGAGTTCCATCAGACTCAAGTAACCTTCCCAGGTTATGTTATCTCAGTTGCAGGGTTCTCCATGGATACTGGCAAGTTATCTGCAGTTCTGCAGTGGCCTGGCCCAGTTGGTCTTCGGTCTATTCAACGTTTTTTGGGGTTCACCAATTACTATAGAAAGTTTATTAAAAACTTTTCTTCCTTGATCAAACCTATCACAGACATGACCCGTAAAGAGAATGATCCACTCCATTGGTCACCTACTGCCATTAAGGCCTTTGATAGTCTTAAGACTGCCTTTGCTGCCGCTCCAGTTCTGGCTCATCCTAACCCTGTCCTTCCTTTCGTTCTTAAGGTCGATGCATCTGAGACTGGAGTAGGTGCCCTCTTGTCTTAACGTCCTATGCCTGACGGTTCCTTGCATCCGTGTGGTTTCTTCTCTTAGAAATTGTCTCCATCGGAGTGCAATTATGAAATTGGCGACAGGGAATTACTGGCCATAATTTTGGCACTCAAGGAATGGAGGCATCTTCTCAAGGGTGCTAGCGCGCCAGTGCTCATTCTTACTGACCACAAGAATTTAACTTATCTATCTGAAGCAAAATGTTTGTTGCCCGACAGGCCAGATGGGCGCTATTTTTGTCTCAATTTAATTATGTGGTCTCCTACCTGCCTGGTAGTAAGAATGCTAGGGCTGATGCCCTCTCTCGACAATTTTCGCCTCTGTCCAAGGAGGAGTCTGTACCTACTCCTGTTATACCTCCTGACCATATTTTGGCTACCATACGTACTAATTTGACTTCTCCCTTGGGGGAGGAGATCCTGGCTGCACAAACCAATGCACCTCCTGAGAAACCTAGTGGTAAGTGTTTTGTTCCTGAGAATCTTCGAACTAAACTTTTGCACACTTACCACTATCCTAAAGCCGCAGGTCACCCAAGCAAGAACCAAATGATTTGGTCTGTCACTCGACAATTCTGGTGGCCAGGTCTTCGTTCTGATGTTGCTGCGTATGTTGTCTCCTGCTCAGTTTGTGCACAGAATAAGACTCCTCGACGTCTTCCTGTGGGTCTTCTTTAACCTATTGCTAATGGTGAGTGTCCTTGGACACATCTTTCCATGGACTTCATTGTCAAGCTACCTGATTCCAATGGCAATAGTTATCCTTATGGTGGTTGACCGTTTTTCCAAAATGTCACATTGCATTCCCTTGATGAAGCTGCCTACCGCTCAGGAGCTTGCTTCAATTTTTGCCCGGGAGGTCTTCCGTTTACATGGGTTACCCAAGGAGATAGTGTTGGACCGGGGTAGCCAGTTTGCCTCCAGATTTTGGCGTTCCTTTTGTGCTCAAATGGAGATCCAGCTTTCCTTCTCAGCATATCACCCTCAATCCAATGGGGCTGCTGAACGGTCTAATCAAGCTCTGGAACAGTTCCTCCATTGCTATGTCTCAGATCACCACAATAATTGGTCTGAACTGTTACCTTGGGCAGAGTTTGCTCGTAATAGTGCTATTAATGCTTCCTCCAAGTTTATCCCTGTTCATGGCGAATTATGGGTTTCAACCATCCTTGTTGCCCGATTCATTCATGTCTCAGGGTATTCTGGCTTTGGAGGAGCATCTCCGGCAACTCCGTTCCACGTGGGTGCAGATTCAGGATTGCCTTCATCGTTCTATGCAGCGCCAAAAGTTCCAGGCTGATCGTAGGCGTCTGCCCACACCTTCCTACCAGGTTTGTGAGAGAGTTTGGCTGTTCTTCCGCAACTTGAACCTTCGTGTGCCTTCCAATAAATTGGCTCCCCGTTATGTTTGTCCTTTTAAAATACTCCGACGGGTTAATCCTGTGGCCTACACTCTTGACCTTCCTCCTGCTATGCGCATCTCCAATGTTTTTCATCTCTCCCTCTTGAAACCATTGGTTTGTAATTGGTTTACCACTGTGTTGCCTCGTCCCCGTCCTATCTTTGTTGACAACCATGAGGAGTATGAGGTCAGCAGCATTATTGACTCTCGTATGTCCAAGGGCCGTGTACAGTATTTGGTTCACTGGAGGGGCTACGGTCTGGAGGAGCTTTCTTGGGTTCCCTCCTCTGATGCTCGTGCTCCCGCCCTCCTCCGTGCCTTCCATGCCCGTTTCCCCAATAAGCCTTTTGTCCTCCTGCGAGGGAAGGGTCGCTGAGGGGAGGGTACTGTCAGGGTTTTTCCCTATTTTGTTTGCCATGTGCTGCTGGCAGCCATTTTACTTACCTCTCTTTCTGACTATGGTGCATTGTGGGGGATGCTGCTCATTTCCTGCGCTTCCTTTTATGGCCAGACTCGTTCCTTTTATGCACTTCTCGTCTCAGTCTGATTCCTGGCACCCTGACACTTTGTGACCGCTGCTCCATAACTTGGGTTTCTGGCGAGTCTGAAGACTCACCAGAAACACGGGCCATCAAGCTCCATTTGGAGCTTGATAGATAGGTCCCTATAAGTTTTCCAAGGCAGGATGTATAGAGAGAGAAAAGCAAGGGGCCCAAGACAGAGCCTTGCGGTACTCCAACTGTGAGAGGCATAGGATCACAAGATATGTTGTTAAAGGAAACTGAAAACGAGCGGTTTGACAGGTATGATGCAAACCAGGAGAGGGCTGTGTCTCAGATGCCAAATGACTGTAGTATTTTTAGGAGGAGAGGATGGTCAACTGTGTACATAAATACATATATACACATATATAGACATTTCATAGTCTGAGACCTCATATCTTTGAGCACGTATAACTTTTTTTGCAAATGTTGTTAAATATTTTTTATTAGATGGAATTTTGAGGTGTTTTGTGACACTTTTATGTTTCGTGGAACAGTTAACCACAGCTCTGAAGTCGCGGTATTCATTCTAGTGTAAATAGCGATTGCACTCACACGATTGTATTTATGCTCAACTCATAATATGAACACACTTTAACCTGTGCGCAAACTATTTTGAAACCTGAGTGCAAACGCTTGGGCTCCACTTGTAATCTGGCCCTTTATGGATTAGTAACTGTTTGTTCCCTATGTCTTGTATTCTGTGGGTGAGAAGCTCCTAGGAAAATGGAGTACTTGTTGCAATAATTTTATCTCCAGATCTCATTGGAACAAAATAGCACTTACCCTACACCAGAGATATTAATCTCCAGGATGAACTGCAGAGATCAAATAGAGCTTTATTATTAATTCAAAAGAAAGAAACAACAACGGGAGGCAAAGTAGAGCAATTGGAGCCTTTCTTAGTTTGTGCATAGAAGATTATAGGAGCTGCAGTCTTGGAGACATGTATAAGTAAAGCCCAATAGAAACTAAAGAATTCCAGAAAGTGTTGGCATCAAGTAACTGAACTAAGCCTTCAACACCCCTCTCCGTGATCTGACAAAAGCAGTCCATGAGTAACTTATATTTAACTCTCTACTTCAACTACAATATGGAACCTATTAGCTGATTATGCCTCTAAGTTAGATTCTGTTCTGTGGGCTTCACTTTTTGATAAGTTGGTGCATTCCAAAGCTAAATGAGCTTTGAAAAAGTGCCCCACTACTGGAGAAAACTAACCTTTGGTGATCTACAATGAGATGAGAAGGGAGAGGGAGTTGAACTTGTGCGTGGCTCTATCAAAGATGGCACGGGAGAATGTTAAGGAGAACAATTTCCATGGTTGCTTTCGTTCTAAGCCTGAATTTATTTCAGGGTTTCTTTAACCACTGAGCAGTCTGAGATCTGTGCTTTGGGCTGACTGTGTACTTATCGGTTCCACCACAACTTAAGAGAAATTACCTCATGCAGATTGCAAAGTTGGAATATCTGTGTTTATCTCAGTACCTTTTCATAAAAAGAGCAGTAGGGAAGAATCTGATAACTACAGGCCAATTAGTTTAACTTCAGTAGAAGGGAAATTAGTGGAAATTCTCTTAAAATAAAGAATTATGACTTACATAAAGACAAACAATTTAGAGGACCAAAATCAGCATGTCAGACTAATCTAACTAACGTATTTGATTATGTAACAAAAGAATTAGACCAGGGTGGAGCAGTTGATGTAGCATATCTAGATTTCAGCAAAGCATTTGACAATGTCCCACACAACAAACTAATTCACTAACTGTATCTTCTTGGTCTAGACTCAAAAATTGTGAACTGTGTAGAATGCTGGTTTAAAGATAAAAAAAAAGGCGAACAGATTACGAGTTTTGCGTTATGAGGGGTGCGTTGCTTGCTTGCACGTTATTATCACCGCTCACTTACCTACAGCGCTGGTATTACAGGTTTTCAGAAACCCTGCGTTAAAAGGCAAGAAGTGAGCGTAGATCAAAATTGAGCTCCATACCGCACTCCAATACCAGCGTTGCTTAAGTCAGCAGTGAGCTAGTTGTACATGCTCGTGCACGATTTCCCCATAGACATCAATGGGGAGAGCCGGCTGAGAAAAAGTCTTACACCTGCAATAAAGCAGCGTAAATCACAGTAACGCAGCCCCATTTATTCCTATAGGGAAACTAAAGTTATGTTTACACCTAACACCCTAACATGAACCCCGAGTCTAAACACCCCTAATCTTACACTTATTAACCCCATAATCTGCCACCCCCGACATTGCTGACACCGTCATTATACTTATTAACCCCTAATCTGCCGATTCGGACATCGCCGCCACCTACATTATACTTATGAACCCCTAATCTGCTGCCCCCAACACCGCCGACACCTACATTATATTTATTAACCCCTAATCTGCTGCCCACAACATCGCCGACACCTTCATAATGTTATTAACCCATAATAAACATATTAGCCGTACTCCCGCATCGCAAACACCAGTTAAATATTGTTAACCCCTAATCTGCCACCCCTAACATCGTCGACACCTACCTACATTTATTAACCCCTAATCTGCCGCCCCCAACTTTGCTGCTACTATATTATATTTATTAACCCCTAAACCTAAGTCTAACCCTAACCCTAACACCCCCTAACTTAAATATAATTAAAATAAATATAAATAAAACCTACAATTATTACCTAAATTATTCCTATTTAAAACTAAATACTTACCTGTAAAATAAACCCTAAGCTAGATACAATATAACTAATAGTTACATTGTAGCTAGCTTAGGTTTTATTTTTATTTTACAAGCAAGTTTGTATTTATTTTAACTAGGTAGAATAGTTACTAAATAGTTATTAACTATTTATTAACTACCTAGCTAAAATAAATACAAATTGACCTGTAAAATAAAACCTAACCTAAGTAACACTAACACCTAACCTAACCCTACAATTAAATAAATTCCCTAAATTCAATAACATTAGCTAAATTACAAAAAAAACCTAAATTACAGAAAATAAAAAACAAATTACAAGATCTTTAAACTAATTACACCTAATCTAATAGCCCTGTCAAAATAAAAAAAGCCCACCCAAAATAATAAAAACCCCTAGCCTAAACTAAACTACCAATAGCCCTTAAAAGGTCCTTTTGTGGGGGGAATTGCCCCAAAGAAATCAGCTCTTTTACCTGTAAATACTTTTACAAACAACCCCCCCAACAGTAAAACCCACCACCCACACAACCAATCCCCCAAATAAATCCCTAAGTAAAAAAAAAACTAAGCTCCCCATTGCCCTGAAAAGGGCATTTGGATGGGCATTGCCCTTAAAAGGGCATTTAGCTCTATTGCTGCCCAAAGCCCTAACCTAAATATAAAACCCACCCAATAAACCCTTAAAAAAAACCTAACACTAACCCCCTGAAGATTCACTTACAGTTTTGAAGAGAAGTCTTCATCCAAGCCAGGAGGAGTGGTCCTCCAGATGGGCAGACATCTTCATCCAGACAGCATCTTCTATCTTCATCCATCCAGCTCGGAGCGGGTCCATCTTCAAGACATCCGGCACGGAGCATCCTCTTCCAACGACAACTACCTGACGAATGAAGGTACCTTTAAGTGACGTCATCGAAGATGGCGTCCCTTAGATTCCGATTGGCTGATAGAATTCTATCAGCCAATCGGAATTAAGGTTGAAAAAATACTATTGGCTGATGCAATCAGCCAATAGGATTGAACTTCAATCCTATTGACTGATCCAATCAGCCAATAGGTTTGAGCTTGCATTCGGATGTCTTGAAGATGGACCCGATGGATGTCTTGAAGATGGACCCGCTCCGCACCGGATGGATGAAGATAGAAGATGCCGTCTGGATGAAGACTTCTGCTCGTCTGGAGGACCACTTCTCCGGCTTGGATGAAGACTTCTCCAGGCTTCATTGAGGACTTCTCCCGGCTTCGTTGAGGATGGATGTCGGATCTTCAAAACTGTAAGTGAATCTTCAGGGGGTTAGTGTTAGGTTTTTTTAAGGGTTTATTGGGTGGGTTTTATTTTTAGGTTAGGGCTTTGGGCAGCAATAGAGCTAAATGCCCTTTTAAGGGCAATGCCCATCCAAATGTCCTCTTTAATGGGGATCTTAGGTTTTTTTAGTTAGGGTTTTATTTGGGGGGTTGGTTGTGTGGGTGGTGGGTTTTACTGTTGGGGTGTTGTTTGTAAAAAAAAATTACAGGTAAAATAGCTGATTTCTTTGGGGCAATGCCCCGCAAAAGGCCCTTTTAATGGGCTATTGGTAGTTTAGTTTAGGCTCAGGGTTTTTATTATTTCGGGTGGGCTTTTTTATTTTGATAGGGCTATTAGATTAGGTGTAATTAGTTTAAAGATCTTGTTATTTGTTTTTTATTTTCTGTTATTCAGTGGGGTTTTTTTTGTAATTTAGCTAATTTTATTGAATTTAGTTAATTGTATTTAATTTAGGGAATTTATTTAATTGTAGGTTAGGTTTTATTTTACAGGTCAATTTGTATTTATTTTAGCTAGGTAGTTAGTAAATAGTTAATAACTATTTAGTAACTATTCTACCTAGTTAAAATAAATACAAACTTGCCTGTAAAATAAAAATAAACCGTAAGTAACTATTAGTTATATTGTAGCTAGCTTAGGATTTATTTTACAGGTAAGTATTTAGTTTTAAATTGGAATAATTTAGGTAATAATTGTAGGTTTTATTTATATTTATTTTAATTATATTTAAGTTAGGGGGTGTTAGGGTTAGGGTTAGACTTAGGTTTAGGGATTAATAAATATAATATAGTGGCGGCGACGTTGGGGGCAGCAGATTAGGGGTTCATAATTGTAGGTAGGTGGCGGCGATGTTAGGGACAGCAGATTAGGGGTTAATAATATTTAACTAATGTTTGCGAGGCGGGAGTGCGGCGGTTTAGGGGTTAATATGTTTATTATAGTGGCGGCGATGTCAGGAGTGGCAGATTAGGGGTTAATATTTTTATTATAGTGTTTGCAATGCGGGAGGGCCTCGGTTTAGGGGTTAATAGGTAGTTTATGGGTATTAGTGTACTTTTTACCACTTTAGTTATGAGTTCTATGCTACGGCTTTGTAGTGTAAAACTGATAACTACTGACTTTAAAATGCGGTACGAATCTTGACGGGATAGAGTGTACCGCTCACTTTTTGGCCTCCCAGGACAAGCTCGTAATACCGGCGCTATGGAAGTCCCATGGAAAATAGACTATACGCAAATTGCGTAAGTTGATTTGCGCTAAGGCCAAAAAAGTGTGTGGTGCCTCTAAATCTGCAAGACTCCTAAAAGCAGCGGTAGTAAAAAAGCAGCGTTAGAAGGCTTAACGCTGCTTTTTTACTCATAACGCAAGACTCGTAATATAGCCGAGAGTGTCTTAGTAAATGGAGTACATTCAGCAGATGGGGCTGTTACTAGTGGTGTTCTTCAGGGGTCAATTCTTGGGCCTGTTTTGTTTAACATATTTATCAGTGATATCAGTAAAGGGCTACAGGGGAAAGTATGTCTGTTTGTAGATGATACAAAAATTTGTAATAGAGTAGATGTTCCAGGGGGTAGACAAAATGATAAGTGATATACAAAATTGTTGGATTGGACAAATGACTGGTATGTAAAGTTTAACACTGCAAAGTGTAAAATGATGCATTTAGGGAAGAAAAATCCAAACGTTAATTACAGATTGAAAGACACTTTACTGACTGTAACAAATGTGGAACTTGACTTAGGAATTATTATTTCAGATGGTTTAAAATGTAGTAAAAAATGTAGTATTGCAGCAAGTAAGGCCAGTAGAATGCTTGGATGTATTGGTAGAAGTGTTTGCAGCAGAAATAGTAAGATTCTTATGCCACAGATCATTAGTTAGGCCTCATCTTGAGTAATGTGTGCAGTTCTGGAGGCCATATCTCCAGAAGGATATAAACAAACAAGAATCTGTGAAAATCATACATGGTCTAAAAAATAAAATGTACCAGGAGATACTCAATGACCTAAATTATATATAGTTTAGAGGAGAGAAGGAAAAGAGATGATATGATAGCAACTTTCAAGTATATTAAAGGGCTAAGTAAAACCTTTCTTTCTATCACAGAGTCTTATAGATGGGTCATTCTGAAGACTTTATTCCTATCTGTGCTGCAGGGCTGTAGCTTTTTGTTGTGTGTGGTGGTGTCAGATCATTGTCACCATATAACTGTGCTGGATCTAAAGTAATTGATGTGAATGTTTTTATATGAATTCATAGGCAGGGAAATGGTCACTTTTTTACATGTTCTCTTATTCGAGAACTGACATTTTATATATTTCTGTTATGGTATAGCTGAGGAGCTCATCTGAAAGCAAAATATTTCTATCATGTCTCACACTGCATATATACTTCACTATCTATTTGTCACTGTGAAAGAACTGTCTAGCTATGATGACCTCTGATGGTCTGGTTTCTTCTTGGCTCTTTATGAGATGAATATGGTTTCCAGGTGGTGCTGCCATAGAGTAAGCAAAGATCTTTGTATGAAATAAACTGAACTACTGCTTCCTTGTTGAGATAGAAAAGATCTACACTGTCTTCTCCATTATCTTAGGCAAGAGTCTTGGTATATTCAGAATGACACGATGATATGCTACATATCTGCCTTTAAGAATTACACACAGCATATTTTGTTAACATTTGTTATCAGTTAAACTTTGTTATTTGAAGGTTTCAAAGATTTAATAGTGAGTGCATCAGACCGAGCAGACTTGCGCATCTTGTTAAAGTTTTTAAGAGCTATAGCTGCATGGTATTCATTTTTTGCATCTATCAGGCTATTACAAATTGCTAATCTCCCATAGCTTGACATTCAAGTGGGCTGAAATTGGATACTCTGCTTGTATGTAAAAAAAATAAAAAATAAAATATGTTTTTGTAATACTACTTTGGCATAGGTGAACATACAGGCATTGCTATCTAACTAGTGCTAAATGTACCTTATTTGGGTAATATGCCAGTAAATGCTTGTGAACCTAGAGGTTTCTCAGTAAGCCTTGTCATGGTATAATGATCTGTCTTTAGCAATATCTTTTTTATAATGGTGAATGTTTTCATTTTTGTCTGTATTGCTTTCTGTTTCCTAAACCTGAATAAAAAAGCTCACTGGACATGACCCACCAGCAATGTGAAGTTGGAGTATTGAATTATTGCACTACAGACAGTACTAGATACTGTGTAACTGTAAAGAAAATTAATCAAAAGTTGTCCACAAGGCTAGGGTCATATATAGCAAATTAGTCCATGCTGTATCAAGCAGACGGCAGATAGATACAGGGTAATTTCTAGCTGTGATTTGACAACAATAGCTTAGTATAAAGAGACAGACAGACAAAGGTCAAGGGTTCAGTAACGATCAGGAAAGATTCAGATTCAGGACACCAAGGCAAATTGGTAGCTCAGGCACAGTTCAGTACCCATGATACTTGCAAATAAACCATTTCACAGCTAGTGGAAGTGTCTGTTAGTATATGGCCGGGTTATAATACAATTTATTTAATAATTATTCTTTAAAACAAACCCCTAATAAAATGCATATACGAAACAATTAAAATAAATATTTTATTCCTAAATTCTTTATATTAGTTAAAGTTATAAATACATTGAATTATATTTATAGGAACCAGATTTGAATTAAATTATACAAGCTTAAACTGTTACAATATTCTATACAAAGATTATAAAAATATACCTTTACAATATACCTTATTCACAATCGATTACATTAAAATACCACAATGAAATACCAGAGTATGGATCACTAACTTTAACAGTGCTTAGTTAAACACTATAACAAGATGCTTTAAAAGCCAATTTCTCTGAGCTGAAATAAACTCTTTTTACCTACAATTAAGGCAAGTTCTAAAATATATATATAGTTGCCAATAACTTAATGCACACCCAAAGAGATTTACTTACAATAATAGGTCTGACTTAGAAATATGAAATACAAAGGACCTTTGTCTAGCAAATAAATTATTTAGCAATAATGACTAGTTGAAGTACACAGGACTATGAATATGGGTTTAAAATACAAAGTATGCTCTTTAAATTTACTAGCTGTAATCTAACTATAGCCTTAGATTTAAATATTATATATACTTTAACAGTTTCTTATACTTTACCCAAATAAGCAAATCAATGTTTCATCTTCCAGAGTTTATTGTGGGTCATCTATGGATGGTTTACTCACAATGTGCAAAGGTATAGACCTCAAGAATTGTTAATCTTTCTTTGTTCAAGAAAGTGTCCCCACAAATGGCAGTGAATATACTTGGCACCAAAGCCTATGTATTTTTCTCTCCAAAAGTGAATGCTTCTTTGAATATGTCTGTATCCTCTAGCAGTGAAGTGTATGGGCCTTTATTCCAAAAATAAAGAATCCCTTTTCTTTAATCACTCCCACAGAATTTTGATAGGCCCTCGGAGCTTGTCTTTCCATTGGACCTAACAGAGTTGTCTCTGATTGGTTATTTGGGAGACGCCTCCCTGATTGGCTACTGGGAAATTTCATTTTCAACAGCCAAATGCCTTTTCTCAGTAATACTGGATTTAGGCCATCGGGGGCAGCAAAGACAAACAGTTTCATTATCAATATTGCTAACAGTAAACTATATCATGTAATATGTATATTTAGTATATTCATTGTTATCTGATGATATTAATAAACTATGTGATCAGCATATATATCCCATTTAATATAATTGAAAATGTACAATTTGAGATCACACACTAGTATTATCAATTCTATGTAAAAAGGGAAAATATTTATATAGACTTCCTATACATTCTACTTATAATATTTTGAGAGATGTATTTAAAGTTATATACATATTTAGTGTATAACCATATGATATGACTTAGGTCACCCCTTGCAGGCAATCGTGTATCAGCATCTATTAGCCCCATCTGGAAGATAGAAAAAAAAAATGTTATATATTTCAAAAATGGGATTATTACAATTGCAATTTAATCTGTTACAAATCTGAATTGCATTTCCCATATCCATATATAAATATTTATACAGTCTGGGTATAAATTACATATTTTAGAATTATACAGTTCATATAGATGAATTTCTAACTTCTCTTTTTTAAAATCAAGATTTAAATTTGTATATGCTTTCAGCACTCATAGGGTTAAACATGTCTCTCTGTGTTGTTGTTTTTTTTTTTTTCCTGCTATTTCTTATTTGAAATGCCAGCTCGTCTGGGAGATGTATATTGCGGCTTAGGATGGGACAATTTATCACCTATAAGGTAAGGGCTATTTCCTCTGAGTACGCTTGTACATTTCATTATTCTTATAGATGGACCGTCTGTTCCTTCCAGGGGTTCCTGTGATCTAAGTAATGAATCTTGGGCAGGAAACCCCTTTATTGGCATATATCTGAGGGCTCCATATGTTAACATTTACTTTGAAGTGGCCCACTGGCCTTATTTATACAATGCTCTAAATCCTTTGTTCTCTCCTGTGTAATTTTGCATATTGAGTGGGGGAGGATTGAACTTTGAGGTGTAGTCAGCCAGGCGTCTAATGTCTCATGGTCTCAGAATTGCAATACACAGAATGTGTCCAGTAATAAAATAAGCATTTTCAAATTTAATATTTAATAGATTGTATACTTATTTTATCTTATTATATATATATATATATATATATATATATATATATATATATATATATATATATATATGTACTATCTACTGACATTCACAGATACCCTGACAGGTCATAACATCACCTTAAATAGCTTAAATGGCTCAAAAATCGAATAAAACAATTAGGATCAGATTACAAATGGTACACTATTTAGCTCTTTCACTCAACCGTAAACTTTCTAGAAGTAAGCTTTTAGCATGTTTTGGGGAGAATACTTTAACGCAGTTGCAGTATCGCTAAGTCTTTTGGTGTCGGGTTTCACTCGCATGCAAACATTTTACTTTCAACTTGTAACTTGACGCCAAAAGACTTTGCAATATTGCAACCACGTTAACGTATGCTCCCCATAGTAGTCAATGGATAGCGCAGAAAGCTGCTCAGGGGCTAACTGCCTGAGTTGCTGGGAACTGTACAGTTGTCTGTAAGTATTCAAGTCTGTGAAGTCAAAGTGACTTAGGATGTGTACCCTGTCCAGTTTGAGAGTGCAATCCATTTCTGTATTTTGTATGTACTTAGAGAAATTACAAATGCCTGTGTCTCCCTGGGTGGTTCCCAGTTTGTTTGTTTAAAAGCATGCATTGTGTGGCTGCTTGCTTGGGGCCCAGGAGACACTGACATGATCCTGGGCTTAAACTGTTTGGCACCAAATGCAACTGACTCTCCCATTTTTGCATTTTAATATCACTGTGTGCTTTCTAGAGAGTTCCAGGTTTTCTGTGTGTTGTGTTAAAAAAAAAACTTCCATATTCAATACCACATTATCGTAGCTCACTAGTTTTCAAACCTCCCTTGTAGGCCAGGTTTTCAGGATTACATTGGGTTGAGAGCAGGTTAAATAACCATATTTATTAATCAGCTGATTATTTCACCTGTGCTCTAGTTCAGATATCCTCAAAATGTGACCTGTTAGGGAGGCCTGTGGACAGATTTGAAAACCAGTGTCATAACTCTTAAAATGATATTTAGATAACATTATCATAACATTTAGGTCTATATGAACATGTTATGTTGATATGGAGTTTGGCAGTTATTTTAATTGTATGCATGGTTTAAGCACAAAAATCTTAGAGAAAATGCTTGCATAGATAGCTTGTTTTTTACACATTTTTTACCTATATTTAATGTATTTCATTATAAACTTTAAAAGTGCAACAAAAAGTTTCTAGTGGCTGGGTAATGCAGCTTACTGCTGTTTCTAAATATTACAAATTCTATGCTCATGTATGTCAGTTAATATTAATTTTTTTTATAGGCATGTTTCATAAAAGCCAAAGCAATAGAATTATTGCACAGGCAATTTGCACATCTAGTTAAATATCTAATTTGCATATCCTACCCAGAATCTTCTGGTGCATTGGTAACAATGTATACAGGGGATTTCTGAGGAAAGGCAAGTGGGGATACTTAACCAAAAAAGTATGAAACAGAACCTCCGTAAGGAAAGGTTAAAAGTTTGTCTTTATTAGAATACATAAAATCACACATCATAGCAGGTTTGATGTAGGCTGTGGCTGTGAGATCCGCTGACGTGTTTCGGCTGTTAAGCCTTAGTCATAGCTAATGATCTCACTGTCACTTTCTACCTAAATAGTCACATAAGTGCTTCTATTGGTTAAAAGAAAACTAAAACCAAAAAGCCACGCCTACAAAGCCAATTTCATAGTTAATGTATACAATCAAAGATTTACTCTATTACATGATGGGGATACTTGCCTAGATGTGCAAATTGCCTGTGCAATAATTCTATATATCTATAGGAATAGATAGATAGATAGATAGATAGATAGATAGATAGATAGATAGATAGATCTAAAATAAAAATAAAAATTTATTGTATGTGTAGAACTTTGGAATATGAAATATTAATAACTACTGTCGGGTTAGCGCATGTGTTATAAATGTTAGTTTTTTTTCTTCTATTCTCCCCATTAAAGTCTATGGGGAGAAAAAGTTAGCGTGGTCATGAATATCCAAAGTCCTGAAGTTAGCACATATCTTGTTTTTCTTGTGCGAAAAACTTTTACTTTCAATTTGTAATCCGCGCACTAGCCCAAGTGTGCAAAAACATTACTTCTAGCTGTGTTTACACTTGTAATCTAGCCCAGAATATCTTTGCTGTTACATTAAAGGTTCGAATATCTTAAGGCAGTTAAAGTGATATAAAACACACTATTTTTTTTCACAAATTAGATTTTAAACAACTTTCCAATTGACTTCTATTATCAAATGTGTTTAATTCTAGCTGTTTACATAAAGTAAGCTAATGTCAGGAGTCATATATATGTGCAGCCACCAATTAGTAGCTAGCTCCCAGTAGTGCTTTACTGCTTCTGAACCTACCCAGGTATGCTTTTCAACAAAGGATCCAAGAGAATGAAGCCAATGTGATAATAGAATTCAATTGGAAAGTTGTTTAAAACTGTTTGCACTGTCTGAATCATGAAAGAGAAACTGTGGGTTTCAAATCTCTTTAAAATATCTCCTTTAAAAAGTCATATACAAGAGTTAATAAAACAATGACCAAAATTTACAGAGAGACTTATAGGCCACATAGTTTAATTATTAGAATGTGTGGTTGCAATTAGAATATGTGCTGCAATTCATTATGTAGCAACAGTGTTTTGGCTGTGGACATTTCTATGAATGTGATAAATAAAAATTGATTTTCCCACTTGGCTGAAACACATTGCATTGCAGGCAGTTGGTTATGTACATTAACATTTATTATATATTATTGTAAGTTCCTGGTTTCATTTTTCTCTTTATTGAAATTTTTAAATTAAACTCTGCAAACTCAAAAAAAAAAAGTTTTAAATTGCCATGAAGAGACAACTTTTAAAGGGACAGTCAACACCAGAACTTTTGTTGTTTTAAAAGATAGATAATCCCTTAATTACCAATTCCCCAGTTTTGCATAACCAGCACAGTTATAATTATACACGTTTTACCTCTGAAATTACCTTGTATCTAAGCCTCAGCAGACTGCCCCCTTATTTCAGTTCTTTGGACAGACTTGCATTTTAGCCAATCAGAGCTGACTCCATGGTAAATTCACGTGCATGAGCTCAATGTTATCTATATGAAACATGTGAACTAATGCCCTCTAGTGGTGAAAAACTATCAAAATGCACTTAGATTAGAGGCGGCCTTCAAATTCAAATTAGCATATGAACCTCCTAGGTTTAGCTTTCAACTAAAAGTACCAAGAGAACAAAGCAAAATTGGTGATAAAAGTAAATTGGAAAGTTGTTTAAAATGACATTCCCTATTTGAATCATGAAAGTTTTTTTGGGACTTGAGGGTCCCTTTAAGTATTTCAAGGATTAAAGCTTTTCTAAATATATTTATGAATATATTTCACATTTAAATTATTTCAGGTATCAATGCATAAAATGCATCTAATGAGAGTATACCAACTAGCAGCCAAATAGTTTGATTTCAGCTGCCTATGACAATCAACATTTCTTACACGTTTTAACAGTTTAATCAGCGATCGATTAAAATGTAATTTCTTAAAACTAAATTATTGAAGGTGATTTCAATGCAACACAAGTGTTATTTTAAATTAGGATGTCTTAGATGAGATAGATGGTGAATGCATGCTATTAAAAATTCATTCTATGAAATGTAAAAGATATGCAAATATAAGCACTCAAGATGGTTCAGACTTGACTTATTTATTAAGAGGATTTTCATGCAAAAAGAGGCTGCTACAGATTTCTTAAAATCAAACAGAAAATTAACATAATAAAGATATTTGCCAAAAACCACTTCTTTTTTTGTTAAAGGGGCACTCAAGTCAAACTTAAACTTTCATGATTCAGACAGAAGGCACAATTTTAAACAACTTTATGTATGTGCACCCCTGTTCGCCTCAGCTTCATAAATCGCCCCCTAAGCGCCTGATGATCGAAAGCTCTCTGGGCTGGCGAGATTTAAAAAAAATGCTCACCAGTACTTCTATTTCCCTGGTGGAATGATCTTATGTCACTTTTTATGCCGAAAACAGAGTATCTCACTAAGGGATGCATACTGCATTTTCGTATGAAAAGTGTACAATAACATTTGTATTTTAAGCACCATATAAAACGAATAATTGAACCTTTCAAACTAAAATAAACAGGGGAAAATTGTATTGTTAAAGGTACATGAAACCCAATTTTTTTCTTTGATAATTCAGATAGAGCATACAATTTTAAGCAACTTTCTAATTTACTCCTCTAAAGCGCAAGCAAAAACTTTTTACTTTCAACTTGTAATACATGTGGGAGCAAAAAGTCGAAGTTGAACGCAGTTAGCTTACGAGCAGGAGTGCTCCACTTGTAAACTAGCCCTATGACGGCTAAAATAACTGACTTGCAGAAAAATCTCAAAGTCAACCATTCTGTAAAAAAAAGTTAGTTGCAAAATCTTTGGACCTCATGTATTAAACGACAGGAGGACAAGTTTTCTGCTTTCACAGCAAGCAGATGCTGTATGTCCACTGCCCGCAGTTATCATTGCACAAGGATTACCTTATGCAGTGTGGGTCCCCCCCCCCCACTCTCGCACAATCTGTGTCCACCACCTCTGAGGTTCTACAAATAGATTCTTAACTTGCAGCATCACAAGAGCTCCAAAACAGCCTCTATTGCTTAGTACATGAAGCCCTTTACCTTAATAAATAGAGGAATATTATTATATACAATTATACCATATATATAACAACTAGTATACATATTAAAGTAGTATTTGCTTAAAAAAGGTAAAATAAAAGCTGCTTACAATTCTGTGGAAACTAGAGGGAGAGTCACGTTGCATACTGGTGTATTCATCTTTATTGACTGATAGGGGAAAACCTTACTGTTGTATTAGTGGACAGAAACCATTTCCCTCAAAATGTGGGCTTATTTAGGTTAGGAACATCCATTTGTCATAAAATAGATTTAAAAATAAACCTTTTGATCTCCCTAACATTTTGATAATCTACTGTAGAATTGGTGTAGTATCAGTAAGCCATAGTTGTGATGTGGACAGTTGAAGAAAAAGATATGAGTTATTCAGGGCTTGAGTCTTATCAGTGAAGTTGAGCGATACTGGGTTATAGTCAGCATAGCTTTAGGTTTCTGAAACTGGAAAGAAAGGAAGAAAGCTAAGCTTCTAATGTGAGAAGATCCTGTAAATTGTGGATCATTGGGAGCTTTGTCTAAGATGAACACAAAAAAAAATGTGTACCATGTGTGATGAGAACAGGGCGTGATGTCACTAGTTTGGGGGCGGGGCTTAGGTCCGGTAGTCTGTGTCACAGTTAGTTATTGAAATCAACCTGACTAGATGTATGTTTCCATGCTCTGTAATAAAATAGAGTTGTACCATCATTGCTGTGTCCTGCATATGTCCTGCATCTCATGACATGGTGTCAGAAGTTCTTGCCTGCGCTTCTGTTCCTGATTGATGACGATGTCAAAGTTTACCCCAACTGAGCCTTTTGACTTCTCTCAGCCTGCAGCTTGACCCACATGGCGTCAGCGGTTTCAGTGCTTCAGGATTGCTTCCAAGCTGGACAAGGAGAGTGGTGAAGTACAAGTTAATTCTCTTTTATACTCTATGGGGAAAGATGTGGAGCCAGTGTTCAATGCTTTTACTTTCCAAGAAGGGGAAGAATTTAACTTTGATATAGTTATGGATAAACTCAGTGCCAACTTTGCGCCCAAAAGGAATGTGATTCATGAGAGAGCTTGTTTTCACAAACGTAATCAGCGTGTGGGAGAATCTGTGGAGTCATTTGTGCGCAGCCTGTATGAACTAGCTGAATTCTGTGAGTTTGGTGTTGCTAAAGCAGAGCAAATCAGAGACAGAATACTGAAGTCTCACTGAAGCTGCAGTTAGAGCCTGATTTAAAATTAGATGGGGCTATTAGGATGGCCCGCCAGAGTGAAATGGTGAAAAAGCAAAGTGCTGATCTGAGGTCTGAGAGTATTGTGGATGAAGTGCAACAGTCCAGAAAAACTGCTAGTGAAAGGCACAGTGTGAGCGGTACATCTAAAATAATGGATAGACCTAGAAGTAAATGGGCGCAGCATGCCCGATGCACACAGTGCTACCGTGCCCATGATCAGAGTGTTATATGCCCAGCCAGAGATAAAAGATGCAGAAAATGTAACAGAATGGGCCATTTTGTAGTGGTGTGTAAAACTGAATACATTAAGGAGATGCAGGTGGACAGTGACCAGGAGGGTCAGGAAGTGTCTTTTGTGGGGTCTGTTGTGGAATGGCCAAGCTAAGAGGAAGATTGGAAGGTTACTTTTACTGTAATGGGAGCCAAAGTTGATTTTAAGATTGACACAGGAGCAGATATCACTGTAATGTCTCTCGCTGCATTTATGAAACTGCCTCGACAGCCCCAGCTGGCGAATGTTACTACAAATGTCCAAAGTCCTGGTGGCCGCATTGATTGTGTGGGGAAATTTCTTGCCAGCTGTGAGTACAAGCAAAGGAAATTCACCATGTGGGTGCATGTGATTCGAGGTCAGTGTGTTAGCAATTTATTGAGCAGAAAAGCAGCCTGTGACTTGGGCCTAGTGGCCAGAGTGAATGAGATCTCTGAAGATATGTTTGGTGAATTGGGCCTACTGAATTGCAAGCCAGTCCGTATAGCACTTAAAAGTGAAGCAGTCCCATACAGTATTTCTATTCCCCATAGAATTCTGTTCCCGCTCATGCCTCAAGTGGAGAAGGAGCTTATGTGCATGAAGTCTATGGGGGTTATTGAAGAGGTTGTTGAAGCAACTGACTGGTGTGCCCCCATTGTCCCTGTTGCAAAGAAAAATGGAAAGGTGCACATCTGTGTGGACCTGAAAAGGTTGAATGAGGCAGTGAAGAGAGAGATTTGTGCTGCCGACATTAGAAGACCTAGCTCCAAAGTTGGCTGGGGCAAAGTTCTTTTCCACATTGGAAGCTTCTAGCGGCTTTTGGCAGATCCCCCTAGATCCAAAGTGCAGCAAACTGACTACCTTTATTACACCGGTAGGTCGGTTTTGCTTCTGCAGACTCCCCTTCGGGATATCCTCTGCTCCAGAAATTTTTCAAAGGGAAATGAGTTCTCTCCTAAGAGACCACGTGGGCACGGCAGTCGTCATGAACGACATTCTAGTGTATGGGTCTACAGAGGAGGAGCATGATCAACGTTTAAGTTGTGTGCTGCAGGCTGTCAAAGAGTCTGGGCTGAAGTTAAATAAAGAAAAATGCCATTTTAGGAAAACTGAATTATGTTACTTTGGGCATATCATCAATGGGGATGGCATCAAACCAGACCCCGAGAAAATTTGTGCTATTGAACAGATGAAAAGTCCTTCTGATGTACATGAGCTGAGACAAATATTGGGCCTTGTAAATTATGTGGGCAAGTTTCTTCCAGATTTATCAACAGTTTTACACCCTATCACAGAGTTGCTAAAGAAAGATGTTGCCTGGGTCTGGGGACGTTCACAAGAAAAATCTTTTATGCAGGCCAAGTCCCTGCTGGGGTCTGCCCCAGTGCTGGGGTTCTACGACCCTTCCAAAAAGACTGTGGTTAGTGCTGATGCAAGCAGTTATGAGTTGGGGGCTGCTCTCCTGCAGTTAAATGAAAATAAACTACAGCCCATCGCCTTCTGTTCCCGCACACTGACGGCTGCTGAGTCAAAATACGCTCAAATTGAGAAAGAGTGCCTGGCTGCAGTTTGGTCCTGTGAGCGCTTTCAGGGTTATCTAGTGGGTTTAGAGAAATTTAGTCTGGAGACTGACCATAATCAACTGTTATGATATCGACAAAATACCCTTAAGATGCCAGAGACTTTTAATGAGACTACTCAGGTTCAATGTTCAGGCAGTGCATGTGCCGGGGAAACAACTGGTTGTGGCAGATACACTATCCAGGCTCCCGCTGGCTGCTGCTGAAGAATCCTCAACCAAATCCGATGTGAAAGTGTATGTTGATTCGGTTCTGGCCTCAAAGTCCATTTCTTCAAGGAAACTGGAAGAAATAAAGAAAGAGACATATTTGGACACAGATCTGCAAGAGGTTATTAAGTACATAAAAGAAGGCTGGCCCAAGAGCCGGGCAGCCTGGATGTCTTTAAGTTCTTACCAGCCAGAGAGGTCGCAGCTCACGGAGCTGGAGGGGTTGGTGCTGTTCCAAGACTGCATCGTTATTCTTGTCAGCATGAGGAAGGAGATGTTACACAGGATTCACAATGGCCACTTAGGCATTACTAAGTGCAGAGAAAGGGCAGCTACAGCTGTGTGGTGGCCTAGAATCAGCTCCGACATTGCAAATCACGTGTCTCAATGTGCCTTTTGCTGGGAACGCCGGCCTACTCAGAGAAGGGAGCCCTTGATTTCTACTCCGCTGCCTGCAGGGCCGTGGCAGAAAATAGCTGCTGATTTGTGTGAACTGCACGGGAAAAAGTTCCTTGTTGTGATCGACTACTATTCCAGGTATTTGGAAATTGCACCTTTGAATGATATCACAAGTCAAGCTGTTATCATTCGTCTGAAGAGCATGTTCGCCCGGTGGGGCATTCCAATGGAGTTGGTGAGTGATAATGGCATGCAGTTCGCTTCTACAGAGTTCAGTGCTTTCAGCAGGGAATATGACTTTGTACATTCCACATCAAGTCCACATTACCCGCAGGCCAACGGAATGGCTGAAAGGGCAGTTCAAACTACAAAGTTCATTTTGAAGCAATCTGAGCCGTACCTAGCCCTCTTGTCCTATAGGGCGATGCCCATTCAAGCCACCGGGTTTAGCCCAGCACAGCTGATGCTAGGACGCCAGATTCGCACCACTTTACCCTCAGTGGGTGTCTTCAAGCTGACTGGCTCTGTTCCTCGGGACGAAGTCCTTAGGAGGGATGAAGAGGCCAAAAAGGGCTATCGTTTCTTCTACGACAGGAGACATTCTGTCAGGCCCTTACAGGAACTAAATGCGGGGCAAAGTGTCAGAATTAAACTGGATGATGAGAAGAAATGGAAGACGCCTGCTACGGTAATTGGACGCTCTCCAGAACCAAGGTCTTATGTAGTCCTTACTGATGGAGGGATGGTTACACGCCGTAACCAAAAAAAAATCTTCAGCCTGTACCTGAGAGTTTGGAACTGGATGCCTCAGTACCACCGCCGGTGGGATCCCCTGTTCTAAAAAGGGTGCCTTCCCCTCAGAAAGATCACAGTGGGGATATGTCTTTGCCTCCAGCGGACTCGTATTCACCTTCTTCTGTATCAGAGGATAGTTCATGCAAAGTTACATCAAGCGAAAGAGTGGTGAAACTTCCGGCCCGATATTGGGACTGACTTTAGCTGGAACAGTGACCGGAAGTATGGGCAGAATAATCCCATGGTCACTGTGGACTAGGGTAGTCTACCCCGATGTCCAAGTCAGGATGTAATTAATGTTGTTTATTTTTCTGTAACCAATTTGCTATATACTGTTCAAAAATGTTGTTGTATGCTCTTTGTATACCCGGTTATTTGTTATATTTAAATGTATGCTTCGCCCTTTGAAAAGGGGGAAGATGTGATGAGAGCAGGAAGTGCTGTCACTAGTTAGGGGGCGGGGCTTAGGTCCGGTAGTCTGTGTCGCAGTTAGTTATTGAAATTAACCTGACTAGATGTATGTTTCCATGCTCTGTAATAAAATAGAGTTGTACCATCATTGCTGTGTCCTGCATATGTCCTGCATCTCATGACACCATGCACATTTAAAGGGACAGTACATTTTTTTGTGCATCTAAAATATGACATTTAAATATGTATTTTTTTATGCATGTGTGTGGGGTCAGTCATTGTCCACCATTAGAGCTGCTGGCATTGCCCTCTCCAGCCAGTGAGCTTCTAATGCATAAACTAGCTGTACACAAATATGCAATATCTTTTAGTTCCAACATCAAAATACCCAGTTTTAGTTTAACCTTTTTCTCATACACTGCTTTTAGGCTTTTATTTTTATTTTGTGCTGTCTGTAAACTATAACAGGAGCACAATCTATAAACAATAACACCCTTAGTGAAATTAAAAAAAAACAGAAAGGAAGTATGAAGTAATAAAGAAGGAGAAAAAAGAATAAGAAAAAAGTAATGGGAGCTTAATTCATATAAAGTATCTCCAAGCAATCTCTCTGCCTGTGTTTCAACAAGAATCCCAAGAGTGTTACAAAAAAATGTAATTTGTCAGCAAAATGAACTTCAGGAGTGTGTGCATGAAGCTGAAGCAAATTGGAATTCTGTGTTCACTGGGCTTCGGTGACTCTGGATGATTTGCAAATAATAATAAAAGGAGATTTGTGTTTAATGACAGAAAAGTAATTTTTTTTACTTGTCAGCCTTAGCTGAAACACTATACTGATCCTTTTCAACAAACAAGATTTAAGTATCTGTATCCTTCATATTTCAAACAGCATATTAGAAGAAATATTAAACAAATAAAAACAATTGAGACCAAGAGAATAATTTATATTATTTTACAAACAGTACAAGCTTTTTCTACTTCACTACTGTTCTGTTGCATCTGAATTTGAAGTGAGTACTTTATTTTTGTTCTCATTATATGTACATGACTGTTACGTGCATTTTATGGCCCCATTTATGAAGCTGTTTAATTCGCTTGGGGCCTGTTTGGTGCAAGCCTTCAACCAAAAGTTAGCTGGTTGTATGACTACAGTCTACTTCTTAGGGCTCGATTTATCAAGCCCCTACGGCAGCAAGTTCTCACAAGAACTTGCTTGTCGTGATTTATCAACCAGACCGCTGCTTCCCTAAGCTCTAAGCTATTCGGTCGAGTCCGATCGAGGAGATTGACAGCTCATGCCCGCGCAAGATTGGCTGTGCGCGGGCAGGGGGCGGGATTGCACGCAAGCGCAAAATTGCGCTCATGTGCAATTTTAATTACCTGCGGGTAATTTCGCCCCGCCACAGGCGTGTTGAGGCGTACAGGGGCGCATATACGTGCCCCTGTACGCCTCAGCTGTGATAAATCTAGCCCTTAATATATCCACTATGTCAGAGGTTTTGGACTTCAGACAACCCAGACTCATTTGTCCAGGGTGACTAAAAAGCTTTCTGCTTGTGCGATCTTAAATTCTATCAGCCGATGCTGAGAATGATAATTGGGGTCCTATATCCCCAAAGATATAGTATTAAAACATTTTTAGTTCCATGTGGAGTATAATATGTCTGTGCTGCATACAGGATATCTGTTTGGCCCATGTGATGACCTTTGTGGTATCTCTAATTGGACAACACCACAAACTCAGTCCCAAATTGCAAGTGAAAGATATCTACATGTTATAGTTTACAATATTTACAGCGCATTTTAAAAAAGAAGATCACAATAAGAGAGATACTCTTTGATAAATGTGTTGTAGTGTGTACTATAAAGTTAAATATATTCTTCTCATTGACAATAGTAAAAATAAAGTTTGAATTCATAGCAAATATACCACTGTAGAAATTTAGATAGAAAGTTTAGAAAGCTATGAAAGATACACAAAATGCTGTAGTTTTGCATCACTCTTGTTATGGTTTTAATTAAATATATAAAGAATTTCCGTGTGTTTAAATTTGATTAGTTCTTAATATTCCACAGCAAATAATATTTATATCATAGTTCATATGTTAAAAATTATACAAGTATTTAAAACAAATATAAAAAGATCATTAGCATTAAAAACAAAAATGAAAGCTTTTTAAGACAATAAAATTTAAACACTCTTTTATTTAAGTTGATTTTGCCTTTTAATTATAAATGTGATTTTTCAAGTGAGAAATGTTTCATTCAGCTAAAATTTGGCAGTTTTATAGACATTCCTGTTGACTACAGATCTAGAAAATGTCAAAAATTGTCTGACTGTTTTCTGAAATATATGAGTCTTTTTTTCCAGAAATTTTTTTTTTTATAACATTTCTGGCCTAGATTATAAATTAAGCGATAATTTTGTATCTCTCATGAGTGCTAACTCCGCTCAAGGTAAAAAAATAGCGCTCTCAACTAGCACTGGTATTACAAGTTGAAAGTAAAAAGCTAAATACTCATGCGCACTAACTTCAGGACTTTAGATATTGCGACCTCACTAACTCCCTTTCCTGATAGACTCCTATGAGGTATGTTAAAATCTCTATTTATTGCTTACGCGCTAATTTGAAACTACACTAGGCCGAAGGTGCGTTAGGAATGCTTCAAATTCCTATGTTCTTCACATAGAGAAAAATATTCTATTTATATATAAATATATATTTTTATATATATAAATATATATTTATTTATTTTTTCTAAAATATATATCTATACCTGTACATCTATATTTTTTGAGCATGCTCAGTTTGAAACTTATATATATAGAGAGAGAGATTTCTCATTAATAAAACCAAATAAAACTATTCAAATATTTAATAATATCATTATATAGTTAGGACGGACTTCACACAACTACATATAGGAAATAAGTTTATCACGTTAATACTGTACGCATGCATAAGAAGACTATAGGCATCAATGTTAAAATACAATTATTGTACTGTTATGCTTTTTTTTCTTCCACCTTTACTACTTCAATCAATAAAGAATTGGATCTGTATACAAATCTAAAATATGAATAGACCAGTGAGCATTTAGACTATTTTTTTATTAACATGAACAAATCTTTATCAGCAGTTTCCCTATGAAGGCTTACTACCACCAGAATTCATTTGTACAAAGCAAATGTTAGTCACGGCTGCTTAAACAGTGATGTGAACTGTAAGCTGACAAAAGCCGGAAAACATTTAAGGAGAATACCAGTGCAAATATAAAAAGAATAGCAGTTGGGAAGCGTTGGGAAAAATAAGCCAAAAGGTAAATAATAAGCCACAAGGAGTATCGATGGGTTTGCACTTATACATGGATATGGCCCTGAAGATGTAAGTAGATTTTCAACTGTGTAGTGTACATGCAAAATAACTTATTTTTCTTTCTCAATAGTGGATGTATATCAGAGGTATAACATGATATTCTAATGCTTATTTGTGTATTTGTAATATAGAGTGGCATAATCAGCAAGACATTTCTGTCAAATTTCTAAATTTTCTTCAATTTGCTGGCCCTGTATTATGTTTCGGTCATCAGCCAATCACAGACTCATGTATATTGGCACTGAGATATTTTGTACATGCTTAGTAGGAGCTGGTGCCTTCAAAAATGTGCGTATAAAAAGGCTGTGCACAATTTGATAATGGATCTCTTAAAACTGCATGTGCTATCTGAACCATGAAATGTTCATTTTGACTTTAGAGTGCCTAAAGGACTTTTTTGAATTACAGTTGTTTTTTATTGAATGATGTTTGAGATTTTAAGTTTATATTGTCTGTGAATTACTGCTTTGTGTTGTGGGAGTTTACTACTGGTTAAGTTTATTTTGTCAGTGCATTACTGCTTTGTGTTGTGGGAGTTTACTACTGTTAAGTTTAGCTTGATAAAAAAAATAGCAGTTATAGCTCATTAAAAATTTGGTTTAACACAGGTTTCAGCCCAGAGCTAAACATCTAATACTTTATTAAACGCTATTACATTTTATGCAGTAAAAATAGATCAATGAATGCAAAATAAATTATTGGTGGAAATTCACTACGTTCAAACAGAACAATGAAATTAATTTGCTAACAAAAATCACTCTTGGAAACATTTTAAGACTGCTTATAACTATGGGGTGATTACAATCTTTTTTGATCCTGTTTATAGGCTGGTTTTCGGCTCCTAATGCCTGTTTTCAATTTTTGAGTGATCACATATAATTTTGAGTCATCACAAATCCAAGACATAACATTATTTCTGTATAGGAAAAAAGTCAGATCAGATTTTAGCAGATAGCGTGGAAATCACCCATACAATGCATGGACATTGTCTGCTTCCTTGACCACAAATTTGCATTATATTTCCACAATAAAATGGACAAATCAAATTCAGCAAACAAAGGGTGTTAAGACCAAAACTGGCCTTTTCAACATGTTTGCTAGTATTCCAATATGTTTTACAGTGACGTGCGGTGAGGTCAGAGGCTGGTGAGGCACTGGTAATGATACACCTGAGAAACATACACATATATATACATATACACACATAGACACACTAACTCTCTCTCACACACACACTCTCTCTCACTCTCTCTCTCATGATACGCCTGAGAAACATGTATATGAACCCAACAGAGGCAGCTTAAAATTACAGTTAAATTTGCAGGTTGCAGGTCTAATTTACTGCTATTATTGCATTTAATTAATTATCTTGGTATCCTTTGTTGAAGGATATGCAGCAATGCACTACTGGGTGCTAACTGAACACATTCAATGAACCAATGACAAGAGGCATATATGTGCAGCCACCGATCAGCAGCTAGCTCCAAGTAGTATATTGCTACTCATGAGCCTACCTAGGTATGCTTTTCAAACTATACCAAAATAAAAAAAAACAAATTAGATAACAGAAGTGAAATGAACAGTTGTTTACTATTGTATGTTTTATCTGAAACATGAAATAAATATTTTGTGTTTAGTGCTCCTTTAACATTTTTAAACAAATTATCTTCTTTTTTACTGCAGCTATTCTCCAATAGTCAAACTCCACCCACTGTTTGCCTTATTTGGAGAAGGAGAAGCCAATCTGGGCTTTATTCCTCAAAGAACAAGGCCACCCACTGTTATAAAGTTAGTATAAAGAGTTTTTCAGCTGTTATCCACTAAAGCCAATTAGGGATGATTTGTAGCAGGTTTAGCCTTGAGAAGTCAGCAAGGTGCATTCCATGTTCTGATAATTAGAAATTGCTCAACATCCAGTACTAAATTACATGAGAAAGGGGGCGAAATATGTTTAAGATATTTTGGATTATGTCATGTTTAACCTCATTCCTTTATAGAAACAAGGTTTATGGGTGTTAGTCAATTTTGTTAATATTCCATATGAAGAGTATGCACTTTAAAAACCAATAAAGCCAACTTTTAGGGCTAAATTACATGAGAAAGGGGCAAAATAAATAATGAAAATATATTACAACGTTGTTTTATTAATCATAACTGGAAAGCAATGCTTTTGTGTAGCTTTATCAATCTGTTTGGTCTGTCATGGGATTTCTAAACCTACAAATTTGGGAATGTGTGCAATATAGCAGTACTGTACAATACACATTACCAAATTTGTAGATTCAGAAATCTGACAGACTAAACAGATTGTTTACTGACATTCTTAAATCATCCTAATGTGACATTATATGAGAGGCTTGACAAAGAGGTTTAAAAGATTCTACTTTTAGCCTTAGATAAAGCATGAAAATATGCAGTCACCTAACACAAATATGTATGTATATGTATAAGTATGAGGGAAAATTAAATTGAAAACACACCATTATTTTAGGTACAACAGAAGGCTGCAACTCACTGAGCCACAATATAGTACTTCCCTACCAGTCATGAGGTTAAATACAAAGAAAATGCATGGCCTGAATACACAATATAAAACAGACTGTATAATAAAATGAACATGCATACTTCTTTTTACCTGCATGTATTGCTGAGAGTGAGAGAGGAGGCGAGAAAGAGAGGGACAGAGAGACAGAAAAAAAAGAGAGAGACAGAAAAAAAAAGAGAGAGAGGGAGAGAGAGGGACAGAGAGACAGAAAAAAAAGAGAGAGGGACAGAGATACAGAAAAAAAGGGAGAGAGGGACAGAGAGAAAAAAGAGAGGGACATAGAGACAAAAAAAAGAAAGAGAGGGGGACAGAGAGAGAGAGAGGGGGATAAGAGAGACAAAAGAGAGGTGGAGAAAGAGAGGTGGAGAAAGAGAGAGAGAAAGAGAGGGATAGAGATACAGAAAAAAAGGAGAGAGAGGGACAGAGAGAAAAAAGAGAGGGACATAGAGACAAAAAAAAAAGAAAGAGAGGGGGGCAGAGAGAGAGGGGGAGGAGAGAGACAAAAGAGAGGTGGAGAGAGAGAGAAAGAGAGAGAGAGAGAGAGAGAGAGAGAGAGAGAGAGAGAGAGAGAGAGAGAGAGAAAGAGAGGAAGAGAGAAAGAGGGGGAGAGAAAGAGAGGGAGAGAGGGAGAGAGAAAGAGAGGAATAGAGGGAGAGAGAAAGAGAGGAATAGAGGGAGAGAGAAAGAGAGGAATAGAGGGAGAGAGAAAGAGAGGAATAGAGGGAGAGAGAAAGAGAGGAATAGAGGGAGAGAGAAAGAGAGGAATAGAGGGGGAGTAAGGGAAAGAGGGGGGGAAAGAGGGGGATAGGGATAATTAGAGAGAGGTAGCAATACAGTATTAAACTACTGCTGTAGTAAGCTTCTCTACTAAGCATATCAAACTACATGCTAAAGTGTACGTTACAGGATCATGTTAGGTTCATATATATCTGATCAATCAGAAATATCCACTGATTCACTACTTAGATTTAGCATATGCCTGTTATACTCAGTTAACCCTTTATGGACTTATGAATACCTCAACATTTAAATACATTAAACTAAGGAAGTTAAAAAAAACAAAAAAAAACGTTTGTGTACAAAAGTGCAGCAATCCTGCCTGCAGAAGCTGTATAGAACCTCTTGTATGCTATATACACAGTATTTGTGGATGTGAGGTAGATGGCAGGGATGAGTTTCTATGCAAGTTTAATTATGATGTACAAAATTGAGCTGCCAATAAATATTTCCAAGGATGAACAATTTAGCATTTATTAAACATGCACATGTGGAAAAAACAATACTCACATCTTTAACATTAAAAAACCCATTTGTTTAAAATGACAGGGACCCTTCAGTAAAATCTCCTACTCTGCAGTGATACACTCTGACACGCTGTTGAGATATCTCAGCAGCATTCCAGTGGGATTGTTTCAAGGAGGGACTAACAACTCAGGGGCTCTGACAGGGAGAGAGTGATAAACGGCAAGCAGCAGCAGTTTGCAAACACACACACCATGCTAAGGAATGACAAGAATTTCAATAGGGATCGTTCCAAGTAGAAAGGAAGTAATTAGTGCAGGGGCTTTGCAGAGTTCTGATGCCTGCCGTTACTCACTGACTCCCTGGCAGACACCACATAATGAGAAACTGGCAGCTGCATTCCAATAGGGATCGTTCCAAAGTAGGGATAATAGTGCAGGGAGTAAGTGAGAAGCAGCAGGCAGCAGCAGTCTGCAGACACACACCACGCTGAGTAATATTGCAACATGATGAGTCACATACCCCAGCTGAGGCTCTCTGTTTAACATCCTGGAGACCCCAGGATGTTAAACAGAGAGCCTCAGTCTGACACACACCACCATTGCTGACTAATATTGAAACACGATAAGTCACATACCCCAGGATGTTAAACAGAGAGCCTTAGTACAGCCACAACCACCTTCCTCTGCTGCGTGCATTATGTATGTTAGACTTCAGAATCTTCCCGCGCCTGAAAAACACGCCTCCTCCAGCTGACAGGCTCCTCAAGAAGAGTGATGTCACTGACTAAAACCTGATTGGCTCCAGAGTCCAGAAGCTGCAATGGACAGCAGCCTCTAATAGAAGTGTATGCAGCACCACTAGGTGGGGCTAGCTCTCGGCTCAAAAAATTAATTAGCAAGATATCCATGCTGCGTAATGGGAGGGCAGCTGAACAGCTCACAGCCTCTCTATTGCGCAACATGGATATGGATGGATTGCAAGCACTGTGCCGGCAACCTTGTATCATGGAGGCGGAGTTGGCAGGGGGGGGGCTTACCTTAGGGTATGTAAAAAAAAAATGTAAACTTTAAAAATATATATATATTTTTTTATTAAATAAAATAAAATAAAATAAAGTGTAATACACACATAGGACAGGGGAGGCGCTGCCTACCCTGCCTCCTATGACTGCACGTCACTGATGTTTTATTATCATGTACATGTACACTCTGAAATGGCCAAAGATGAAGATGTATATATGGTCTAGAATAATTTAACCTATATGCAGCACTATTGTATGGGCCCCTCGGTAAGGGGGGGACAGATACTTACATATTTATCTGTAAATGTGATTATCACATGGAGGTTACAAGATATGTACTAAAGCGAGAAAACGAAAATCATGACCCTAAAATCTAGAAATGGTATTTGGCAGTCGTGCTCTTAAAATGGTTTTTTTTTCATATTTGCATTTTCGTGTTTCTAAGTTAGCATATTTTCTTAAGCTGGATTTCTATTAGCAGTTGTGTATTTGTGATCAAAGTTTAACGGTTTTATTTTTTCTTGGCAACCAAGATCTTTGCACAGGTTTTTACAGTAAACAGTAGTAAAAAAAAAGTTTTTACTTTATCTAGAACCTTATGTCGCCATCTTCTTACAGTAACAGATATTAAGCAAAGACCAACCTCATTCTTTACAGTAAGGTTTGAAACTTTTGCTGATGTTGTCAACCTTATCACTTAGTGTTTTCATGATTTACAGTATGAGAACTATTAAAATCCCATTCTCGAATTCGAGATAAGTTGCGGCCACCTTCTATTTATGAACATTAATTTCTTGTAGTGTTCTTAATTTTAGATGAAAAATCACCAAAATGGAAAATGAGGTTTTCTTAATTTATTCAAAACATTTTCAAAAAATTATTTTAGGGGCCGAATATGTTTCCGCACGAGCCTTCAGGCTCGCCGGAAACAGCAGTTATAAAGCAGCGGTCTTAAGACCGCTGCTCCATAACTGGTCTACTGCCTCTGAGGTTGCGGTCTGCAATCAGCCCGATCCTATACAATTGACACCCCCTGCTAGTAGCCGATTGTCCGCAAATCTGCAGGGGGCAGCATTGCACAAGCAGTTCTGGTGAACTGCTTGTGCAACGTTAAATGCCAACAGCGTATGCTGTCGGCATTCAGCGATGTGTGTCGGACATGATACGCTACAGCGTATCATGTCGGACAGACATTGATAAATTGTCCCCTTAGTATTAAAAGTTTTACAAATGTAATTAACCAAACATGTATAGTATACCTATCATGCCCATAAATTAATGGCATTCAGATTGTTTAACACTTTTTGGTAGCACCCAATATTGAGTTTGTTTATCAAGATACTAAGGTAAGGATTAAATAAAAGGTATTTTTTAAAATTTCACAATGTTTATAAAAAATAAAGCTTTATTACTGATATATATGGTTTCATTTATCAAGCTGCATATGCAGCTTTGAAGGCGCTTCTTTGCAAGCTCATATAAGCAAGTCTGCAGCTGATAGTTAAGAAGCAGCAATCATCACACTGCTGCTTCCGAACCTTTTTGCCAAACCATAGTTGGCGGATTTAAATCACCCTGGACACATTCACGCAGGGTGATTGAAAGCTCCTACTTGCGCACCATTGTGCTAGCATAAGCAGGGGGCAGCATTGCACAAGCAGACGTTTTTACAATAATAAATGTGAGCAGCGTATTGCTGCCTGCTTTCTGCAATTTGCATAAGCAAACCCTGCCCATCCGGGCTTTGTTAAATGGGCCCATCAAATGGATGCATAAGAAAAGCATTGTATTAAGTGCTTTAATTGCAGCCAGTAAAACCAAATAGTATAGTGGCAGCACAGAGTCGCAACAAACATATATAATTGACACCTTGGGCACCCATGCCATAAATTTGCCACTCATGTATTAAGTAATAAGTGTATTCATTGCTTTTATACTCTAGATAGGAAAAGCAACATATTAGTTGGTCATTTGCTTTTTAATAGTTTTTTTTTATTATTTCTTTATTAGATTTTATATATATACATAACAGTGAATATAATATAAAGAGAGTCAGCAAATATAACAATAATCAAACAGCAATGTAAATCAAACAGCCAATGAGTACAAAAGCTCAGGCAGAGGAGATTACAAAAAAATTCTCACTTGATTAGAATCTTCTTATATATTGAAAAAAAATACAAGACTACCTATAACAATAGTCAAAAAACAAGATGGAACCAGTAGGTTCATGTGCTTGGGCAGAAAATAAAGGATCGTCTTTAAAGGGACACTGAACCCAAAAAAAATATTTTGTGATTCAGATAGAGCATGCAATATTAAGCAACTTTCTAATTTACTCCTATTATCACATTTTCTTCATTCTCTTGGTATGTTTATTTGTAAAGTAAGAATGTAAGTTTAGATGCCGGCCCATTTTTGGTGTACAACCTGGGTTGTCCTTGCTGATTAGACAGCACCTTTAAACAAGTGCTGTCCATGGTTCTGAACCAAACATTAGCTGACTCCTTAGCTGAGATGTCTTATTTTCAATAAAGATATCAAGAGAACAAAGAAAAATTGATAATAGAAGTAAATTGGAAAGTTGCTTAAAATTACATGCGATATCTGAATCATGAAAGAAAAAATTTGGGTTCAGTGTCCCTTTAATTGCTTTGAACCATCTTGCATATACTAAATGATATGCAAGAATCTATATTCAACAAACATATATCACCCATAACATAAATCAGATCCTTTCAAATATGTGGTACCTACTGTATGGTACCAGATACATCTTATAAAGTTTCTATCTGAAAAACAATTGCTCTCACTTATCAAACTTCTTATATTGAATAATATATAATAATAAATATAGAGCAACTGTTTACTACCCAAAACATATATCCGGACGAAACATATGGTACAAAATACCTCTTATTAAACTTCTATCTGAGTTTTATACCTAATAGATTGAAAATTAAAAGTACCATTATATCATCATAAAAAAAGGAAATAAAATAAAAGAAGAAAGAGAAAAAAAATAACTTTTTTTAATAGATGTCAATATAATTTTCATAACTAAGTGCAAAAATAAACAACCTTTTTTAAAAGAAAGGTGATTCGCCCCATTGTGTTGCTTATTTTGGGGTGCTAGGGTCACTTAAAGAAAAGTCTCCTTTGCTGAAAAAAATAAAGCAGAAGTAATCTTTAATTCAGTCTTAGTACCGTAAAAGGCACCTAGTATACAGGTGGTTGTGATTTATATGGCAATCACCTGCTGTCTACATGAGGCCCCTCATTTGAAAATGTATAATCTCCTATTTCATCTGTGGGATATTGTGTTTATTTAAATTGTATGCTGTATTTATGAAATAGGGGCTTCTTTGGAGCCATGGCCTCCATAAAGTAAATATGTTAGGTAGATGATTTAAATTTTCGTAGCAATCATCTCTAATAACAGGGGTATGAGACCCCACATAGAAAATAGTTGGATCTCTCCTTTCCAAACTGTTTTATAAGGGGCATTAAAGTGCCCCCTCCCTCTTGTAAATCTATGTACAGGTGTGTACATTTGGCAGGTGTTCACCCTTACCCAAAAAGACAACTTATCTGAAAGAGGGGAGTCCCTGTAGCACAAATAGAGAGATTGGGGCCTCGGGGTAAAAAGACATTTTAAATGCTACTGAAGGTTATTTCTGTTTTAACAGTGACCTGGATATTACAGGAGTATGCATCTCTTTCTATGTCAGATGCAAACGATCAACGAAAAACAGCAATAACTTGCTAAAGCACCTAAAGTAATTAACATGCTTTGTACTCATAGAGGTATGTGCTAGACTGTATTTTTGGGGCACATTTATAAAATTAACCCGAGATCTGATCTCTGGTTAATTTTATAAGTGCTAATTGCTACCGTGAGCTTGCGGTAGCAATAACCGCTGAGCCACTTGTAATGACTGATTAGTTATCACACGCCTGCAAGCGGGCAATTTTGCCCATTTGCAGGCTCACATAATTTAGAGTAAAGTTTAAGTCAAAAAGTGATTCCTACAGAAGGATTTTTTTTAACTGTAAAGAATGCACTTTTTTTTTTTTTTCAGAGACTTAGCAAATGTTTTTATTATTGTACAGTACTCCGATAGGCAGGCATGTGAGAATATAAAAACAGTATTAATTCTTTGCTTTAGTTCCAAATGGCAGGATCATTTGGGCTGGATAGATTAGGCTTTATTTTGCTTTGGAGAAAGCAACCACGGTAAACCTCAATTCATCTGGATCACGCTCCATAAACTTTTTACAAACTTCAACAGCATCCTCTAAAAAAGTATCATCACTAGTTTGTCCATGGTTAACCGGAAAAAGCTTACTTCCATCTAGTTCATAAAGATGTCCTTGTAGATGTACAAATGCAATAAAATGCAGATCTACTTTATCGTCTATACTTGGTGCCTCAGACTGTCCTTCCTGTGCACTGTTTTCATGTGTAACGCGGATACTCTCATCTATTTCTAGAAATTTAGCTCTTTCATCTGGACTCATTGAGAGAGACTCTTCAAGGAACTTTTTCAAAGTAGAGTCAGATTCAAAGTTCAGTCTCTCCCTGTTGTTTGCCACTGCATGAATTAGGCCAATTGTTCCACACGCATTTATTATAGTTTGCTTCATGAAGTAAACAGAGGAATTGAAATCTTGTCCATGGGTTTTAATTTTCTCTTCCTCCTCAGCCCTGAATAAATCATACTTTTCTGTCACTGGGAAAAGAAGTAAAACTGCACACACCGGTCTAGGAACCATACTCAGAAGGTCAGGATCCAGGCCATAAACATCCACAAACTGCCAGCTGGAGCCAACACCTAACTGTATTAGAAACTGAATCTGCTATACAAATTGCTCCTGGTTCATAACATCAGGATTAGCCTCCAGGGGTAGCCAGCGCATAGACTTCATGTTGAAGCTGTGCTTGAACGGTGTACGAATCCGTACAATGACTTGCCAGAATGCACTTTTATAGCCCTTCTGTGCCCCCTTAATTTACATAATTTAGGGCTCCACTTGTAATCTAGCCCAAAATGTTTTTTTTGTATTCCTGTATGCACATTTCCAAACCACAAAGTAAATCACATTTTTTATTTTACAGTTGAAAAAGCTTATGACGGTATTGATTGGCCAAAAAACTCCCTAGACTATAATGTAGGATTTTATATTAAAAAATATTGGTAAACTTTTCAAATGAAATAGCGCTTTTCCCTTATGATAGTAAGCTTTCATCTTCTGTAAATATACTAGTTATAAAATAATTTATTGAAGCTCAACTTAAAGAGAAGTCTCCCTTGCTGAAAAAATAAAGCAGAAGTAATCTTTAATTCAGTCTTTTATGTTCTTATTTGTCTCCATACATCAACCATAATACTTAGATTGGACAAAAGAAAGAAAATAACCTGGTTTTGATGTATTAGAGTTCAACTGATAGGGGGGTTCATTAAGAAAGGACCGTTTGAACTATACTTCGAGTAAAGGTAAACTGAACCCCTGCCCCCTCCATCCTTTAATACACACCTTGCCAAATTTGCATAGCTTACTATGTTCTTAGGATTGAATTAGTATATATTATTTGATCAGCCTCTTCTATTGAACAAAGCTTAGATTTACTTGTTATAATTTATGAAAGTGCTTGGAGAACAAAATAACATTTTAAATGTATGTTTGATTTGGAATGTGGGAGTGCATTTCTTCTTAAACCACTAATACTAAATGTAAATATGTTTATATAAATATATGGTTTTCATGAATTTCATGTTAACATTTTTTATCATCAACTTTGTAGAAGATAGCAGTATTTGTGGAAACTTGGGCTCCATGGGATGTAGAGTGAAAAGGATAAGACAAATATAAATATATATATTTTTACATTCCTCCCAGGTATTTTTAATGAATACCAATATAATTAGATATTTTTCTAATTTTAACTCTTGTTCATATACAGTAATAATGACAATTTGGTTATTATTGTTAATTGTAATATTAATTAGAAATAAAGCATTTTTCCAAAACGTGCAAAACCTCAAGGCAAGGGGTCATAGGACCCAATTTGTGAAAATTTTGGTGGACAAGGTCCTCAGACAGGAAGCCTGTCCATCCACATTAAAGACCTCCAATGTATCATCTGCTGACGGAATTTAACATTGAACAATAATTTATTTTAACTCTCTGTCGTCTTCTCTCATACAATTGGCACAACTTGTCAATCATCACAGAGTAATAATTCCTAGATGTCCTCAAGCCATAACTTCTGAGGCTGTGGAGAGTTAAAAAGCAGCACTCTTAAGGCTGTTACTTCTTAACTTCATGCAGTTGCAGGTTTGCATCAGCAGCTTCACAAGTCGAGCACATAGGGGCCAAATTATCAAGCTCTGAACGGAGCTTGATGCTCCTGTTTTTGCACGAGCCTTCAGGCTCGCCGGAAACAGCTGTTTTGCAGCAGCGGTCTAAAGACTGCTGCTTCATAACTTGTCCGCTAACTCTGAGGCTGCGGTCTTCAATCCGCCCAATCCTATACGATCCAATTGATTGACACCCCCTGCTAGCGGCTGATTGGCTGCAAATCTGCAGGGGGCAACATTGCAAAAGCAGCTCACAAGAACTGCTTGTGCAATGATAAATGCTGACAGTGTATGCTGTCAGCATTTATCGATGTGCGGCGGACATGATACACTATATCATATCATGTCCTTCCGCACTTTAGTAAATCGACCCAATATCTCAAGTTGGAGGGTAGTAGGCAATTTTGCAGTACATTAGAGAAAGTCCTCTGGATGATTCATAGGTTAGTCTTCCAATATAGGTGGCATGTACTAAGGGAATTTAAGAGTGCCTAGAATATGTATATTGATGTCATAATAATTAATTAAGCGCACACTTCAGTTGGAAATATGAACAGACTCAATGTGCCTCTTGGTTCACATTTGCCTTTAAAATTTATGTTTTATTCAAGAGTTAAACTTGTCATTGGCCTATAAAATCTTGATAGTTGATTGTTTCTGTGATTTTTGTTGACATCCTCTGACACAATATTCTGTGCATAACAACAACTCACTGATACTGTCTATAAAAGAAGAGGCAGAGTTATCAAGAATAGTTAATACTTGAACTTCCATTTAAATACCTATTTCAAGCACCATCATTTCGTCCTGCTGTATCAGATTAAAGATCTTCAGAGCCTTCTGGGAATCTGCTTTAGATGAGTCACAGCAGTAAGTCGTTTTCAAGTTCTCATTTTACAGTAGTATCACCTTGTAATATATTGTTATCCCTCAATGGTTTATGTAAAATGTGTCATTAATATTTAGAATAGGTTATTAATGCCTTGATGCAAACAGCAGTAATTCCTTTGTGCTGGTTTGTACAGGATCCTTTTTCTTAAAGATAGCCTTGCTCATTTGCTGAACTTCTTCCAGTTTCAGGACTTACTTATAAGACAAGCATCACATTTAGGTGTGAACCGATCAAACTACTCATACCAATGTACAAATGTAGAACACAATTTTCTGCACACTGTCTTTATTCCATAAAAAGCTTAGTATGGCAAACTGCATAAGCAATATTAAAATATATTTTACCGAACAAAAATTAAATTATGAAATAGGAAGATAATATATGATGTATGCTTAGGAGCCAGCCCATTTGCTGGCTCCTAAGAACGTCTGCAAGAATTTGAACAAAGCAAATTTGATAATAAAAGTAAGTTGGAAACTTTTTTAATAAAAAGGGTATGCTCTGTCTGAATCACAAAAGAACATTGTTGGATTTCATACCCCTTTAATGCGGACCTATGAAAAAACCCCACTTGGGGGTCCATCAAGGTTGAATTGTTTTATTTTTAAAAAAATTTTTTTTATATATATTATTTTTATTTGTTTCAAATTCACAGGACAAAGAGAAAAAATAAACAGAGAAACAAGACCATCATGAGTGCGTTACAATACATTAAATTCTAATTAAATTCTAATATCTAAAATGATAACAACGATGTATTATAAAGTGGCTAATACTCTCATTTCTTATAGAGGCAGTCCTTGTGGTACAACTCAATACACACAAGTAAAAGTCCTAGGCATACCTTCTCTCATTCAAGATCACAATGTTCATGTAATATTTATTGCCTATGCTTCTAGTAACAGACTGCGTGATTGAAACCTCATTACTTAAGCCACAATTTCAGTAATATTTAAACCATAACTAGAGTAGTCTAATGAAAGTCATGAATACAGTTTACATGAGAAATGTAAGCACAAACAAAACAAGTAACATTATCAAATAACTTAATAACAAAAACAATAACCCTGTGTGCTCAGGATTTAGAATGTATTTTCCTTTGGTGTCCTCGGGGAGAGTATTCTATGCCATTATACTCAGAAGTGTGTGGAATATACTAATGTTTAATATCAGGAAATCTTGGGGAGTTTATTACCTATTACTTATTACTGTACTTAAACGATTCCCAGAGGAACAGCATATCCTCAAAAAAGTCCAGATTTCCAACCTTAAGGTAATAAAATCTTTCAAGTTTAAGGTCAGAATCCACCAATCTTTTCCACTCACTGATGAGGGGAGTCTTGGAGGTCTTCCAACATCTGGGAATCATTTGCTTTGCTACATTCACCATAATTTGAACTAATTGCCTCCGGATCTTGCAAGGGATTTGGGGTGGTTTTAGTAGTAAAATTACCTCTGGACTTGGTGTCAGTTGAGTGTGCAGAGCTGAATTAATTTCCATGAAAATCTTCCCCCAATAAACATTAATCGGGGCACAGTCCCACCAAATATTTCTCATATGGCCTATTTGGTCCCCACATCTCCAGCAAATGTTAGAGCATCTGTTATATATATATATATATTTAATTTTAGCAGGGGTCAAGTACCACCTCATGTAAATTTTAATGTTTGTTTCTTTTGCACCAGATGAGTGTGCAGATTTTATTAGATTTCTAAACCTGTTATTCCACTCTTTAGATGTTGTGGTCGTATTCATTTCTCTATCCCAGCTCTTCATATAAGTCGGAAGATTTGGAAACCTGTTGTCTAAAACCATTTTATCTAAAGTAGAAATTGACTTTTGGGGATTTCCTACCATGAACACATGCCTGTTCAAACTGTGTAAGAGGGCGTGTGAGGTCAAGTTTACATCTGTGTAAATAAATAAAGTGTCTGACTTGGTGATATCTAAACCACGAGGAGAAAAATGGGATTTCCAAGTCATCTATGGTGGTATCAGTTCTCTGAGGCCCGGGGGGAACTCTTGGTTGAATAATAGTTTTGTGAGTGGGGAGTATTTTGTAGAGATTTTTTTATATGCTTTTAGTGTGTGCAGCCAGTCCCTCCAGGTCTCATTTGTTATTGGAAGTTGAGAAATGGCCGTATGTTTAAGAGCTGAGAGATCCCAGCACCAATTGCCCAGGTTCTTCGCACCTGCCAAAAAGCTTTCTATCTGTACCCACCCCTTGGATATTTCTCCACTGAATTTACACCAATCTGAATTGTTTTATTTTATATAACTATAGATTTAAAAAAATAAAATACAATTAAAAGTCAATTTAAAAATGTGTATATTCACTTAACCTAAATGATAGGTCATTTGTTAACTAAGTAAAAAACAGGGCTTTATTATATTGTCCTGAAGATACATTATACACAAAATTCTGTCATCCATATGAGAAAGCGGTATCTAAACATGGTGATTATTTTTTTGTGCATTAAAAAAAAGGGAAAATATTTTTAAGTTGAAACTAATGTAATAGATATCTGTTGAGTATTTCTTATTGTTGACTGACTAGTGACTACCAATTCTCATTGGCTAATAGGTATAAGCAATTAATTTTAATACTCATTGGCTGGTAGCTACTTCCTGCTAATACACAATGGGTGATAGGAACTTCCTGATAATGCTTAATTGAGTTTTAGTATGAAGTACCTATGAGCAAATTAACTTAAGTGGGAAGTGCACAACCTATACTAGTATATTAGGTTAAACATATTTTAGTTATATAGTTGCTGCTCTTTTATATGGAAGACAGCTTTTTAGTGCAATGTCCTTTTAAATTATGCACAGATACTAATTTAAAGTAGGCACCTGGAACATAATCCGCGTGTGCATTTACAATAAATAAGGTGGTGGTAGACCTTTAACTCTCTGGTTTAGTGGTGGTTTTACACTCTAGTACACAGTAATTGGAGCTAAAAGTTATTTAGAAAATAAACATACTGTACCTTAAACAAATCATTGGCGCCTCAATGCATACAGATAATAAAAGCACTGCTAAACAAATAGGTGAATTGAATGTGTAATACAAATTCTACCTCCCAGAACAATCATAACAGATTCAAAAAGGATACGTCTAGCAATTTGTAGAAGAGGATTAAAATGTAATGTCAGGGTAGAGCAGTGGATCAAATACACTCATTAAAGGGACAGTATAAACCAATTTTCATATAAATGCATGTAGCAGACACTACTATAAAGAAGAATATGCACAGATACTGTAATAAAAATCCAGTATAAAACCTTTTAAAAACATACTTAGAAGCTCCCAGTTTAGCCCTGTTGATGAGGTTACTGGAAACCCACTGAAAGGGGCTGGGTAAACAAAAAGAGCAGACCCCCCTTCCCTGCATATGAAAAGACAGATAACATAAACAGGAGCCAGTAGGAGTCTGTAAACATGTGGATACATCTGACACTGTGGGACTTGTGCTGAAAATCAGCACAATGTTCTTAAAAATAAGCAAAACTATACATTTTTACAAAAACAATCCCAGATGGGCTATAAAAATGGAAAATTTACAAAACATTTATGGAAAGAAAAATCTAGGGTACAATGTCCCTTTAAGGAACAATATTGGCAAATTTCATGAAACTTGTTACAATAGTCATGGCTCAATAAAAGTCCTTATACAGGGAGTGCAGAATTATTAGGCAAGTTGTATTTTTGAGGATTAATTTTATTATTGAACAACAACCATGTTCTCAATTAACCCAAAAAACTCATTAATATCAAAGCTGAATATTTTTGCAAGTAGTTTTTAGTTTGTTTTTAGTTTTAGCTATTTTAGGGGGATATCTGTGTGTGCAGGTGACTATTACTGTGCATAATTATTAGGCAACTTAACAAAAAACAAATATATACCCATTTCAATTATTTATTTTTACCAGTGAAACCAATATAACATCTCAACATTCACAAATATACATTTCTGACATTCAAAAACAAAACAAAAACAAATCAGTGACCAATATAGCCACCTTTCTTTGCAAGGACACTCAAAATCCTGTCATCCATGGATTCTGTCAGTGTTTTGATCTGTTCACCATCAACATTGCGTGCAGCAGCAACCACAGCCTCCCAGACACTGTTCAGAGAGGTGTACTGTTTTCCCTCCTTGTAAATCTCACATTTGATGATGGACCACAGGTTCTCAATGGGGTTCAGATCAGGTGAACAAGGAGGCCATGTCATTAGATTTTCTTCTTTTATACCCTTTCTTGCCAGCCACGCTGTGGAGTACTTGGACGCGTGTGATGGAGCATTGTCCTGCATGAAAATCATGTTTTTCTTGAAGGATGCAGACTTCTTCCTGTACCACTGCTTGAAGAAGGTGTCTTCCAGAAACTGGCAGTAGGACTGGGAGTTGAGCTTGACTCCATCCTCAACCCGAAAAGGCCCCACAAGCTCATCTTTGATGATACCAGCCCAAACCAGTACTCCACCTCCACCTTGCTGGCGTCTGAGTCGGACTGGAGCTCTCTGCCCTTTACCAATCCAGCCACGGGCCCATACATCTGGCCCATCAAGACTCACTCTCATTTCATCAGTCCATAAAACCTTAGAAATCAGTCTTGAGATATTTCTTGGCCCAGTCTTGACGTTTCAGCTTGTGTGTCTTGTTCAGTGGTGGTCGTCTTTCAGCCTTTCTTACCTTGGCCATGTCTCTGAGTATTGCACACCTTGTGCTTTTGGGCACTCCAGTGATGTTGCAGCTCTGAAATATGGCCAAACTGGTGGCAAGTGGCATCTTGGCAGCTGCACGCTTGACTTTTCTCAGTTCATGGGCAGTTATTTTGCGCCTTGGTTTTTCCACACGCTTCTTGCGACCCTGTTGACTATTTTGAATGAAACGCTTGATTGTTCGATGATCACGCTTCAGAAGCTTTGCAATTTTAAGAGTGCTGCATCCCTCTGCAAGATATCTCACTATTTTTGACTTTTCTGAGCCTGTCAAGTCCTTCTTTTGACCCATTTTGCCAAAGGAAAGGAAGTTGCCTAATAATTATGCACACCTGATATAGGGTGTTGATGTCATTAGACCACACCCCTTCTCATTACAGAGATGCACATCACCTAATATGCTTAATTGGTAGTAGGCTTTCGAGCCTATACAGCTTGGAGTAAGACAACATGCATAAAGAGGATGATGTGGTCAAAATACTCATTTGCCTAATAATTCTGCACTCCCTGTATGACAAAGGTAATATTTTCACATTTTGAAGTACTGAAGTACTGGGGCAGATTACAAAAATTCAAGGGGTATGGAACACTAACATTTCACTTGCATTTTTGCGCAGCTATTACAAGTCAGTGGTTAATATTTATTTAGCATTAGTATGGTGTGTGCTGCAATAACCCATATCAGATAGTGCCGATGCATAAAGGATTTTTAGAATGTTGATATCTCTCAGATAATTGAATACTGTTTAAGCCCACACTTAAATAATTCAATTGCAGTAGCATAAAGCCACTGTAACCCCGTACTTGCAGTCAAGTAATGGAGTTTTGGGTTTATTTATTTGCTACACATTTTCCATGTTAGCTTAATTTTACATATTAGATTTAAAACCGATACATATGCAGATATACAAACATACACCTTTAGCCTGTTACATTCCCATCTGCTTTAATCCTATACTTATATCTAACACCACACACCTTTTTTCCTGATTAACTGTCTGTCCCCTATTTATTATGCTTCAATCAAGCTTAAATTTTAGCTTATTTTTATATCTTATAATTGTGAGATAATACGCACTTCCGAGGATTTGAGGAAGGGCAGCCTATTTGGATTTATTGCACATTGAGGATTTATAGAAAACAACACTGCGAATTTTGAGGGGACCATTGAAAAAGTATTTTCTTAAACAAATATTGCAGCTATTTAAAATGTAGTTTTTAAACAGCTTGCAGCTATTTAAAAAACTGGAATATACATTCAAGCAATTATGTATATACTTTTACTATATAGTGATATTTACTGTCCCTTTAATACCAGGTTTTGAAAAGTGTTTAAAACAAGCTGTATATTAAATTGAAAGCCAGTACAAAACTTTACTAATTACTTGTAAAATCTCATAAATATGGGGCTAATTTATCAATGGCCGAATGGCCCCTGATGCCCCTGTTTCTGCACGACCCTTCAGGCTCGCCAGAAACAGCACTTATAATGCAGCGATCTTAAGACCTCTGCTCCTTAACTGGTCCGCTGCCTCTGAGGCTACGGACATCAATCAGCCCGAATCTATACGATCAGGTTGATGGACACTCCCTGTTAGTGGCCGATTCAACAGAACTGCTTGTGCAATGTTAAATGCCGACAGAGTATTCAGCGATGTCTGACGGACATGATACGCTACAATGTATCATGTCCGCCAGACATTGGTAAATCGGCCCCATAGAGTGGATCAGTGCAGCTTTGTGCTTTCCTTTGAAAGTAGAGGGCATGTTATATATACTGTATGTAGCATGCATGAAAAATGCTTTGGTTAAACAGTTTAACCAACAACTTCCAGAACGAGCTATACTGATTAAACTAAGCCGAGCACAAAGTAACACGCTGTGCTTGAACTGTAAGTAATTTCTGATTGTATGTAATAGAAAACTTCAAAGAATATCTTAATGGCTAAGTACAGAAAAACCTGTACGCAGATAATATTAAGGACCATAAACCAGGTATTCTGCAATAGTAAGATATTAAATGCATTACTCACATCTATAGATAGAAGTGAGCAGCTTCTCTAGCTACTGTTCGTTTTAATCTTTATAGTACTTTAGAGACTCAACTTATTGTGTGATGATTTTATGATATCAATGTTTAGAGAATTAGATGATTATCTTGAATGTGCCGCACCACATATCACTAATAAACAGATGATGTTAAAATACAAGATAAAGCTTTCTAAGGGTAATAAAAAAAGACATATACTCTTAAATATTTGAAGAAAGTGGACACAAAAAAAGATCAGATCAGGGGTTTATCATGGCTTTTTGCGTGCATCCGAGGTAGCTCAAGCAAACGTATTGACTTTCAGCTCGTAATACGCGTGGTATTACGAGCTGAAAGTCAATGCGTTTGCTTGAGCGCAATTGAATTTAACACGCAACTTTAGAGCTCTGGCTGTTATGCGAGACAAAAAGTTGCACAAAACACATCAAAAATTAAATTTAACAGTACAGTTACACTCATAACTTTTTAATGCAATTTTTTTACAAATAATTTTTATTAGTGTTGTTACAAGGGCTCAAAGACATGAGTTCTCAGGTGTTAGAATAAGAAGACATGCAAAGGGCTTTAACATAGATATACATTCATACACGTCTAATGTGAATTATGGAATATGCACTTGAGTAAATGCAATCAAGTTTGCATGTGAGAAAGGGTGGTAGTTTTATTTCCACTGTTCGTGCTCCATTGAAGTCTATGGGGCAATACTTTAACGCATTCGCGATATTCAAAGTTCAACTTTTTGCACACAGCGGCTTAGCACTCATGCAAAAACTTTTCACTTTCAACTTGTTATATGCGCACTACCCGACGAGCGCAAAAAGCTTACTTCTAGCAAAGTGAGCTAGCAGGAGCGCTAATTTGTGCTACACTCGTAATCTAGCACAAAGCAATTTTAATTAGAAATCTTTGCTTACCATTGTCAAAAGTCTAAGGGGCCGATTTATCACGGCCGTATACTCGCCAGAAACAGGAGTTAAGAAGCAGCGGTCCTAACTTGTACACCTCCTTTGAAGCGGCAGACAGCAATCCGCCTGATCGAATATGATCGGGTTGATTGACATCCCCTTGGCTGCGAATCTGCAGGGGGCAGCATTGCAAGAGCAGTTAACCAGAACTGCTTGTGCAATGAGAAATGCCGACAGCGTATGCTGTCGTATGTAAACAAAGGGATCCGTACAAGCACAACCAAGAGACTCACAGAAGTCAATCCTAAATATCTGGTGCAACACCTAAGAGACCACCCTCACTAGGCCTCAATGTGCGATGAAGGAAGAAAAAAGGTGGCACACAGTATGAAGGTTATACCTTTATTAGGAAGAACAATGTTTGGGGCACCTGCCCCTTTCTCAAGCTAGTTACAAATACAAGAAACACACATTTTATAGACACAATAGTAAAACAGGTAACCAATCAACAAATATGGGAGTGATTCAAGAAAGTTGACATCATCACAAGTCCTTTCATTAGATACAAAGCTTTAACCCTTGCCTCCCTATAGATAAATTAGAAACCAGATTAAAAACAGATGCAGCAAGTTACCAGCCATAATATATCAACACATATTACCTATATAAATTCAAAAGATGGGTTTAAATTGTAACCCTTATTATAAATCTATGTGTAAAAAAGGTGGCATGTGCAAAATTAAATTAAAGAGAGAAGGTCAAATTCCCAATTTAGTCCCTTTGGAAACATGGTGTTAAGCTGCCAGATCCACTTGGCCTCTCTGTTAAGAAGGTCCCTAGCTCTTTCACCCCTCTTAATTTTTGGGGGGCACTGTCAATAATCATATGCCAAAACTGATTGGCCTGATGGCCCATTTGTGCAAAATGTGCTGGAACAGGGAGATATAATATTTTCTCAATACGGATGGTCGACTTATATTGGCAAATGCGATCTCTTATCTTTTGGGATGTCTCGCCAACATATAACAGCCCACATGGGCATTTCAGCGCATAAACAACATAAGTTGAGTTACAGGTATAAAAACCTTTAATATGATACTGTTTCCTAGTATAAGGATGAGAGATGACACCTCCCTTAATAACATTATTGTATTGGCCACACCCCAAGCATGGAAAAGTTCCCTGTTTTGGAGTACCGAAAAACTGGCGTTGGGCATTATCAGAACTTTTGGTGGGCATGGACCAAATTTCTGCCTATTGTGTTGCCTCTCCAATACGAGGCTCTGGGAATTTTTTGGAACTCCTTAATATCTGGACAGGCTTCCTTTAACAGAAACCAATTTCTCTTGATGATATTAAACACTTTTTTGCTCATGGTATTATAAGAGCTGACAAAGTTCAATCTGGTTAGGTTAAATATCCTGCTTCTGACAGGGGGATTTTTCAGAGAGTTTTCCACTTCCTGAACACTATAACCCCTACTAGCCTGCCTAGCCTAGCCTGCCTGGCTTCAGGGTCTGTCACTATCCTCTCTACTCTTAGCAACTGGGATTTGGAAACAAAACCTGTTGTGGGTGAAAACTACTCCTGTGTAACAGGGTGTTTCTGTCCGTGGATTTAATGAAAAGATCAGTTTTCAACCTGCCATTGTTTTTGGAGACCATAAATTTCAAAAAGGTAACAGCACTTTCAATGCTTAATCTGAATTCCTCTAGTTTCTCAGGGGGGCCCCACAGCATGATGAACAAGTCATTAATGTAGCGGAACCAGCCCTGGCAGTATTGAGTGAACTGTGGGTTGGTGTACACATGCCTCTCTTCAATGGTATCTATTACCAAACAGGCATAGGATGGAGCCACATTGGACCCCATGGCTGTGCCTATTTTGTGCATAAAAAATTGATTCTCAAAGTGAAAGAAATTGTTCGTTAGTACCAATGTAAGCAATTGAATTAACCATTCTAATTGGGCCTCATTGTAAAGATTACTTTTTAGCAGTGCCTCTCTCACACAGTCAACCCCCACAGAGTGGGGAATAACTGTGTAAAGAGAATTCACATCCCAGGTGGCCAACATCACACCATCATCCATGTTTTGTAACTTTATGATTTTTTTTCTATAAACTGCATAGTATCCCTGATATAGGATTTGCCTTGTGTAACAAGTGGTGCCAAAATCTTGTCTAAAAACTGTGCCGTAGGGCTTAAGAGAGAGCCTATACCGGCCACTATCAGCCTACCTGGGGGGTTAAGAAGCCTCTTATGTACCTTAGGTACAACATAAAAAACAGGTATCAGGGGATGTGCTAGTGTCAAAAATGTATACATTTTTTGCATCAGGATTTTATGCTCCAAACCAACTTTAAGAATTCCTTACATAAATTCTTATCAGAATTACCACTTAATCTTTCATATACATCAACATTGTTCAATTGCCACAATATATCTTACCTGTATTGGGCTGTGTCCATCACAACCACAGCTCCGCCCTTATCAGTGGGATTGATCGTGGTGGGTTTGTCCGTCATATATATATATATATATATATATGTATATATATATATATATATATATATGTGTGTGTGTATACATGTTTATTTATGTATCTATATATGTATATACATACATACACACATATTTTGTAAATTTTCTAATTTTAGAGACAATCATTGGGCTTAACACTATACTTTCAAGTTATGACCATCACAATTATATTGCAAAAAAGTACAAGGGCATAGTCTTACTTTGAGATATTATTTGTTTTTAACTCTCCATTTATAAAATTTCTTGTGGGATATATATTTCATTTGATATTAGTAATTAGCTCTAGTACAAGACACAATGTACTTCTTCCAGCAGTTTAATTTTGATAACTGTAGCATGCTTATACAACATGGTTTTTTTTTAGATATGTTTCTTGTTTACTGCACACAATCGGCATAGTTCAGTGGCTCAAGCTTTGGTACCATTATCTAATAATACTGACCAAAATTCTATGAGAGCCAAAATAACATAATAATTATGATAGTTGTTATATATAACAGTTTACAATGCTCATGCAAACTACTTAGTCTCCCAAATAGGCAAAAAACTCAATATAACTGACCTCAATAAGTCCTTACCATTAAAGGGACATTAAACACTAAATACATGCTAGATAGAACGCTGCATTAAAAGAAAAGATTAGTCCATGACTAACATGTAGATGTATTTTTTAAAGTTTCATTAGTTGTTTAAAAAGTGACAAAATAAGTGTAAAGTTTTAGTGTCTATAAAACACTGGGAGCTGCCATGTTGTAACTTGTGTTACCTTCTCTGTTGTGGCCAATTAGGGTCAGTTATAAATAGGTCACTAGAGTGTGCAGCCAATGGTTGTGCCAGATTTAACAGTGTTCTGCACTTCCATTTCTAACAGGAACTGAACAGCTCACAATTTCAGAATGGAATTACAGGCAAAGAGGACAAAATAAATAATGAAAGTATATTGCAGAGCTGTTTTATTATATACAATTTATCATTTTATATTACCATCTCAAAGTGTTTAATGTCCCTTTAAGTCTGTCAGAAAAGCGTTGTCTTTTACCTCTTCAACCTCTTCCATGTTCTCTTTCTCTCCTCCAATGTCACTGTCTGTTTTTTGGGGGGATTTTATTTTTGGGATTCCCTCCTATATTTTAAATATTTTGTGGCACTATACAAATAAATTATAATTATAATAATGGTGATAATGATAATAACAATAATAATATTATATATATATATATATATATATATATATATATATATATATATATATAAAAAAACTAGATATCAGATCTGAAATATGTAATATGCTTTAAAATTAAATACATATTAAATAGTGGTGGTTATTCCATTTAACCTTTCTAACGGCTAGATCACGAGTTTTGTCGGTAAGGCTGTGCGTTGCTAACGCTCCTTTTTTTCTTACCGCTCTCTTTAAACAACATCTCACCTCGATATCAGCGCTGCTTACGGTAGTGGTAAGCTGGCAAAACGTGCTCGTGAACGATTTCCCCATAGGAAACAATGGGGCTGAGCTGGCTGAAAAAAAACCTAACACTAGCAAAAAAGCAGCGTTCAGCTCCTAACGCAGCCCCATTGTTTCCTATGGGAAAATAAAAAATATGTCTACACCTAACACCCTAACATGAACCCCGAGTCTAAACACCCCTAATCTTACACTTATTAACCCCTAATCTGCAGCCCCTGACATCATCGCCACCTGCATTATACTATTAACCCCTAATCTGCCGCTCCGGACACCTCCGCCACCTACATTATACTTATAAACCCCTAATCTGCTTCCCCCAACATCGCCGACACCTACATTATAGTTATTAACCCCTAATCTGCCGTCCCCAACGTCGCCGCAACTAATAACTATATTAAATGTATTAACCCCTAATCTGCTGCCGCCGCCGCCAACGTTGCCACCACTATAATAAAGTTATTAACCCCTAAACCTAAGTCTAACCCTAACCCTAACACCCCCCTAACTTAAATATAATTTAAATTAAACAAAATTAATTTTACATAATTAAATAAATGAATCCTATTTAAAACTAAATACAGATAAAATAAACCCTAAGCTAGCTACAATATAACTAATAGTTACATTGTAGCTATCTTAGGATTTATTTTTATTTTACAGGCAACTTTGTATTTATTTTAACTAGGTACAATAGTTATTAAATAGTTATTAACTATTTAATAACTACCTAGCTAAAATAAATACAAAATTACCTGTAAAATAAATCCTAACCTAAGTTACAATTACACCTAACACTACACTATCATTAAACTAATTACCTAAACTACCTACAATTAATTACAATTAAATTAAAAAAACTAAATTACGGAAAAAACCCCACTAAATTACAGAAAATAAAAAAAGAATTACAAGAATTTTAAAATAATTACACCTAATCTAATCCCCCTAATGAAATAAAAAATCCCCCCAAAATAAAAAAGAAATCCCTACCCTATACTAAATAACAAATAGCCCTTAGAAGGGCCTTTTGCGGGGCATTGCCCCAAAGTAATCAGCTCTTTTACCTGCAAAAAAAAATACAATACCCCCCCCAACATTACAACCCACCACCCACACACCCCTACTCTAAAACCCACCCAATCCCCCCTTAAAAAAACCTAACACTAACCCCCTGAAGATCACCCTACCTTGAGCCGTCTTCACCCAGCCGGGCACAAGTGGACCTCCATACGGCAGAAGTCTTCATCCGATCGGGGCAGAAGAGGTCCTCCAGATGGCAGAAGGCTTCATCCAGACGGCATCTTCTATCTTCATCCTTCCAGAGCGGAGCGGGTCCATCTTCAATCCAGCCGACGCGAAGCATCCTCTTCAAACGAAGTCCTAAAGAAGAATGAAGGTTCCTTTAAATGACATCATCCAAGATGGCGTCCCTTGAATTCCGATTGGCTGATAGAATCCTATCAGCCAATCGGAATTAAGGTAGGAAAAATCCTATTGGCTGATGTAATCAGCCAATCGGATTGAAGTGCAATCTGATTGGCTGATCCAATCAGCCAATAGGATTGACCTTGCATTCTATTAGTTGATTGGAACAGGCAATAGAATGCAAGGTCAATCCTATTGGCTGATTGGATCAGCCAATCGGATTGCACTTCAATCTGATTGGCTCATTACAACAGCCAATAGGATTTTTCCTACCTTAATTCCGATTGGCTGATAGGATTCTATCAGCCAATCGGAATTCAAGGTACGCCATCTTGGATGACGTCATTTAAAGGAACCTTCATTCTTCTTTAGGACTTTGTTTGAAGAGGATGCTCCGCGTCGGCTGGATTGAAGATGGACCCGCTCCGCTCCGGAAGGATGAAGATAGAAGATGCCGCCTGGATGAAGCCTTCTGCCATCTGGAGGACCTCTTCTGCCCCGATCGGATGAAGACTTCTGCCGTATGGAGGACCACTTGTGCCCGGCTGGGTGAAGACGGCTCAAGGTAGGGTGATCTTCAGGGGGTTAGTGTTAGGTTTTTTTAAGGGGGGATTGGGTGGGTTTTAGAGTAGGGGTGTGTGGGTGGTGGGTTGTAATGTTGGGGGGGGTATTGTATTTTTTTTTTACAGGTAAAAGAGCTGATTACTTTGGGGCAATGCCCCGCAAATAGACATTTTAAGGGCTATTTGTAATTTAGTATAGGGTAGGGAATTTTTTTTATTTTGGGGGCTTTTTTATTTTATTAGGGGGATTAGATTAGGTGTAATTAGTTTAAAATTCTTGTAATTCTTTTTTTATTTTCTGTAATTCAGTGTTTTTTTCGTAATTTAGTTATTTAATTTAATTGTAATTAATTGTAGGTAGTTTAGGTAATTAGTTTAATGATAGTGTAGTGTTAGGTGTAATTGTAACTTAGGTTAGGATTTATTTTACAGGTAATTTTGTATTTATTTTAGCTAGGTAGTTATTAAATAGTTAATAACTATTTAATAACTATTGTACCTAGTTAAAATAAATACAAAGTTGCCTGTAAAATAAAAATAAATCCTAAAATAGCTACAATATAACTATTAGTTATATTGTAGCTAGCTTAGGGTTTATTTTATCGATAAGTATTTAGTTTTAAATAGGATTCATTTATTTAATTATGTAAAATTAATTTTGTTTAATTTAAATTATATTTAAGTTCGGGGGTGTTAGGGTTAGGGTTAGACTTAGGTTTAGGGGTTAATAACGTTATTATAGTAGCAGCGATGTTGGCGGCGGCAGATTAGGGGTTAATAAATTTAATATAGTTGTGGCGACGTTGGGTGGGCAGATTAGGGGTTAATAACTATAATGTAGGTGTCGGTGATGTTAGGGGCAGCAGATTAGGGGTTCATAGGTATAATGTAGATGGCGGCGATGTCCGGTCGGCAGATTAGGGGTTAAAAAAAATTATTTCAGTGTTTGTGATGTGGGGGGGCCTCGGTTTAGGGGTTTATAGGTAGTTTATAGGTAGTTTATGGATGTTAGTGTACTTTGTAGCACTTTAGTTAAGAGCTTTATGTTCCGGCGTTAGCCCATAAAACTCTTAACTACTGACTTTTAAATGCGGTAGGAGTCTGGACAGGAGAGGCTCTACCGCTCACTTCTTCCAAGACTCGTAATTCCAGCGTTAGCCAAATCCCATTAAAAAGATAAGATATGCAATTGTAAGGGGATTTTCGGTAGCCTCGAGTCACGGAAGAAAAGTGAGCGGTACACCTGTACCTGCCAGACTCGTAATACCAGCGGGCGGTAAAAAGCAGCGTTAGGACCCCTTAACCCTGCTTTTTTACCCTAACGCCAAACTCGTGATCTAGCCGTAAAATAGTAATTACATGTTTATGTGTATTTGTTAAATTTTGTAATGAAAATGGTTTTGCATTAATATGCATGCTTTTAACAATATATAATTTATGGCTAGCTTTAACATGCCTTGACTTAGTTATTTGCGGATAATAGTCCCATTTGGGTTAGCAGTGTTCTATTTTTGTAAATGAAAATAAATTATGTAGGGCAAACCTGGGGCTGAGGTTCATTGTTACAGGATATTGTAAAACTGACAACTGTCTGATAAAAATGTGTTTTACAGATATATATCCTTATACTTTTTAGTATCGCGTTTGATAAAATTCTAACCAGTGCAGGTGTGGCTTTGTTCTAGCCAAATACCTGTTAATGACTTTGTATTTGGTACTTCACAATCCCTAACTTGTTATAAAGGCAATAGATTTGTTTTTTTTACTTAGGGTCAAAGGCACGTTAACTCATCAGGAGCTATTCAAGAAACAACACGAGACCCAACATGGGTGCAATATTTTAGATTGAAGTGATAGCATAAAAAATATGACAGTAGTACAATAGGATAAATGCATGAAAGACCTCACTTGTCATGGATACAGGAGCCAATCCAAGATCATTCTTCATTGACTCAGACTGGATTACTTACTGCAACATTCTGACAACCAAAAGGTTCTCGTTCATGGCTTAGTGGGTAGAGAGTAGCAAATTAACAATAAAAATGTACCTTTTGTACAACCCCAACCAGATCTTGCAATAATACTCTAGATTCATGAAAGCTGCACCCTTTTCCATAGACAGACTTGATTTCATGGCTTAAAACAACAGATACTGTAACTTTTTTTAATACTCAAGGCTCACATATATTACTATTAATGCTGGAAATGTTGACAGGCAGGGAGCTGAGATATTTTATTTTATTGGAAGATGTGTATAGGAGTGAGGAGTGTATATTAGCAGGAGATTTGAAAGGTCACTTTTTCCCTAATAACAGTCTTAATTGGTTAGCAGCTCACCACAGTTGATTCTTGTTAAATCAGTTTGATCCCTTTAAATGATGCTATGTAGAGGAAATCAGTGTCTCATTGTGCAGGCTTACTCCAGAGAGGGAGGTACTGAGACCTTGCTGTATGTCTGAATGTATAGCTGGCAGAAACAAGAGACTGGTGAGCAAACATTATTATATTCTGATAAATTTGATTTGTTTTGTTAACTTGGACCAGCTTAGCTGCCCAGTACTGGTTAGTAAGGAAATATTGCATGTTTAGTAAGTCTCCTAAAGAGAAGTAGGATTTTGTTTGTTTTATGTGTGATTTAAAGGGGAAGTACACCCCATGTTTAAAACTGCTGATAAAAGTAAAACAGCCTAAAAACTATATGTGTGTTCTGAAGTGACTATTCCTGCAAGGGCTTTGCCACAGTGGTGTCAGAAGTGGGATTGTTAGTGCCTGCTTTACTACCCTGGAAGCCTTAAAAATACAGACCCACATAAATATGTAGGATGTTTTAAAGGCTCTGTTGCAGGCTGCATCCATATAACAATAAACTTATCATCATACTGCAGCATCAGCTCAGCAAGAGTGTAACAGACTTTAAGCTTTGCAAATTGGGACCCTGGTTCAGGCCTAAAAACAGGATCATGCCATGCTTTATGATATTGTGCAGCATATTACTGCTCAGGGAGCACCTGCGCAAGCGGAAGGTGTAAATAGGATTCGGACAAGCGGCTGCTTACAGAAAATTACATCAGAGGATGATGTGGAGGCATATTTGATGGCATTTGAACGCACAGCTACCCGGGCAGCCTGGCCACGAGAGGAATCATTGCTCCTTTTCTCCTCAGTGAAGCCCAAAAGGCTTATTATAACTTGGAAGAAGAGGCTGCTGCATACTATACATGGCTAAAAGCTGAAATTCTCGCCAGAATGGGTGTAACATGTACAGTGAGAGCCCAGTATTTCTATAACTGGCATTTCAACGTGGGAAAGCTCCCAGGTTCCAGATGTTTGACTTATAACATCTGGCACGGAAATGGCTTAGACCAGAGGCCCAAAGTCCTGCAAAGATTGTTGATATGCTAGTACTTGACAGATTCTTGCAAGAACTACCCCGTGGCCTCTTTGAGTGGGTAGGACAAGGAAATCCCACTATATATGATTCTATGTTGGCTCAAGTGGAAAGATACCTTGCTGCCAGGGACCTTAAGAAAGCCTGTCCTATGCAATCTAAATTTGTTTCAGAATCTCTTAGATAGCAAAAGACTTTTAGAACCCAGAGGCCAGGAAACAGAAAGGGCGAGGATGAAGTTGAAGCTGAACCAGCAGATCGCTGTCAGATAAACCACACTTTGCCAAGAGTGGATCATTTGGGGAGGAACCCTATAACCTGCTATGAGTGTGGAGTCAAAGGACATGTCAGGGCATGATGCCCAAACCTACCGGAACCAATCCAATGTGCCCTAGGAGAAGAACCATTGGACTTTTGTGTACTTATTTGCCTGGCAGGCATGGGAGAAAGCATACACACCTTCCGGGTGTCAGTATGCTTTAATAAAAGAGATACAGAGGCTTTGGTGGACTCTGGAAGTGCCTTAACTCTACTGTCAGGAGATTTAGTGGAACAATCACAGTTGCAAAAAAATAAGACAATAGGGGTACTGTGTATTCATGGGTACACTGTTACTTATCCTACTGCTGTTATAAGTGTCTCTGTACTTGGAAAATTAATACAAATTACTGCTGTAGTGGTACTTAGGCTACCCCATACCTTGGCTATAGGAAGAAACTTTCCAAAGTTTAACACCCTAATACAGTCTCAAGTTACTCTTAAACAGGGAGGAGTCTACATGAAGTTTTCCCTTTCATTCACCCTGATTTGTATGTATCCAATCCCAAAAGGAGTAAATCTAGAAGAGAGCGCAGGAAGAGTAAATACCGATTTAATAAAGCCCTTAATGACGTTTTGTTAAATGAGCAGGGAAAATGTAGTAATGAAGGCATGGCCACTCAGTGCACAGAATCTGAAATAGATCAGGGAAGTGAAATTGCTGAAAATGTTCCCTGTGAACAGGACATTGTTAACAGTAGCTTTGGTCGAGAACAAGCTAATAATCCCTTGCTACCCCATGCAAGGAGCAGAGTAGTAGTAGTTAATGGGACACCTGTTGAAGATCAAACAAAAAGTGTATACCCCTATTTTATGGTTAAAAATGACCTTCTGTACCGAGTAATATCAGAGGAAGGTCAAGAGATAGAACAGCTAGTTGTGTCTACCTCTCATCCTAAGAAGGTGTTAGATTTTGCCCATTCACTGTATGTATTCGGTACTTGTAGAGCACGGCTAATCACCCTTAAGGGTCTCAAGGCGCTGCTCATTTTATTGACCTCAGAAGGATGAAAGGCTGAGTGAACCTCACTAGGGATCGAACCTGCAACCCTTGGGTTGCTACAGAGCTCAGCCACAGTGCCTTAGCATGCTGAGCTATCTGTTTGTGCTATTCACTCCTTTTGGGTGGACATCTGGGGGTAGAGAAAACTCAGGAAAGGGTCCTGAGGAGGTTCTTTTGGCCAGGGGTTTATGAAGAAATAAAGAGATATTGTGCTTCCTGCCCAGAGTGCAAACTGTCATCCTCAAAACCCAAGTTAAGGGCTCCACTTATACCCCTCCCATTTATTGATGTACCGTTTGATAGGATTGGGATGGACTTGGTTGGCCCATTAGAAAAATCAGCTCGTGGTCACCAATAAATTCTTGTTATTGTTGATTATGCGACTCGATACCCTGAGGCCATTCTGCTACACAAGGCCAATGCTAAAAATATACCAAAATAATTGGTACAAGTATTTTCATGGGTTGGGATCCCAAAAGAAATTTTAACTGACCAAGGTACTCCTTCTGTTTCCCTTCTCATGATAGAGTTATGCCAATTATTAAAAATACAGGCTTTGAAAACCTTGGTATATCACCAACAGACAGATGGGCTAGTAGAAAGGTTTAACCGCACACTTAAGGGGATGTTAAGGAAAGTTGCTAGTAGAGATGGGAAGGATTCCTTACTTATTGTTTGCAGTCCATGAAATTCCCCAGAGCTCAACTGGTTTTTCTCCTTTTGAACTTTTGTATGGTCGACATCCGCAAGGTATGTTGGACCTACTAAAGGAAACTTGGGAGGAACAGGGAGTACCAGGTACTAATGTGGTGCAGCATATAGAGAAAATGTAGGAGCAAATGGCTCATGTTTTTTCCCTGGTTCATCAGTATATGGGAAAAGCTCAGGATGCTCAAAAATTGTATTATGATCAGAGTGCTACTGCAAGGCAATTTAAACAGGGTGACAGGGTAATGGTTTTGGTTCCTACAGCTGAGTGTAATCTTTTGGCTCATTGGCAAGGACCTTATGAAATTATAGAAAAGGTAAGCCCGGTGAATTATAAAGTTAGTCAGCCTAACCGTCGTAGGAAAGAGCAAATATTCCACATAAATCTTAAGCCATGGAGAAATAGAGAAGCATTGGTAGCCCAGTTAGATGATAACAGAGCTGAGCCTCAAGTCCCAGAGCTAACACCTGAACAAGTAATGGAAGTTAAGGAAATGGTGGAGAGGAAAAAGGATGTTTTCTCCACTATGGCAGGCAGAACACAAGAAATTGCCCATGATATTATTACTGAGCCTGGAGTAACCCTTAATTTAAAACCATACAGGATTCCTGAGGCAAAAAGGAAGGCTGTACGAGTAGAGGATAGGAAATTGATTGAATTAGATGTGATAGAAGAATCACATAGTGATTGGTCTAGCCCAATTGTTTTGGTACCTAAATCGGATGGTTCTATCCTATTTTGTAATGATTTTAGGAAATTGAATGAAGTGTCAAAGTTTGTTGCCTACCCAATGCCATGGGTTGATGAACTGGTAGAGAGACTAGCTAAGCCCAGATTTCTTTCCACATTGGATTTAACAAAAGGGTATTGGCAGATACCCCTCACTAAGCATGCCCGGGAGAAAACTGTCTTTGTAACCCCCGATGGTTTATTTCAAAATAAAAGTTGATGCCCTTTGGTCTCCAAGGAGCTCCAGCAACTTTTCAAAGGCTCATGGATAAATTATTAAGGCCATATGCGCACTATGCCGCTGCATACTTGGAAGATGTCATAATCCATAGCACAGACTGGGACTCTCATTTGCAGAAAGTAGAGGCAGTGGTAGACACCTTCAGGAAAGCTGGGTTAACCGCCAACCCCTCCAAATGTTTTATTAAATTGGCAGAGAATAAGTATTTAGGTTACATAGGGGGAAAGGGGTTAGGGAAACCCCAATTGAACAAGGTAGGAGCTATACAGAATAGGTCCAGGTCTCTTAGGAAAAACCAGGTTAGAGCCTTCTTTGGAATTGTTGGCTACTATCGCAGGTTCATACCCCATTTTTCGACCAGAGCTGCTCCTCTCACAGACCTTATAAAAGCCAGAAGTCCAGACACAATAAGGAAAAGGAGGCCTTTATAGACCTTCGATCAGCATTGTGTAAGCAACCTGTCCTCGTGGCACCTGACTTTGATAAAGAGGTTTTTTTTGCAGACAGATGCCTCTGAGGTCGGTTTGGGTGCTGTACTGTCACAGTACATAGGCAAAGAAGAGCATCCAGTGCTATATCTAAGCAGAAAATTGTTGCCTCGAGAACAGCACTATGAAAAAGAGTGCTTAGCAATTAAGTGGGCTATGGAGACTCTAAAGTATTATTTGCTGGGCAGGCACTTCACCCTTGTCACAGACCATGCTCTGCTAAAATAGATGCACAGCAACAAAGATAGAAACTCACAAGTCACTAGATAGTTTTTTCCTTGCAACCATTTACTTTTGTGGTGAAGCACAGAGCTAGTTTGTTCCATGGTAACACTGATGCACTGTCTCATGTGCATGGGCTTATTGCAGCAGTCACTTCGCACACTGGTGTTACCCTGGGGAGGGGGATGTGTGACAGGGTGAGAGAAGGAGTGTATATTAGCAGGAGATTGGAAAGGTCACTTTTTCCCTTCTAACAAAGTGTTAATTTCTTAGCAGCTCACCACAGCTGATTCTTGTTATATCAGTTTGATCCCTTTAAATGCTGCTCTGTAGAGGAAATCAGTGTCTCATTGTGCAGGCTTACTCCAGAGAGGGAGAAACTGAGACCTTGCTGTATGTCCAAATGTATAGCTGGCAGAAACAAGAGACTGGTGAGCAAACATTGTTCTATTCGGATAAATTTGATTTGTTTTGTTAACTGGGACCAGCTTAGCTACCCAGTACTGGTTAGTAAGGAAATATTGCATGTATAGTTAGTCTCCTAAAGAGGAGTAGGATTTTGTTTGTTTTATGTTTGATTTAAAGGGGAAGTACAACCCATGTTTAAAACTGCTGATAAAAATAAAACAGCCTAAAAACTATCGGCTAGATTACGAGTTTTTGTCGGTAATGGTGTGTGGTGCTAACGCACAGTTTTTCCTTACCGCTCACCTACAGTAACGCTGGTATTACGAGCGTAGAGCAGAATTTAGCTCCACATCTCACCTCAATACCAGCGCTGCTTACGGTAGCGGTAAGCTGGAAAAATGTGCTTGTGCACGATTTCCCCATAGGAATCAATGGGGCAGAGCTGGCCGAAAAAAAACCTAACACCTGCAAAAAAGCAGCGTTCAGCTTCTAACGCAGCCCCATTCATTCCTATGGGTAAACACATTTATCTCTACACCTAACACCCTAACATGAACCCCGAGTCTAAACACCCCTAATCTTACACTTATTAACCCCTAATCCGCTGCCCCCGAAATCGCCGACACCTGCTTTATATTATTAACTCCTAATCTGCTGCTCCGGACACCGCCGCCACCTACATTATACTTATGAACCCCTAATCTGCTGCCCCCAACATCACCGAACACTACATTATATTTATTAACCCCTAACCTGCCGCCCCAATGTCGCCGACACCTACCTACAATTATTAACCCCTAATCTGCCGTCCCCAACGTCGCCGCCACTATAATAAAGTTATTAACCCCTAAATCTAAGTCTAACCCTAACACCCCCCTAACTTATGTTATTTTTTAAACGAAATACTTACCTATAAAATAAACCCTAAGCTAGCTACAATATAACTAATAGTTACATTGTAGCTAGCCTAGGATTTATTTTTATTTTACAGGCAACTTTGTATTTATTTTAACTAGGTACAATAGTTATTAAAGAGTTATTAATTATTTAATAACTTCCTAGTTAAAATAAATACAAATATACCTGTCAATTAAAACCTAACCTAAGCTACAATTACCCCTAACACTACACTATAATTAAATAAATTACCTAAATTAACTACAATTAATTACAATTAAATTAAATAAACTAAAGTGCGAAAAAACCTACTAAATTACAGAAAATAATAAAATAATTACAATTTTTTTAAACTAATTACACCTAATCTAATCCCCCAAATAAAATAAAAAGCCCCCCAAATTAAAAAAAAATCCCTACCCTATACTAAATTACAAATAGCCCTTAAAAGGGCTTTTTGTGGGGCATTGCCCCAAAGTAATCAGCTCTTTTACCTGTAAAAAAAAGTACAATACCCCCCCAACATTAAAACCCACCACCCACACACCCAACCCTACTCTAAAACCCACCCAATCCCCCCTTAATAAAACCTAACACTACCCCCTTGAAGATCACCCTACCTTGAGACGTCTTCACCCAACCGGGCAGAAGTGGTCCTCCAGACGGTCCGAAGTCTTCTTCCTATCCGGGCAGAAGAGGTCCTCCAGATGGCCAGAAGTCTTCATCCATCTTCAAGACCTCCGACGCGGAGCATCCTCTTTGTTCGACGGCGACTGGAACAATGACGGGTCCTTTAAATGACTTCATCCAAGATGGCATCCCTTCAATTCCGATTGGCTGATAGAATTCTATCAGCCAATCGAAATTAAGGTAGAAAAAATCCTATTGGCTGATCCAATCAGCCAATAGGATTGAAGTTAAATCCTATTGGCTGATTAGAACAGCCAATAGGATTGAGCTTGCATACTATTGGCTGATTGAAACAGCCAATAGAAAGCGAGCTCAATCCTATTGGCTGATTGGATCAGCCAATAAGATTTTTTCTACCTTAATTCTGATTGGCTGATAGAATTCTATCAGCCACTCGGAATTGAAGGGACGCCATCTTGGATGACGTCATTTAAAGGACCCGTCATTGTTCCAGTCGCCGTCGAACAAAGAGGATGCTCCGGATAGGATGAAGACTTCGGACCGTCTGGAGGACCACTTCTGCCCGGTTGGGTGAAGACGTCTCAAGGTAGGGTGATCTTCAAGGGGGTAGTGTTAGTTTTTATTGAGGGGGGATTGGGTGTGTTTTAGAGTAGGGTTGGGTGTGTGGGTGGTGAGTTGTAATGTTGGGGGGGTATTGTATTTTTTTTTTTACAGGTAAAAGAGCTGATTACTTTGGGGCAATGCCCTGCAAAAAGCCCTTTAAAGTTTAGGGTAGGGTAGGGATTTTTTTATTTTGGAGGGCTTTTTTATTTTATTAGGGGGATTAGATTAGGTGTAATTACTTTAAACAAATTGTAATTATTTTATTATTTTCTGTAATTTAGTGTTTTTTTTTTTTAGTAATTTATTTTATTTTATTGTAATTAATTGTAGTTAATTTAGGTAATTTATTTAATTATAGTGTAGTGTTAGGTGTAATTGTAGCTTAGGTTAGGTTTTATTTTACAGGTAAATTTGTATTTATTTTAACTAGGAAGTTATTAAATAGTTAATAACTTTTAATAACTATTGTACCTAGTTAAAATAAATTCAAACTTGCCTGTAAAATAAAAATAAACCCTAAGCTAGATACAATGTAACTATTAGTTATATTGTAGCTAGCTTAGTGTTTATTTTATAGGTAAGTATTTAGTTTTAAATAGGAATTATTTAGTTAATGATAGTAATTTTATTTAGATTTATTGTTATTATATTTAAGTTAGGGGGGGTTAGGGTTAAACTTATATTTAGGGGTTAATAACTTTATTATAGCGGAGGCGACGTTGGGGACAGCAGATTAGGGGTTAATAATTGTAGGTAGGTGTCGGCGATGTTAGGGACGGCAGATTAGGGGTTAATTAAATTTAACTAGTGTTTGTGAGGCGGGAGTGCGGCAGTTTAGGGGTTAATATATTTATTAAAGTGGCGGCGATGTCCAGTCGGCAGATTAGGGGTTAAAATTTTTATTTAAGTGTTTGCGATGTTGGGGGGGGGCTCGGTTTAGGGGTTAATAGGTAGTTTATGAGTGTTAGTGTACTTTTTAGCACTTTAGTTAAGAGTTTTATGCTACGGCGTTAGCCCATAAAACTCTTAACTACTGACTTTTAAATGCGGTAGGAGTCTTGACAGGAGAGGGTCTACCGCTCACTTTTTCCAAGACTCGTAATACCGGCGTAATGCAAGTCCCATTGAAAAGATAGGATACGCAATTTACGTAAGTGGATATGCGGTATGCTCGAGTCGCAGAAAAAAAGTGAGCGGTACACCTGTACCTGCCAGACTCGTAATACCAGCGGGCGTTAAAAAGCAGTGTTGGGACCTCTCAAAGCTGCTTTTTAAGCCTAACACAAGACTCGTAATCTAGGCGTATATTTTGTGCTGAAGTGACTATTCTTGCTTTGCCACAATATATATATACTGTGTATATATATATATATATATATATATATAGTTATCCAAAATAGTATAGAAATAGAGATGTACTATGCACATTGTGTAGCTTATCCTATATATGCCTCCTAAATACTGCCTATATGCTAGTGATCACTATTGCTTTTAACTTTGTTTTAATCTCGAGCACAGAACTGCCGCACGGCGTCCGGTTGTTATAGCAACGAATGACGTAGGTGTACACCACGCACTTGCTGGACTTCCGGAACGCCGCCGACAGCTACACAAGTGTGAGTTGGGTTCATATATAAGGGGCAAGTTAATGATTATACTGTAAATATTGTCTGAGGACAGGGGCAACCCCGAAACGTCACTACTGCATTAAAAGGATTTGATTCAAGACCCGGTGAGTGCCTTCTTTTTTCTGAATATATATATATATATATATATATTCATTCAATATATTAATAATTTATTACACCAAAATTGTATGTATGTAAGAGACTAATAGCTACGTGGCTTTAGTGTTACATTTTGTCAAAGACCCAAAACTATTAGTTATCAGGCTTCAGCTAACAACATAAATCCCAACATTTCCCAGATAGCATAATTCACTGGCCTTACTCCCTGCAATACTAAATTGTTTACTGAATTTTAAATCATCTGAAATAATTAAAAAGTCATGTTCCTCATTTGTAACAATCAGTGAAATGTCATTGAGTCTGTAAATAAACATTTGGATTTTTCTTTCCTAAATACATAATTTTGCTATTTGAAGTGTTAAATTTTAGATCCCAGTCATTTGTCCAGTACTCCAATAATTTTATATCACTTCTCATTTGGTCCACCCGCCCCCCCCCCCCTCGGAACATTTATTGTATTACAAATTGTATCATCTGCAGACATACTTTCTCCTGTAGCCCTTTGTTGATATCACTGATAAATATGTTAAACAAAACAGTCCCCAGAACTGACCCCTGAAGAACACCACTAGTAACTGCCTTCTCTACTCCATTTACTAAGACACTCTGTTTTCTATGCTTAAGCCAGCATTCTACCAAATTGTGAGTCTAGACCAAGGAGATACAGTTTGTGAATTAGTTTATTGTGTGTCAAATGCTTTGCTGAAATCTAGATATGCTACATCAACATCTCCACCCTGGTCTAATACTTCTGTTACATAATCAAAGAAGTCAATTAGATTAGTCTGACATGATCTCCCTGAAGTAAAACCATGCTGTTTTTGGTCCTATTAGCAATGAGCATGTGATCTGTATCTCAGCAGTTCATCGTAGTTTTGAGGTAGCATGTGAGTATGGAAAGGGCATGTGAAGGGAGGAGTAGAGTTTAAGGATTGGCTAGGAGGACCAGTAGTGAACGTTGGATGTCCTAGCAGTTATAGGAAAGAGGGAGAGGTGGAGTGGGTTATAAATAATGTAATATTTTATCTTTGTGAAATGCCTTAAATTGCTAAAATAGATTGTATTGTGACTGGGTACTTTACCAAAATCTAAGCTACAAAACTATAAACACTTATAGCAAGCTGATCCAAATCTAAGGAGAGGGAAGTGAAACCAAGCTTGTCCAAAATTCTCTATCAAGGTACATGGTAACTGAAAATTGAGACAGAAACAGATGTTATGTTATGCTATGTTAAGGCTTGGCATGATATGAACGGTTTCCTTTCTGTATTGAAAGCCATTGATCTATCCATTACCATCTATTATATATTTTAAAATATTGAACAATTAATCTTGTAAAAATATGATATGCTTGTTGGTGAATATTTAATATTATATGGAGAGGTTAAGTAATTGAATCCAACACTTTATAATTAAATAAATCCTGAAACCCAACCACCAGTTCCTAAACCCTAAGTTCTAGGAATATATAGGTGTGAATGGGGGGTGGAAAAACAAAACAAAAAATATTCATTAATAAATGGAGACAAGAGAAAAAGGGGTTACTAAATGTGGCACACACTTGTAAACAAGTAACAAGTTAATCTAAAATGTGAGCAAGGCTATAATTTAAAGCTCAACACTTAATAATACTATTAATAAAAATGGTAATCTAGTACCAGAGATTAAAAACATTTAAAAGCTAATTAGCATTATTGAACCACTCCAGGGTACATTAAAAAATTGTTTCTAATCAGTATCAAAATTAGCTGCAATGGAGTATATGCAGTAAGTTCAGAGGCCCATTGTGGTCTATTTTGGGAGTAAAAAAAGGTTCCTAATTAAGTTAAACTATGTTTTCGTTAGCTCCACAAATGTGGATAAGACATTTTTTTTTTTTAAAACCTACATTTTAGTTTTGTGATATGTTTGTTGATTCCAGGCAATCCATTGTTTAATCTGTTATTACTTTATTTAAATATCTTGTCACAGCCATTTAAAAGTATTATTTATTTTTCACATAAAAAATTTGAGACAGCACTAAGCAGAGAACCTTTGCACAGAAAGCTGTTGGTAATTTTAGGCCATACATTACATCAATATTAAGAAATATTTAACAGCTCATAAGGAATATTTATCAAAGGGAGTAAAAAGATAAGATAAATAACTTTGCTTTCTTCATATTTTATGGATGGGAATAAAGTTGCTCATGTTTAATTCCCTTTGATAACTACACTCCATAGTGTAAGAGAAAGCAGTTATTTAACTCCTTTTTAACTTGCTTTGATATATAACTCTTTATGATCCCTAAGCCTCGCCAAATGAATGGGCAATAGATACATATTTTAATTATATATATATTTAAAAATGACTGCATTTCTAAAAACACAATTGTAACATAGTACTGAGTAGTATCACGGGGACAGTCTTGTATCTCACTCTTGAGACCCAGGGGGCACAATCTGGCCCTCCAGGTTTTTTTTTTATCTGGTAGCCTCTTTTATATATATATATATATATATATATATATATATATATATATATATATATATATATATATATATATATATATATATATATATATATATATATAATACATATATACTTTTGAACCAAACCAAAGGTTTTTTTTTCAGTTCTTTGATATTATAATATTCCCTTTAAGCATGAATTGTGTATTAATAAAAAAACAGAAGAAGAAAAAAATGAAGACTGTTCTGTATGTGTTGCTCTCTCTTCTTTGTTTGGGAAACTGCATTTTTTTAAATAAATTACTTGTGTCTGTGTTCTGTTCAATGATGCTAAGGGCCACACAAAATAAAAATAAATTTGAGGGCCTGTCCTAAACTAAAGCTATAAGCTAATCACATATTTTCCATGACAGCGCTTGAAGTGAAGTAAAACATGTGGTGGAGGCTGTCTGTGAGTTTCTTTGGTGTTGTAAACAGGAGTATATCATTGTAGTTATTGTAATATTCACTCAAGCGACTTGAATGGCTATGCAGAGGGATTTGTTGTCTATTTACTTAAAAATAGAAATATTACTCATTATTTACTCTTTCAGGTATATGAGAATTTTTAAAAGATGCGGGAATCCAGACATGGACCTGTTGTTCGGTGTGCCTAGAGGGATATGGCTGCACCTCACTGACGAGGCCCACACTAGGCCGAAACGTACGTCTGGGGTTTTGCTGTTTCTCTTGTTCAGAGAGGGATTGCCTGGTATTTCAGGCCTGGACTGTACTGTTAAGTCAGGATCAGACTCATATGCTTCAGGAAAGTTCTTCTCTGTGAAAGGCACATGTTGAGCAAAAAGAGGCTGCTTCTTGGGTGGTAACTAGCCATAGAACAAGCTATTATGCTATTGTTCGTTCCCAGGTTGAGTGCTTCTCTCTTTTTATGTATGCAAATTTTTAAAAGCTGTAATTAATGTCAAAATACAACCCTGAAATACATGACACAACAGTATTATTGTTACAAAGAAAGGAAACAAAAAACGCTTTAGTATAACATTAGAGCTCCATCCCACATTTTACAGCATGGTACTATTTTGGGATCTCTTTCCCACTGTCCCTCCCCTATAAATGCCCAGATTTCACAATCACACACTTTGCCCACATCATCTCCAAAACAGACCACACTGAATCGTCCTGGATACTAGCAGGGAAATGTTGGTGACTTGATCATTTCTAGTAAAAAAGATAAACTAACACTAAAAAGGGGTTATAGAATAACAACATTTTAATGTGTAACTACAAACATTTTAGCTGTGAATTTCATAAAACATCATAGTCAGATCATCCACCTATTTGTAATCTGTGAAGATGTAGGTGCTAATAAAATAATGGTTTTGGTAAGCTCCCAATTGCAGATAATTATTATCCAACACAATAAGTGAGAAATCATCAGCAAGTATGGCCCAGATAACTTGTCATTTACTTTCCTGCCATTGTAAAACAGAGTTTAAAACATCATAAATGCTGGAATTATAGGTAATGGTCAGGGAAAACAATAGGGTTGTGATCAAATCTCTATCAGATGAGATCCTATGGATCTGCAGCTTCTATCAGCCATATGTCCATATGGGACTTGAGATCAGACCCCTTTGCAACCCTAGTCATTTATTTGGCCTTATTGGATGCCAGATTAGACCTAATCAATCTAGTTTTTTTAAATGAATTCTCTTAGTAGACCATTAAAATACTGGACTACCTGGCTAATTACTGGACCCCTGACAACATCAGCAGAGCTTGCTGGAAGGAAAATTATTTACTTTATGTTACAAAGTAAAAAAGCAATAGCAATGATTATTTTAAGAAAGTTCCAAAACATAATGCAATGTAGAAAAATATTATTTTCTAAGCCTTTTTATACACCATGAAAAAACACTATGTACTGCCTAAATTGTTCTCATAATGCAAATATAACTTAAACATAAATGCATATTGCAGTACTCTAAAATGAAAATATTCCATTAAAATAGAAAAGTGGGTGCACCTTAATTTGTAGTTTCTTTTAAATTACTTAAAGTGATGGTAAACTCTCCCCTTTTTAAAATCAGATCCAGAATGTTAGTGATATTTTAGATGCAGTTTAACTTACTTTTCAATATAGATCTCAAATTCTAATACCCCACTCTCTGCCGTCCACTTCAAAAGTCAATTTCTCTGTGAACTAACAGTTTGAATTGTTGTCCAATCAGTGCTCTCCCCATGTGGTGCCTTTTGTTGTAGCTAGAGCGCTAATTGGAGAACAATTGAAACCGTTAGCTTGCAGAAATATTGATTTTAAAGTGTGCAACCGAGCACGAGGAATTTGAATTTCATATCTATATTAAAAATTAAGTTATAGGTCAACTTCATTACAACTAATGAATGAAACTCCACCTAAAATATCACTAACAATCTGGATCTGATTTTACCAGGAGAGTTTACCATCACTTTAAGTAAGTATAGTATAACCCACGCATTGGGGTAAACAGGATTAAATTAATTGAAATGGGCACTTATGTAGTCTGTTATGAGTATTTCTCTACTACTAACAACATGACTACTTCCAATGATGTAAAATACTGTCCTTTGTATAAGGTTTGTTGGTGAGGATGGCTACTCAGATTTGAAACCCCAATGTACTTTAATTCATCAAATGTGGATAGACGGTATTGTAGTACACTCACATTATGTCAGGCTTGTTTATTATTATCTCCTCTTTTCTGGCCAAACAGTGACTACTGGCCACAACTCAGTCTTTATCACAGTTCTCTGAATGTGAAATTACTTGACATATAAATGCTAAGTACAAATGGGATGTATACTCTAGAACTATTTTCATTATATGGCGTTAAAAAATAATCTACCTGAGAGGTGGTGTCTAGGGAATATCCAAGGCAGAAGCCAAGGCTGGTAGAATCTAATAAATGGATATTGCGTTTTTCCTGGGGCTATAGCCCCAGATATTTGCCCAACTTCACAATGGAAAAACTATCCAATAACAGAGCATTCTTTTATTTAAAAAGGAAATGCAGCAATCATTCTTTTTATACCATTCTGTGATTCACTGAAAGTGATTCTAAGTGATAAAGTGAAATCTATTTGTTTTATTTAAATGTTGCTTTTTTCCAAATACTTTCTCAACACAATACTTTCTGCTTAAAGGGATAAAAAGGTCAACATTGATAAGGGCATGGGTGTATTTCAATTTTTAAATAAAAGCATTTTTGCAATATACTTTCATTAGCAAAATGCTTCTAGTAAAAGGTATTACTATTATTCAGCAGCTAACACACATAAGCTGTGAGGGCGCATGCTCCAGTATTCAAACACCTTCTGAGAGTCAGCAGTGACTTGTATGACACAATTAACTCTTCACAGGTACGATACACAGCACGGCCAGCTGACTGAGCTTGAATACTGATAACATGATCTCACAGCATATGTGCATATGCCATTCAATAACAGTAATATTGTTTACTATAAGTATTTTTGCTAATAGAAGTATACTGCAAAAATGCTTGACTAAAACATATTTGTTTTCGACAGTATCTAACAACTACTCACAACATGAATACAAATGCAAAGTAGAAAGGATTTATTTTTCACTCTCATAAAATCATGTTGTTAATTTTTTTGTCTAAGTACTAAATAATCATACAGAACATAGGTAAACTTTGTATATATATGTACTGTATGTGTATTTTTATATATATATATATATATATATATATATATATATATAAATCACCTATTTTAGATACTACAAAAAAATTGTCTTTATAATACCTCTTTAAAATCACTCTTTTACAGTACATAGTGTTACAATACTTGTAGGTTTCTAAAGCACATCTTGCTTCTCATAAGGATTCTATAACTCAGCTAGATTGCGAGTTGTGCGTTCGTGTTTTAACGCAGAAAAAAATGTAATTTCAGCGTTAAAACCGGACCGCAGCCATTACAGTCTTGTAAAAGGCTGTACAGCAAGCCTTTTAGCCTGTAACGCAACGTCAGTCCCGCACGCGGTGAGGCAAAAAAGCTTGCGTTGCAGCCTATAACGACAAGATCGGTTTTGCAATCTAAAAACAGTAGTTATGAGTTTTATACAACAAAACTGTAACATAAAACTCATAACTAAACTGCTACAAAGTACACTAACACCCATAAACTACCTATTAACCCTTTAACCGAAGCCCTCCCGTATTGCAAACACTATATTAAATTTATTAACCCCTAATCTGCCGCTCCCGACATTGCCCCCACTAATAAAATGTATTAACCCCTATTCCGCTGCTCCCCGACATCGTCACTACTATAATAAACCTATTAACCCCTAAACCGCAAGCCCCCCCACAACAAAATATACTAAATTAAACTATTAACCCCTAAACTGAAAACCCCCACATCGCAATAAACTAATTTAAACTAGTAACCCCTAAACCTAACGCCCCCCTAACTTTAGATTAAAATTACAATTTCCCTATCTTAAATTAAATTAAAACTTACCTGTCAAATTAAAAAAACTAAGTTTAAACTATATATTAAACTAATATAACTAATAAACTAAAATTAAACTAACTACCAATTAAATTAAACTAAAATTCACGTTAAAAAATCCTAACACTACTATAAAAAATACAAACTATCTAATTACAAAAAATAAAAAATACTATATGAGAAAAAATAACAAACATTAAATTACGAAAAATAACAAACAAAATTATCCAAAATAAAAAATAATTACACCTAATCTAATAGCCCAATCAAAATAAAAAAGCCCACCCAAAATAAAAATCCTATCCTACAATAAACTACAAATGGCCCTTAAAAGTTAAACAGCTCTTTTACCTGTAAAAAAAATAAAATACAAAGACCCCCCCCAACAGTAAAACCCACCACCCAACCAACCCCCCAAAATAAAAAAGCTAACTCTAAAAAAACCTAAGCTACCCATTGCCCTGAAAAGGGCATTTGTATAGGCATTGCCCTTAAAAGGGCATTTAGCTCTTTTACAAGCCCAAACCCTAAACTAAAAAAAAAAAAACACAAAAAAAAAACTTAAAAAAACATATCACTAACCCCTGCAGATCCTCCCTTGAACGATCTTCATCCAGGCGACGAAGTCCTCATCCAGGCTAGCTCTCCACCGTATGACCGTATGAAGAGGATGCTCTGTGCCGGATGTCTTCAGGATGGACTCACTCCTACCGGGATGAAGATAGAAGATGCCGTCTGGATGAAGAGGCCGCCTGGATGAAGACTTCTCGCCGCCTGGATGAAGACTTCGCTGCCTGGTTGAAGATCGTTCAAGCGGGACTTCAAAAACTGTAAGTGGATCTTCAGGGGTTAGTGATAGGTTTTTTAAGTGTTTTTTTGGGTGTGTTTTTTTAGTTTAGGGTTTGGGCTTGTAAAAGAGCTAAATGCCCTTTTAAGGGCAGTGCCCATACAAATGCCCTTTTCAGAGCAATGGGTACCTTAGGTTTTACTTTATTTTTATTTTGTGGGTTTGGGAGTGGGGGTTTGTATACTGTTAGGGGGTGTTTGTTTTGTTTTGTAGCAAAAGAGCTGTTAAAGGGACAGTCAACACCAGAATTTTTGTTGTTTAAAAAGATAGATAATCCCTTTATTACCCATTCCCCAGTTTTGCATACCCAACACTGTTATATTAATATACTTTTTACCTCTGTGATTAACTTGTTATCTAAGCATCTTCTGATAGTCCCCTGATCACATGACTTTTTTAATCTATTGACTTTCATTTTAGCCAATTAGTGCAGTGTCTGCCACAAGCCACGGGCGTGATCACAATGTTATCTATATGGCTCACATGAACTAGCTATCCCCTGTTGTGAAAAGCAAATAAAAAAGCATGTGATAAGAGGTGGCCTTCAAGGGCTTAGAAATTATCATATGAGCCTTCCTAGGTTTAGCTTTCAACTAAGAATACGAAGAGAATAAAGCAAAATTGGTGATAAAAGTAAATTGGAAAGTTGTTTAAAATGACATGCCCTATTTGAAACATGACAACAAGTTTTTTTTGGACTTGACTGTCCCTTTAACTTTAGGGCAATGCCCTACAAAGGGCCCTTGGTAATTAATTCTAGATTAGGTTTTTTTTATTTTGGGGTGTTTTTTTTTTTTTTAAAGGGTATTAGAATAGGAATAATTTTTATTATTTTGTATAATTTCGTTTGTTATTTTTTGTAAAGGTAGTTTTTTATTTTTAGTAATTTTAGTGTGTTATTTTTTGTAATGTTAGGTTTTAGTGTAAGGTAGCTTAGGTTTTATTTCACAGGTAAGTTTGTATTTATTTTAACTAGGTAGTTAGTAAATAATTAATAACTATTTACTAACTAGTCTACCTTGTTAAAATAAATACAAACTTACCTGTGAAATAAAAATAAAACCTAAGCTAGCTACAATGTAACTATTAGCTAGCTTAGGTTTTATTTTACAGGTAAGTATTTAGTTTTAAATAGGTATTATTTAGTAAATAATTGTAACTTTAATTTAGCTCTATTTTAATTATGTTAAAGTTAGGGGGTGTTAGGGTTAGGGTTACAGTTAGGGTTAGGGTAAGGTTTAGTTTTAGGGGTTAATATATAGTTTAATTTAGGTTGTTGTGTTGTGGGGGGCTGGCGGTTTAGGGGTTAATAGATTTATTTAGTGTTAGTGATGTGGGAGCCAGAGGTTTAGGGGGTTAATAGATTTATTTAGTGGTAGTGATGTGTGAGGCAAGAGGTTTAGGGGTTAGTAACTTTATTTAGTGGCAGCGATGTCGGAGAGTGGCGGAATAGGGGTTAATATCTTTATTATAGTGTGGGGAATGTTGGGGTGCAGGGGAATAGGGGTTAATAACTTTAGTATAGTGGCGGCAATATCGGGAGCGGAAGATTAGAGTTTAAAAGTTTTATTTAGGTGGCAGTGATATCGGGGGTGGCAGATTAGGGGTTAATAACATTATGTAGGTGGCGGCAATGTCGGGAGCAGCAGATTAGGAGTGTTTAGATGTGGGGTTTATGTTAGGATGTTAGGTTTAAACGCTAGTTTTTTTCTCCTATAGACATATGGAGCTTTTCATTTCACGATCGCAAGTGTTAGACTTTTTTCTGACCCGCATTGATGTCTATGGGGAAAGTGTGCATGAGCACGTCAAAACAGCGCTTGGATTGTGTGCGGTATGGAGCTTAAAAGCACCATATCGCACGCACAAGCTGGCTGTTTGAAGACTTGTAATGGCAGCGCTATAGGGGGTTAAATAAGGCAACTTTTGTTGCGTTCGTTAATTTTCCTATAGCGCGCATAACTCGTAATCTAGCTGTATGTTAATAAATATCCAGTGTGAAAAAAAATGCTTGTTTGTTTTATAGCTACTTTAAAACACTCTTAAAACATTGTTATACTTTATATATTTTTTGTTACTAGCTGCTTTATTGCCGATGAGTATATCTTTATCACAGTTGTCTGTTTATATGATCACCTTGTGCAGGACACAGTTTTGGACTGGAAAATAGACTATCCATTCATTGCTTGAGCACGTCTCAGCACCATAGGTGCTACTTAATAAACAGATGTGTCTAATGCTGCTTCCCATGAGAAGATTGGCAGTTATGCAGGACTTAAGCTATTCAATTCACATAACATATGGCTGCACAGATTAGCCTTAATGTGTAGAAACTGAATCATACTGACCAAAAGATGATGACTGTGGGGTCTAATGACAACACAGCAGTGAGAACAGATGTGAACAGATCATATAATGGTATATGTGTGCTCTACACAGATTATTATTCTTACTTTCATGAAAGACTCTCATTTTTTATATAACTCACGTTATAAGGATTTTTAAGAAATTAGCAAACCACAAGCAAAGAAAGGGTATTCAAGTCAAGAGACAGTATTCCACAAAAATTGTTACCATAACAATATAGAGCTTGATGTCTCAATCCACACATGCAAATATAAAAGTCATCATGTAAGTAAAAAAAAAAAATCATTGATATTATGGGGCCGATTTACTAAGCAGTCAATGCTGCTTATTCTGCTGCTCCTTAACTCGTGTCTCGTGCACCACCTCAGAGGCGGTGGATAGCAATCATCCCGATAGGATCCGATTGGGATGATTGACACCCCCTGCTAGCGGCCTTGAATCGGCAGGGGGCGGCATTTCACAAGCATTTCACTAGAAATTCTTGTGCAATGATAAATGCTGACAGCGTTTGCTGTTGGCATTTAGCGATGTCGTGCAGACTTGATCCGTTACAGAGGATCATGTCCGTCCGACATTTAATAAACCGGCCCCCAAATGTGCATCCCACTTAATTGTAACTTAATGTGCCCTCCCCCCAAATAGTCATAACTCAACCACTCCTCAGGCAATCAAGCTCTCAATATTTTATATGTACTGGGAAATAACCAGTTTTTGCTCACTGTTAGCAAAAATTTAATACCTAACTTGTTTGGTCTCTTAATAAGGTTTACGCAAGCACAACTAGAAAAGGGGCCGTGCAAACGTACCCAGGTTCTCTTAATTTAACAACAGAAGGTTTGAAGCCTTATTTTTGGAGTGGAGAGAGGGGCATGTAATGGATTTATATCAAACAGTTAAGGTTCAAACACAAAATATAAGCTACACACAAAAACATGGAAGTTACATGAGCTAGTTTTGGTAACTTCCTTATAAGCTATAGAATCATGACTAATAAATAGAAAGGAAAATCTTAACCTCCTTGAGTATGAAATTTATTGAATCTCCTAAACTAGAAGCTTAGGAAGCTATTTCTTGATCTGGAAGCTTAGTACATCCATTAGTAGTCTTATATTTTATCAGGACACCACATACAGAACTAAACTGTTAATCCATGACAGACATAGACCCCCATTTACCAAAGCCTCAACAGGCTGATTTCTTGCATTGTAAATAGATCCATTAGCCCTTCATTTTTCAAATTTATAAAAAAAAAAATTACCTAATACAGTTGTGAGATACCTCTACAACAAACAAACCTTTGATAAATGAGGGCCCTAGGTTAAAGGGACAGTCAACACCAGAATTGTTGTTGTTTAATAGATAGATAATCCCTTTATTACCTATTCCCCAGTTTTGCATAACCAACACAGTTATACAGGGAGTGCAGAATTATTAGGCAAGTTGTATTTTTGAGGATTAATTTTATTATTGAACAACAACCATGTTCTCAATGAACCCAAAAAACTCATTAATATCAAAGCTAAATATTTTTGGAAGTAGTTTTTAGTTTGTTTTTAGTTTTAGCTATTTTAGGGGGATATCTGTGTGTGCATGTGACTATTACTGTGCATAATTATTAGGCAACTTAACAAAAAACAAATATATACCCATTTCAATTATTTATTTTTACCAGTGAAACCAATATAACATCTCAACATTCACAAATATACATTTCTGATATTCAAAAACAAAACAAAAACAAATCAGTGACCAATATAGCCACCTTTCTTTGCAAGGACACTCAAAAGCCTGCCATCCTGTCACACCCGTATGCGAATCTGAGGAATACAAAATTAATTTCAGTATCAATGGTAAGACCTCAATTGCCGAGACAAAATAAAATCTAAATTAATGTAGCAGAAAGTTACTGAAGAATACAATGAGAGGTTGTATCTTCATTTGTAACACCAAGCTGTGATTTCTATAATGGTGGTGTAAATAGGATTACCCTATAGCTGCCACATGTGCAGAGAAGTGCACTGAGGGAATGCAGCAGGGAAATCGGTTTACACCCCAGAGGTCAGATTAGGCATATAGGGCAGAACAAAAATAAAATATGAAGCACAAACTTCTATAAAAAATAATCAATTGTTAGTGCAAGAAATATAAGCGGATGAGGTGTAATTGAACCTATTAAAAATAAAGTCTTATAGAAAAATATGAAGGTTGTATATTGTCCAAATAGCATAAAATCTCAATAGGAGTGGAATTTAGGTGCAGGATACCACAGCAAAATAATTATGAAGTATAGGGCTTACCGGAGACCAATTCGTTTGAGAGAGCTGTGCGATACAAAGTATGGTTAAAGAGCGCTGTGTCAGTCCGACTGTGCTGAAGTTGGCGTGTGACGTCACAGCCGCGTGGCTTGGATGAGCGTGGTTGTATCCCAGCTGACTGCCGATGCAGTGTAATCCGGAGCAGAGAAAATACAGAGCAGTAGAGATGACAAAGTGTTAGAGAGCGCTGTGGATTAATAGCAGAATGTAATTTTACCAGATGCTGAATCGTAGGAATGTGAACAGCGTTCACTTTGGCAGTTTGTGATCTGGTCGCGTGGATCCGTCTGTTGAAAACTCAGTACAGAGCAGGAGTTGGCTTGTAGTGTATCAGAGGTATAACTTCAATACTAAGCAATTTGTGAAGTGGGAGGCAACCTTAAATAGGGTGGAGAGGATAAGGTGAGCAGAAAATTAAAGGAACAGTGATTACTGACAGGTAGTATGAGAGGAATCCCTGACAGAATCCCCCATCTAATGAGCAACTCCCGGGGCTCATGGTCCAGGGCGGTCAGGGTTTCTTTGATGGAAACTGGAAACCAGACGAGGTGCTGAAATGTTGCTGGCAGGTTCCCAAGAGTCTTCCTCCTTGGAGTAGCCCTTCCAGCTGATGAGGTATTGTAGAGCTCCTCGGTACAGGCGAGAGTCGAGAATAGATCTTATTTCATACTCGACATTTGGATCAATGGTAACGGTTGGAGTAGACCGTTGATTTGAGATGCGTCTAACCTCCCTATAGGGTTTTAATAGGGAGACGTGAAATGTTGGGTGAATCTTTAATGTGTCAGGTAACTTGAGGCGGACAGCATTTGGATTGATCACTTTCTCAACTGGATATGGTCCAACGAAAAGAGGGGAGAGTTTTCTGGATGGAGTATTCATTCTCAAGTTTTTTGTAGAGACCCATACTAAGTCGCCTATTTGGTAGACTGGAGGAGTTCTTCTGTGTTTGTCATAGTAATGTTTTTGTATGTCTTTGGCCCGTTTTATGGAGGATTCGATAGAACTGAAGTTAGAGGAGATGGAGTCAGACAATTCCGAGATGCTGGGAGAGAGGGACTGTGAAGTAGGTAACAACTGGAAAGAAGGGTGAAAACCATAATTTGCAAAGAACGGGGTTTGATTGGTAGTGGAATGTAACGTATTATTATAACAGAATTCTGCATAAGGTAAAAGTTCAGACCAATGGTCTTGTTGTGTAGAACAGAATGCTCTCAAGAATTGCTCAAGCCACTGATTACATCTTTCCGTCTGTCCATTTGTTTGTGGATGATACGCAGTGGTAAGTCTTCGGTCGATGTTGAATATTTTACAGAATTGCGACCACAACTTGCTGGAGAATTGTGTGCCCCGATCAGAAAGGATAGTAGTGGGTATACCATGGTATTTGATAACATTGGAAATAAGTAAACGGATAGTCTCCATAGCAGTAGGTAGTTTGTTATATGGAATAAAATGACACATTTTTGTGAACAAATCCACAACAACAAGAATGGTGGTATTTTTTGAGGAAAGAGGCAGGTCAACAATAAAATAAAGTGCAATGTCGGACCATGGCCTCTTTGGTGTAGGTAGAGAAAGTAGCAAGCCATAGGGGGGCTGTTTTTCCTTTTTTGAAACTATACATGTACCACAAGTCTGAACATGGTTTTTTATGTCAGTGGTCATGTGAGGCCACCAATAGTTTCTGTTAACTAATTCTAAAGTCTTGGTAATCCCTGGATGCCCAGCGAGTAGAGAGTCATGTACAGAGTGGAGGAGAGTAGATCTGAGAGTAGGTGGGATGTATAATTTAGAGTTAAAGTAGTAGCAGCCATCAGGTTTGATAGTAAGATCAAGCTCCGCCTTTGTTTGATCCTTTCTTTGTTCGATTTTTAGGATAGGCAGGGAGTCAGTGGTGAAACAGAGAAAATTTTGAGGTGGGATAAGAGATTGTTGAAGGGATGGTGAAGGTTTGTCCACTGGCATACGTGAGAGGGCATCCGCCTTCTGATTTTTTCCAGATGGACGAAAAGTAATTAGGTAATTAAACCTTGATAGGAATAGATTCCAGCGGACTTGTCTAGCAGATAAGGTCCTAGTAGACTTTAGGTACTGTAAGTTCCTATGGTCGGTATAGATTAGAATAGGAATAGGAGTCCCTTCCAACAGGTGTTGCCAATGTTCCAAAGATAGCTTTATAGCGAGTAACTCTTTATCCCCGATGGGATAGTTTTGTTCAGCCAAATTCAGGGTTCGTGAGTAGTAGGCGACAGGGTGTAGGGGTTTTTTCAAATCTTCCCTCTGAGACAAGATTGCGCCTACTGCATAGTTGGATGCATCGACTTCCAGAACGAATTGGTATTTTGGCTCAGGGAACCGGAGGATGGGAGCAGTGGTAAATTTTTCCTTGAGGAAATCAAATGCTTTTTGAGCATCAGAGGACCATTTGAAAGTTCTATTGGATTTTGTTAATGAAGTAAGTGGAACTGTGAGCTTGGAGAAATTTTTTATAAACTTTCGATAAAAGTTCGCAAATCCCATAAAACTTTGTACCTGTTTTTTGGTTTTAGGGATGGGCCACTGTAGAATTGTATTGATTTTGTTGTCCTCCATACGAATGCCTGCTGGGGAAATTTCGTAACCTAGAAATGAAATAGACTGCGAATTGAATATACATTTTTCAGCCTTTGCGTATAGATGGTTACTTCTAAGTCTGGAGAGAACTTGTTTAACATGAGTGATGTGTTCAGGTAAGGACTTGGAGTATACTAGTATATCATCCAGGTAGATGACAATGTAAACATCCAGGATATCTCTGAACACGTCGTTGATAAGATGTTGAAAAGTAGCAGGGGCATTACATAACCCAAATGGCATGACGACGTATTCGAACAATCCGTAACGAGTTCGAAACGCCGTCAACCATTCATCCCCAGATCTTATTCGGATTAGGTTGTAAGCCCCCCTTAGGTCTAATTTAGTGAAGTATTTGGCCCCTTCAAGTCTCTCTATGAGCTCCGGAATCAACGGTAAAGGGTACCTATTTTTTATGGTAATCTGATTCAATTTTCTATAGTCGATTATGGGTCTTAGTGAACCGTCTTTATTTTTCACGAAAAATATCCCCGCACCTGCGGGAGAAGTAGAGGGGCGAATGAAGCCCTTTTTTAGATTTTCATGGATATAAGTTTTTAGATGCAGAAGTTCGGGGTTCGACAGAGGGAATATATGCCCACAGGGTATTTCAGATCCTGGAATGATATCAATGGGACAATCGTATTTTCGATGAGGGGGTAGGTTTTCACTTTCTGTCTTACTAAAAACATCAATGTACTCTTTGTATACATCAGGTACAAGGTTTTCAGGTGAGACTTCGGTTGTCTGTAGGACAGTGACCGGAAAACAATTGTTAATACAGTGAGGAGAAGAGAAGGTCAGTGAGTTGTTAGACCAGTTTATAGTTGGATTGTGAGTTTTAAGCCATTGAATACCCAGAACCACAGGGGAGACAGGTGAACAGATTACATCAAAAGTAATAAACTCTCTATGGTGGTCAGTGGTACTCACCAGGAGGGGTACGGTTTCATAGACCACAGGACCAGTGGTGATTTCTCTACCATCTATCCCCCTAAGAAAAACAGGAGACTTTTTCTGAGTTAGTGGTATTTTATTTACAGTGACATATTCCTTATCTATGTATGAGGCAGTGGCTCCGGAATCAACTATCGCGGATGCGCTGGCCCGCTGTTGTTCCCACTGTAAGAGAAGAGACAGTGTTAAATAAGAATGAGTTTGTACCTGGGTAGTACAACAAAAAGGCTGGTATGAAATCTTACCCTTATTCTGTCTGAGAAGGGATGGACAATCTTTTACTGTGTGATCGTCAGAGGCACAGTATAGACAAAGATTTAGGTTGCGTCGTCTGAGCTTTTCTTGGGGAGAGAGAGGACCTTTTACGAATCCTATGTCCATAGGTTCGGGCAAGCTTTTAGTAGAGGAAGTAGTATGTGAGGTAGTGACTTGTTTTTTGTAAGAGAAATCATGTGAAGACCTCTCTAGCTGCCTTTCTCTGAGGCGTCTGTCTATGGTGATGGACAGGGTCATCAAATCTTCGAGTGTAGGGGGTAGATCTATTCGTGAAAGTTCATCTTTAATAGCGTCAGACAGACCCAATCTAAACTGGTTCCGCAATGATAAGTTGTTCCACTGTGAATCTTTTGCCCATTTCTTGAATTCGGTGATGTAGTCTTCTACAACCCTCTTTTTTTGTTTCAACCCTCTCATGGCTGTTTCTGCCGTAATCTGTTTGTATGGGTCTTCATACAACTGACCCATAGCTGTGAAGAAATTCTCTAATGAGTTTAAGATTTCTTCGTTGTTCTCAAAAAATGTGTTCGCCCAAGTACGGGGTTCACCTCTTAAGTATGATATCGTAGTAAGAACCCTCACCCTATCAGTAGGATAGGTATGGGGTTTTAATGCAAACATGAGCAAGCATGCGTTTTTGAATTCTCTATACTGGGATCTATCCCCATGGAATTTCTCTGGGGGACTAACTTGGGGCTCAGTGCCAGGAATTCTTTTGTCAACCACATCCCTAATATAAGCTTTTATAGTCTCATTCTCTGTTTTGAGGGAATTGAGACCATCAGTTAATAGATCAACCCTTTGTTGAAGGGCAATTATGTGTGGGTTAGTCTCAGCTGGGTCCATATTACTTTATGGCTTAGTATTCTGTCAAACCCGTATGCGAATCTGAGGAATACAAAATTAATTTCAGTATCAATGGTAAGACCTCAATTGCCGAGACAAAATAAAATCTAAATTAATGTAGCAGAAAGTTACTGAAGAATACAATGAGAGGTTGTATCTTCATTTGTAACACCAAGCTGTGATTTCTATAATGGTGGTGTAAATAGGATTACCCTATAGCTGCCACATGTGCAGAGAAGTGCACTGAGGGAATGCAGCAGGGAAATCGGTTTACACCCCAGAGGTCAGATTAGGCATATAGGGCAGAACAAAAATAAAATATGAAGCACAAACTTCTATAAAAAATAATCAATTGTTAGTGCAAGAAATATAAGCGGATGAGGTGTAATTGAACCTATTAAAAATAAAGTCTTATAGAAAAATATGAAGGTTGTATATTGTCCAAATAGCATAAAATCTCAATAGGAGTGGAATTTAGGTGCAGGATACCACAGCAAAATAATTATGAAGTATAGGGCTTACCGGAGACCAATTCGTTTGAGAGAGCTGTGCGATACAAAGTGTGGTTAAAGAGCGCTGTGTCAGTCCGACTGTGCTGAAGTTGGCGTGTGACGTCACAGCCGCGTGGCTTGGATGAGCGTGGTTGTATCCCAGCTGACTGCCGATGCAGTGTAATCCGGAGCAGAGAAAATACAGAGCAGTAGAGATGACAAAGTGTTAGAGAGCGCTGTGGATTAATAGCAGAATGTAATTTTACCAGATGCTGAATCGTAGGAATGTGAACAGCGTTCACTTTGGCAGTTTGTGATCTGGTCGCGTGGATCCGTCTGTTGAAAACTCAGTACAGAGCAGGAGTTGGCTTGTAGTGTATCAGAGGTATAACTTCAATACTAAGCAATTTGTGAAGTGGGAGGCAACCTTAAATAGGGTGGAGAGGATAAGGTGAGCAGAAAATTAAAGGAACAGTGATTACTGACAGGTAGTATGAGAGGAATCCCTGACACATCCATGGATTCTGTCAGTGTTTTGATCTGTTCACCATCAACATTGCGTGCAGCAGCAACCACAGCCTCCCAGACACTGTTCAGAGAGGTGTACTGTTTTCCCTCCTTGTAAATCTCACATTTGATGATGGACCACAGGTTCTCAATGGGGTTCAGATCAGGTGAACAAGGAGGCCATGTCATTAGATTTTCTTCTTTTATACCCTTTCTTGCCAGTCACACTGTGGAGTACTTGGACGCGTGTGATGGAGCATTGTCCTGCATGAAAATCATGTTTTTCTTGAAGGATGCAGACTTCTTCCTGTACCACTGCTTGAAGAAGGTGTCTTCCAGAAACTGGCAGTAGGACTGGGAGTTGAGCTTGACTCCATCCTCAACCCGAAAAGGCCGCACAAGCTCATCTTTGATGATACCATACCAAACCAGTACTCCACCTCCACCTTGCTGGCGTCTGAGTCGGACTGGAGCTCTCTGCCCTTTACCAATCCAGCCACGGGCCCATACATCTGGCCCATCAAGACTCACTCTCATTTCATCAGTCCATAAAACCTTAGAAAAATCAGTCTTGAGATATTTCTTGGCCCAGTCTTGACGTTTCAGCTTGTGTGTCTTGTTCAGTGGTGGTCGTCTTTCAGCCTTTCTTACCTTGGCCATGTCTCTGAGTATTGCACACCTTGTGCTTTTGGGCACTCCAGTGATGTTGCAGCTCTGAAATATGGCCAAACTGGTGGCAAGTGGCATCTTGGCAGCTGCACGCTTGACTTTTCTCAGTTCATGGGCAGTTATTTTGCGCCTTGGTTTTTCCACACGCTTCTTGCGACCCTGTTGACTATTTTGAATGAAACGCTTGATTGTTCGATGATCACGCTTCAGAAGCTTTGCAATTTTAAGAGTGCTGCATCCCTCTGCATGATATCTCACTATTTTTGACTTTTCTAAGCCTGTCAAGTCCTTCTTTTGACCCATTTTGCCAAAGGAAAGGAAGTTGCCTAATAATTATGCACACCTGATATAGGGTGTTGATGTCATTAGACAACACCCCTTCTCATTACAGAGATGCACATCACCTAATATGCTTAATTGGTAGTAGGCTTTCGAGCCTATACAGCTTGGAGTAAGACAACATGCATAAAGAGGATGATGTGGTCAAAATACTCATTTGCCTAATAATTCTGCACTCCCTGTAATAATGCACTTTTTACCTCTGTGATTACCTTGTATCTAAGTCTCTGCAAGCTGCCCCCTTATTTCAGTTCTTTTGACAGATTTGCATTTTAGCCAATCAGTACTTACTCCTAGGTAACTTCACATGCATGAGCTCAACGTTATCTATATGACACACATGAACTAACGTCCTCTAGTGATGAAAAACTGTCAAAATGCAATCACATAAGAGGCGGCCTTCAAGATCTAAGAAATTAGCATATGAGCCTACCTAGGTTTAGCTTTCAACTAAGAATACCAGGAGAACAAAGCAAAATTGGTTATTAAAGTAAATTGGAAAGTTGTTTAAAATTGCATGCCCTATTTGAATTATTAAAGTTTATTTTGGACTTGACTGTCCCTTTTAAATCTGTTTAGAAGCAAACCATGGCCTAGATTTGGAGTTCGGTGGTAAAAGGGCTGTTAACGCTCCGCGGGCTTTTTTCTGGCCGCACCATAAATTTAACTCTGGTATCGAGAGTTAAAACAAATGCTGCGTTAGGCTCCAAAAAAGGAGCGTAGAGCATTTTTACCGCAAAAGCAACTCTCGATACCAGAGTTGCTTACGGACGCGGCCGGCCTCAAAAACGTGCTCGTGCACGATTCTCCCATAGGAAACAATGGGACTGTTTGAGCTGAAAAAAAACCTAACACCTGCAAAAAAGCAGCGTTCAGCTCCTAACGCAGCCCCATTGATTCCTATGGGGAAACACTTCCTACGTCTGCACCTAACACCCTAACATGTACCCCGAGTCTAAACACCCCTAATCTTACACTTATTAACCCCTAATCTGCCGCCCCCGCTATCGCTGACCCCTGCATATTTTTTTTAACCCCTAATCTGCCGCTCCGTAAAACGCCGCCACCTACGTTATCCCTATGTACCCCTAATCTGCTGCCCTAACATCGCCGACCCCTATGTTATATTTATTAACCCCTAATCTGCCCCCCACAACGTCGCCGACACCTACCTACACTTATTAACCCCTAATCTGCTGAGCGGACCTGAGCGCTACTATAATAAAGTTATTAACCCCTAATCCGCCTCACTAACCCTATCATAAATAGTATTAACCCCTAATCTGCCCTCCCTAACATCGCCGACACCTACCTTCAATTATTAACCCCTAAACTTCCGATCGGAGCTCACCGCTATTCTAATAAATGTATTAACCCCTAAAGCTAAGTCTAACCCTAACACTAACACCCCCCTAAGTTAAATATAATTTACATCTAACGAAATTAATTAACTCTTATTAAATAAATGATTCCTATTTAAAGCTAAATACTTACCTGTAAAATAAATCCTAATATAGCTACAATATAAATTATAATTATATTATAGCTATTTTAGGATTAATATTTATTTTACAGGCAACTTTGTAATTATTTTAACCAGGTACAATAGCTATTAAATAGTTATTAACTATTTAATAGTTACCTAGTTAAAATAATAACAAATTTACCTGTAAAATAAATCCTAACCTAAGTTATAATTAAACCTAACACTACCCTATCAATAAAATAATTAAATAAACTACCTACAATTACCTACAATTAACCTAACACTACACTATCAATAAATAAATTAAACACAATTGCTACAAATAAATACAATTAAATAAACTAGCTAAAGTACAAAAAATAAAAAAGAACTAAGTTACAGAAAATAAAAAAATATTTACAAACATAAGAAAAATATTACAACAATTTTAAACTAATTACACCTACTCTAAGCCCCCTAATAAAATAACAAAGCCCCCCAAAATAAAAAATTCCCTACCCTATTCTAAATTAAAAAAGTTACAAGCTCTTTTACCTTACCAGCCCTGAACAGGGCCCTTTGCGGGGCATGCCCCAAGAATTTCAGCTCTTTTGCCTGTAAAAGAATAAATACAATACCCCCCCCCCAACATTACAACCCACCACCCACATACCCCTAATCTAACCCAAACCCCCCTTAAATAAACCTAACACTAAGCCCCTGAAGATCTTCCTACCTTGTCTTCACCATCCAGGTATCACCGATCCGTCCTGGCTCCAAGATCTTCATCCAACCCAAGCGGGGGTTGGCGATCCATAATCCGGTGCTCCAAAGTCTTCCTCCTATCCGGCAAGAAGAGGACATCCGGACCGGCAAACATCTTCTCCAAGCGGCATCTTCGATCTTCTTCCATCCGGTGCGGAGCGGGTCCATCTTGAAGCAGGCGACGCGGATCCATCCTCTTCTTCCGATGTCTCCCGACTAATGACGGTTCCTTTAAGGGACGTCATCCAAGATGGCGTCCCTCGAATTCCGATTGGCTGATAGGATTCTATCAGCCAATCGGAATTAAGGTAGGAATTTTCTGATTGGCTGATGGAATCAGCCAATCAGAATCAAGTTCAATCCGATTGGCCGATCCCATCAGCCAATCAGATTGAGCTCGCATTCTATTGGCTGATCGGAACAGCCAATAGAATGCGAGCTCAATCTGATTGGCTGATTGGATCAGCCAATCGGATTGAACTTGATTCTGATTGGCTGATTCCATCAGCCAATCAGAAAATTCCTACCTTAATTCCGATTGGCTGATAGAATCCTATCAGCCAATCGGAATTCGAGGGACGCCATCTTGGATGACGTCCCTTAAAGGAACCGTCATTAGTCGGGAGACATCGGAAGAAGAGGATGGATCCGCGTCGCCTGCTTCAAGATGGACCCGCTCCGCACCGGATGGAAGAAGATCGAAGATGCCGCTTGGAGAAGATGTTTGCCGGTCCGGATGTCCTCTTCTTGCCGGATAGGAGGAAGACTTTGGAGCCTCTTCTGGACCGGATTATGGATCGCCAACCCCCGCTTGGGTTGGATGAAGATCTTGGAGCCAGGACGGATCGGTGATACCTGGATGGTGAAGACAAGGTAGGAAGATCTTCAGGGGCTTAGTGTTAGGTTTATTTAAGGGGGGTTTGGGTTAGATTAGGGGTATGTGGGTGGTGGGTTGTAATGTTGGGGGGGGGGGTATTGTATTTATTCTTTTACAGGCAAAAGAGCTGAAATTCTTGGGGCATGCCCCGCAAAGGGCCCTGTTCAGGGCTGGTAAGGTAAAAGAGCTTGTAACTTTTTTAATTTAGAATAGGGTAGGGAATTTTTTATTTTGGGGGGCTTTGTTATTTTATTAGGGGGCTTAGAGTAGGTGTAATTAGTTTAAAATTGTTGTAATATTTTTCTTATGTTTGTAAATATTTTTTTATTTTCTGTAACTTAGTTCTTTTTTATTTTTTGTACTTTAGCTAGTTTATTTAATTGTATTTATTTGTAGCAATTGTGTTTAATTAATGTATTGATAGTGTAGTGTTAGGTTAATTGTAGGTAATTGTAGGTAGTTTATTTAATTATTTTATTGATAGGGTAGTGTTAGGTTTAATTATAACTTAGGTTAGGATTTATTTTACAGGTAAATTTGTTATTATTTTAACTAGGTAACTATTAAATAGATAATAACTATTTAATAGCTATTGTACCTGGTTAAAATAATTACAAAGTTGCCTGTAAAATAAATATTAATCCTAAAATAGCTATAATATAATTATAATTTATATTGTAGCTATATTAGGATTTATTTTACAGGTAAGTATTTAGATTTAAATAGGAATAATTTATTTAATAAGAGTTAATTAATTTCGTTAGATAAAAATTATATTTAACTTAGGGGGGTGTTAGTGTTAGGGTTAGACTTAGCTTTAGGGGTTAATCCATTTATTAGAATAGCGGTGAGCTCCGATCGGAAGTTTAGGGGTTAATAATTGAAGGTAGGTGTCGGCGATGTTAGGGAGGGCAGATTAGGGGTTAATACTATTTATGATCGGGTTAGTGAGGCGGATTAGGGGTTAATAAGTGTAGGCAGGTGTCGGCGACGTTGAGGGGGGCAGATTAGGGGTTAATAAATATAATATAGGGGTCGGCGGTGTTAGGGGCAGCAGATTAGGGGTACATAGGGATAACGTAGGTGGCGGCGATTTGCGGTCGGAAGATTAGGGGTTAATTATTGTAAGTAGCTGGCGGCGACGTTGTGGGGGGCAGGTTAGGGGTGAATAAATATAATACAGGGGTCGGCGGGGTTAGGGGCAGCAGATTAGGGGTACATAAGTATAACGTAGGTGGCGGTCGGCAGATTAGGGGTTAAAAATTTTAATCGAGTGGCGGCGGTGTGGGGGAAGCTCGGTTTAGGGGTACATAGGTAGTTTATGGGTGTTAGTGTACTTTAGGGTACAGTAGTTAAGAGCTTTATAAACCGGCGTTAGCCAGAAAGCTCTTAACTCCTGCTATTTTCAGGCGGCTGGAATCTTGTCGTTAGAGCTCTAACGCTCACTGCAGAAACGACTCTAAATACCAGCGTTAGAAAGATCCCATTGAAAAGATAGGCTACGCAAATGGCGTAGGGGGATCTGCGGTATGGAAAAGTCGCGGCTGAAAAGTGAGCGTTAGACCCTTTAATCACTGACTCCAAATACCAGCGGGCGCCCAAAACCAGCGTTAGGAGCCTCTAACGCTGGTTTTGACGGCTACCGCCGAACTCCAAATCTAGGCCCATATTTGCTACCCGTTTGTCCTTACTACATGCACAAACAGGAGCTTTGAATCTCTTTGTAAGTATCTCTTATTGTAATGTGATTTTATTATGTAGCCATGGGGGAGGGGGGGAATATGTCCAACAGAACCTGATGAAGAGGCTGTTTGCCAACAAAGTTGTACAAAAGAAGTTTGCTAATACATTTATGACAAGTTTCACCAATAATACAGTGTTGTTGTGAACTTTAAATTGCTGCTTGTATTTTTGTCATTTTAGTCTCCAGGGATGTACAAACAGAGAAAAACAATTACTGTATATTTAACTAGGCGCTAAGCCTGCCCAGAGGGCAGTCTATTTAAAAAAAAAAATACAAAACCCAAAGCTAATATTACAAAAATTTAAAAAAATGTAAAATTACAGAAAAAAATAAACAAAGCTATACAAAATTTAAAATTTAAACCTAAACTAATACCCCTATAAATATAAAAAATCCCCCAAAATAAAAACACCACCTAATTTAATACTAAACTACTAATAACCCTTAAAAGGGCTTTTGTATGGCATTGCCCTAAGTTAAACAGCTCTTTTACCTAAAAAAAAATTACCAATTACCCCCTAACAATAAAACTCCCCACCCAACCAACCCTCCAAAATAAAAAAAACTAATACTAAAAAAACCTAATCTACCCATTACCCCTAAAAGAGTATTCGTATGGGCATTGCCCTTAAAAGGGCAATCAACTCTTTAGTGCCCATTAAAAAAATAAAAAAAGCCCTAATCTAAAAAAAAAATCCTAAATCTAAACTCAAAATAGGTACTCACAGTTCCTGAAATCTGGTGGTGAAGGTCTTCTTCCAGGCGGCTCCATCATCTTCTATCTTCATCCTGAGCGATGGCAGCGCGGAACGGAGGTGTGGATCGGTCTTCCCCGATGCACGGATCTGGAACGGCAGTCCTCAGCGGTGGTCCCAGCGGCAATGGACCTGAGCTGCGTGGAGGCTCCTCTTCATGCAATCTCCGTCGTACACTAAAAATTGAATGGAAGGTACCGCATTCAAATTGGAGTACCTTTCATTCCTATTTGCTGATATTTTGAAATCAGTCAGAAGGATTAGAGCTACTGAAATCCTATTGGCTGTTCAAATCAGCCAATAAGATTTCAGTAGCTCTCATCCTATTGGCTGATTTCAAAATTTCAGCCAATAGGAATGCAAGGTATCCCATTATAAATGGGGTACCATGCATTCAATCTTCAGTGTGCGGCGGACGATTGCATGAAGAGGAGCCTCTACGCCGCTGAGCACCACCGCCGCTGAGAACAGCCGCCGCTGAGGACCGCCGCTCAGGATCCACGCATCGGGGAAGACCGTTCCACACCTCCGCTCCTTGCCGCCTTCGCTCCGGATGAAGATAGAAGATGATGGAGCCGCCTTGAAGAAGTCCTTCACTGCCCGACTTCAGAAACTGTGAGTACCTATTACGGGGTTAGACTTTGGGGGGGGTGTTTTTTTTTAGATTAGTGCTTTTTTATTTTAATGGGCAGCAATAGAGCTGATTGCCCTTTTAAGGGCAATGTCCATACAAATGCCCCTTTAAGGGCAATGGGTAGCTTAGGTTTTTTTAGACTTAGGTTTTTTTATTTTGTGGGGTTGGTTGAGTGGGGGGTTTTACTGTTAGGGGGTAACTAGTAATTTTTTTTTAGGTAAAAGAGTTGTTTAACTTAGGGCAATTCCCTACAAAAGGCCCTTTTAAGGGCTATTGGTAGTTTAGTGTTAGTTGTTGTTTTTTTAGATTAGGGCTTTCAATTTTAATAGGCAGCAAAAGAGCCGATTGCCCTTTTAAGGACAATGCCCATACAAATGCCCCTTTAGGGGCAATGGGTAGCTTAGGTTTTTTTAGTTTTAGTTTTTTTTTATTTTGGGGGGTTTGGTTGGTGGGGTTGTTTTACTGTTAGGGGGGACTTAGTATTTTTTATGTAAAAGAGCTGTTTAACTTAGGGCAATACCCTACAAAAGGGCTATTGGTAGTTTAGTTTAGATTGGGGGTGTTACTATTTTGGGGGGCTTTTTTATTTTCATAGGGGTATAAGAATAGGTTTAATTTTTTTATTTTTGATAATGTTGTTGATTTCTTTCTGTAATTTTAGACTTTTTAGTTTTTGTAATTTTGGATTATTTTTTGTAATTTAATCTTAGGTTTTATTTTTAAATTAATGATAGTATTTTTATTTTAATTGTAACTTAGTATTTTTTATTTTATGTAATTGTGTTAATTTAGGGGGTGTTAGGTTAGGGGGCTTAGTAATTAAATTAGTTGTTTGCATTGTGGGGGGGTTGGCGGTTTAGGAGTTAATAGGTAATTAGGTTTATTGTGATGTGGGGGGTTTGCGGTTTAGGGGTTAATAGGTTAATTAGGTTTATTGTGATGTGGGGTGTTGCGGATTAGGGGTTAATAGGTTAATTAGGTTTATTGCGATGTGGGGGTCGGCGGTTTAGGGGTTATTATTTTAAATATGTTATTTGCTTTGTTTAATTTGCGGATTAGGGGTTAATTACTTTATTATTTTGCAATGTTGGGGTTGGTGGTTTAGGTGTTTGTTAACCCCTTAACGACATGAGTCGTACAGGGTACGTCTTGCACAAACTGGTCTTTAAAGACCAGCAACGTACCCTTTACGACGTTGGGGTTGAAAGCGGCTGGAAGCGATCCTGATCGCTTCCAGACGCTTTCCGGTTATTGTAGTGATGCCTCGATATCGAGGCATCACTGCAATAACATTTTACCCCATCCGATGCAGAGAGAGCCACTCTGTGGCCCTCTCTGCACCGGACATTGATGGCCGCAATCGTTGGTGGGTGGGAGCCGACGTGGGAGGAGGGTGGGCGGCCATCGGTGGATTACGTAGTGCAGAGGTGGGCGGGATCGCTGGGGGCACGCACGGACGCGCGCGAGTGCACGGGGGAGGCTGGCGGGCGCGTGCACGGGGAGGGAGCGGGTGAGAACCATTACACTATGGAACAGATTTTGTTTAAATTTAGAGGGAGAGAGGGGGGTATACAAAATTTACTAGATAATCGAAGTGATCTGGGAGGGGGTGGGGGTTTAGTCTGGGGGGGGGAAGCTACACTACAGAAAAGTGGGGGGAAAAAATAAAAAATATATATTTTTTTGTAAACTGGGTACTGGCCAGTACCCAAGATGGCTCCCAATAATTTAGAGGGGGAGGGTTAGAGAGCTGTTTGGGGGGGGGGATCAGGGAGGTTTGGGGCTAAGGGGGATCCTACACAGCAGCATATGTAAATATGCTAAAAAAAAATAAAAGATACATTTTATTTTAGTACTGGCAGACTTTCTGCCAGTACTTAAGATGGGTGGAGGAGGGAAGAGAGCTGTTTGGGAGGGATCAGGGGGTCTGATGTGTTAGGTGGGAGGCTGATCTCTACACTAAAGCTAAAATTAGCCCTGCAAATTCCCTACAAGATCCCTAATTAACCCCTTCACTGCTAGACATAATACACGTGTGATGTGCAGCGGCATTTAGCAGCCTTCTAATTACCAAAAAGCATCGTCAAAACCATATATGTCTGCTATTTCTGAACAAAGGGGATCCCAGACAAGCATTTACAACCATTTGTGCCATAATTGCACAAGCTGTTTGTAAATAATTTCAATGAGAAACCTAAAATTGCAAAACAAATTACGTTTTTTTTTAAATTTGATCGCATTTGGCGGTGAAATGGTGGCATTAAATATACCAAAATGGGCCTAGATCAATACTTTGGGTTGTCTACTACACTACACTAAAGCTAAAATTAACTCTACAAGCTCCCTACATGCTCCCTAATTAACCCCTTCACTGCTGGGCATAAAACACGTGTGGTGCGCAGTGGCATTTAGCAGCCTTCTAATTACCAAAAAGCAACACCAAAGCCATATAAGTCTGCTATTTCTGAACAAAGGGGATCCCAGAGAAGCATTTACAACCATTTATGCCATAATTGCATGAGTTGTCTGTGAGAAACCTAAAGTTTGTGAAAAAATTTGTGAAAAATTGAACAATTTTTTTTATTTGATCGCATTTGGCGGTGAAATGGTGGCATGAAATATACCAAAATGGGCCTAGATCAATACTTTGGAATGTCTTCTAAAATAAAATATATACATGTCAAGGGATATTCAGGTATTCCTGACAGATATCAGGGTTCCCATGTAACTAGCGCTCATTTACAGTGCTACTTGTATTTATTGGCCTATAACTTGCAAAAAAAAGCAAAGAACATGTAAACATTGGGTATTTCTAAACTCAGGACAAAATTTAGAAACTATTTAGCATGGTTGTTTTTTGGTGGTTGTAGATGTGTAACAGATTTTGGGGGTCAAAGTTAGAAAAAGTGTGGTTTTTTCCATTTTTTCCTCATATTTTATAATTATTTTAATAATAAATTATAAGATATGATGAAAATAATTGTATCTTTAGAAAGTCCATTTAGTGGCGAGAAAAACGGTATATAATATGTGTGGGTACAGTAAATGAGTAAGAGGAAAATTACAGCTAAACACAAACACCGCAGAAATGTAAAAATAGCCCTGGTCTTTAAAGGGACATGAAACCCAATTTTTTTTCTTTCATGATTTAGAAAGAGAACGCAATTTTAAACATCTTTCTAATTATCTAATTTGTTTTATTCTCTTGATATTCTTTGCTGAAAAGCATATCTAGATATGCTCAGTAGCTGCTGATTGGTTGCTGCACATAGAAGCCTCGTGTGATTGGCTCACCCATGTGCACTACTTTTTATTCACTAAGGATATCTAAAAAATGAAGCAAAATAAATAATAGAAGTAAATTGTAATGTTGTTTAAATTTGTATTCTCTATCTGAATCATGAAAGAAAGATTTTGGGTTTAGTGGCCCTTTAAGGGAAAGAAATTGAAAAATGGCCTTGATCCTTAAGGGGTTAATATTTTTTGCGGGCGCTTAGGTGTTTTTTTGTTAATACTTCGTGCGGGCGGTTAGGTTTTTTTAATTATTTTGTGCGGCCGGTTACGTGTTTTTTGTTATTTCGTGCGGGCGGTTGCGTCTTTTTTTGTTAATATTTCGTGCGGGCGCTTAGGTGTTTTTTACTTAATTCTTCGATTGGCTACGCTGCCTGGATGCAGCTTTGCTTCATCCAGGTGGATTGGTTTGGCTGTGCGCACAGCCAGCATTCCTTTGGATGCGTGCGCAACTGACGACGGCGACGGACATGTAACAAACGCTATAATAGTATAGATATGTAGTCACTGTTAGATTTTTTCTAAACACACAGTTCACGTGTTAGCACATTTTGATTATTTCTTTAAATTATCAATCATTTAAATTGTTGTTCCTCCTTAAAGAAGTCAGTATAAAATGTAATGTAAAATAAAACCATCAGTGATGTTTCTAAGACACACTAAAGCACATGAATCAGTATCATGGCTCTTTCTTAAAGTCTTTAAAGTTGAGAATACGCAGTTGGTAGACCTAGAACACAGTGACATCCTGCTACCAGGTATAAGCATTGCAATGTAAGTTTACCCTTTACATACTTCATACTTCAACATCTACAGATTATGAAATCTCCATCTTCCCTAGACCTGTGTATATCAGTAAGGGTTAGACTATGGGGCCCATTTATCAAAGGGCTTGCGGACCTGATCCAACACTGCGGATCAGGTCCGCAAGACCTCGCTAAATGCGGAGAGCAATACGCTCTCCACATTTAACATTGCACCAGCAGCTCACAAGAGCTGCTGGTGCAACGCCGCCCCCTGCTGACTCGCGGCCAATCGGCCGCCAGCAGGGAGCTGTCAATCAACCCGATCGTATTCGATCGGGTTGATTTCCGGCGGTTCCTGTCCGCCTGCTCAGAGCAGGCGGACAGGGTTATGAAGCAGCGGTCTTTAGACCGCTGCTTCATAACTTGTGTTTCTGGCGAGTCTGAAGACTCGCCAGAAACACGGCCCTTCAAGCTCCATACGGAGCTTGATAAATGGGCCTGTATATGTGTCAGCAAGGATTAGATAGAAAAATAGAAGAAAGGATACTGATAGTGCACACAGGATTTTTAAGTATTCAGGTTACAGAAAATGATAGTACTTGCAATTTCTCCATGTGGAAGATGTGTAGTTAAGTTGGCATGTTCATATGTGGTGGCAGGGTGCTCACATTCCACTGATAAGGTTAACCCATTGGAAACAAGACAGGGTTGGAGTGCAAAGCAAATCACTACCATTCAGACCCCTCTGGTAAGAAATAGATTCATGCAACTTATTCAGCCAGCAACATTTTGACACTGATGAACTTTATCTTCAGCATTTCAGTGTGTTCCTGCCATATGCTATTTTTATGCCCATATGTGTTTATGAGTTTATAGTGCATGTGACTGTTTCAGTATGTATGTCACTCTCATACATCTAGGCATATTCTGACTTTAATTTATTGTCTTTCTTTTTTTTCAAGTCTGTTAACGTTTTAATGTATGTTTGAGTGTGGTTTCTGCAAACATGTGAGCATACTTAAATGTTTGTGGTACGATATTCTATTTGTAGGTCATTATGTTTTATGTGTTTGCATTTGATTGCATATGGACCAATATTTGACTATCATGTAAACCCCTTTATTTTATCTTGAGTACACATTTAATAAAGACAATTTTAAAAATTAAATGAAAAATGTCTGTTACTGGAAGTTCTGTGTAATAAAAGGAACATTGAACCTTAATTTTTTGACAATGATTCGAAATCTTTGCTTCACAAAGTGCCAGGGCCCACAGTGTGTGTGAAGAGTAGTAGGTGCATGCTCTATTTAGCCTATGCATCTGGTGGTGCAGCATCTGATTAGATGTATTGCCTGAGTGAAAAACTAAAAATTGGCTGCTACAAGGGTCTGGGAGCACAGACTAGTCAGGGGCATCTAATGGAGAACAAACATACGCCTAGATTACGAGTCTTGCGTTAGCCTTAAAAAGCAGCGTTGAGAGGTCCTAACGCTGCTTTTTAACGCCCGCTGGTATTACGAGTCTTAAAGGTACAGGTGTACCGCTCACTTTTTTGGCCAGACTTGAAAATACCGCAAATCCACTTACGTCAATTGTGTATCCTATTTTTTCAATGGGACTTGCATAGCGCCGGTATTACAAGTCTTCCAAAAAGTGAGCGGTAGACCCTTTCCTATCAAGACTGGTACCGCATTTTAAAGTCAGTAGTTAAGAGTTTTATGGTCTAACGCCGTAGTATAAAACTCTTAAAGGGACATAATACTCATATGCTAAATCACTTGAAACTGATGCAGTATAACTGTAAAAAGCTGACAGGAAAATATCACCTGAGCTTCTCTATGTACAAAAGGAAGATATTTTACCTCACAATCTCCTCAGCTCACCAGAGTTAGTTCTGTGTAAAAAGTTATACTCAGCTGCTCCCAGCTGCAGGTAAAAAAACTAAAAAAAAATGAAGAAATGAACAGCAGCCAATCAGCATCAGCAGTGCTGAGGTCATGAACTCTTACTGTGATCTCATGAGATTTCACTTAACTCTCATGAGATTTCATAGTAAGCTTCCTTTACCTGATTGGTGAAATAATATGAGAGTGCACGATGCTAGTCCCTTCAGATGTCCCAGGACAAACACACTAAAATGCTGCTTAGAAATCCTTTACAATGGGAGGTGGCTACTGAGGAATTTTTGAGGTAAAATATCTTTCTTTTTTACATAGAGATGCTCAGGTGATATTTTCTAGTCAGCTTTTTACAGCTATGCTGCATCACTTTCAAGTGTTTAAACATTTGGGTATTATGGCCCTTTAACTAAAGTGCTAAAAAGTACACTAACACCCATAAACTACCTATTAACCCCTAAACCGAGCCCCCCCCCCCCATCGCAAATACTATAATAAATATTTTAACCCCTAATCTGCCGAACCGGACATCGCCGCCACTATAATAAATATATTAACCCCTAAACCGCCGCACTCCCGCCTCGCAAACATTAGTTAAATTTTATTACCCCTAATCTGCCGGCCCTAACATCGCCGCCACCTACCTACATTTATTAACCCCTAATCTGCCGCCCCCAACGTCGCCGCCACTATATTAAAGTTCTTAACCCCTAAACTTAAGTCTAACCCTAACCCTAACCCCCCTAACTTAAATATAATTTAAATAAATCTAAATAAAATTAATACAATTAACTAAATTATTCCTATTTAAAACTAAATACTTACCTATAAAATAAACCCTAAGATAGCTACAATATAAGTAATAGTTACATTGTAGCTATCTTAGGATTTATTTTTATTTTACAGGCAACTTTGTATTTATTTTAACTAGGTAGAATAGTTATTAAATAGTTATTAACTATTTAATAGCTACCTAGTTAAAATAAAGACACATTTACCTGTAAAATAAAACCTAACCTAAGTTACAATAACACCTAACACTATACTACAATTAAATGAATTCCCTAAATTAACTACAATTAAATACAATTAAATAAAAATTATCTAAAGTACGAAAAAAACAAACACTAAATTACAGAAAATAATAAAATAATTACATTGGGGCATTGCCCCAAAGTAATCAGCTGTTTTACCTGTAAAAAAAATTACAATACCCCCCCAACATTAAAACCCACCACCCACACAACCAACCCGACTCTAAAACCCACCCAATCCCCCCTTAATAAAACCTAACACTAACCCCTTGTAGATCATCCTACCTTGAGAAGTCTTCACCCAACCGGGCGTAAGTCCTCAACGAAGCCAGGCGAAGTGATCCTCCAGACGGGCAGAAGTCTTCATCCAGACGGCATCTTCTATCTTCATCCATCCGGCGCGGAGCGGGTCCATCTTCAAGACATCCGACGCGGAGCATCCTTCCTGGCAGACGACTACCCGACGAATGAAGGTTCCTTTAAGTGACGTCATCCAAGATGGCATCCCTTCAATTCCGATTGGCTGATAGAATTCTATCAGCCAATCGGAATTAAGGTAGGAAAAATCCTATTGGCTGATGCAATCAGCCAATCGGATTGAAGTTCAATTTTATTGGCTGATTGCATCAGCCAATAGGATTTTTCCTACCTTAATTCCGATTGGCTGATAGAATTCTATCAGCCAATCGGAATTGAAGGGACGCCATCTTGGATGACTTCACTTAAAGGAACCTTCATTCGTCGGATGTCTTGAAGATGGACCCGCTACGCGCCGGATGGATGAAGATAGAATATGCCGTCTGGATGAAGACTTTTACCTGTCTGGAGGACCTCTTCTTCCCGGCTTGGATGAAGACTTCTGCCCGTCTGGAGGACCACTTCGCCCGGCTTCGTTGAGGACTTCGGCCCGGTTAGGTGAAGACTTCTCAAGGTAGGGTGATCTTCAAGGGGTTAGTGTTAGGTTTTATTAAAGGGGGATTGAGTGGGTTTTAGAGTAAGGTTGGGTGTGTGGGTGGTGGGTTTTAATGTTCGGGGGGGTATTTTAATTTTTTTTACAGGTAAAAGAGCTGATTACTTTGGGTCAATGCCCCGCAAAAGGGTAGGGCTTTTTATTATTTTGGGGGGCTTTTTAATTTTATTAGGGGTATTAGATTAGGTGTAATTAGTTTAAAAAACTTGTAATTATTTTATTATTTTCTGTAGTTTAGTGGTTTTTTTCGTACTTTAGATAATTTATTTAAATTGTAATTAATTGTATTTAGTTGAGGGAATTAATTTAATTATAGTGTAGTGTTAGGTGTAATTGTAACATAGGTCAGTTTTTATTTCACAGGTAAATTTGTCTTTATTTTAACTAGGTAGCTATTAAATAGTTAATAACTATTTAAGAACTATTGTACCTAGTTAAAATAAATGCAAAGTTGCCTGTAAAATAAAAATAAACCCTAAACTAGATACAATGGAACTATTAGTTATATTGTAGCTATCTTAGGGTTTATTTTATAGGTAAGTATTTAGTTTTAAATAGGAATAATTTAGTTAATTGTATTAATTTTAATTTGATTTATTAAAATTATATTTAAGTTAGGGGGGGGTTAGGGTTATATGCCATTGGCTTACAGCTAACTCCCAGTAGTGAATCACTGATCCTTCAACAAATGGTACAGAGTGAATGAAGAAAACTAGATAACAGAGCAAAATGGGAAAGTTTTTTAAAACTGCATGATCTGTTTGAATCACAAAATAAAAAAAATTGAGTTTCATGTCCCTTTAATTAATCTGCCACTTGTACATGTTTCTATTTTCTCAGTTATTTGTAAACATGAACTTGTGCAAGTGTTTTTGGTGTATATAACATTGCTTTTCATTGCCAATGCATTTTTTATAGGCAGAAAACCAAATAAGTCCCCCAGAGAGCATCACAGAAAGACTGTGACTGCCCCCAAAGTTATTTACTTTAAGTTAGCACAATCTTAAAAGAAGAAGAAAAAGATCAGAAATACTATTTAGCTTAACAGCATTAGATTTATGTCCCTGTGGCATTTAGCAGGCTTCAAAAGGATTTGGTAACCACCATTAATTAAGAAAACCCTGAAAAATTCCTCTCTTTTATCCAGGATAGGAAGGTAGAGTGGAAAGGTCAAACGTAAGACACAATGTTCAACCGGAACAGCATCTGGTGTTCTAGGATGCTGGTTGAAAACATTTCACTTCACACAATACTTATTCAGAGGGACCTCATAGAGGCATCTAATATATCCACTGAGATTTCAGTATTTTAACAATTCACTACAACAGAGTTTAAAGGGATAGGAAAGTCAAAATTAAACTTGCATGATTCAGATAGAGCGTGTCATTTTAAGACACTTTTAAATTCACTTCTATTTTCAAATGTGCTTCATTCTCTTAGTAACCCTTGTTAAAAATAAATACGCACATATCCTACACTAGTGGGAGCTAGCTGCTGATTGGTGCCTGCACACATTTGTCTCTTGTGATTGGCTAACTAGATGTGTTTAGCTAGTTGCCAGTAGTGCAATGATGTTCCTTTAATGGATAACAAGAGAATGAAGCAAATTTGATAATATTTGGGGGTTTACTATCCCTTTAAGTGTAACCATTTTAATTCTTAAAGTGATTGTAAAGTTTAAATAAAAAGTGCCCAGCAGCTAAAAATAATCTTAAAAACAGGGGCACTTTCATTCATAAAACTTTACAAAGATGCTTATTTTTTTAAAATACCTTTGCATTACGGTAAACATTATGCCGATCCTCCTCCTACATCTCCTGCTTTCTTTAGCAGATCGATGAGTTATATGGCTTCCTCCAATCGTTCATCACGGCAGGAGATGCGGGCAGAGGATCAATGTTATATTTACCATAATGAAAAGGTAAGTATTTTAAAAAATAAGTGTCATTGGAAAGTTTAATGAATGAAAGATATTTAGATACTGGGCACTTATTCATTAAACTTTACAATCACTTTAAACAACCCTATTCAAATGTTGTACTGCTCACTATCCATGTGTTCATGAAGGGTTAGCGCGTCCAACATTGATCTAGTGCAACCTATGCTTTCAATGGAGATCTGTGCAAAATAGCGCTCATATTACAAGTTGAAAGTTATAGGTTGCACAAGCCAATTAATGTTAATGCTTTTTAAAAGAATTAGTTTAAATTAATATGTTCTTCACGTAGAAATTTTTTCTTTAATAGACATGTCTGTATAAATCTATATTAGAGATGTGCATTCATTTTTGTACGAAATTTGATTTTCGTTTTGTTTTAATGAAATGAGTATCCGAATGAATACACAAAGGAAATTAAAGAAAACAAAAAAAAAATACTTAAATCATCAGTATTCATTTGTTTACTTTATTTTTTTAAGGGGTTAATACTTACCTTAGCACACTCTCCATGCTCTCCAGAGCAAATTAAGGTAAGTATTGTACCTACAGGTGAACTTTTTTTTTTATTATTAAAAAGGAATAAAAATGCGTAACTAAAATTCAGTATTCATTTCATTTTAAACTAAAGAAATACTGAATAGTGCAGCCACTGAATATTCAGTGAAACGACTTTCCCTGAATATTCCCAGAATGAAAATTTCATCCAAAACAAAATCTATATCTGTATATATTTATATAGATATATAGGTTTAAATATATATATTGTGTATACATAAAAGAAAGAAAGCCAATGAATATACAATACTATCCTTTGAAAGAGAGGACACATCAGCACTCAGGAGCAAATTTTAATTTATTATTTTAACCAACCTCAAAAGTATAATGAAAAGGTGAGCATACATGTTAATATACCTACACATTATCCAACCGTCTAATAACAGTATACATCAACACACCTAATGGTTAGATTCTAACAACCATCTCTAAACGTGACACATAGCATAGCAAATCAATCCAGCTAACCTCAGCGGTCCAATTATTCAGACATAAATATGCTGCTGCTTAGTTAGTGTCCCAGAACCAAGTCCCGGATAGAAAATGACTGAAGCATTGAGCTGCACTCAAGGTCTCATTACTCACGTATCCTTTGTGATACTTCCAGGGTCCTTGGCACAGAACTTTTAACCACTGTATACTTCCAAGCGAAGTAGCGTAACGTCACAACAGGAGGAGGGATTAGCTCCAGCCTTGCCTGTCAGTGACATTCGTATAGCGCTACCAGCATCTAATTGGTGATTCAGGACACCTCCCAATCACCGATTGCACCAATCTTAGCCTTCAAGTTTCCTGATCCATCGGACTATCGGTAGAAGTGTGAACAAAATATAGCCAGGTAAAAACCATCTCCGCATGGCTATTAGTATTGCAAGTGTCTTTTAAGTGTCTGATGCCTGTTCTTTTTCGTCAGCCGTTCACCACAGCCTAGGCTCACCGTCTACGGTAGAAGAGTAAAGTAGTTTATTTCCGGTTCTCATAATCTCAAATAAATCTTTATTGCATACGTCTAGGGGCCGTTCACCATAAATATTCAAGATTGTTTTAAAAATTGACATAACAAAGTGTGCAATAGATTTAGGCAGTTTGGCCCAGTTGCTGACATTTGAAATCATTCCCAGGAACACTTTGTAGCAAAATCATCAAGTAAGTAAGTTTCAAGATAATTGAAATCCACTGCAGGATTTCATAGCTCTACACACTTCACTTTATCCTAAAACCTCTTATAAAATAATGCAATATTCAATATTTTGTACATATAGTGTGTATTGAAAGTGTGAGAAATGATTAACATGTATTTTAAAATATTGCCATAGCAAAATAAAAGAAAAACGCTTATGGTTTAAGATGATGAGTTAAGTTTTGACTGCCATCTAGAATCTGCAGAAACATGGTAAGTTTAATTGAACATATGGAAGAATGAAGCATGCATAGCTTAAATTTCTCCCTACAATGTAAGGCTTAAAGGGATACTAAACCCACATTTTTTCTTTCATGATTCGGATAGAGCATGTGATTTTAAGCAACTTTCCTATTTACTCCTACTATCAATTTTTCTTTATTCTCTTGCTATCTTTATTTGAAAAAGCAGGAATGTAAGCTTTGGAGCCAGCCCATTTTTCGTTCAGCACCTTGGTAGTGTTTGCTGATTGGTGGCTTAATGTAACCACCAATCAGCAAGTCCAGGGTTCTAAACAATTTCCTGCTTTTTCAAATAAAGATATCAAGAGAACAAAGAAAAAATGATACTAGAAGTAAATTAGAAAGTTGCAAAAAATTGCATGCTCTATCTGAATCATGAAAGAACAAAATTGGGGTTTAGTATCCCTTACATTGTAGTGAGAAATTTAAAATATGCATGTTTCATTCTTCCATATGTTCAATTAAACTTACCATGTTTCTGCAGATTCTAGATGGCAGTCAAAACTTTTTTTAGGTTGCAGGTGATGCAGTCAATAATAGAATGTATTAGTCCAACTATTATCTTAAAAAATAATAGTGTTTAGATGGTCTTAGTGGTGGACAGGTTAATTGTGATTGGTTTAAGGGTTAATAACATTAGAGTTTAGGGTTTTATTTCAATGGGGGGGTTTTGCAATTTAGAGTTTAATAGTGTAAGGGGTATTAGCTGTTAGGGTTTTGTGATGACGAAAATGGCTAAGGGTTTTTATCATTGATTTTGGAGTTTATTGTTGTAGGGGTTAATAGAGTTAAGAGGATATAAGTGGTAGGAATCTTAGCAGTTTAATTTAATTTCACTTTCCTCACTGCTGAATACACTGTGTTACAATGGGTGGACAGTTACTCTGGCAATTAATGGGTGTGCTTCTGCTATGCAGCAATTTTACTTGGTAAAGAATGATTTATTTTTATGCCTTAGAAGACAGTTTCACAAGCTAAAGAATCCCAATCATAAAAAGGACAATATCCTCTGACTCACAGCCTTCAGCTATATATTTTGGTGACACATACTGACTATAAACGATTGTATGAAACACTAGGAAATAGAAAGAGGAAAAAAGGGTAGAAAATAGAAACGTATATTTGGTGACTGCCATGGAGAGAATGCAGTGGCTCTGAGAGAAAAAAAGAGACAACCAGGAAGAAAAATCACGGATGCTGATAGAAAAGTAAATGGATCAATAAGGATAAGTAAATAACTTTGTACATAAAAATAAAGTAATGGTTATTCCCCTCTATGTCCTTTACTATTTGAATAGTTCTGTAGAATAAATGTTAATTTATTTTCAAATGTAAAATTTGATTTAAGAAAAAACATTTGAATTTGTGAAATTCAACAGTTAAGTGTTTGACTGAATCATATGAGAATCAACCTTTGAATGTTCAAAGGTTTACTTTATATGCTTTTCCTAAATCAAAGGATATATACTGTATGTATTTGTAGAATTCTTTATGAGATTGAGGCTAAAGGAGTTTTTCTTTAATAATGTAAATTATACATCTACTTTGGATGCCAAGAAAAATAAAAAGAACACAAACTTTACACATGCACCAAGACGTAATATCAAATTGGACAGCTATATTTAGAGTTTCTGTCTCAGAGTAGCATTCCTTGTCACCACACAACAGAAAGAAAGAAAAAAACCCTATACAACCTTTCAGCCTTAGGAAGAAATGCCCTAACAAGTTTAAGAAAAAATAACATCACCATCAAACTGGCAGACAAGGGCAGATCAGTGGTGATCACGAACACACAGGATTATGTCGCAGAAGAAAACAGGCAATTGGCTGACCAAATCTACTACAAAAAGCTGGACCAGGATCTCACCCAGGAATATACAAATAAACTCAGGAAATTAATCAAATAATTTCCTAAACATATCCAAAGAGAACTGGAAAATATGATCCCTCCAAATCCTCGTGCTGGTACTTTCTACATGCTGCCGAAAATCTATTAACCAGGGAACCCAAGGAGACTGATAATAACAGGTATGGATACACTTACTGAACAGATATCTGGTCTAGTGAAAAATACCCTAAAGCCACTAGTTACTAACACTAAAAACTTCATACCAGAAACCACTGACTTTTTAAATAAACTTAGCCAGATCCAAGAATTATCTCCCAATATCATACTAGTTACCATGGATATAGAATCATTGTATAGCAACATTCCCCATAAAGATGGAATTAAAGCATGTTGCAAATTCCTCACATCTTAAAAACACAGCCAAAAAAAAAAATACGGAAATAGTCAATAAACTTATTGAAATCATCCTCACCCACAATTATTTAAGTTTGAACAATAACATCTACTTACAAATGACCGGAACTGCTATTGGCACAAAAATGGCCCCACAACATGCAAACCTATTTATGGCTGACCTTGAACATAGTTTTCTAACCACTTACCCCAATAAACCTTAAAAATATTATCGCTACATAGATTATATGTTCCTCATATGGACAGAAGTAGAAGAAAATTTGCAAACATTCCATAACTCATTTAACTCATGCTATCCATCAATTAACCTTAAAATTAACTTTTCAATCCACAGTGTTGGCTTCTTGGATTGCACAGTATCCATAAACAATGGGAAACTCCATTCATTCATCTACAGTAAACCCACAGACAGATGTAGCTACCTTCACAGCACCAGCTTTCATCCCAGTCATACCAAACAAGCCATTATCTATAGCCAAACTATCAGATACCATTGTATTTGCTCTAAAATGCCCCCAAAAAAACTAACTAAAAAAACCTAAGCTCCCCATTGCCCTGAAAAGGGCATTTGGATGGGCATTGCCCTTAAAGGGGCAGTTAGCTCTTTTGCAGCCCAAACCCTAACCTAAAAATAAAACCCACTTCAATCCTTTTGGCTGATTAGAACAGCCAATAGGATTGAGCTTGCATTCTATTGGCTGATTGCATCAGCCAATAGGATTTTTTCTACCTTAATTCCGATTGGCTTATAGAATTCTATCAGCCAATCAGAATCTAAGGGACGTCATCTTGGATGACGTCACTTAAAGGAACCTTCATTCGTCGGGTAGTCATCAGCCGAGGAGGATGCTCTGCGTCGGATGTCTTGAAGATGGACCCGTCTCCGATGGATGAAGATAGAAGATGCCGTCTGGATGAAGACTTCTGCCCATCTGGAGGACCACTTTGCCCTGGCTTGGATGAAGACTTCTGCCCGCCTGGAGGACCACTTCACCCCAGCTTGGATGAAAACTTCTGCCCGTCTGGAGGACCACTTCTGCCCGGCTTGGATGAAGACGTCTCCTGGTAAGGTGATCTTCAGGGCGTTAGTGTTAGGTTTTTTAAGGGTGTATTGGGTGGGTTTTATTTTTAGGTTAGTGTTTGGGCTGCAAAAGAGCTAACTGCCCTTTTAAGGGCAATGCCCATCCAAATGCACTTTTCAGGGAAATGGGGAGCTTAGGTTTTTTTAGTTAGTTTTTTTTTTGGGGGGGGTTGGTTGTGTGGGTGGGGGGTTTTACTGTTGGGGGGTTGCTTGTATTTTTTGTTTCAGGTAAAAGAGCTGATTACTTTGGGGCAATGCCCCGCAAAAGGCCCTTTTAAGGGCTATTGATAGTTTAGTTTAGGCTAGGGTTTTTTCTTTATTTTGGGGGGGGGGCTTTTTTATCTTGATAGGGCTATTAGATTAGGTGTAATTAGTTTAAATTTCTGTAATTTGTTTATTATTTTCTGTAATTTAGTGTTTGTTTTTTTTGTACTTTAGATAATTTAACTTAATTTAATTTAGTTAATTGTATTTAATGTAGTTAATGTATTTAATTATAGTGTAGTGTTAGGTGTTAGTGTAACTTAGGTTAGGTTTTATTTTACAGGTACTTTTGTATTTATTTTAGCTAGGTAGTTATTAAATAGTTAATAACTATTTAGTAACTATTCTACCTAGTTAAAATAAATACAAACTTGCCTGTAAAATAAAAATAAACCCTAAGATAACTACAATGTAACTATTAGTTATATTGTAGCTATCTTAGGGTTTATTTTATAGGTAAGTATTTAGTTTTAAATAGGAATAATTTATTTAATGATAGGAATTTTATTTATATTTATTTAAATTAGATTTGTTAGGGGGTGTTAGGGTTAGGTTTAGGTTTAGGGGTTAATACATTTAATATAGTGGCAGCGGTGTAGGGGCAGCAGATTAGGGGTTAATAAGTATAATGTAGGTGGCGGCGGTGTAGGGGCAGCAGATTAGGGGTTAATAAGTATAATGTAGCTGGCGGTGGTGTAGGGGGTGGCAGATTAGGGGTTATTAACATAATGTAGGTGGCGGCGGTGTAGGGGGTGGCAGATTAGGGGTTAATAACATAATGTAGGTGGCAGCAGGGTAGGGAGATTAGGGGTGTTTAGACTCAGGGTTTATGTCAGGGTGTTAGGTGTAAACATAACTTTATTCTCCCATAGGAATCAATGGGATAACGGGCAGCAGCGAACATGAACTTTCCTGCTTTCCGACTCCCATTGATTCCTATGGCATCCGCCGCCTCCAGGGCGGCGGATTGAAAACCAGGTACGCTGGGCCAGAATAGTGGCGAACGTACCTGCTAGTTATTTGTTAACTAGCAAAAGTAGTCAGATAGTGCCGAATTTGCGTTCAGAACATCTGTAATGACGTAAGCATCGATATCTGTCGGACTGAGACCGGCGGATTGTATGTTACGTCACAATATTCTACTTTTGCCAGTTTGTAGGGTTTGATAACTAAGGGGAATCAGGCTTGCAACAAATACGCTGCGGAATTCCAGCGTATTTGCGGTTGACGGCTTGATAAGTAGATGCCAATGTCTGAATCATTAAGACAAGGACAATAAACAAGAAATAAATTCTGCCCTAAGAGCACCACAAGAGCAACTACTTCAATACAAAATGAAGGAAAGCACAACACATACTCCTTTAGTAGTCACATACAACTCTATTCTAGAGAACATATTTAAAATCATAAAAGACCTACAGCCACTTCTTGAAGAGGATACCACGCATACATTTTCACCTACTCCCAATATTAGCATTTAAACAACCACCTAATCTAAAAAACACAAACTAATACGTAGTAAAATGAGCTCAGAGCAGGACAACATACAGAATGGCACCAAACGTTGCAAACTGTGCCAACACATATGTAGTAGCAGCACAGCCAGTCGCATTCACAAAGCTTACAACATTAAGGGAGAGTACTCATGTATGTCTGCAAATGTGGTATACATGATACAGTGCATACCATGTGGCTAAATGTAGCCACCAATCAGAAAGCGCTACCCAGGTGCTGAGCCAAAAATGGGCCGGCTCCTATGCTTAATTTAAATTTTTCAAATAAAGATAGCAAGAGAACAAAAAAATTATAATAGGAGTAAATTAGAAAGTTGCTTAAAATAGCATGCTCTATCTGAATCATGAAAGAAAAAAAAATGAAGTATGAATAGTGTGCAAGCTTTGCAGTTTTCAATGTTGTTTCAAATTTCACATACAAGGCTACTTTAATATATATTTACTTTAATATATATTTAATATTATTTACTTTAATATATATTAGTATTTTAACATTACAAAATCCTAAGTAGAATGCAAAGCATGACACATTGGCCTAGACTTATGGATGTTATGTTGCTGAAGGTTCTCACTGTTCAGGCGAGATAATGTTCAAAATTCATTGAGGCTCATTTCACCTACATTTTCTAACTGGTCACACATAGTCATTCCAGAAATTAACATATATATATATATCTGTATAAAGTAGCAAATACATGATATCTTGCACAGCAGCGAACCACTATAAAAGATTTTAGTTTTACAAACACGTTTTCCATCCCCATTGGAGGCATGAATGAACAGTCCAGCCCTTCTTCATTATTGGTACTGTAACAAAAATACCCTTGGGATTTTGTCCCAGGAACAGCTTTGACATACAGGGTCTGATTAATCATCGGTCTGTTCGACATTATCCACTCAGCGGTGGATGTGAACTGCTTGTGCAATGTCGCTCCCTGCAGATTAGCGGCCAATCGGCCACTAGCAGGAGGTGTCAATCAGCCCAATCGTATATGATCGGGCGGATTGATGTCCGCAGCCTCAGAGCAGTTATGGAGCAGCGGCTATAACTAAACAGAATAAAATATTCCTGACTAAAGCTGTGTGGCTTTAGCAGCACAACTCCATATATTCGTCTTTCTCATGCAGGTTCTCTCTAGCAGCCTCAGCACATACTATTTAACCGGAGTTAATTGACTTTAAAAGGATATAAAACAAGTTGGGATAGAGACAAATATAATAATATGCACTTTAATTACTTTACCTGCAAATTTATTCTACAGTGCCTCGCCATTAACCCTTTCAGCAGCACAACTACATATCTTCCATCTTTCTCATACAGTTTTTCTCTAGCAGCCTCAGCACACACTATTTAACAGGAGTTAATTGAACTTAATTAGCTACAGGCATAGGTGTCCGTTGGGGGGGGGGGGCACTCGCCCCTCTCTGGCATTTCATTCCAAGTAAAAAGTTAAGCACACTTTTGCTTTTCTTCCATTCTGTTTTTAATCTATCTGTGTACTTGCAAAAAAGTGTCAGACTTGCCATGTGTTGTACTAATATTTTGTTTTGTAATTTCCTTTATGGGCTTTGCACCCAGGCTTGTCTGGGGTTCACTGCCTAGGTCACTGAAACCTGTGCAGCTGTCTGTGTGTGCTTGGCAGTACCTAGGTATGTGAGCTTTGCAGTGACATGGGATGTATACTCGGTCCAGTTTCAGAGTGCAGTCCATTTCTTTGTTTGGTATGTGTCTAGGTAAATTACAAAAGGCCTTTGTCATCATTGTTTGTATCTCTGCGTTTGGTTGAAGAACACACGCATTGTGTGGCTGTAGATTAGGGGCCCAGAGAAGAAGAGACCTAGACGTGGTCCTGGACTTAAACCACAAATGTTGTAACTAACTCTTTCATTTTGCTTTAAATCTTGCTATGTGCTTGCAAGAGAGTGCAAGACTTTATTTGTGTTGTAAATAAAATATTTTCTAGTCATATTGAAGCCTCAAAAAATGTCTTTTTTGACTGGTTCCTAGATTTTTAAATTATATTTGTCAAGCCATGTCGTGTCTAAAGTGACGTGCAGCTCATGTATACGACAAGCAAATCTGTCTGCTTTGCATGTTGCTACTGAAATTATTATGCATAGGGTATTTCATTTTTTTGCCCCCCTGTGGAAAAATTTCTGACGTCACCCATGGCTGGAGGTGAGAAAAACTTAGTTTGTATGGAAAACCTGAGCTGGATTCCTCACCTGCAATTCTCTGCCACATCCAAACTGTTGTCCAAAATACACAATTACATAATGCCACCAACAGCATTGCATAATTTGTGGGGAAACATACTCCATAGTACACAATTCCCTTAGCTCTGTCACAGTACTTAAAGTGACAGTCAAGTCAAAGTTAAACTTTTATGATGCAGATAGGGCATGCAGTTTTAAACAACTTTCTAATTTACTTTTATCATCACTTTTGCTTAGTTCTCTTGGTATTCTTTGTTAAAAGCTAAACTTAGGTAGACTCATAAACTGATTTCTAAACCTTTGAAGGCCGCCTTTTATCTCAGGGCATTTTGACAGTTTTTGTTACAGTTACAGTCAGTTCATGTATGCCATATAGATAACATTGTGCTCACTCCCATGGAGTTATTTTCGAGTCCGCGCTGATCGGCTAAAATGCAAATCTGTCAAAAGAACTTAGATAAGGTGGCAGTCTGCAGAGGCTTAAATAAAAATGTATTAATATAACAGTGTTGGTTATTCAAAAAGGGGGAATGGGTAAAAAAGGAATTATCTATATTTTTAAACAATACAAATGTTCAAGTAGACTGTCCCTTTAATGACCCCCTTGTGTCATATGATGTCATCATGTTATGTCTGATCATGTCATATTAAATGAGGAAGTAATCGGGGGAGCTGCACTTCCTCATTTAGCAGTGCAGATGGAGGTATCTTATGAATCTGATATCTCAGCCCCCACAATACTTACAGGGAGATGAAACTGGAAATGAGGGTAATCCAACCTTTTTTTATGTCCTATATGAAATAAATTACTTAGCCATGTAAAGGTTCAAGATAAAAACTCTAGAATTAATAAAGTTTAAAAATAGTGGAAACTGTTAAAAAAGCGTTTTATAATGTATTGTATATCACAAAGACGCTTAAAATCTAGTGAAAAATCATATTTTTAATGGATTGAAATGGCTTTGAATCTGAAAGCTATGGGTAGCACTTCCTAATGGATTGGACCAACATTTTTGCACCGTAAACCAATTTGGATGTAGATGGTTATTTATCCATATATAATAGAAAACTCATTATATAAACAATGAAAATAACTTGATTATTATATTTTTAATGGATTGAAATTGCTTTGAATTTGAAAGCTATGTGAAGCACTTCCTAAAGGATCGGACAAACATTTTCCTTAAAGGGACACTGAACCCAAATATTTTCTTTCGTGATTTAGATAGAGCATGCAAGTTTAACCCCTTAATGACCACAGCACTTTTCCATTTTCTGACCGTTTGGGACCAATGCTATTTTTACATTTCTGCAGTGTTTGTGTTTAGCTGTAATTTTACTCTTACTCATTTACTGTACCCACACATATTATATACCGTTTTTCTCGCCATTAAATGGACTTTCTAAAGATACCATTATTTTCATCATATCTTATAATTTACTATAAAAAAATATAAATATGAGGAAAAAATGGAAAAAAACACACTTTTTCTAACTTTGACCCCCAAAATCTGTTACACATCTGCAACCACCAAAAAACACTCATGCTAAATAGTTTTCAAATTTTGTCCTGAGTTTAGAAATACCCAATGTTTACACGTTCTTTGCTTTTTTTGCAAGTTATAGGGCCATAAATACAAGAAGCACTTTGCTATTTCCAAACCACTTTTTTTCAAACTTAGCGCTAGTTACATTGGAACACTGATATCTTCCAGGAATCCCTGAATATCCCTTGACATGTATATATTTTTTTTTAGAAGACATCCCAAAGTATTGATCTAGGCCCATTTTGGTATATTTCATGCCACCATTTCACCGCCAAATGCGATCAAATAAAAAAAATTGTTCACTTTTTCACACATTTTGTTACAAACTTTAGGTTTCTCACTGAATTTATTTACAAACAGCTCGTGCAATTATGGCACAAATGGTTGTAAATGCTTCTCTGGAATCCCCTTTTTTCATAAATAGCAGACATATATGGATTTGGTGTTGCTTTTTGGTAATTAGAAGGCCGCTAAATGCCACTGCGCACCACACGTGTATTATGCCCAGCAATGAAGGGGTTAATTAGGGAGCATGTAGGGAGCTTGTAGGGTTAATTTTAGCTTTATTGTAGTGTAGTAGACAACCCTAAGTATTGATCTAGGCCCATTTTGGTATATTTCATGCCACCATTTCAACGCCAAATGCGATTAAATAAAAAAAAAAGTAAAATTTTTCACAATTTTAGGTTTCTCACTGAAATCATTTACAAACAGCTTGTGCAATTATGGCACAAATGGTTGTAAATGCTTCTCTGGGATCCCCTTTGTTTAGAAATAGCAGACATACATGGCTTTGGCGTTGCTTTTTGGTAATTAGAAGGCCGCTAAATGCCGCTGCGCATCACACGTGTATTATGGCTAGCAGTGAAGGGGTTAATTAGGTAGCATGTAGGGAGCTTGCAGGGTTAATTTTAGCTTTAGTGTAGAGATCAGCCTCCCACCTGACACATTACACCCCCTGATCCCTCCCAAACAGCTCTCTTCCCTCCCCCACCCCACAATTGTCCCCGCCATGTTAAGTACTCGCAGAAAGTCTGCCAGTACTAAAAAAAAGCTATCCTTGATAAAAAATAAATTAAAAAAAATGCATATTTACATATGCTGCTCTGGAGGATCCCCCTTAGCCCCCAACCTCCCTGATACCCCCCAAACAGCTCTTTACCCATCCCCCTCTGACTTATTAGTAGCCATCTTTGGTACTGGCAGCTGTCTGCCAGTACCCAGTTTATAGTAAAACATGTTTTATTATTTTTTTTTAAATAATTTTCTGTAGTGTAGCTTGCCCCCCCCAAAAGACCAACCCACCACCCCTCCCAGATCTCTCAGATCTACATATATTTAAATATATTTGGCAATCACTGCCACTTTTCTCCCATCATTTTTCTGTAGTGTAGCGGTTCCCACCCGCTTCCTACCCCCGCACGCGCACGCGCTCGCACCCTCGTGCACACGCGCGCACACGCGCGCGCACACGGCGTTCCCGCCCACGATCCCGCCCCCCTCCACATCATACGGCCCATCGATGGCCGCCCACCCGCCTCCCAGACTGGCTCCCACCCACCAACGAAACCGGCCATCGATGTCCGGTACAGAGAGGGCCACAGAGTGGCTCTCTCTGCATCGGATGGCCAAGGGGGGTTATTGCAGGATGCCTCGATGTTGAGGCATCACTGCAATAACCGGAAAGCAGCTGGAAGCGAGCAGGATCGCTTCCAGCTGCTTTCCAGACCAAGGACGTACGCCACACGTCCTCGGTCATTAACTGTATTTTTTTTGAGGACGTGTGGCGTACGTCCTTGGTCGTTAAGGGGTTAAGCAACTTTCTAATTTACTCCTATTATCAAATTTTCTTCATTCTCTTGGTATCTATATTTAAAAAGCAAGAATGTAAGTTTAGATGCCGGCCCATTTTTGGTGAACAACCTGGGTTGTTCTTGCTGATTGGTGGATTAATTTAACCATCCAATAAACAAGTGCTGTCCAGTGTCTGAACCAAAAAATAGCTTAGATGACTTATTTTTCAAATAAAGATAGCAAGAGAACGAAGAAAAAATAATAATAGGAGTAAATTATAAAGTTGCTTAAAATTGCATGCTCTATCTGAATCACGAAAGAAAAAATTTGGGTTCAGTGTCCCTTTAAAGCCACAGAAAATCCTTTTTGGATGTAAATGGTTATTTTTCCATTTCTAAAAGTACAGAGGTAAATCAGTACAGAACCCCTGTGAACTTTTAAACCATAATACAAATGAAAACGAAGCAATTCAATATACATATTTATATATATATTTTGTTAAAGGGTAAATGTGTTAAGTATTACAAAATCCTAATTATGAGTGATCTGCTTTTAATTGATTACTTGAGGCTTACTATGCTAATGTTTAAAACACAGGGGATGTTTTGTAGAGTAAATTAATTCTGTCAGTTTAGTCTGTCTGAACATTCCAAAAATGTTTTGCAATTTGAGCTTTCTCTGGTAATTATCTAAGACTGAATCCCTTTAAAAGAGAATTTGAAATGAATATGTGCATCAAGAGGTGAATGTATTTTCCTTTCATGTGACAGGATGAAAGGTTTCAATGGAATCTTAACAGACTGAAAGTTAAAAATATTTGCATATATTATAATCAGAAACAGTTCATTATCTGTGCAAATATTATCATATTTATAAAGTTCACGGTTTCTTTTTAAATGTAGTTTGGTAGGATGAAAAAAACGTATAATTCTAATATATTTACAGTTTACCTGTATTTATTTACCTGCTTCTATGGGGCCGATTTATCAAGGGCCGAATGGCCCCTGATTCTGCGCGAGCGTTCAGGCTCGCCGGAAACCGCAGTTATATGAAGCAGCGGTCTTAAGACTGCTGCTCCTTAACTGGTCCGCCGCCTCTAAGACTGCGGACATCAATCCGCCCGATCGCATACGATTGGGTTGATTGACACCCCCTGCTAGCGGCTGATTGGCCATGAATCTACAGGGGGCGGCATTCAACAAGCAGTTCACCAGACATATATACACATATAAACACATAAATACATATTTATACATATAGATACATATATATAAGTGCATTGAAGCCCTTTACAGTCAAGCAGATGAAAACATGCAAAATCATATGCAATATTCATATTTAATAAACGTGTTTAACTATGTATTTACAGTAAATGTTCTTCACATAGGGGAAAATGTTATAAGTATTTTTAAATAGATATTTCTATATATTTGTACATATCTATACCTCAGTGGAGGCTCCTTCATTGGAACAGCAGGGGCAGTGCCCCCCTCAGTAGTGACAGATAGGATCCGGTGACAAAAAGTGGGAGCCGCTTCTGCACAGGGCACACTGAGTTAATTATCCGGGTCTGACAGCTGCTGGAGGAATTAGCTGAGCACACTGAGAAGGAGCAGCTCAGCATACACCCACAGCAGGTAATGTCACTACCCCAGGACAGCAGGGACCCGCCCAGGGGCACACTCATGAGAGACAGCCACTGTGCAGTTACAGGGAATGTCCTAGGGCTAGGACTCTGATAACACCTGTCACTGCCTGGGCACGGCACATATCCAGGATGGGGAGAAAAATACTGGGTCACTTCTGTTATCCAATCAACTGCCACAGTGACACAACCCGGACAGTCAACGGCTGTGTTTAGCATTGTAGCTCCAGTATGGAAAACTAGATTGTTCTTTTAATAGATATACATTTAATTGGGTCCCTGAAGTACATAGTTCTGATTCTTATTTTAATATTTGTCATAGCTTTTTTTATACTTGCATAAAATTATATTCTGCTGATATAATTCCACTGATTATAATAAGACTGGTACATAAAATCCAGTTCCATATATATTATAAATCTAAATGCGTACTAAGGTATAATTGTCAAGTATGTATTTTAAGAAAAAGAGGTGTTTTAAGTACAAAACAGCTGACAACTGAGAAAGAAATATTATTTGATATATCTATAATTCATTGTTTATCATATTCCTATTGTGAAACATGGTAACTTAACCTTGAAAGTTTCTAGGACTGATTCTTTGATATGCATGGCCTGTCATAAATGTATTGTAAAAATAAATTGGTAGCCTGTCATGCTTTTCTTTGCAAAGCTGCCCATAAATAACTCCCAGTTTTAGTTGTGTGTGTTTTTATGTGATGGGGACTGAATGGTTCTCTCCAAAATTTTCAATCACTGGCAATGGTTGGAGATTTATGGGTCTTGTTTGGATGGACTCAGGTTCTGGTTGAGTTATCTAAATAGTGCTTCTTAGGAAGGTTATGTATTTACTTTGTGAGGAATCTAAAGTATGTTGGTAAAACATTTCGTTTTTTGTTTGCATAAACATTGCTAAATTATAGAAATTAGTAGCTACATAGAAGCAACTCTTAATAGAGTTTGCAGTGGTTAATACATTTAGGAATTACTGAAATACCATAACTGCTGTCATACACCATAAAACTACTCTACTTCATTGTAAAGAAATTGTACTGTTCATATGCCTATTATTTAAATGCCTATATATATAAAGTATATATATATATATATATATATATATACAGTATATATATATATATATACCTATATATACCTATATATGTATATTATACTGTTAATATATATATATGTATATTATACTGTTAATATATATATGTATATTATACTGTTAATATATATATGTCTATATTGTAGTTATGTGAACGGAGTCATCTAAAGGTGGAGCTTTAGAGTCTAGTGCCCCACCATCTTCAAAATTCACCAGCTGCCACTGATATATATATATATATATATATATATATATATATTGATTAAAAAGCTTCTAAATTATTAAAGTTAGAAGCTTTAAAAAATATAGACAAAGATTGAGATTAGTGAACCATAGCATCCTTTCTCTTATAACTTTGATATGTTGGTTACTTTCTATTCTAAATATGTTTATTTTCTAATTGTTAGATATTTTTTAGATGTGGATTTGTCTCCATTTACTTAGGAACTAAGTTTTCCATTCTGCGTCCTAAACAGTTACATTTTGCATACAGAGCTTTATCCCTCTGGTTATTTACATATTCTGAGTGTAATACTCCTAGCTTGAGTTTTCACTTGATGTTTTCATTTGACTCAGCATCCTCAGCATTTATTTACATTAGTGCCTATTCATAAAAGTGGGGAGTTAACCTTGGTTTCTAACTATCGTCCTATATCACTGCTCCCTGTATTGTCAAAAATCTTAGAAAAATGCATCCATAAGCAATTATACGAGTATTATCAACTTTCTAACTATCTGACCCCTGATCAATCAGGTTTTAGACCGAATCACTCCACTACAACTGCCCTCCTAAAAGTTTGCAACGACATCCAAACTGGCATGGAACAAGGAGACCTAACTGGAGCTATTTTCCTTGATTTTGCAAAGGCTTTTGACACAGTGGACCATGACCTACTACTTCTCAAACTAAAAAACTCTTGTATTGCTGATCGCCCGTTAACCTGGTTTAAATCATATGTATCGGATCGATCACAATATGTCTCTGTCTCTAACAGTGACTCCCTCCCTCTCCCAGTCACATGTGGTGTTCCCCAAGGTTCCATTCTCAGCCCCCTACTATTCACATTATTTATAAATGATTTGCCTAATGTCTGCAAATCCTCAACTGTACACATGTACGCATACGACACAGTAATCTATGCAAACAAATCTGATCTGCTGCAGCTTGAAACAGTGCTCCAAGACCAGTTCACAGAGGTAGAAAAGTGGATCTCAAAAACAAACTCTTCCTAAACACTGACAAAACGGTCACAATGATCTTTGGAACGGGACCTAAAATACAAAAATTACAAAATTCCCATCTTCGCATCAAAACAAAATCCAATTGCACGCTAACCGCAGTCCACTCTTTTAAATACTTAGGTATGTTGTTAGACCCCAATCTATCTTTTGGACTCCACATAGAAAAACTTGCCTCTAAACTTTATCCAAAACTAGGTGCCCTGTACAGAAACAAATCTTGCCTCAGCCCTACAGTAAAGGAAAAGATTGTACACCAAATGCTGATGCCTATCTTGGATTATGGGGACATAGTATATGCACCTGCTCCGCAAACTCACCATAATAAACTAAATACGCTATATAACTCGTTCTGCCGCTTTATGCTACAATGTAACTACAGGACTCACCATTGTGACATGCTAAAAGAACTAAACTGGCTGACGCTGGAATCCAGACGCACCCTCCATCTTTCCTGCCTTGTGTTTAAGAGCCTTTCTGGGAAGCTCCCACCCTACCTGAGCAGAATGCTCTCCCCTGCTATTCCCACCTCCTATAACCTCCGATCCAATAACAGCACATTATTTAGCTTGCCTCAATACAAAAAGAAGGCAGCCTGATCCTCCTTTTCCTACAGAGCACCACAATTATGGAATGATCTCCCTCACACTTTAAAAACTTCCCCAAGCCTAAAATCCTTTAAGAGATCCCTCTATACATATCTCAAAACAGAATGCTCCTGTCATGGATGATTAAATATTTCGCACCTGCTCTATGTTAAATGTTTGCATCTATTGTGTATTATTATTGTTTTTGTATTTTATTGTACCCTATTGCATCAATGCAATGTTTTGTGATCCCAGGACATACTTGAAAACGATAAAAATCTCAATGTATCCTTCCTGGTAAAATGTTTTATAAATAAATAAATAAAATGGTGGAGATAAAAGCATGAGATTAAAATCCTCCATGTCGCAAAAGTAAATTAATAGAAATTATTGCCTTTACCCAGTAAAACTCCCTATACATTGTTACCAATACACAAGAGGATTCTGGGTAAGATATGCAAATTAGATATGCAACCTCTCAGGGTTTTTGCTTCAAATACTTTGTTAACACACAGCGGTCCCCTAATGGGGTAAGTATTTGCTGCACTTACCCCATTAGGGGACCTCTGCTTCTTAATTTATGTTTCCGGCAAGCCGGAAACTTCGGGGATAGATTGCAGCATGCGCTACTTGTTAAATCTACCAGATATCTCTTCAATAAATAATAGCATGAGAATGAAACTAATTTGATAAAATATATATATATTTTTTAAATTGTATTGTCTATCTGAATTATGAAATAAAAATGTTGTGTTTCATGTCCTTTTAAGTTATGTTAATCGGGTAATGAACCTTTCAATTGCACATGCTCACAAAATTAAATTTGACCCTTGTTTTCAACTGTTATTAAAGAACAACATTGAAATATTATAACTTTAGAAAAGATTTAGAAAAGATTTAAAGCATCAAAGGATTGTAATCGACAGCTTTGTCTGAAAAATCCTCAAGATTATGAACATACTAAATATTGTCAGCTTTTCAAATTTAAATATCTCAAAAAGTAGTGAACTGGCAACATTTCACTGAACCATTTCAAAGTTAGAAGCTTTAAAAAATATAGACAAAGATTGAGATTAGTGAACCATAGCATCCTTTCTCTTATTACTTTGATATGTTGGTTACTTTCGATTCTAAATATCTTTTTTTTCTAATTGTTAGATATTTTTTAGATGTGGATTTGTCTCCATTTACTTAGGAACTAAGTTTTCCATTCTGCATCCTAAACAGTTACATTTTGCATACAGAGCTTTATCCCTCTGGTTATTTACATATTCTGAGTGTAATACTCCTAGCTTGAGTTTTCACTTGATGTTTTCATTTGACTCAGCATCCTCAGCATTTATTTACATTAGTTATTAAACTGGATTTATAAAATGCTAAGTAATGCAAAGATCTTTGTAAATCCTTTTGTATTAATCACTAGAGCTCATTGATTTTTTCTCCACTTGGGGATTACATGTAATAAAAGGTTGTGTCACTAGCTGTGCTAGGAATTCATTAGAATTCTAAACTTACAAGGCTCCAGATGCTTGCGGTTTCTCTTGTTGTTTTATTATTCACTCTGTCAAGATCATGTTCTAATAATGAGAAGTCAAGAAACAGTTCTTTAAAGCTGTTCTTGTGTCTGTGTTTAGTTTGCATTTCTCAAATTTACACACTTAGAAGGATTTTTCATCAACATAAATTTATGCCATAAACCCTTATGGAGCCATCTCATACTTTTCTTCTGAATCAGTTTTTAGAAGTTTAGACTTATTATATTTAAACATCCCTTCACCACTTTCTGAGCTACTTACACAAATATTTTCCTGCATTTCAGACACTTTCACAAAATATCTTTAGTTTCTAAAAATATGTTTTTAAAAAAGGCATCTTTCAAATAATGAATGTCATGCTGCTTTAAGTAACTAAAGGTTGGAAATATGATTCTGTCATAACCTAATACATGCTGTATGCACTAGCATTTTGTAATTTTGTTCATTTCTATTTATGAACACTATTTTCACATGACTCAAATGTGATGTCACTATCTTTGACATGGTGAAATCTTGTTCTGTTGTTGTGTGTGTGTCCATAAAAAAAAAAAAAAGAGAGAGAGAGAGAGAGGTATAAAGAAGTTTAATAATCTGTTTCCGGTCAGTTCTTGTAATATTTCTTCAGCTTGACCTAATGTGACTTCATCCATGATTATGTCATGTGATCAATGATGTCATACATAATTTGATCAGTGATGATGATGTCATGTTTATTGGAATCAATAAAACTGGGGCAGTATTTAATTTCTGAATTCACTGTTCTGTCATGTGCTTCAGTGAGCTCTCCTACATTTTCTTTAGCAAAGGTTTAATGTCACTAGATATAATATATAGCATACTAGACTGTCTTTCCCCCTGATTTGTTTTAACTAATGTACATTCTGCATTTAGAACAGACATAGCCAATTAAAAATGCCCACAAGAACACTGTGTATAGATTGATGTTGCTGAGCAGACATAACTGAAAAGTAGATTTACATTGTTTTCGACTTTTCAATAGCAGGAGATTCCAGTGATGTGACAGCCAGCTGTGTGTACTATATTATAGGATTATTATTATCTCAGACTTGCTTGTATGTCTTCCTCTGACTGGCTGGAGAAGATTGGAATGATGATAATGGTATACAAAAGATATTGCTTTAATACAATCATGTAATAAAAAGGAATATAGTCATAATTGGTTAGTTTGGAAACTGCTATGAAATGACTACAATTGAAGGATTCAGTGCTAACTGTGACACAAGAACATACAGGAACTAAAACAATGTTTACAAATCGAATTCAAACAATATATTGAAATAAATTAAAAGCATTTGATAAATGCAGTAATAATGATTATTCACTAGCACTACCTTTTTCCACCACCCTATTGCACCCCCCTAAACTTTCACTTCCCACCACTGCAGCCTTTCTGCATAATTTTCCTTTTTTTAACTATTTTATTCCTTTTTAAATCCCTCACGCTAAAGTATCCACATTCCTCACTTTCTCACACTTTCTCACACACCCGCTCCATTAGAAGTTTGTAGTTATCCTTGGAGACTTAATTTATAGAAGGGCAGGAACAGGAGAGGCGACACCAGCATGCAGCAGTATTACCAAACTAGGTAGGCCCCTGATTACAGTACATAAACCTCAAAAATACACCTCCAAGGGAGGAGGACAAACATATGTTTGGATTTCCTTAGACTCACAGGCCAGTAATGGATAATGAACAACACAGAGCATGAAAGGCAGGAGAGGCAACACAATCTGAATTAATTAACTATGCCTTGCAGTACATAAACCTTTAAAAATTTAATTCCAAAGTAGGAGGAGGATAAAGACGTGCCTAGAGCCCCTTGGACACAGCAGCCAGCAGTTCCCTGAAGATTTGGCATTGGCGGATGATTACCACCACAGAGCAGGAAGGGCAGGAGCAGGAATGGCAGCAGCAGACAGCAGATTTACTGAACTAGGTAGGCCACACAGTATATAAGCCTCAAAAATACACCTATATGGAGGAGGCATGCCTAGAGCCCCTGGACACAGCGGCCAGCAGTTTCCTGAGAAGTAGGCATTGATGGATGTTGACCACCATGGAGCAGGTAAGGCAGAAGCAAGAGTGCCAGCAGCTGGCAGCAGAGTTCCTGAACAAGGTAGGCCACACAGTATATAAACCTCAAAAATACACCTCAAAGGGAAGAGGAGGACAACCACATGCCTAGAGCCCCTTGAAAAAAGCGGCCAGCAGTTCCCTGAGGATTTGGTATTCATGGATGATGGCCACCACAAAGCATGAAGGGCAGGAGTGGCAGGAGCAGCAGCATAGTTACTTGACTAGGTAGGCCACAAAGTACATAAACCTCAAAAGTACACCTACAAGGGAGGAGGAGGAGGACAAACACAGCACTCCATAAGTCAATGGTAATGTGCACTGACTTTCCAGTAGCCTTCGCCAATTCCTCTTTCAACACTGCAACACAGGAATGGTAGAGTGAGAGGACTACACTTCTGCTAAAAGTGCTGCATGAATGGAGGTGGTAGTGGGGAGCAACTGCTTCAATTAATCACTTGAAAGATTCCTCTTCAAGCATGGTGAAGGACATACCACTGGCAGCTACCAGCTGACCTATCAGACAGGTTACTATGGTGCTGTAGAGAGCCCATAGCAAACTGCCAGGAATTTACAGAGCCACCACTACAATTACAAAAAATATTGTTTTGATTAGTTGAGGGGTACAAGTAATATTTATACAACATATCTAATAATAATAATTGTGTGTGTATATATATATATATATATATATATATATATACTATTGGTATATATATATATACTATTGGCTATTGGTAGTTTAGTTTAGGCTAGGGTTTTTTTTTATTTTGGGTGGGCATTTTTTATTTAGATAGGGCTATTAGATTAGGTGTAATTAGTTTAAAGATCTTGTAATTTTATTATTATTTTCTGTAATTTAGTGTTAGTTTTTTGGTAATTTAGCTAATTTTATTTAATTTATTTAATTGTATTTAATTTAGGGAATTTATTTAATTGTAGGGTTAGGTTAGGTGTTAGTGTAACTTAGGTTAGGTTTTATTTTACAGGTAAATTTGTATTTATTTTAGCTAGGTAGTTATTAAATAGTTAATAACTATTTAGTAACTATTCTACCTAGTTAAAATAAATACAAACTTGCCTGTAAAATAAAAATAAACCCTAAGCTAGCTACAATGTAACTATTAGTTATATTGTAGAAAGCTTAGGGTTTATTTTATAGGTAAGTATTTAGTTTTAACTAGGAATTATTTAGTTAATGATAGGAATTTTTCTTTAGCTTTATTTAAATTATATTTAAGTTAGGGGGTGTTAGGGTTAGGGTTAGACTTAGATTTAGGGGTTAATAAATATAATATAGTGGCGGTGACATTGGGGGTGGCAGATTAGGGGTTAATAAATGTAGGTAGGTGGCGGCGATGTTAGGGGTGGCATATTAGGGGTTAATAATATTTAAATAGTGTTTGAGATGCGGGAGTACAGCGGTTTAGGGGTTAATATGTTTATTATAGTAGCAGCGACGTTGGGGGCGGCAGATTAAGGGTTAATAAGTATAATGTAGGTGTCAGCGATGTCGGGGGTGGCAGATTAGGGGTTAATAAGTGTAAGATTAGGGGTGTTTAGACTCGGGGTTCATGTTAGGTTGTTAGGTGTAAACATAAATGTAGTTTCCCCATAGAAATCAATGGGGCTGCGTTACTGAGTTTTACGCTGCTTTTTTGCAGGTGTTAGACTTTTTCTCAGCCAGCTCTCCCCATTGATGTCTATGGGGAAATCGTGCACGAGTACGTATAACCAGCTCACCGCTCACTTAAGCAGCGCTGGTATTGGAGTGCAGTGTGGAGCGCAATTTTGCTCTATGCTCACTTCTTGCTTGTTAACGCCGGGTTGATAAAAAACCCGTAATACCAGCACTGCAGGAAAGTGAGCGGTGAGAATAAACTGCAAGTTAGCAATGCACCCCTGTTAATGCACAACTCTTAATCTAGGCGACATTTAGTGCAAATTGTGTTTGCTCTCTAGTGCAACTGTTTACTTTCAACTTGAAATATGCGCGCTAGCGCAGTCGCGATATTGCTTTATGTGTGATGCGCTAACATTAACGCTCCATTTGTAATTAGCTTTTAATATATTATAATACATGATACATTTTAGATACACTGCACTAGATATGTCTGCAATAGAGAAATGAAACCAATTCAGTTCTCCAGAGAAGTTGCACATGCTCTAAAAACAAAAAATAGCTGATGACAAGACTCAGTTGAGGATATAAAATATAAAAAGACTAAACTATTAATTAGGAATGCTAAGGGTCATGCATAAGAAAATATAGAACAGTCAATAAAAAATGGTGAGCAAATTTTTTTACAATTGCTGGTTAGTGGAACTCTACATCTTCAGACTGAGTGCCGCCATCTTGGATTTGATGTATTATAGCATCCTGTGACAGAAGCAGGGCACATGCACAGATTAGTGATATTAACTTATTAACAAGATGTATTGTGTACTTCAGTTTAGAGTGCACAATACACAGAGGGAGCTGTATGTTTTAACAGTGGCTGTATTGCTCTATAATATTCCTGAGGGGTTTTTTTATAGTTGTTGCATTGTAACTTTTAAATTGTTTAAAAAAAAAATACAAAATATTAAATTTTCATCTTTCTACTGTGTGAGCTAACCCAAAATGCAAGGTGTAGCTGTCAAAAAGCTAATACAATCACTGATCAGTGAAAATGTACAGCTTCTGTCACAGGATACAACAATACGTGCTCTGCATGATTGATGCCTGAGATATGAAAATACTGAACTTTACGAACCAGCAACTGTAAAGAGTTAAAATAAGAGAACAGATTTAAAGTGATGGTAAACTTTAAATAATGAAATGCCATCTATGTAATATTTTCCATTAAAAAAGTATGTGTGTACCTTTTTTGTTTTTAATCCATCTGTGAAAGGGTTAAATTAGTGCATATAATAATGCTTCTGTTACAATGTTATGCCGGCCCACATGGATGAAGTCTTTTTTTTTTTTAAATGACAAATCCAGTGAACATCCAATCAACATGTGTGTCCAGCCCCTTTAAAGCCCATAGAAAGCCTATGTAGAGATTGGGTGGGACTGTGATATACATCACAGCCCAGCCAAAAGAGGAAATGAAGGGGGACGGAGAAACAGACAATACCAATTAGGATTATAAATCTTTTATTATAAAATATATATACACTTTAAAAAAATAATTATGTGGTTTTACATGCAAACTAATATATCTCACCTGATATTATCTAAACCAAATAATTATTAGCTCATTAAATACTATAATTTTGCTAACTAGACTCTTGATTTTGAAAAATTGGAAAGATGCACACCCACTTAAATTTCCTAATTTCCATAATTTTCTTCTCCAACAAATAGTCTTTGAATCGCATAATACCCTTTTCTATGCCAAGGACAGGACTGAGGAATTTTTTGATAAATGGAATCCTATACTTAAGCTATACCCTTGCAGCATACAAAAACTAATTATTGCCCCTATGGGTCATTTAGAAACTTATCGTAATCTTTCTTCTTCTTAAGAGAAAACTACATAAGTAACCTCAATTTAAGACACTTTTAGAGTTGATTCAAGAGTTTTAAACATTGATCTTAGATGGTGGGGAGAGGTTGGGAGTACTTTTTTTTTTTTTTCTCTCTTTCTTCTTTTTTTTATTAGTTGCCCTAGTGAAAAACAGAAAACCTCCAGCATGTATACAGTTAATGTTGTTTCTATTTTTGCTTTAGTTATCTCAAAATAGTCAGAATGACAATGATAATTTTTTTTGTATTACTTAATATATATATAATCACTGATTTTGATTTACCCTGCGAGGTGCAATACAAAAGCAAATATGCTTAATTATATTCGGTGTATATTGTTGGATATTAAATAAAGATATTAAAAAAATAATAAAATAATAATATATTTTTATTGCAGCATTCTTATAGTCTGAAATTTACCATCAATTTAAAGGGAGCTGCAAGTGCAGGAGAAAAACACTAGCATGGCGAGTAGTAATAACCATCCAACTGTAGTTGTACCCAGCGGTTTAATGTCCCTTTGAGGGAATAAAATAATGGATGGGATTTCCTGAGAATTAATAAAGCTTGCACTTCAGAAGGAAATTAAGGGAGACTTGATGGGCCTTCTGGTTCCTATTAAAATCATATTTTTAAATGTATTTTGTCTTGTGATTCACGCTTCTTTTTTCTTTTTCTTTATTTTTTTTCTTAAAGGGACACTGAACCCAATTTTTTTTCTTCCATGATTCAGATAGAGCATGCAATTTTAAGCAACTTTCTAATTTACTCCTATTATCAAATTGTCTTCATTCTCTTGGTATCTTTATTTGAAATGCAAAAATGTAAGTTTAGATGCCGGCCTATTTTTGGTGAACAACCTGGGTTGTTCTTGCTGATTGGTGGATACATTTATCCACCAATGAACAAGTGCTTTCCATGGTACTGAACCAAACAAATAGCTTAGATGCCTACTTTTTCAAATAAAGATAGCAAGAGAATGAAGAAAAAATGATACAAGGAGTAAATTAGTAAGTTGCTTACAATTGCATGTTCAATCTCAATCATGAAAGAAGAAAATTGGGTTCAGTTTCCCTTTAAGCTTTAGTAATTTCTCAATTTCCTGAAGGAAATGTATAATGATTTTATAGATAGATCAGTTTGGTCAGATTAGGTCCTCAATAAGATGGAATATCAAATAATAAACTTGGACATTGAAAGTGGTTTATTATTGAAGTAGTTACATTATTACTGCTAAGAGAGATTCAGGTTTGGAATGCTCATGGATAGAGACAAGTTTTTAAGTTCAATTGTAGAAAGATTATTTGGCCTTTTCAGAGGGAACATCCAGAATGAGATGGTTTGGAGTCAGCGATGTGGAACATAATAGATGAAGATAGTTTGAGAAAGATGGGGACAATTTGATTCTGACCATCATATAAACAATATCGGAAACCTACAAATATATTGCTGTGGTTCACTAAAAAAAAAAGCTAAATATGACAGCAGTAAGTCAAACAGCCCTGCGGGTTAACAAAAATGGAAAGACGATAAAGTTATGCCAAAAAGGAAGCAAAGGAGAAAGGGTTGGACAGGAGTTGCAGCAAATATTCCAGCAGAAGAAAGCTTGGCTTAAAAAATGTTGCATAAGTAAAACTCAGATAGGTTAAACAACCATTGCAATTTGTCACATAGGTCAGAGTTGTTTCCTTTGTAGTGAGTTCATACAGTAGTTGCAGGACAAACAATTTACCAAAATATCACAATGTTTTGTGATTATTATTTTTTTAAAGAATGGGTGTGGTCTGTCATATTAGAGTTGTTTTTGAAGTCAAACTTTTTTATAATTTCTCTCCATAGCCCCTTGCTTTGCAGTATATGAACTGGTGATAACAGGAAGTAGAGGGTATGCCCTGGAAGTAGAATCAACCTTCAGATTACTGGCAGGAGTTTCTACCTACTTGGGAAGGCGAATAGACTATATACCCAATAGTGCAAAGTATGGTTCCACTAAGAGTATTAAGAATTAGAAATGAATTTCCTAAGTATGAATCTGTTTATTCTCAATAACAAAAAAAAAAAAAGAAACAACAGAAAAATAGCTTACCAGCAAATGTGAAAATAATTAGAAATGATCTTACATGATATATTAAAGTTGCCAGGGAGGATTACATTATTACATGCAAGACATTATTAGGAACATTCATATGATATGACATTTTTGTAATTCATGATAAATGATAATTTAGAGAAAAATATGCTAAACATTAAGAACTGTTTTGTGTGTTCATCAATGCATTAAATGGAAAGTAGATTTTATTTATTACGCTGTATTTCTGATAAAATTCTGTAAACGAGCAATGACAGATTTGAAAATATTTCAGAGACTACGTAAAGGCATTTTTGACACGTTTAAGTGGAAAAGCTGCTAACATGGCAGTTTGCTTTATATTTGTATGACTATCCATCTCTCTTAGCAGAGATTTTTTTCAGCTGGCTTGTCTATTGTTGACTGGGTTTACATATGCAAAGCTTTTAAAGATGAATTCATTGTGACATATACTAATCTCCTGACTCTTCTGAGTAGTTTTGTTGAGGTGTTCTATTATGAGAATGTTTGCATTTAATTTTCTATACAGAAATGCACAAATACATGTTTTATGAGCATATACTATATATACTTTACTCAAAATATCTGTGGCTGACAGGGAACGGAGCGGTGTATCAAAGGAAGATGAGTAAGTGAATACACAACTAATATTACAGCTTGTCCTCTGTGCAAAAGAGATGGAATTGTTACATTAATTAAGGTTGCATTCTAAAGCTAGTTAAAGAGTCAGTAAACACATTGCATTTGGAATTAAGACATTTTTGTTGTCTTGCAGTAGAATAATGGCAGCCAAGTTTATGTTGTTTTAAACAAAATAACATCTTGTTTGCTGCAATTGTTTTTCAATAGTCAATTTTACGCCACCATGTGCCTTTTTTGAAGGCGCCAATCCAGGCTTGAGTTTGCAGACAACAGTGGTATCCAGTGTCATGACTTTATTGTAAAGGGAATTGTTTTGAAGTTGTTATTTGCTAAAGCCAATTAAAGGGACAGTCTACACCAGAATTTGTATTGCTTAAAAAGATAGATAATCCCTTTATTGCCCATTCCCTAGTTTTGCATAACCAACACAGTTATATTAATACACTTTTTACCTCTGTGATTACCTTGTATCTGAGCCTCTGCAGACTGTCCCCTTATCTCAGTGCTTTTTACAGACTTGCATTTTAGCCAATCATTGCTGGCTCCTAGGAACTCCATGTGCCTGAGCACAGTGTTATCTATATGAAACACATGAACTAACACCCTCTAGTGGGGAAAAACTGTCAAAATGCCCTAAAATGAGAGGCAGCCTTCAAGGGCTTAGAAATTAGCATATGAACCTCCTAGATTTAGCTTTCAGCTAAGAATACCAAGAGAACAAAGCAAAATTGGTGATAGATTTAAATTTGAAATTGTTTAAAACTACATGCCCTATCTGAATAATGAAAGCTTGTTTTGGACTAGAATGTACCTTTAAAGGGACACTGAACCCAATTTTTTTCTTTTGTAATTCAGAAAGAGCATGCAATTTTAAGCAACTTTCTAATTTACTCCTATTTTCAATTTTTCTTTGTTCTCTTGCTATCATTATTTGAAAAAGAAGGCATCTAAGCTTTTTTTTGGTTTCAGTACTCTGGACAGCACTTTTTATTGGTGGATGAATTTATCCACCAATCAGCAAGGACAACTCAGGTTGTTCACCAAAAATGGGCCAACATCTAAACTTACATTCTTGCATTTCAAATAAAGATACCAAGAGAATGAAGAAAATTTGATAATAGGAGTAAATTAGAAAGTTGCTTAAAATCTCATGCTCAATCTGAATCACGAAAGAAAAAAATTGGGTTCAGTGTCCCTTTAAAGGTACATTCTAGTCCAAAACAAACTTTCATTATTCAGATAGGGCATGTAGTTTTAAACAATTTCAAATTTAAATCTATCACCAAAATTTTGGTTACAGTGTCCCTTTAAGGAAACTAATATATAGCAGAGTTAGCTTTGCAAAGTCTGCAGTGGGAATTTCCAGCTCTGAGAATTAGAAAATCTACAATTTACAAAGTCAAATTGCATGAAAGTTCAAAATAAATAATGAAAGTATACATATTTGTTATGAGAAAAAAATCACTATGTAGAAGGACATTAAAGGGACATTAAACACTAAATAAATGCTAGATGGAATGATACATTCAAAGAAAAGATTAGTCTGAGAATAACATGTAGATGTATTTTTTAAACTTTCATTACTTAAATATTGACAAAATAAGTGTAAAGTTTCATTAGCTGTACAATGGCAGCTGCCATGTTGTAACGTAGGTTAGCTTCTCTGCTGTGGCCAATTAGGGACAGTTATAAATAGGTCACTAGAGTGTGCAGCCAATGAATGTGCGGAATATAACAGTGTTCTGCACTTCCATTTTTAAACGGAACTGAAAAGATCACAATTTCAGAATGGGATTACAGGAAAAGGGGGACAAAATAAAATGAAAGTATTTTTTATATATATGATTTATTATTTTATATTACCATTTTAAAGTGTTTAATGTTCCTTTAAACACTATGGGCTCCATGAGATTACAAATGTATTGTAAAGATAAAACAGTACAAGCAATTTAGTGGTGCTATATAACCATATACCAAAGGCGTCAATTGGACAGTCATTCACTTTTCGTATTCCATATACCAGGTGAGGATTCAAAGAAATAGATTGTAAAGATATTTGCAGTATAGTGCGCTTACATCGCTAGAGTCTAATCCATTGTGCTTCCATTCCAATCACTGAGTATTTTTTAAGTATAATGGAGGCACCCCATTATCGCTAGTGGAAGTGAAACAAATGCAAGTTTCAGAGGTATTCTGCACCAAAACAGGCAAAATGAAAAATGAATGTATATTAAAATTATATTTATTTTCCTTAATTAAACATTCCATGGGAGATTCAATTTTAAGTTTAATGTCCCTTTAAATGGCTGAGCCAATCATAATTGCAGAGTTAAAAAATAAAAGTGCTGCATTTAATGACCAATCAAATGGTGATATTTACATATCTCCAAACATTTGTCTGATGCCTTCTATGATTGAGAGGCCTAAGCTAAGTGGAGACTGATGTTTTGTAGGCGGAGCAATGATGGCGGTGGTGGCGTAGCATTTGTATTATGGGTGGGTTGGGTGGATGTGATTGTATTATGGTCAGGTCCATAGTTTCACATTGATAACTTGAACTTTTCTAATAAGGGAAAGCTACAGGAAGGTAAGCCCCCAAACCGTGGCAATTCTGCAATAAGGGGATGGTGTGGGGTAGTTTTATAATGTACAGGATTGGCATTTTATTGCCCTCTCTAGTAATAATCCTTTACCCTGTTAGCACTAACAATGTTAAGGCAGCTCTATTTGAAAGTATTTAATTGAGCTAATCCCTTGGTTGCCATAAAGTGCGGCAAGGCACTGCCAGAGTGTTGAAACCTGGTGCTAAAGAGACATGAAACCCAAGTTTTTTCTTTCATGATTCAGATAGAGCAGGCAATTTAAACAATTTTCGAATTTACTTCAATAATCAAATGTGTTTGTTCTCTTGGTATGTTTTATTGAATAGCAGGGACATATGATCAGGAGCTGGCACATTTCTGGAGCACTATATAACAGCAGTTTTGCAAGAATGTTATACATTAGCAAGAGCACTAAATGGCAGCACTATTACCTGCCATATAGTGCTTCAGACACCTACCTAGGTATCTCTTCAACAAAGAATATCATGGGAACGAAGCATATTGGATAATAGATTAAATTGTTTTAAAACTGTATGATCTGTCTGAATCACGAAAGAAATGTTTTGGGTTTCGTATCCCTTTAACCATAAGCTTGTGCCTGCACTATTGTGATTGGAACCTTTTTAGTGCTGACAGTTTGAGTGCAGCTCTATTTCTAAAACATAACCAACATCTAAACCAGATGACCTAATACAAAACTGTCATTGCAGACATATTTTCAGTAATCGCTTCTAATGCTAATCCGTATTTGATTATAGATAGGACTAAGTAAGGTACAAAGCTAAGGGTAACAGTTCAATAGCTGTAGACAGACAGATGAACACTGTTATTTAACAACAAGGCAGATCAAAACAAACAATAGTATGGCATAATTCTTATTAATCATTGACAGTTGACCCCTGAGTAGGGTGACCATATTGCCGCTTTAAAAAGGGACACGTGAAAAATACATATGTCATGGCTGTTTTCAGGGCTGTTTAAAGAAATGTTTTGTATAAGAACCCTGACATATGTATTTTTCATATGTGTCCCTTTTTAAAGCGGCAATATGGTCAGCCTACCCCTGAGTCTTAACCTGGGGGGGGGGGGCGATTTTGCTAATTGTATTGAAAGCAGTAAATGTTAAAAATATTTACCACAGGAACTTAGAAAGAGAATTTTAAGATTTCAGCGGTATTTGTTTAAATTGTATCTAATAGCTGTGTTGACAGTGACAGTAAACTAAAAAACAACTTAATTCCCTTAAAAAAGTTATAAATGTATTATTATTATTTTTTTCTTTTGTGATTTAGATAGCGCATGCCATTTTTAAGCAACTTTCTAATTTATTCCTATTACTTTTTCTTTGTTCTCTTGCTATCTTTATTATTTATACTTAAAGAAGGCATCAAAGTTAAAGTGAATGTAAATTTTGATGATAAAGTGCCCGGTTTTTAAAAATTCGATTAAAAATAGGGGCACTTTAATTCTTGAAAAAGTATATTTCACTCGTGTTGTGAAAATACTTACCTTTTAATCTTGACAGCCGCTCCAGCTTCCCCGGTCGTCGTAAGCCTCTTCCTACGTCAGAAATGACAGATCAGTCATCCTTCAATCATGGCTTTCCCCCCGGGGGAATCAGTGTGTGATTCAACGCTGTGATTGGAGAAAACCGGATTCCTCATTTTAGACCCAGGAAGAGGCTTTACGACGGGTGGAGGAAACGATGCAGCGGCTGTCAAGATTTAAAGGTAAATAGTTTCACAACACGAGTGAAATGTAAATTTTGATGAATTAAAGTGCCCCTGTTTTTAATTCAATTTTTAAAAACCGGGCACTTTATCATCAAAATTTACGTTCACTTTAAGGAGACAGCGAGTTTTTTGTTCAGCACACGGGACAGCACTTGTTCACCCACCAATCAGCAGGAACAACCCAGGTTGTTCGCCAAAAATGGCCAGCATCTAAACTTACATTCTTGCTTTTCAAATAAAGATACCAAGAGAATGAAGACATTTTGATAATAGGAGTAAATTAGAAAGTTGCTTAAAATTGCATGCACTATCTGAATCACGAAAGAAAAAAATTGAGTTCAGTGTCCCTTTAACTATGTGTTTAAGCCATTTTGCTGGGGAATAGGTAAAGACCTAAAGCTACTATAAAATTACTTTGGTTACCTAAGTTATATCTGTATTTATGAAATCACAAGTGCCAGGTGTAGGTAGATTCAAGTTTTGATTATTTTGTCTTCCAGACAGAATGACGAGTGAACTAGAGGACAAGAAGGAGCAGATGATACCATGAAGAGAAGTTCACAGGCCCTCTGTTGCCATCTGTTTAGTAAGTAAAGACTAACTCATAGGATGTTTACCTTCATTAATCTTTTTATAGAGCTAATCCTGTGAGACTACATTTCCTCTGTTTAACAGCTTGGAAAAACAGCCACATATTTGATATTGGCGAACAAATTAGCACATTTATTTTTACTAAATATCCTTGATTTATGTGTATAAATATTTTCCTAGTGCCTTACAATTTGTATAGAAAACATATACTATGTTTCACGTTGGTTGACTTTAAAAATATTAATTTATTTAAAGAAGCATTATGTGTAATCGCTGGACTTTCAAGGGTGTGGAAATGCTGTACAGAAATAATTGTAGTCGGCAAGGATTTAAAAAGACAATAGCCCTTTTTGTTTTTTAAATTACTATATGACATCATTTCCCAGCATGCCTTGTTCCAATAGAATGCTTACAAAATTATTAAATACATTGGGCTCCATTTATCGAGCAGTGGTTTCTGCTTCAGCGGCGCATCAGTTCAGGATCGCCTGAAATGAAAGTTAATGAAAGTTAAGTCATAAGACTACTGCTTGTTAACTTGTCCACCACATAAAAGGTGGCGGATTGAAATTATCCCGATCTGATACAATCGGGATGATTGACAGCCCCTGCTAGCAGGCATTTGGACGCTAGTGAGCAGGTGGCGGCATTGCACAGGTATTTCTAGTGAAATGCTTGTGCAATGTTAAATGCAGACAGCGTATACTGCCCACCCGCAGCAATGTCCAGTGGACATGATTCGCTGTAGCAATTGTTAAATGGAGCCTATTGAAAATTGCTTTGTTTTGTAGTTTTATAATCTAACAATACATCCTTGATACATTACCAGAACATGGGGCATTGAGATATCTGGAAATCATTTGTAGTATCTTTGTATCTGAAGGCAGCAGTTATCTGTACCTTTAATTATCCATCTCCAACAGCATGTGCCAAATCAGAAGCATAGAGCTCTCTCATCAATATATGCAATAAATTACTGCGTGCATGCTATGGTTATTAATAAATCTTCTGTTCATGTAATATAAATTTGAATCTGCTATTGTCCTTTTATCTAAGCATATACAGGTCACTCAATATGATGGATTTACTACAAGGATAATCCTAATATGAACTCCAAAAATGTATAAAAAAGATAATGGGCTAGATCATAACTCGATTCTCGTAAAACGATAACCTATTCCCCCATAGAAGTCAATGGAGAAAAAAAGTGGGCGGAAAAAACTAACACCCTACTTGCACATAAACACAATCCCATATTCTTAAGTGCGCTAACCCAACTTGAAAATATGAATCTTTTACATTCCAATGTTCTTCACATAGAATAATTTGTTCTATTTATTCATAAATACATATTTATATATATACCTGATTTTTTTTTTTGCACACATATTTTTTTATACCTATATATATAGTTAATTATATATAGGAATATATATATATATATATATATATATATATATTTATATATATATATACAGATATATATATAAATCGCCATAGAACAGGCTAACAATGGTATTGAGCTGGTTGTTCGTTCCTGTGAGTGCACTTCTCTGTGTGTGTATATATATATATATATATATATATATGAATATCTATTTACAAATACAAAGAATATATTCCCTTATGTGAAGAACATTGGAATGTGAAATATTTACAGTAAATACACAGTATAACACTTTATTAAATATGAATATTGCATAAATGCGTTTTTACATGTTTTCATCTACTTAACTGCAAAGTTCTCCAATGCACTTATATATATCTGTCTATATGTGCACATATGTATTTAAGTGTTTATATGTGTATATATGTCTGTAAATCCATATATACGCAAATAAATACATAAATACATATGTACACACATATAAACATACAGGGAGTGCAGAATTATTAGGCAAGTTGTATTTTTGAGGATTAATTTTATTATTGAACAACAACCATGTTCTCAATGAACCCAAAAAACTCATTAATATCAAAGCTGAATATTTTTGGAAGTAGTTTTTAGTTTGTTTTTAGTTTTAGCTATTTTAGGGGGATATCTGTGTGTGCAGGTGACTATTACTGTGCATAATTATTAGGCAACTTAACAAAAAACAAATATATACCCATTTCAATTATTTATTTTTACCAGTGAAACCAATATAACATCTCAACATTCACAAATATACATTTCTGACATTCAAAAACAAAACAAAAACAAATCAGTGACCAATATAGCCACCTTTCTTTGCAAGGACACTCAAAAGCCTGCCATCCATGGATTCTGTCAGTGTTTTGATCTGTTCACCATCAACATTGCGTGCAGCAGCAACCACAGCCTCCCAGACACTGTTCAGAGAGGTGTACTGTTTTCCCTCCTTGTAAATCTCACATTTGATGATAGACCACAGGTTCTCAATGGGGTTCAGATCAGGTGAACAAGGAGGCCATGTCATTAGATTTTCTTCTTTTATACCCTTTCTTGCCAGCCACGCTGTGGAGTACTTGGACGCGTGTGATGGAGCATTGTCCTGCATGAAAATCATGTTTTTCTTGAAGGATGCAGACTTCTTCCTGTACCACTGTTTGAAGAAGGTGTCTTCCAGAAACTGGCAGTAGGACTGGGAGTTGAGCTTGACTCCATCCTCAACCCGAAAAGGCCCCACAAGCTCATCTTTGATGATACCAGCCCAAACCAGTACTCCACCTCCACCTTGCTGGCGTCTGAGTCGGACTGGAGCTCTCTGCCCTTTGCCAATCCAGCCACAGGCCCATCCATCTGGCCCATCAAGACTCACTCTCATTTCATCAGTCCATAAAACCTTAGAAAAATCAGTCTTGAGATATTTCTTGGCCCAGTCTTGACGTTTCAGCTTGTGTGTCTTGTTCAGTGGTGGTCATCTTTCAGCCTTTCTTACCTTGGCCATGTCTCTGAGTATTGCACACCTTGTGCTTTTGGGCACTCCAGTGATGTTGCAGCTCTGAAATATGGCCAAACTGGTGGCAAGTGGCATCTTGGCAGCTGCACGCTTGACTTTTCTCAGTTCATGGGCAGTTATTTTGCGCCTTGGTTTTTCCACACGCTTCTTGTGACCCTGTTGACTATTTTGAATGAAACGCTTGATTGTTCGATGATCACGCTTCAGAAGCTTTGCAATTTTAAGAGTGCTGCATCCCTCTGCAAGATATCTAACTATTTTTGACTTTTCTGAGCCTGTCAAGTCCTTCTTTTGACCCATTTTGCCAAAGGAAAGGAAGTTGCCTAATAATTATGCACACCTGATATATGGTGTTGATGTCATTAGACCACACCCCTTCTCATTACAGAGATGCACATCACCTAATATGCTTAATTGGTAGTAGGCTTTCGAGCCTATAAAGCTTGGAGTAAGACAACATGCATAAAGAGGATGATGTGGTCAAAATACTCATTTGCCTAATAATTCTGCACTCCCTGTATATATAGATATATACACATCTTTAGACATGTTTATGTATGTATATCAATGTTAAAGCCCTTTGCCTTTTTTTTACTAACACTTGAGACTCCATATCTTTGAGCCTTTATAACTTTTTTGTGCAATTTTCTTTAAATAATTTTAGATGGTGTTATTATGAGTATAACTATACTTTGTAATGTATTTTTGATGTGTTTTGTGACCCTTTTTTGTTTCGCAAAACAGTTAACCACAGCTCTGAGGACGCGGTAAATCGTGATTGCGCGCAAGTGATCGTGTTTACTTTCAATTTCTAATATGAGCGCAAAACCCTTTGCGCGCAAACAGCCCCCCATGGGCTCCACTTATAATCTAGCCCATAAAGGGATAAAGAAGGCAGCTACTAAGGGACATCTGTACTCAGAAGTGTCCTGAACAATTTATTACATTCAAGCACAAATAATTGTAATGAAATAGTTTAATGGAAAAAAGTGCCATACGTCTTAAATGTTACTGTTTCTCACAGTGAACAACATAACATTATATCTTATTTCTATGTTTCTATAGAGATGGTAATGACAAACATTGTGGGCGACTTTAAGAATGCCTGGGATAAGCATGAGGCAGCTATCCTACCAACTAGATAAGATTATACTTTTAGGAAACATCTGACAGACTTGCTGGGCCTATGGCTTTTATCTGCCTTCAAAATCTATGTTGTTATGTTTGATTTATATTTATGTTAAAGCAACACGTAAACACCTTGTAATTGCAAGACATTCATGTGGTGCTATAGAATAACATATTAACAACTTGTGTATTTTAAAATAATCTCTTTTAGGGCCTGATATTCAAAACCTCATCGCTCAGGCGAGATGATCTAAAAAGTTTTGTCATTACGGCGAGGCCCTTAAAGTGAATGTAAAGTTTCATGAATGAGTGCCCGGTTTTTAAAAATACTATTAAAAACAGGGGCACTTTCATTCATGAAATTTTACTTTGCAGCATTTTTTAAAAAAATACTGACCTTTTTCTTTATGACAGCAGACCGCAATCCTCAGCCCGCAGCTCCTCTGTAGTTAACACTTCAATGACGAAACCGGCTTCGTCCAATCACGGCGTGGACTCACGAGATGGACTCTCTGGGGTGCACGCCATGATTGGAGGAAGCCGGTTTCCTCATTGCTAATGTCAGTACAGAGGAGCTGCGGGCAAAGGATCGCCATTCCGGGTTTGCTAAACAAAAAGGTAAGTATTTTTTAAAAACACTGCAATGGAAAGTTTCATGAATGAAAGTGCCCCTGTTTTTAATAGTATTTTTAAAAAACGGGCACTCATTCATGAAACTTTACATTCACTTTAACAATAATTTAGAAGCACAAATTTTATCTTGAGAAATGTTTATGTTGCAATGGAGTGTTCTTTATGTGAAACAGAGATTTCTACATTACAATACAAGGTCTAAAGAAAATCCCAAAGATTTTGTGTGATTTGCGGGATTTATCTCCATTCCGGCGAGGTTTTGAATATCAGGCCCTTAGACACAAATGTTGAGTATCATTTCCCTTTAAAGCAATTCAAACAAAAAATATATATTATTAATTTATGTTAGACACAGCTCATATGGTTAAGATTTAAAAGAATATGTTTCACAACACTAAATGCTAGATAGAATGATGCAATCTAAGAAAAGATTAGTCAGAGAATTGCATGTGGATGTATTTTGTAAAGTTTCATTTGCTTATTAAATATTGATAAAATAAGTGTAACATTTTAGTGTTTAGTGTAACTGGGAGCTGCCATGTTGTAACTTAAGTTACCTTTACTGATATGGTCAATTACGGGCAGTTATAAATAGGTCATTAGAGTGTCCAGCCAACAAAATGTATTTAATTCTGTAAAAATTTTAATATGCAATGGAAGCTGGAAACAAGAATGGGCCAAACATGAGTGTGATATTAGTGAGATTTCCACCTGCTAGCTCTGCCTCTCAACTGAATATATTGACATGTCAGTGTTTATATATTCATATAATTAGCTCTTCATTAGCTTATCTAAGTACACAGGCATAAACAGGCTTATGGTTCCCGGTATTGGCAGAGCCATGAGATTTGCACTTCTGTTCTGGCAGAGACTGTATAATCCAATGACAGTAATCACATTGTCCCCACACTTGGGCATTGCCACTCTCTGTTCTGATTTATTATATTATATAAAGGCATTAGGCATCTGCATTTGTGAGTGCTACACTGTTTGTGGCCCTTGAAAAGAAAATGCCTTTACCACAGTGTAGTGTGCAGAAGACTTGACTTGAGCTGCATCTCAGAGTAAAGGCGGCTCCATACAATGTTCACTGCACAGCGGCAGACAGTGTTCCAGACAGTTCGCAGCAGGCTCTAATAACACGCCCTGTCTGCTCTCAGATTTAAATTAAAGATGCTCATATTCTCTCTTGCTAAACTAGCTCTTCCTACCAGAGACATGCTGCTTTCACCTTTTAAATCTTCCTGTAGCACAATATCTAGATGCAACCAGCTCAACATACCTTAGGTGTGTTTAGTTATATGGATTATACTTAAACATTTGTGGGGGGTTGTGTTTTTTTAAATATCACAATAAAATTGCATTTTCTCTCAAATTATAGATTAACAGACATTAACAGTAGACAAGCTGACACTATATTGTGACTCTTATAGAATGAAATATAATGATATAAGCTTACACTGTATGTTAATATGATTGATTGATTTAGACTGTTTTTCATTAGTAATTTTTTTATCTTACATTGGTTGAGTGCTGAATACTAGTAACTGGCAATTACTGTGTTTTATTTATAGAAAGACACATACACTTGAACATACACACATTATATTATATCAGTTTGGGAGACCTTAGTTCTCCTATAAGAATGATAATTATGAAAAAGAATCAGTATTGTGAGCATTTTTGATAAGGTACAACATTAAAGGGGACATTTGTTATGTTATCCCTCATGCAGATATAGATTTGTAAACCTGAGAGCGTTTTCTCAAGTACTGTTATATTCAGAATCCTTGTGACACACTTGCTAAAGTGGATTTTGTTCAATAAACAAGCAGTAATTAGAGATGTTTTTATGTAAAAACTAATTCTGGCTCTTTACCTTGTTATGACTTAGCCTCTTAACAACAGCCGATGTAACCCTGTACATCAGTTGTCGGTTGCACATTTAGGAGTTTAATAAAGCAGGCAGTGAGGCATACAGAAATAATGTGATCTTGCCGCTGTCCACGAGAGCCTCTCTGTTACAGCTCTTTGCATCAGGTATTTTAAGGTTGGCATTGTTTTTTGGATGTGTTTTCCTTAACCCCTTAACGACCGTTAAGAGTTTGCCTACTTGCTATAGCCCAGGTCTTGCCAGGAGTGTCAAGACCGCGCTATTACACTCGCCCTCCCACCTGCAGGCTTGTTAGAATAGTGTGGTCTCGCCCTGGCAGCAAGATCGCGCTGTTAAAAAATGCACTTCCATAGAAAGACCAGCAAAGTACAGGGTACGTCACTGATTTTTAAGGGGTTGAAAACCCATATGGGTTGTGAAGGTTTAATCCTATACAGACAAGTTAGCTGTCACACTATTTAAAACAGGATAGATCTTGAAAACTTAGGCACTAAGGGCCTGATGATTAACACACACCCCCACCGCATGGAGAGAAAATCACAGATAATCTTTGGGGGCTTTTTATGAGCATTATATTGCAATGTATGTGTTTCTCCTTCACATCCAGAATAATGCAAAGCTAGATAAAGAGTCATCAAGCTAAAATTGGTCTTTCTAAATATGTTTGATGGACCTCACAGTACTGACGAGACTTCTTAGATAATCTTGCCAGAGCGGAGAACTTTAGCTCATCAGGCCATAAGTACTATACATACACAGGGCCGCCATCAGGGGGTGAATAGGGTGACTCCTGTCAGGGGCCCAGTGGGCCAGGGGGCCCCATGAGGCAAGCAAAACTATTATTATTTTTTTTATTTATTTTACATTTTGGAAGCCACCAGAGGGCGCTTCAGCAGAGTGCTATTGAGCGTGGGAAATGTCCAAGGAGTAAAGCATTAGCATTTGAGAGGATTTCTGAGTGTGCACTAAACCACTATGCACAGTCTGAGACAGACTTCAGTTTGTACAGTGTGTGTTTGAGTCAGGTGGCAGATCACTTTCATTTGCAGAGTAAGTAGGACTTACTTAGTAAATGTTTTTTATTTATTTGTGCAATTTCAGATTGTAACTTCAGGGTGGTAGTTGTGTGGTGGGGCCAGGGGTCCATAAAAATACATTTTTTAGCAATATGCAGCAACGTATTTATGATTATTTGACAATGCTGTAGAAATTCTATATTTAAAACCATGCAGAAATGTTTCCTCCTCAATACACAAATGGTAGGTGCCATTTTGGCAGATTTGATTTTTTTAAATTTATATATATATATATATATATATATATATATATATATATATACCGTATATATATATATATATATATATATATATATATATATATATACAATTCCAGTATACTGCCTCTTTATGCAAGGACTTTCCAGATGACAGGAGGCATTTTAACTAAGATTTTTGCATCTGCATAACATGTTATACTCTAAGGCTAAGATTGCTCAGTGTTTGAAATGAGATAGGTTAACTTAACACTGTTAAATTTACACTACAGCTGACATAATTTTGAAATACATACAAACAAGCCTAAATCCTGCATTTAACCAGATTTAATGGTATGAAACCTAGTGCCACAACTTATGGTTCCACCAAGACCATATAGAGTACAGCCTTTTCAAAATCCTTAAGTACAGCTGACAGATGGGAACATTTGTACACCAGATTTGAAGTGGTGCTCTTGGTTGGGGAAAAGGGGGGGGGCAAACACATGTCAACTTTAAAAAGTACTTTTCTTCATCTACCCATTCTGACAGATCAACAATAAACAATTTTGAATTAACAAAAGTATTTTTGTTTGCACATTTACAAATATTATTCTTTAAAAAGTGATCTCTTCATTTCTGCTTTTTTATCATGCATGTCACACACTGTTGATTTTCGGGATGGCAATGTGCAGACATTTTACCTCCTGTGGGTGTTTCTGTGTGTGTCTGTGTTTATGTCTTTGTGCTTTTGTTGGTGTCTCTATGAGTGTGTATGTATTTTTTTTTGGTGGATCTCTCTGTGAGGGTGTGTGTGTCTATCTTTGTGCATTTTCTGTGGATGTCTCTGTGAGGGCGTGTGTGTCTGTCTTTGTGCATTTTCTGTGGATGTCTCTGTGAGGGGGTGTGTGTATGTATGTATTTGTGTGTTTTCTGTGGGTGTCTGTGTGTATTTCTTTGTGTGTTTTCTGTGGGTGTCTGTGAGTGTGTATGTCTTTGTGTGTTTTTGAGGCTGTCTCTGTGGGTGTTTCCTTGGGTGTATGTGCAAGTTTGTGTTTGAGTTTGTGTGTGTGTCTGTCCTTTTTAGGACATTTTGACATTACTACTGATTATTCACATCTTTCTACAGACTTCGAGACTAATGAGACCTTTCTGGAAGTCACCAATCCACCACTTAACCTTTAAATTATTGTTTAGGCAGTTCAGGCCCTTCCTTTCAGCCACTGCATGCTGTTGTCATCATATAATTGACATCTTCCTTGACAAAAAGATCATCAGAATTCCATATTTTGTCTTGTAAATCTCCTTTTTTGACAAAACTGTAGTCTACCTCATTACTTGTCAGGTCAATGTAAACAAGTGCTGAGTGTCTGTGTAGGTGTCTGTCTCTGAGTGTGTTTGTGTGTTTCTTTGTGTATCTGCTAGAGTGTCTATGGGGCCCATTTATCAAGCTCCAGATGGAGCTTGAGGGCCCGTGTTTCTGGCCAGCAAACAGCGGTTATGAAGCAGCGGTCTAAAGACCACTGCTCCATAACCTGTCCACCTGCTCTGAGCAGGGTGACAGACATCGCCGAAAATCAACCCGTTTGAGTACGATTGGGTTGATTGACAGCCCCTGCTGGCGGCCGATTGGTGCAATGCTGAATACGGAGAGCGTATTGCTCTCCTCATTCAGTGAGGTCTGGCAGACCTGATCTGCACTGTCGGATCAGGTCCGCCAGACCTTTGAAAAATATCCCCCTATATGTGAATCCTTATGTGTGTCTGTGTGTTTCTGTGTTTGTGTGTTACTACCTTTACAACATTTCCAAGTTTGACTACACTTAAGAATAAAGTGCATATAAAATAATGTCATCAAGCCCAAGTTACCATCAAACAGGTTAACAATATTCCCAGCTAGGGAACCAGACCCCACAGTGCATTGCAAATGGGTAGCAAACCAGCAGTATCTTCTGCCCACATTTATTTATGCATTTATTTATGCATTACCTGTCAATCACCCTAGTCGAACAAGTTCAGGGTGATTTAACTTCAGAGAGATTAGGATGCAGCAGTCTTAACTAACTGTTTGCAGGTTTGCATGATTCTGCATCAAGATAACCCTGGCCTTTGATATTTATTATTATTTATAGGGAATAAATATATGATCTCTTTCAAAGGTTAGCTACACCGAAGCTCCTTTTTCCAGTTAATCCATTGTAATTCTTTCTTATATAAAGAAGTGAAATCTTTTTATAATATACCATTGGATCAATATGAGTACTGGTCAGTAACCGTTAAGCAACATTAAAGGGCTCCATTTATTAAGCAGCGGATGCTTTGGAGCCCCCTCGTTTCAGGTCTGCCTGAAACGGAAGTTAAGAAGCAGCGACCATAAGCCTGCCGCTCCTTAACTTACCCGCCACCTTTTAGGTGACAGACTGAAATCATCCCGATAAGATTTGGATGATTGATCACCCCTGCTTGCGTCCGTTTGGCCCCCGTTAAGCAGGGTATGCTGACGGCATTTAGTGATGTCGAGCGGACACGATTAGCTTCAGTGAATCATCTCTGCTCGCTTTTTAATTAATCTACCCCAGTCTTTTCTTTTTTGGCACAAATAAAAGAGGGCATTTTAAAATGTATAATTATTATAATTTTGATTTATTTTTGTAAAATAAATGTTCCTATGCTTGTGGTGCATGCCTCTGTTCCCTATTAAAGATGTGGGTGTTGCTTCTATTCCATGAAACAGTTTAAACTTTAGTGTACAGGAATGCACTTCCTATTATTTTTCAAACAAAAAAGCATTTTTTTAATAAACCTTTTTCACATACAAATATTCCTTTAACCTATAGGAGTAAGAAAACCTTTCTATAGTTGTACCAGAAAATTGTAGTGAATAAAGATAATTTTGTTAGGTAATGAGAAGATGCTATGCTTTGCTGGAATTTGTATAGAAATTGTAAGAGTAGAACAATTACATTATGAAACATGTGCCATCATACTTTGTCCTTTGCTAAAATTATATTATTTTTGTTGTTTTTGTTAGTAAAATAAATACATGCTTCCCTGCAGCCACAACTCAACTAATTTGGTTTAGATTTTCATTTTCCCTCCATGTGGTTGTCAAATTGGATGTTTTGGGCAGCGAGTAGAACAAACCTGGGATTAGTTTGTCATTATTGTTTTAAGAACTGTTCATCTGTTACAAATGGGTTTTGTATTCTGAATTCTTGGTGAAATTGAATGTGTCTTATATAAATAAATTGAGGATGCCAAGAACAAATAAGGATAGAAGATTTTGCTTGAGGCAACAAACGAATGCATTTCTGTTAGCACTCCTGTATTGTAAAGAACATTCTGCTGCTCTGAGGTGCCTCAAAATATTTTTGCTCATGAAATAAATTCACACATTGAAACCTTAAGGGTTTTCTCCCCACAATATTTATTATGATGAAGCTTTACATTTCCTAGTAAATCTGACAAAGTGTTTTGTTTCAAATAAGATATTTTCTTTGTTTACTGTGCTTTTGCAAATACGTTTATGAGCGTATGTACAAGCTTGTCATAAGGAATTTGGTCCATTGCATTAAATAGATAAATACGGGTGCGCTAAGTCTTTAATGATACTGATGTGTCAAACTATTGTGATAAAATATATATTTACATTTTGTAGTGCTAAGTAAATATTAAATACAATTATTAATTTGTTTATATTATTGATATTAAAAAACTCAAAACTGAATGAAGCACAAACAAGAAAAGGGCACCATTGCAAATAACTGCAGCTTTATTTTGTCAAATTAGTATAATGTTTTAAGTTTATTCATCTCACTGATTTCCCTGTCCCTCAGAATAAAAGAATCTTTGCTAACCAATCACAAACTAATATTCAGATATAGCACAAACTGTTTGTACATGTGCAGTTGAAAGAGACTGGGGAAGCCTCCCCTTATCTTTCCCTTTTTCTATTTTAGTTAATCAAATCAAATCAAATCATATCACTAAAAATATGAAATATATCACAAAAGCAACATAAGTAGAAGCAAATGGTTTACAACATTTTCAGAAATCTTGTGCTTTCAAAGGCTAATGATTTTAGCACAATACAAATAATTGAAGCAAGCTTGAAGCATGTTAATTGATTTTAATCTTCAATTGTGATAGCTTCCAGATTGTAATAGATCAAAAATAAACATTTGGCTGCGTTAATTGCTAAGTTATTATTATGTTAATAAAGTTTAACAAATAATAACATAGGTGATTTTAACAGCCAATCAAAACCTTCTATGCACGCATTTGAAATAAAAAAAAAAATGTTCAACTAAGTAATTAATTCAAACCTAATGTAAAATCCAAAATAATATATAATTACACTGCATGTTTTGTCATTCAGTTATGAACTAATTGACTTGTGTACTTCGTTTATTATAAACTTAACATAAAATAAAGTTACAGTACAATAGTTATCAATTCTGACAGTCTTTAGGGAGAATGTATCAAGCTGCCAGCAGACAAGTTCTGAAGCAGAGAACCAGCAATTGCCACTTGCAGTGCAGCATCTCGCGAGACCAGGGCCTACCGATCACCCCAACCTCGCTTGATACATTTTCCTGTTTGTGTTGCCTGTGATGAAAGATTTATTCTACATTTTATACAATGACTGTTGCCCATGTGAAGCTAAATATTCACTAAATATCCTTATGTCCTCATCCTAAATTATTTGTGATATTATCATTATTATAGAAATGATTAATATTCCTGTTGTTATTATTATAATAATAATTATTATTATCTGTTCTGATGTCCACTTTGTTTAATGTTTTATATCCATCTGTCTCAGCTAGACCATGGCTACTGTCTGTACTAAGCTTTTCTAAATATATAAATATATATATATATATATATATACTGTATATACAGTATATATAATTTGTTAGTTTTATTTATTTCTTGATATTGTTTGCTATTTCTTGAAGAGGAATTCATTTTCTTTTCTCATTATTCGACTACTGATCTTTTTCATTGTGACATCAAAGCAATTTCAAAAGTGACTACATGCTGAGCCTTTTCCATAGGTACTTCAAAGATGACTTCCACTGACATGTTTTCTTCTATGTTTTTACACTTTATTGTTTGCTGTGACTAGACTCTGTCTTCCAAATGTATTATTTCTGATTTGTATTATTTATTTTGTAAGTACCAGCATTTTCCATGGTGATATACAATAGTTACAATGAATACTCAATATAAAAATAGAAATACAATATAGATATTAATACTGGTACAGAATGAGTTGAGAGACTTCTGACGAAAGCTTACTGTCTATGATGCTTGAAAATAGTTCCTTCTGAAATCTGAATTTATGAACAAAATAACCATTTCAATATGATCAAAAACTAAGGGTTTATAATAGTGTTATTATAATCATTCATATCTCTAAAATATCCCACAGTGTCATTGAAACAGAAATGTGACCTTTCAAGTCGTCAAGTTCCAGCCCCCCATGCAAACCTTACAGCCACCCTTACTATACCTAAAATAAGACACAGGAGACAACATCTTGGTACAAAAATTGGCCGCAGCACCTTTATTAAATAACAAAACACATTGTTCATAAATAAATTGACCTTAACAACCTTTAAATTACCGTACTGGACTATTCCCAGCGGTGCTAGTTCCCTTAAAAATTAGAAACATGGCCGTTACTCCATCTGGACTCAACCACGTACTTGTTGAGTCTGTTACAACCTCACATCCACTTTAATAGGGAACCCCTTGCCCCTATAAGAAACCAATTGCACTCTCACCCCATGGAGAGACAACTTGTTCCAAACCCCCAACTTCACTTGGCCATAATCCTTCCTTGCTGCCCGAGAACTAGCACCCCCGCCACGCTGCGACAAGCTACAAATAAAAGAATAAAACCATCAACAAAACGGTGGGCGAGAGGGAGCTGCTGTCACCACAATGCTTAATTCACAAGTGACTTCCTGCCTCTTCCCGCTCAGCCCCTTAAGTATGGCTCAGCTTGAACCAACCCCTTCCCCTCTACCCCAACCAACCAAAAGGGGGCCTCTTCCTCCCTTAGGTCAAAGTCCCTTCCCCTTCACCCTGTCACTCACAGGGACATCTTATTGTGAAGATGAACGTGACTTGGATAAGACTTATTCAGCTTCATAGCTGGTCCCAAATAAAGCCAAATATTGAAGTAAGAATTACAATTGTACAAAAAAACTATTATAAATAAATAAATATTTTCCAAAGTGATTTAGATTTGAATCTAAATTCATCTGCTAACCAGTACCAAAGTGACAAATCATAAAAATGTCATATGTTGATCACACTATAAAAAACCAATTTCACTGCTTCACCTCTCTTGGTGGACTTTTTTAATGACATGTTTCAAAGCATGTGCTTAGAAAGTGGTGATAATTAAAGGGATAGACTAGTCAAAATTAAACTTTCATGATTCAGATAGAGCATGCAATTTTAAGCAACTTTCTCATTTACTCCTAATATACATATTTCTTTTTCGTTCTCTTGGTATCTTTATTTGAAAAAGCAATAATGTAAGCTTAGGAGGCTGCCCATTTTTGGTTCAGAACCTGGGTATCGCTTGCTGATTGGCGGCTACTATTAAACACCAATCAGCAAAGCACTACCCAGGTGCTGAACCAAATATGGGCTGGCTCCTAAGCTTACATTTTTGCTTTTTTCAAATAAAGATACCAAGAGAACCAACAAAAAATATTAATAGGAGTAAATCAGAAAGTTGCTTAAAATTGCATGCTCTATTTGAATCATGAGAATTTAATTTTGATTAGACTATCCCTTTAACCTTGTCATTAAATAAACTAAAAATCAATTGTATTAATACCATCTAACTTAATAATGAAAATGAAGTGTTATATTTTTATGAAAAATAATTGAAAGTACGTAGTTAAATATTTTTATCATGGTGATTCTTAAAACAGGAATTGGATTTGTTTTTCCAAATGGTAAGTGAATGTGTTCATAAATAAAATCTATTGATTGCTACTGGTCAATAAGCCACTTATATATCGTTTAGGAACAATCAGATTTGATTGGCTATACATTTCTGATGGATTAGAAAAAGGTAATATTGCAGACCTGTTCCAAAGTGACAAATCATAAAAATGTCATATGTTGATCACACTATAAAAAACCAATTTCACTGCTTCACCTCTCTTGGTGGACTTTTTTAATGACATGTTTCAAAGCATGTGCTTAGAAAGTGGTGATAATTAAAGGGATAGACTAGTCAAAATTAAACTTTCATGATTCAGATAGAGCATGCAATTTTAAGCAACTTTCTCATTTACTCCTAATATACATTTTTCTTATTCGTTCTCTTGGTATCTTTATTTGAAAAAGCAATAATGTAAGCTTAGGAGGCTGCCCATTTTTGGTTCAGAACCTGGGTATCGCTTGCTGATTGGCGGCTACTATTAAACACCAATCAGCAAAGCACTACCCAGGTGCTGAACCAAATATGGGCTGGCTCCTAAGCTTACATTTTTGCTTTTTTCAAATAAAGATACCAAGAGAACCAACAAAAAATATTAATAGGAGTAAATCAGAAAGTTGCTTAAAATTGCATGCTCTATTTGAATCATGAGAATTTAATTTTGATTAGACTATCCCTTTAACCTTGTCATTAAATAAACTAAAAATCAATTGTATTAATACCATCTAACTTAATAATGAAAATGAAGTGTTATATTTTTATGAAAAATAATTGAAAGTACGTAGTTAAATATTTTTATCATGGTGATTCTTAAAACAGGAATTGGATTTGTTTTTCCAAATGGTAAGTGAATGTGTTCATAAATAAAATCTATTGATTGCTACTGGTCAATAAGCCACTTATATATCGTTTAGGAACAATCAGATTTGATTGGCTATACATTTCTGATGGATTAGAAAAAGGTAATATTGCAGACCTGTTTTAAAGGGACATTAAGCCAAAATGTTTCTTATTCAGATAGAACATAAACAACTTCCCAAATTTTACTTTTTTTTTTTTTTAAACCATTTATTTTGTGAAAAAGACAGCAATGTAACAATAAATACCAAATAAATGTCTTAACAGTTAGGCATTGAGAAAATAGATTACAGAGAATCTGAAAAAGCAAGGATTAAGTTTGCCTTCAAATTTGACAAAAATAAATAACAAAACAGACATATGTTTATAATTTCACAATACATTGCTGAATTTTGACTTTTTATCTTATCATAAAAGAAGCAAAAAAGAAAAATGACGAAGTAAAGCAAAACACACACAAAAAAAAAAAGGGGGTAACATGGCCCCCCGTCTCCTCTCCGACACCCCTACACCAACCAACTATGTGAGGTCATAATCACCATTAGCAATAGCTGTTTCCATATAGATAGTACCCCTAAAAGGGGCAATTATTTGTTTTTGAATTTCTATGGGGAAGCTGGTAATGATGTTTTTCCATTTATGGAAAAATAGCTTAATTTTATAGTCTGAGTCTATTGAAGTGTCCATTTGTTCTAATACTAATTGGTTTTTGAGTTTTTGTATAAATTCCTTCAAGCTTGGGGCTTTCTGCACTTTCCAGTATTTTAGTATCAGAAGTCTTCCCGTGATGATTAGCATATTTAGTTGGCGAGTGTTTTTATATATTGATTCCTCTTGACTTATTAAAAAAAAGATATGCTTATCCTTGAACTGTATATTGCATTTATTAATTTTGCACGCCCAATTTGTAACTTTATACCAAATTTTTTTTAATTTTTCTACAACTCCAGAAGCAATGCTCAAGGTCTGCTTTTGTAGCTTTACATTTCTGGCAGCATGTTGAAGTTTTATCCCATCTGGCCTTTATCTGTGGGGTAATATATGTTCTATTTATAATTTTTGTATGTGATTCTCTCCAGGAAGTGGCAATTGTAGTTCTATCAGCCCTATTAAAGCTTGCTTGAATTTGCTCTACTGTAGTCTGCCATGTGTCTGCTAGTCTTTGCAAGTTATTCTGCCCGGGGATGTTGTTAATAAGTTTATATAAAGTTGAAATACTGTACTTCCCTGCCCGGAAAAGAGTTATGGCAGGTTCTATTTTATCCCAGGTCTCTATTTCTACACTATTCTGCAGTATTCCTTGTAAATAATGTCGACATTGTAGGAATGCATACAATTCCTTATTTATTATCTCAAAATCTTGTTGGATTTGGGCAAAGGATTTACATACTCCTAAATCACTATCTATTAGTTGTGTGACCTTAATAAGCCCTTTCGATGCCCAATTTTTAAAAGTCTTTGAGTTTATTCCTGGTGTAAAATTAGGATTACCTTGGATAGGTAGGTATTTGGAGTATGGCACTGCCATGTCTAGCTGTTTAAGTATCCTTTGCCATGTTTTTATCACCATCTGTATGACAGGGAATCCTTTAATCTTATGTGGGCATTTGTCAAGGGGAGTGTGTAGTAAAGCGGTAAGCGAGTATAGATATGACAAGGATTCTTCAGTGTGTAAGGCTGCATAGTAGTCCGCTCCCGTTAGCCAGTCCAGAGCTATCTTTCAGATACAACTTACATTATAAATCTCTATGTCCGGAAATGCAAAACCTCCCTCTCTTCTGGATAATGAGAGCTTTTTATATGCTATTGCCCTTCTTTTCTTGTCCCATAAAAACTGTATGCAGGCTTGTTTAAATGCCTTAAGGTCCTGTTTTTTTATCAAGATCGGTAAGTTTTGCATTAGGTATAATAGTTTAGGAAACAATAACATTTTTATTAAGTTTATTTTACCAGTTAGGGTAAGTTTACATTTTGCCCATTTTTCCAGGTCATGTTTTATTTTCAAGAAGATTAGGGGGTAATTAAGGTCATACCACTCTCTGAAGTTGGTCGATAATTTAATACCTAAATACACAAAAAAATCTTTTGCTTCCTTGAAAGGGAAGGATTGCAAAGATTTTTTATTTTTATGTAACCAGTAAATTTCTGACTTTGAAGAATTGATTTTGTAGCCTGTAAAGGCACTGAAGTCTTGCAGCATTTGTATTAGAAGTGGGACATTTTTTTTGGTGTTGGAAGTTAATACTAGCAAGTCGTCAGCATATAATAATATTGTTATTCTCCTTTTGCCTATCCTAATCCCGTCCAATTCTTTCCTAAGTTGTATGGCCAGGGGTTCTAGGGCAAGGTTAAATAGATAGGGGAACAATGGGCATCCCTGTCTAACTCCCTTTTGTATAGTAAAATATTTTGACGGGGTATCATTTACAATAACGGCAGCTGTAGCCGACTTATATATTAGAGAAGTGAATTGGAGAAAAGGGCCTTCGACTCCATACTTTTGTAATGCTGTAAAAAGGTGATCCCAAATGATGGAGTCGAAGGCCTTCTCCGCATCAATTGAGACTATTGCAGCATCTGGTCCTTATTTGACACCTCTCTTATCTGGTTGCTTTTGGAACAGATTAAGTATTAGTTGTAATTTACGAAGATTGCGTGTACAGCTTCTTCCTGGCATGAAGCCGACTTGATCTTTATGTATTAGTAGGCCAATAAGTTGTTTGATTCTATGAGCTATTATAGACATCAGTATTTTATAGTCGCTATTTAGCAACGAGATCGGTCTATACGACCCTACTTCTTCTGGGTTTTTATTTTTTTTAAGAATCAAAACGACTAGATATGCAGCAAAGTATTTTGAGCAATTAGTATTTTCAATATAATATTGATTAAACAGGGATGTTAGCAATGGGGCAATGTCTTCAGCGAGAATTTTATATAGCTCTGCAGGGAGCTGATCTGGCCCTGCAGCTTTGTTTAGTGCCATTTTTTTAAATGGCATTCTTTACTTCAGTAACTGTGATAGGAGAGTTTAATTCATCTAAACTAGCCCGCTCAAGTCTTGGGACCTGTACTTCCCTCCAGAATTTATTTTTCGTTTGTATATTAACTGTTGTTTCAGCATAAACTTCCTGGAAATATAAGGAGATGTGATTTTGAATTTCTTTAATATTTGTAATTCGCCCTGTTGGGGTCTTGATAGAGCCAATTGTGACTCTCTTTTTTTGTAGTTTGGTTATATTTGCAAGAAATTTACCAGCTTTCCCTCCATGCCTATAAAAAAAGCCTCTTTTTAAGATCATCTTGTGCAGCTTTCTGTGTAAAAAATAGCTCTCTTTCTTTTTTAGCTCTTTGGTAAGATAACCATAATACCCTAGAAGGGTCGCTAATATATGAATTGTATGCATTGCGCAATTGTGAAGCCAACTCAGTATCTCTAGCCATGTATTTGCGTTTTAGGGTTACCAAATATGCTTTGATTTCGCCTCTTATCACCGCTTTAAAAGTCTCCCATAAAATTTCCGTTTTTATATCTGGTGATGCATTGGTCTGTAAAAAATCTATCCATTTTATTCTTAGCCATGTCTTAAATTGTGTGTTGGCCACTAAATACCTGGGGAAGAAGAATCTGCTTAAATTACCTTCTTGTGGGTTTCTTATTTGAAGGTTTAGTGTAATGATGGCATGGTCTGAGATAATTATTTCTTGTATTTCAGCCTTCATTTCTAATTTTAACAATTTTTCACTTATTAGAAAATAGTCTATCCTAGACATTGTGCGGTGTGCATATGATTCACACGTATATTTTCTTGTGTCTGGGTTTTGCACCCGCCAGATATCTTTAAGACAAAGTGGATTACAGAAGTTCTTGTAAATATTGATTTCCTGTTTGCTGTTCCTATTTAGTGATGGTCTCAGTCTATCCAGGGTGGGGTACCTGACTAGATTAAAATCCCCTGCAATAATCAGGTTATCTGCAGCAATAGAGATTAACTTGGTCTGCAGGTTTGCCCAGAAAGCTCTATCTACTTTATTAGGGCCATAGATGTTACACACTATTAGTCTGGTACCTGCTATCTCCAGTTGTATAATAAGGTATCTTTCTTCTAGGTCTAGCTCTTTTCCTGTGATTTTATATTGAAGCTTTTTATGAAACAGAAATGTCACCCCCTTTTTCCTATTTGCACATGGTGTGCCTATGACTTCTCCCACCCAGTCACATTTAAGTTTACTCAGCTCAATGTCATTTAGATGTGTTTCTTGTAGGAGCGCAACGTCTATTTTATGTCTTTTTAATTGTGCTAGTATCTTTTTTCGTTTTTTGTGGTGATGTAATACCCCCTACATTCCATGAGGCAAAATTAATAGAATTAGTCATTTAACTATAAAATGGGGTATCATCCCAGCCCAACTCTTGCATATTTAAAACTCCTAGAAGCCAGGTGGCGCAGGGGGGAGAGAGGAGAGAGGGGTGGGGGAGGGCAGGGGAAGAACAAAAAAAAACACAAAACAATAGGGTACGTAGGACCCTGCAGAAAAGAAAAAATATTTGAGCATCATCTGGTTCTTTCACCTGTACATATTCCAAAGACAACATGACCTAAGGATTAAAATTATCCGGCACAGTCGTTTTATCTACCACGTTCTCAAAGTAGAATGGCTTTCAATTTTGCATACTCCCTAACTTCCTCAGGTGTGTGAAGAATCTTATTTTCGCCATCTGTCAAGATTTTAATTTTAGCAGGGTATATGACCGTGGCTTTTATCCCTGCCTGAATTAGCTTTGTACATAGAGGCGTTATTTCTCTACGTTTTAATGAGGTCTCTATTGAGTAATCTTGGAACATTAGAATAGATTTGCCTTCCCTTGAAAATGGGGCCTTCTGTCTATATTGTTGCATTAACTTTACCTTGTCTTGGAAGTTAAGAAACCTAGCTATAATTGGTCTACTCTTAATTGAACCATCCGGTAATGTTTTTAGTGGGCCTATGCGGTGTACTCTTTCAATTACGAAAGGCAACACGTTAATTGCTATTCCTAATTCCTGCGGAATAATCATTGAAATAAGCTTGTCTAGATCTTGGTTCCCCAGGAATATCACATTATTCCTGCGGGCACGATCTTCTAGGTCATTTAGCTTATTTTGTAAATTTGCTATATATGTACCTTGATCCTTCAAAGTTTGATGTTGTACTATGTTCGCATCTTCCAAATCGGAGATGCGTTGTTCTGCCTCGTTTAGCCTCGTTGTGAATTGTTTAATTTCTACAGTTAGATTACTAATGTCTGTCTTAATTTGTTCAAACTGTGGTAGCATAAGTTCAGCTATTTGCTTCACTATGTCTTGTGGTTCAGAATTTGAGGCATCTGTACTGGTACCTAGTAATGGAGTATTTACTATATTATCCATACTAGTTCTATTTTTTTTTTTTATCTCTTGTTTTGGCCGGCATGTTTGATGATTGTGCTTTATAATTGGTAATAAACCTCTCCATGTAGAAGAGAAGGGGGGCAAAAGGAGTGCAAAAAAGTGAGCAGGATGCAGTGAAAAAAGACAAGAAAAAAGATCTTTTTTTTTTTTTTCTTTTTTTTTCTTTCCTTTTTAAGAAGAGAAAAACATGTGTTTGTATTATCTATTTGAATGTGTTGACACTACTGTGGGTGTTTTATATATATGTGTATATTTGTTTTTGTTTTTTTTCTTTTTTTTTTCTTTTTTTGTGTGATTGAATTGTGGTTCAAAACTATAGTAGTTCTTACAGGTTACAGAAGCTTACCTGTAGATTGTGCAAATTCTTTTACAGGAGTAAGTTTGTCTACTTAGATAGGCCTATAGCTTAAGTGAGACTCTTATTATTTTCAAACTATTTGGCAAAAGACAGAGAGAAGATAAAAAGAAGAGGGGGGAAAAAGCACAGCAGGGCTATGGGGTCAAAAGGGGTTCCCTTTCGAGTGTTATATGTTTTCCCGTTGGAACAATCAACAAGATAATCAATTAGACCTTATAGGCAATGGATTATGGGTATATACAATGTACCAGTTCAAAAAACTAGCCCTGACTAGTTTGACGTACTTTGACTAATATTAGTAAATCTGTATAGAGCAATATACATTAACCCTTTTGCATTGTCTGTCCATTTGTATATACACTATATCATGAAGTAAGAAATGATTATAGGGTGTTTTGTTATTTATAGTCATACATTTACCTTATTAAAATACTGTTAACATCAGTCTATGATCAATTTACTATATATAGTCAATATTTGTTCTAGTACAATTAATAGAAAAACCCTTTCCCGTTTAAGGGAAAGCAGGAAAGAATATTAAGGAGGTATAGCTGTATACAATATGTAATCTCCTGTATCTAGCAGTGAAGATAATTCAAATTAACGTATTTACAGTTATTGATAGTAGATCTATCTTTTTTTTTTTTTTTGTGACAAGCAAAATTATCCAAATACCAATCGTGTTATTTGTTTAGAGTCAAACATTGCCCCTACTATACCATATTATTTGTATGCCACTATTCACATCAGGGTGCACAAACAGTTCGCCAGAGGTGGCATTCTGTACATAGGGATGCGCATACATGTACTGTGTGAGGACACCACTGATAAGCGGGGGGCAGTGGGGACAAGAAAATATCACATTTCTAATTTAGTCAGTTCCTTCAGTATTATGGATTTTTCAAAATGTTATTGTCCCTGTAAAGAGCAGGCAAGCACAAGAAAAACAAAAAGGACCTTTTTCAGAAACAGTCTCAGTTGTTATTAGCCAGTCAGTCTCCAGGTTGTTAGCTGGGTAATAGGGAGCGCAACTGGGCCTGTGCAGTATACTTGTACCGGGCTTTAGGCCAACTTTTTCCTCCTTTACCCTTTACTGGAATGACTCTCACTTATACTCCAACACACTTGTAGTCACAGATTTGTGCCCATCTCAAGGTTTCTCTTAATAAACAATAACAGTACCTTATACATAGCTTGTAGGTTCGTGAGGCAATAGTCTCGCTGAGTTCAGTGACCAAACTGCGCTCACCTCTCTTGGCCGCTGTACTGGCTCCCCTCTCTGATTTCCTTACCAGAGTCCACAAACACGCGGGGGGGAATCCTCTCGGCAAATGGCTTGTTACGTTGTGTAAACGCTGTGCGGACGATCACCTCCGTGTCTCTATCGTCCCGGCTCTTGCAGGCTAGGTACGGCTCCAAGGCGCTGTGTTAGCGTTGAGCTCACGCCCACCTCTAGCGTCACATCCGATGCTGCTCAGTAGGCCCATGTGGCGAGCCTCCATACACCTGAGGTATAGACCGGGTATCGAGCAGGTGAGTCCCAGTGTAGGAACTCTAATATCCGTGGGCCGGCAAAAGAAAGAAATGGCCCCAAGGACTGAATCTGCTGCTTGCTGGTTCTTGCCGCCTGACTCTTTCCCAACAGAGTTGCAACACGCTGCTGTCTCGCGTGTCTCCGCCCCTTCCGGTCGCTCAGCCCAAATTTTACTTTTAATATCACATTTTCAAATTTTCTTCATTTTCTATGTATTCTTTGTTGAAGGTGCAGCAAGACTGGGAGCTAGTTGAACACATCTGATGAGTGAATGACAAGAGGCATATATATGCAGGCATCACTCAGCAGCTAGCTCCTAGTAATACTTTGCTGCTCCTGAGCCATCCTAACCATGTTTGTTTAATTTTGACTTTACTGTCCCTCTAAATACCTCATTTTATCTCAAAGTTTGTTGTTATCCAAAAAAGTCATGAAAATGGCACTAATCAAAGTTAGGTAGATGTAGCCTGACCCTCTAACAATATAGGTGATCACTTGAACCACTATGGTTAGTGTTTGTTAGCTGCTACAGTGAATCACATAGAAGGGTATAAGACCCTATTTTGGAAAGAAGTGATTTCCCTCTTTCCATTTAAAGGGACATGAAACCCAATTTATTTTTTTCTTTCGTGATTTAGAAAGTGCATGTCTCTTGATATCACTTGCTGAAAAGCATATCTAGATTTGCTCAGTAGCTGCTGATTGGTTGCTGCACATAGAGACCTTGTGTGATTGGCTCACACATGTGCATTGCTATTTATTCAACAAAGAATATCTAAAGAATTGAGCAAATTAGATAATAGAAGTAAATTGGAAAGTTGTTTAAAATTGCATGCCCTATCTGAATCATGAAAGTTTAATTTTGACTAGACTGTCCCTTTAAGGGTTTCATGCTCCTCTCATTCATTTATTTGCTACTCAAGACCTGGAAGTGAGAAAGGCCCAGTCCCTTAAAGAACGCATACATCACAGACATGCAGCAACTCTCACTTGAAAGAGAGTTTTGTCCTTTTCCAAATAAGTGGTCTGATACCCCTCTAAATAGCAATGTTTAGCTTTGGCACTCACTGTCACCTGTATACAACATCACTTTTATGGTGCTCTGGGCTCTAAACAATCCACTTCCAACCCTAAATAAGCGCTGAAATAGATGGGATGTGAGACTCCTCATTTGAAATAGTAATATGCTGTGTTCTGTTTTCCTTAAGTTGCCACATGATTGTTATAACACTATCTGGTGTACAATAAAAGTGTCTACCATTTCATTTGTTCTTAATCATCCATTTTACCTTCTGGGCTGTGTTAAATTGTTTATAAATAGCTCCTTTACTTTTATTTTGCCATTTGAAATGCCCCCATGGTATCCCCATCTATACTGAAATAGTGAATACCTAAAGGGACAGTAAACAGAAATGTTTTATTGTTTAAAAAGATAGATAATCCCTTTATTTACCATTCCCAAGTTTTGCATAACCAACACTGTTATATTAATATACTTTTTACCTCTGTAATTACCTTGTATCTAAGCCTCTGCAGACTGCCCCCTTATCTCAGGTCTTTTGAAAAACGTGCATTTCAGGATATTAGTGCTGACTCGTAAATAACTTAACAGTGTGAGCACAATTTTGATCTATTTGGCACACATGAATTAACACCATCTAGCTGTGAAAAACTGTCAAATGCATTCAGATAACAGGCAGCATTTACGAGCTTAAACAATAGCATATTAGCCTCCCTAGGTTTGGCTTTCAACTAAGAATACCAAGTGAACAAAGCAAGTTTGATGACAAAAGTACATTGGAAAAGTTATTTTATTCCTTGTGATTTATGCATGAAGTACAAGATGGTTCAAGAATATTACATTATATTTTCTACTTATCAATTACTAATTTTTATTGAAAAACAGATATAGATTCTTAAATGGTTGCATTTTGCAAAGGTCAACTGATTCCAAATGAGGAATCGCGAAATAATAAATAACTAGTGGCATTCTGGGTGGTGACTTTTTTACATTTTTAGACATTTCTGGAAAGTAAATATTTCTGAAAGTGCACAGTCAGTTAAAAAAAACAATATATGGTTTGATTTGTCTGTGTTAATTGCAGACAAAGCATCTCAACATTTTTGTCAGAATATAAAAAATAGAGTTGTTTTTTGAAAGTGCATAGACAGTATATGATTTGTGGGGATAACTCAGAGACAAATCACTGAAGTGAAATGCAAAAGTAATTGCCTTAGCACAGGATGAAATAGCTCAGCAGTAAAGTGGTGAGAGAGAGAGCTAGAGAGTGATAGAGAGATTATTATACATACTGTAAAAAAAAAAATATATATATATATTCTATGGATTAGATTTTTTTACAGTATGAATAATAATTTTCAATAATTATTAATATTGTTAATATTTTATATTTAATATTTCAATAAGGAGCATTGAAGTTGTGCAGATTTTTTTACATGCCTATGTTCTTCACATTGAAAATAATTTTTATATTAAATATATATCTATATATATATATCTGATATTGTTAATATAAAAAGATATTAATACCTATATATCCATAGGAATAGATATACAGGTATAGGTAAATATAGATTTAGGTATATATAGAAATATATATTTACAATACAAATTGCATTATTCTAAAAGTGAAGAATATTGAAATGTGAACTATTCATAACTCCTGTTGGGTTAGCCTGCGAGTGATAGGTGTTAGTTTTTTTCTTCTGTACTCTGCATTGACTTCTACGGGGAGAATATGTTAACCAGTTGCGATATTTGGTTCGCGTGCTATCTAACACATGCAAAAAACCTCCAACTAGCAAAGTTTATGCTTGAGCGAAAGTGCTAATTAGCACTCCACTCATAATCTAACCCAAAGTAGGTAGGGAATTCACAGAGTAACTGATATAAATGAAATATCTTGGAACACCACTGACAAAGAAAGGTTCTTTGAGCTGTGATGTAAGCACATTTGAACAGAACTGTGACTCAGCAGGGTGCATGGCTCTGCAATTTCTAATGTCACTTTGAGTATTGCAATGTCAAAGCATTTAGCTGATAATTCTCCCAAACAAGAACCGTATTCTGTATACGATCAGCCACTTTGTGTATTGCAAAATTTTAAATAAAAGCTATACAAATGTTGCAGTTGGCAATCCACTCAACATATAAACCTTCCGGCATTTTAGATCAAGTATATAAATCTGTTTTATCTGTTTAAACTAAAAGATTGTATTCTTTCTTTGACCTGATAAATCAGATTTCAGAGACTCAAGTAAATGTAGGGTTGTAGATGTTAAGGATTTATGTTCTTATCTAAAACGGAGGTAATGTACTAAACTGTTTGTTTGAGTAAAGAGAACATGTAGTCTTTTTAAAACCTCTTCCTATATATTTTATTTACAATTGTATATTGCATATCTTTATTTTCTCAGAATCATGTTTTGTTTGAAGCAGATAAACTGGAATAGAGCCCAGTCACTATAGCCTTTCTACTTTATCCTGTCTCTTTCAGATCTCAACAAGTCATAGGGGTCAATTTATTAATGTGCGAGCGGACATGATACTATGTAGCGTATCATGTCTGCTGCACATCGATAAATGCCGACAGCATACGCTGTCAGCATTTATCATTGCACAAGCAGTTCTTGTGAACTGCTGGTGCAATGTCGCCCCCTGCAGATTCGCTCAGGTTGATTTCTGTCCGCCGCCTCAGAGCAGGCAGACAAGTTATGGAGCAGCGGTCTTTAGATCACTGCTTCATAACTTCTGTTCACGGCGAGCCTTCAGAGCTTGATAAATTGACCCCTTATAGTATTAAATGAAACCATTTAATAAACAATAAAAATTGTGTGCGTTAGTGAATGAGCTCCAGTGTTTATGTTAAAGGAACATAAAAATTATGCTATTGCTATCACTATCTTCTTAGATTGTTCTGGTTTATGGGAAAGTGGTCCAGCAGCTCTGTGTATTAAGCAATGTGGGCTACTTTGGAACCCTAATGGTGGAGGTTCACTCATGCAAAGTCTGCTTACTGTAAGTTACAAAGCAAAGGTCAGATCTCAGATTTGGTGGAGATAAATCGCCTTAAACTTACTTGTTCTGGGTGATTGACAGGCCCTGCTCTTGCATTGCAGAAGGAAATCCTTGTGCAAAAGTAGCCACGAGCAGCATTGCAAAACTCTTATATCACTAGTTTGAGTTGTGTTTTTTTGTTGTTTTGTTTTTTATGGAAAACTTCAATTTACTAATGACAGACAGGAGAAGAGTATTCTCACAATATTGCTTAATAAAACTAAAAGTGCAGGTTTTGTTACAAGAAATACTGGAGGACACTTATAATAAATTGGCCTTGATGGACTCCATATAATAAAACAGGAACTGGAGAGGCTGAAGAGGTTATTAGTGAATCTATTGACTGCATTTAATTGCTGCATCACTGCTGTTAGAAATACCATAAAGATCACAAATTATGTTTATACATTTTCAGTTTTGTTTGCAATATACATATCCAGCTCTAGTTCTTACTGTTGTTCCCTCCTATAGAGCCCTTAGAAATATGAGTGGAGTAATAATTATTATTTTACATTTAGTTCTTTGTCTTGTAGTTCTTTGCAGTACATCGCTAGATAGATAGACAGACCGACATATAGATAGATAGATAGATATTTACTACTTGTGTGCTTTTTTTTCTTTAAATATGGTAATCCAGCTGTCTTTTTTCAATTTCACAAATGCTGATGCAGCCTGTGCTTAGCTCACCCACATCTGACTTTATTTGAAATACCAGCCCTTTTAGCATAGGGCAATTTCCAGGTAAATGAAAAGCTTCATTCAAACTTGAACAAGCTATAGATAACATATTTTTTTCACTTTTGGAGAAGCGTTTTCAAAAAACTAGTTTTGTTTATTTTATTTTTTTTGTGTGTAATACGTTTGATATATATCTTGTTTATCCTAAAGATGTCACATATACATAGAGGTTTACGTAAACTCATGTTGCCTGGAATTTTTTCACCAATACCTGGTCTTAGAGCCATTGATTTCTACCATAAATTACACAGAGCTTGCCACATGAATAAATGATGCTAACTAAAAATGTACTTCTCAATGAAAAGACATTTTATTGCAGAGCTTCAGTCCAGATTCAGGATAAATTAGAAGGATTACCCAAGGCTACAGAGTCACAAATATGTACTCAAAGCTTTACAAATTAAATGCTGTTCAAATATATCATGAGTGGGCTTTTTGGGCATTGAAGTTGTGTTTGGTGCAACTTTTATTTTAGCCCTAACCCTTTATAGTCTTCTTCAGTCGCAATAACCCAACGCTTGTTAAACACGACTGTGCTCGAGCAAGCGCGTTTATTTTCAACACATAATACGCACGCAAATTAACATGCCTGTGATATTCTTATATTGCATGCGGTAACATTAGCTCGCCACTTGTACTCTAGCCCATAATGTATGCTCTATAAGCAAGTACAGTGCTTGAAGACGGGTGCACAGGGGATATGCACATATGCTGCTTGCACAGTAAAAGCTTTCACTGAAACAGGCATAAGTATTTAACTATATATTTATTTTGTAAAGATTCTTCTATCCAAAACTGTATTTCAATTTTGAGTTTTATGTTTCCTTTTAACATTAAAATAGCTGATATAGCATATATGCCAATATACATATGTACAGCTGTAAAACACAGGGATAAAAAAGCAATTACGTTTAGTATTAAACAAAAATGTTGTCTTCTCCATAACATGAACACTTCAGTTAAAAACATCTAAATGAAAGATGTCTCCAAATCGAAAACAAAAATGATAGAACTTTTATTTATATGTTTAGAATGCAGTGCATGTTCTCTGTTGCTTATGTATAATGAGTTTGAATGCGTTGGTGTGCTCTTAACATACATTTACAATTCTCTTGGGGGTTTTGCAAAACAGATAATATTCCACCTTTCCATGAGGTGTCAAAATATATTAAAGCAGAGATATTTCAAACACAATAACCCTTATTTTGAGTCTGTACTTTTTATTTGTGATGGCAACACAGCTGTGGGAGTCTGGAAGTACAAACCATTTTTCTAATCAAAGTATGAACAAATTATGTCTGGGCAATTTACATCAACAGTGGGTCCTACTTTTTTCTTTGGATTCTTTTTTTTTTTTTTTTCAAATATAGATAAAGCACAGTTAAGAATGTGATATTGCATTATTACAGTAAATTAGATAGTGCTTACTTCGATGAACACTTTCAGTTAAGTAAATGATGCTGGATTATTTTCTATATTGTTTTATGGACAAATGTATCTTCACTTGTGGGAGAACATATAATATAGACGCTATTAACTAGAGGGGCTTAATGGTTCACAATATATTTGTACTTTTTTTTGTACATTTATCATAGCGTGTGTGAACAAGGTCTTCATAAAATGGGGTCCAAAATATCTTCTCGATTTTAATTTGTGAACAATAACCTTATAACGTTTATGGTGGATACCATTGCATACTGCGGTGTTCTGTGGTTTTTCTGACCCTGTAACACCTTAGATTCAAGCAGCAGCTTATTTTTATACTAAGACTCATTTGCAATAGCAAGGAAATAAGCGAAACACACTCAAGAGACGTTTCAAGTGGTATATGTTTAGCAGCAAAGTCCTGCAAATATTACTAAGAAATTTATCATTTTAAATGCTTATACAATGTATTCAGTGTTTTTCCTAATTGATTATATATTTTTATTTACAGGCAAAATATACTTTAATGTCCATTTAAATTCTTTGCCTTTAAATTCTTCTTATAGGAAGATAGGATTTCTGCACCTGGTCCTCTGTAATGCTGAGGTTCATGCTGGTCTCCTGTGTTCCTCACTGTGTAAAGGCTTCCATTGGTGATAATTTAAGCTAACAATGTTTAGAATGTAATTGTTATGCTGACGACACACAATGAACTATCATCATTACTAATGATACAGTATCAGTGATTCATGACGGTTTAGTTGATCTCTAACTTTGGATGAGTGCCATATAGCCAGGGGTGAACCCTGATATTGTAAAGGCATTTAAAATGGGAGGATAATTTCTAACAAGCCTGAAGCTGTGTTTACCCATTGGTCTGGAATAATGTCTATTACATGCATCTGTGTCTATGTCTATACATTTGTGCCGGGTCTGATCTGTTCCTTAAACATAAGATACTTTCTGGAATCAAAGTGTAATTAGTTTACCTGGGAAATACTTAAAGGGAAACAAAACCCAATATTGTTCTTTCATGATTCAGATAGAACCTAGTTTCTCAACTTGTGGTATATGTACCCCTGGAGATTTGGTAAGGGGTACTCAGTGGCTTTCCCTTTCATTTCTTTCATTATCTTTTACTCACATTCTGGGGCATTTCACTTCTTTTTGTTACCTTATAATATTTCTGTGCATTTGGAGGTACTTAGGACAAATGTGTATGCCTGATGGGGTACTTGCTTCAAAAAGGGGGAAAAACACAGAGATAACAACATTAAACAACATTCCAATTTACTTCTATTATCTAATTTGCTTCATTCTTTAAATATCCTTTATTTAAGAAATAGCAATGCACATGGGTCAGCCAGTCACACGTGGAATCTATGTGCAGTCATAAATCAACAGCTACTGAGACTATATAGATATGCTTTTCAGCAAAGGATATCAAGACAAAGCAAATGAGATATAATAGACGTAAATTGGAAAGTTGTTTAAAATTGCATGCTCTTTCTAAATCATGAAAGAAAAAAATTGGGCTTCATGTCCCTTTATGTCCAATTTTCATATAAGTTCTGTCCACACTTATTTATAATATAAATGTATTTCATCAGAAATTAATGCAATATTTTATATCTCGTACTCCCTTACAATCACCTATGATGCTGAATACTGCAGCAAAGTTACTTATTAACTTATTATTCTAATCACATAACAATCATTTTTCATTTAATCTAAAACTAAAGATAAACATTGTAGTCATCTTTTTTGATTCATCTAAAAAAATGTAATTTTAACATTTATTTCACTTTGTTTTCCAAAAAATTCATGTCCTGTCCTAAATTAGATCAAAATGTTCTTGCTAAATATGCAAAGTTGTGTTCTTGTCCACAAGTATGGATGTGATAATTGTCAGTCAATGAGGATTAGTAGCAAATATAAACCTAAACTACAATACTAAGTTCAATTTAAATAGCTTTTACGTAATATTTTCAGGCAAAAAGAAAATATTTTGAGTACATGCTGCTTTTTCAGACTGAAAAGTTTTAATACATTTTCCCTTTATTATTGGCTTTAAAATATTTAAAGACATAAGGTCAAATTTTAGTGAAGAAATTCTTGATACCCTATACTCTTGTGCTTGTACAGTGGGTTTATTCAAACTAAATTTACCATTAATTCACCTTTTATAACATACAGAACTCAAGATTTTACTGTACTACCCCTCCTATAAAAAAAACAATCTTGTACAAGCAGTTTAAGTTTTAAAGGCTTCTTCACTAGAAATAAAGGAACTGGAAAAACAATTATGTAATTTAATTACACTCAAAGGCAAATCTAAACGATGTGTATTCAGATTTTTGTCTTTGTTTAATAAGCCATTTCAGTCCATTTGAAAAACAACTATTTGAGTTTGAAGAACCACCCATATATGATATTCAGGGCCGCCATCAGGGGGTGAATAGGGTGTCTCCTGTAAGGGGCCCAGTGGGCCAGGGGGCCCCATGAGGCAAGCAAAACTATTATTTTTAAAAAAAAAACATATATTTTTTTTTTTACATTTTGGAAGCCACCAGAGGGCGCTTTAGCAGAGTTCTATTGAGCGTGGGAAATGTCAAAGGAATAAAGCATTAGCATTTGAGAGGATTTCTGAGTGTGCACTAAACCACTATGCACAGTGTGAGACAGACTTCAGTTTGTACAGTGTGTGCCTGAGTCAGGCGGCAGATCACTTTCATTTGCAGAGTAGGTAGGACTTACTTAGTAAATTATTTTTATTTATTTGTGCAATTTCACATTGTAACTTCAGTGTGGTAGTTGTGTGGTGGGGCCAGGAGTCCATAAAAATATGCAGCAACTTATTTATGATTATTTGACAATGCTGCCCTTTTGGCAGATATGATTTTTTAAAAATGTGTATATATATATATATATATATATATATATTAATAAAATTTCAGTTTACTGCCTCTTTATGCAAGGACTTTCCAGATAACAGGAGGCATTTTAACTAAGATTTTTACATCTGCATAAAATGTTATACGCTAAGGCTAAGATTGCTCAGTGTTTGAAATGAGACAGGTTAACTTAACACTGTTAAATTTACACTACAGCTGACTTCATTTTGAAATACATACCAACAAGCCTAAATCCTGCATTTAACCAGATCTTATGGTATGGGACCTAGTGCCACAGCTTATGGTTCCACCAAGACCATATAGAGTACAGCCTTTTCAAAATCCTTAATTACAGCTAACAGATAGGAACATTTGTACACCAGATTTGAAGTGCTGCTCTTGGTTGGGGAAAAAAGGGGGGACCCAAACATATGTCAACTTTAAAAAGTACTTTTCTTCATCTACCCATTCTGACAGATCAATAATAATTTTTTTAGGTGGATCTCTCTGTGAGGGTGTGTGTGTCTGTCTTTGTGCATTTTCTGTGGATGTCTCTGTGAGGGTTTGTGTGTCTGTCTGTGCATTTTCTGTGGATGTCTCTGTGAGGGTGTGTGTGTCTGTCTTTGTGCATTTTCTGTGAATGTCTCTGTGAGGGGGGTGTATGTATGTATTTGTGTGTTTTCTGTGTGTGTTTCTCTGTGTTTTCTGTGGGTGTCTGTGAGTGTGTATGTCTTTGTGTGTTTTTTAGGCTGTCTCTGTGGCTGTTTCCTTGGGTGTATGTGCATGTTTGTGTTTGAGTTTGTGTGTTTGTGTCCTTTTTAGGACATTTTGACCTTACTGCTGATTATTCACATCTTTCTACAGACTCAGGCCTAGATTTAGAGTTCGGCGGTAGCCGTCAAAACCAGCGTTAGAGGCTCCTAACGCTGGTTTTGGGCACCCGCTGGTATTTGGAGTCAGTGATTAAAGGGTCTAACGCTCACTTTTCAGCCGCGACTTTTCCATACAGCAGATCCCCCTACGCCATTTGCGTAGCCTATCTTTTCAATGGGATCTTTCTAACGCTGGTATTTAGAGTCGTTTCTGCAGTGAGCGTTAGAGCTCTAACGACAAGATTCCAGCCGCCTGAAAATAGCAGGAGTTAAGAGCTTTCTGGCTAACGCCGGTTTATAAAGCTCTTAACTACTGTACCCTAAAGTACACTAACACCCATAAACTACCTATGTACCCCTAAACCGAGGTCCCCCCACATCGCCGCCACTCGATTAAAATTTTTAACCCCTAATCTGCCGACCGCCACCTACGTTATACTTATGTACCCCTAATCTGCTGCCCCTAACACCGCCGACCCCTGTATTATATCTATTAACCCCTAACTTGCCCCCCACAACGTCGCCGCAAGCTACTTAAAATAATTAACCCCTAATCTTCCGACCGCAAATCGCCGCCACCTACGTTATCCCTATGTACCCCTAATCTGCTACCCCTAACATCGCCGACCCCTATGTTATATTTATTAACCCCTAATCTGCCCCCCACAACGTCGCCGACACCTACCTACACTTATTAACCCCTAATCTGCCGAGCGGACCTGAGCGCTACTATAATAAAGTTATTAACCCCTAATCCGCCTCACTAACCCTATCATAAATAGTATTAACCCCTAATCTGCCCTCCCTAACATCGCCGACACCTACCTTCAATTATTAACCCCTAATCTGCCGACCGGAGCTCACCGCTATTCTAATAAATGTATTAACCCCTAAAGCTAAGTCTAACCCTAACACTAACACCCCCCTAAGTTAAATATAATTTTTATCTAACGAAATAAATTAACTCTTATTAAATAAATAATTCCTATTTAAAGCTAAATACTTACCTGTAAAATACATCCTAATATAGCTACAATATAAATTATAATTATATTATACCTATTTTAGGATTAATATTTATTTTACAGGCAACTTTGTAATTATTTTAACCAGGTACAATAGCTATTAAATAGTTAAGAACTATTTAATAGTTACCTAGTTAAAATAATTACAAATTTACCTGTAAAATAAATCCTAACCTAAGATATAATTAAACCTAACACTACCCTATCAATAAAATAATTAAATAAACTACCTACAATTACCTACAATTAACCTAACACTACACTATCAATACATTAATTAAACACAATTGCTACAAATAAATAAAATTAAATAAACTATCTAAAGTACAAAAAATAAAAAAGAACTAAGTTACAGAAAATAATAAAATATTTACAAACATAAGAAAAATATTACAACAATTTTAAACTAATTACACCTACTCTAAGCCCCCTAATAAAATAACAAAGCCCCCCAAAATAAAAAATTCCCTACCCTATTCTAAAATACAAATATTACAAGCTCTTTTACCTTACCAGCCCTGAACAGGGCCCTTTGCGGGGCATGCCCCAAGAATTTCAGCTCTTTTGCCTGTAAAAAAAAACATACTATACCCCCCCCCCCAACATTACAACCCACCACCCACATACCCCTAATCTAACCCAAACCCCCCTTAAATAAACCTAACACTACCCCCCTGATGATCTTCCTACCTTGTCTTCACCATGCCAGGTTCACCGATCCGTCCTGGCTCCAAGATCTTCATCCAAGCCAAGCGGGGGCTAGACATCCACTGAAGAAGTCCAGAAGAGGGTCCAAAGTCTTCCTCCTATCCGGCAAGAAGAGGACATCCGGACCGGCAAACATCTTCTCCAAGCGGCATCTTCTATCTTCTTCCATCCGATGACGACCGGCTCCATCTTGAAGACCTCCAGCGCGGATCCATCCTCTTCTTCCGACGACTAGACGACGGATGACGGTTCCTTTAAGGGACGTCATCCAAGATGGCGTCCCTCGAATTCCGATTGGCTGATAGGATTCTATCAGCCAATCGGAATTAAGGTAGGAATTTTCTGATTGGCTGATGGAATCAGCCAATCAGAATCAAGTTCAATCCGATTGGCTGATCCAATCAGCCAATCAGATTGAGCTCGCATTCTATTGGCTGATCGGAACAGCCAATAGAATGCGAGCTCAATCTGATTGGCTGATTGGATCAGCCAATCGGATTGAACTATATTCTGATTGGCTGATTCCATCAGCCAATCAGAAAATTCCTACCTTAATTCCGATTGGCTGATAGAATCCTATCAGCCAATCGGAATTCGAGGGACGCCATCTTGGATGACGTCCCTTAAAGGAACCGTCATTCGTCGTCTAGTCGTCGGAAGAAGAGGATGGATCCGCGCTGGAGGTCTTCAAGATGGAGCCGGTCGTCATCGGATGGAAGAAGATAGAAGATGCCGCTTGGAGAAGATGTTTGCCGGTCCGGATGTCCTCTTCTTGCCGGATAGGAGGAAGACTTTGGACCCTCTTCTGGACTTCTTCAGTGGATGTCTAGCCCCCGCTTGGCTTGGATGAAGATCTTGGAGCCAGGACGGATCGGTGAACCTGGCATGGTGAAGACAAGGTAGGAAGATCATCAGGGGGGTAGTGTTAGGTTTATTTAAGGGGGGTTTGGGTTAGATTAGGGGTATGTGGGTGGTGGGTTGTAATGTTGGGGGGGGGTATAGTATGTTTTTTTTTACAGGCAAAAGAGCTGAAATTCTTGGGGCATGCCCCGCAAAGGGCCCTGTTCAGGGCTGGTAAGGTAAAAGAGCTTGTAATATTTGTATTTTAGAATAGGGTAGGGAATTTTTTATTTTGGGGGGCTTTGTTATTTTATTAGGGGGCTTAGAGTAGGTGTAATTAGTTTAAAATTGTTGTAATATTTTTCTTATGTTTGTAAATATTTTATTATTTTCTGTAACTTAGTTCTTTTTTATTTTTTGTACTTTAGATAGTTTATTTAATTTTATTTATTTGTAGCAATTGTGTTTAATTAATTTATTGATAGTGTATTGTTAGGTTAATTGTAGGTAATTGTAGGTAGTTTATTTAATTATTTTATTGATAGGGTAGTGTTAGGTTTAATTATATCTTAGGTTAGGATTTATTTTACAGGTAAATTTGTAATTATTTTAACTAGGTAACTATTAAATAGTTCTTAACTATTTAATAGCTATTGTACCTGGTTAAAATAATTACAAAGTTGCCTGTAAAATAAATATTAATCCTAAAATAGGTATAATATAATTATAATTTATATTGTAGCTATATTAGGATTTATTTTACAGGTAAGTATTTAGCTTTAAATAGGAATTATTTATTTAATAAGAGTTAATTTATTTCGTTAGATAAAAATTATATTTAACTTAGGGGGGTGTTAGTGTTAGGGTTAGACTTAGCTTTAGGGGTTAATACATTTATTAGAATAGCGGTGAGCTCCGGTCGGAAGATTAGGGGTTAATAATTGAAGGTAGGTGTCGGCGATGTTAGGGAGGGCAGATTAGGGGTTAATACTATTTATGATAGGGTTAGTGAGGCGGATTAGGGGTTAATAACTTTATTATAGTAGCGCTCAGGTCCGCTCGGCAGATTAGGGGTTAATAAGTGTAGGTAGGTGTCGGCGACGTTGTGGGGGGCAGATTAGGGGTTAATAAATATAACATAGGGGTCGGCGATGTTAGGGCAGCAGATTAGGGGTACATAGGGATAACGTAGGTGGCGGCGGTTTACGGAGCGGCAGATTAGGGGTTAAAAGTGTAATGCAGGGGTCAGCGATAGCGGGGGCGGCAGATTAGGGGTTAATAAGTGTAAGGTTAGGGGTGTTTAGACTCGGGGTACATGTTAGGGTGTTAGGTGCAGACTTAGGAGGTGTTTCCCCATAGGAAACAATGGGGCTGCGTTAGGAGCTGAACGCTGCTTTTTTGCAGGTGTTAGGTTTTTTTTCAGCTCAAACAGCCCCATTGTTTCCTATGGGAGAATCGTGCACGAGCACGTTTTTGATGCCGGCCGCGTCCGTAAGCAACTCTGGTATCGAGAGTTGCATTTGCGGTAAAAATGCTCTACGCTCCTTTTTTGGAGCCTAACGCAGCATTTGTTTGAACTCTCGATACCAGAGTTAAATTTATGGTGCGGCCAGAAAAAAACCCGCGGAGCGTTAACAGCCCTTTTACCGCCGAACTCTAAATCTAGCCGTTAGAGACTAATGAGACCTTTATCCACCACTTAACCTTTAAATTATTGTTTAGGCAGTTTAGGTCCTTCCTTTCAGCCAATGCATGCTGTTGTCATCATATAGTTGACATCATCCTTGACAAAAAGATAATCAGAATTCCATATTTTGTATTGTAAATCTCCTTTTTTGACAAAACTGTAGTCTACCTCATTACTTGTCAGGTCAATGTAAACAAGTGCTGAGTGTCTGTGTGGGTGTCTGTTTCTGAGTGTGTTTGTGTGTTTCTTTGCGTGTCTGCTAGAGCGTCTATGGGGCCCATTTATCAAGCTCCGGGTGGAGCTTGAGGGCCCGTGTTTCTGGCGAGCCTGCAGGATCAACAGAAACAGCGTTTATGAAGCAGCGGTCTAAAGACTGCTGCTCCATAACCTGTCCGCCTGCTCTGAGCAGGCGGACAGACATCGCCAAAAATCAACCCGATCAAGTACGATTGGGTTGATTGACTCCCCCTGCTGGCAGCCGATTGGCTGTGAATCTGCAGGGGACGGCGTTGCACCAGCTGCTGGTGCAATGCTGAATACGGAGAGCGTAGGCAGTTTATGGGTGTTAGTGTACTTTGTAACACTTTAGTTATGAGTTTTATGTAACAGTTTTGTTGCGTAAAACTCATAACTACTGGTCTTAGATGGTGGTACAGATCTTGTAATTGCAGCGCTATGGGAATCCCATGAAAAAATGTCATTTTTTCAAGTGCGGGACTGACGTTGCGTTACAGGCTAAAAGGCTTGTGGTACAGTTATACTGACAAGACTCGTAATGGCTGAATTGCTGTTTTAGCGCCGAAATGGCCATTTTTTCAGCATTAAAACACAAATGCTAAACTCCTAATCTAGTTGTGCTTTAATAAATATTTACTAATGAACACATTTTACAATCCCTTAGGTACTAGATTGATTTTTGCCGCAGACAGATGATTATTAATTAAGCTGCCTTGATCTAGAAGCCAAGAAAACAAAAGGTATTTTTATTTTTTTGAAGGCTGGTCAGAGTTTGGCTTGCATCCCTTGTTTCATATATCTTTTATAACTTTAGTATATTTATGGATTTGTTAAAACCATTGTAATCTGGGGGAAAATACTGACAAAAAAAATAATGGATTTTGAAATATGCTGCTTTATACCTCCTCAGGTGATCTAAAATAAATGCTGAACTTAATGTGTTGTCAATAAATTTGCCTTACATTAAAGGGACACTCAAGTCAAAATTAAACTTTCATTATTCAGATAAAGCATGTAATTTTTTTATTTTTTTTTATATTTTTATTTTATACCAACAATGCCACAAATTTAACAATGGAGCAATCCAAACAGTATTGTATAACAATTACAGGAAATAAAGAAACCAATGTTGCAGTAAATGTGTCCATTCATCCTTATTTGTACATACATTCTTCATAAGAATGGGACTATCCACAATATACCGTTTATCGCTTCTATTTACTTCAATTTTTGTGAAACACTGTTGGAGTTTTTAACTTAGTATTTGAGAAGAAAAAAAAAAAAAAAGAAAAAAAAAAAGAGACAACAACAACAAACACAACAAGAAAGAGGGGGGAGAGACGAAGGGAAAAAAAAATAAAAAAAATTCTCTCCTCCTCCCCCCACCCCCACCCGCGCCCGGCCCCCACTACCAGGCGCCCAATTGCACTATTTCAGAGCTTTGAAATGGAGTTATCATATACTCTATTTCTGCCAAAGAAAAACTTTTAATGAATTTAGACCATTTGCTAAAAAAAACTACAATTTCTCGCTCTGAGTTCAGATCTGTAGCAAGTTGTTCAATCCGATATTGTTTTTTAAGGTAGTTCTTTACTTCATTCGTTGTGGGTATAAATCTGGTTTTCCATTTTTTAAATATCAAGTTCCTCGCAGCTAAGATGACTAGGTTCACTAATTTGGCATCTCTGAAGTCTTCCTTATTTCTTGACAGAAAGATTATGGTTAGTGGATTAAATTTAAACAGATCGGTTTTCACCCTTTTTAATAACCAGAATTCTAATCTGTACCAAAATTGTTTGATTTTAGGGCATGACCATGCCATGTGCATTAAATCTGCGGCCAACATGCTACATTTTGGGCATATATTGAACTCCTTATTGTTCCATCTGTGAGCCTTGTCTGGTGTATAATATATTTTGTATAGGAGCTTTATGTGGGACTCTCTCCAGGTTTCAGAAATAGTGGTATTATGGAGGAGTGTCAGGGATCTCATAATGTGTACTTCCTTATCTATGCTCATAGATAATTGATCTGACCATTTTTGAGCTAATTTCTCTACATTACTGCCGCCTTCCTTAGAGTTAAGATAGGTATACCATGGGGATATCGAACATTGACCTGCCTTAATCAAGATTGGCCATGATTCCAATTTCCCCCAGGTCCATTTCCAACTAAATTGGGCTCGTAGTTGGCTAGTATAGTGCCTGGCTTGCAGGTAAGCAAAGAAATCTTGGTTGTCAAGATTGAATTCCAGTTTCAATTCTTGGAAAGTTTTGATAGTTCCTGAGTCTAAATGGTATAGCTGTGTGATACATTTAAGCCCTTGTTCCTGCCATCTCTTCAAATGTGGAGCTTGAGAGCCCTCTTGAAATTCTGGGTTCCCTATAAAGGTTTGGTATCTAGGGATATTCGTGTTTATTCCCATTAGTGCTCCGATCTTTTTCCATGCCTGTATTATTATGTGTATAGTTTTAAGGGTCTTCACCTGTTTAGGAATTAAATGAGCAGGTGTATGTAGTAGCGATATTGGCTTCAGAGGATAAATTATGCTGTTCTCTAACCTATTGTCCGTAAAATAATCAGCTTCTGCTATCCAGTCTGCCGCAATTCGACCTAGGAAAACTAGATTATAGAAATATAGATTTGGAAGGGCTAGCCCCGCAAATTGTTTTGCTAGATATAATCTCTGCAGCGAGATTCTAGGTTTCCTTGTCTGCCATATGAATTTGCGAAGCGCCTTATTAAATTTCTTGATGTCTTGTGCTTTTATGAACAATGGAAGATTCTGTAGAATGTATGTTATCTTCGGTAGAATTACCATTTTGTATAGGGCAGTACGTCCAGAAAGGGAGAGAGGCAATTTCTGCCAGTCTCTCATTAATGTAATTGCGTTTGCAATCGTTGGGGTTATATTTAGGGAGTACCACTCTTGAGGATTGGATGAAACTATAATCCCTAGGTATCTAAATGAATCTATAACTGTCTTAAATGGGTTGTTTATTTGTGAGGTATCGGTCTTTCTTAACCAGAGCAATTCTGTCTTTTGTTTATTCATTCTATACCCTGCAAAATATCCGAATTGTTCAATTATGTTAAGCACTTTTGGAATATTCTTGGCAGTGTTGGAAACATATACTAGCAGATCGTCCGCATATAGAGCCACTTTCAGTTTGTTATTGTGAATTTTAATTCCTTCAATATGTTTTCTAATTTTTATAGCTAGGGGTTCAATCGCCAAGTCAAACAGAAGTGGCGAGAGCGGACATCCCTGTCTCGTGCCTTGCCCTAGTCGAATGCTCTTAGACTCCTGCCCATGCATTACTAGTTTAGATGATGCCTGGGAGCATAGATTGTTTACTAAATTTAAGAATTTCTCTTGAAATCCATATTGTTTCAATGTGTTTAAGATATGATCATGGCTAACTCGGTCAAACGCCTTCTCAGCATCGATTGCTATTACCGCTGTAACCCCTCTTTGATATAAACTATCATTGATTAACATAAGGTCAATTCTGGATAACGATTTAGTTGTTTTGGAGTAACATGTGTACTTTTTGCTGTCAGGGTTTTGTACCCTCCAGATGTCTCTGACTGCTAAATTCCGCATAATTGATTTAAATATTTTGCTTTCTAGCTTGTCTTTCTTATTTATTTTCTGTGCTACTCCGAATCTTAGTCTGTCTAGAGGGGCTCGCGGGGACATATTAAAGTCCCCTGCTATGATTATATGCCCTTCCGCTATTTCCAAAATTTTTGATTGGAGAGAGTCCCAAAACCCATATTCGATTATGTTAGGTGCATACAGATTACATATAGTGTATGTTAAGTTTGATATCTTTAATTTTAATATTATAAATCTACTAAGTGGGTCAATCCATGTGTCTACTTTTTCATAATTTAATTTCTTCCCTAAGAGAATAGCCACTCCCTTTTTCCTTTTGATTGAGGGAGCAAAGATGCATTCGGCCACCCAGGAAGATTTTAGCTTTAGCGATTCTTCAGTATTAAGATGTGTTTCTTGGATTAGTGCTATGTGGGTGTTTATTTTCTGTAAATGTGCCAATATTGTTTTTCGCTTAATTGGTGAAACAATCCCACCTATGTTCCATGAGGTAATTTTAATATTTTTATTCATAGATTGATTTTTATTCTGTAGGGGGCAATATTTGTGAGAAAGTTAATTTTGTGCAGTGGAGGGCACATGCCGAAGGGGGGGGGGGGAGGGAAGAGAAGAAGAGAGAAAGAAAAAAAAAAAAAAAAAAAAAAAAAAAAAAAGGAAAAGGGGAAAAAACACAAAACGAAAAGATTTATCTCTGACAAGAGTATGATAACAAACAGTCATTAGATCTCATTAGTGAACTAACTTCTATGGGATTGACCTTTGACCCCATGTTCAGTTATCTTTTTCTCAGCTTCCTCTGCTGAATCAAAAAGAAACGTTTGACCTTCTAGTGTGAGTTTGAGTCTGGCTGGGAATATGACAGTTGCCTGCCAGCCCATTTTTAGCATTTTGCCACAGACCAGGGAGAGCTCCCTCCTCTTTGAGGAAGTCTCTATAGAGAAGTTCTGAAATAACAAAATTTTGTTTTCGTTGTGAAAAATAGGTTGATTTTTGCGATAAAATTGAAGAAACCTAATCTTGTCTTGAAAGTTCAAGAACTTTGCGATAATGGGTCTTGGTCTAACCAAATTAGTTGAGGTGTCAGGAGCCCTCCCCAATCTGTGAACCCTCTCAATCAGTATGGGTGTTTGTGTTGGGGGAATTTTTAGCAGTTGAGGCAAAACATGTGTCATAACCTGCATAAGCTCATCCTGTTTGAATGACTCTGGGAGGCCTATAATCCTAAGATTATTCCTCCTTGATCTATTTTCTAAGTCTTCAATTTTGGCCTGAAGTTTCAAGATTGTGAGCTGATTATCTTCCGTTTTTGCCACATATGTATTTGTTGTATCTTCCAGATCTGAGATTCTCTGCTCTGCCTCTTGAATTCTTTGTGAAAATTGTCTGACCTCTAAGGTCAGAAGCGATATATCCTGTCTAATTTCATTTTTCAGTGAGTCAAATTTTGGGGCGATAGCTTCTAAAATACTAGCTACAAGATTTTGTGTTTCGTGTGAGGTTGATATATTTTGAAGTTTTGAGGGTGTTATTTCTGTAAGAGACTCTACCTGTGTTCCTGTAAGGTTCTTGTTCCTGCGGTCCTTGTTTTTAGCTGCCGCTGCCATGCCTGGAATCGGTTTACCAGTGAATGATGGTGAGGTGATAAATTTATCCATAAACGTGAGAAAAAGAAAAAGAAGAAAAAACACCCAGTGCCAAAAAATAGACGTGAACGTGCTATGTGAGACAAACGAGAGAAAAAAAAAACCCCGAGAGGGGGGGGGGTGAAGTGCAAGAAAGTAAGGGAGAGAAGCGAGACAAGTGAAGTAGTCGCGAACCTCTCGTTCAGTGGTGCCTAATCTGTGCCAACTGTGAGACCCAGATGTAGTGAATTACAGCTACAAAAAAAAAAAAAATGATCAGGGAGAAGACCCTCCGTGCTTTGAACCCCAATTCTACCCACGTGCTTAGTGTGCTCAAGTGCTAAAAAACAAGAACGCAGGTTTTTGCAGACTTTACAGCCTTAAGATTATTTTTATTACCTGTATTTCCCTCTGTGTTGAGTTTTCAGTCAAGGTATACTATCTTAATATGTCTATTCCTCTTTTGATATCTTCTCTAGATGTCCTCTTATCCCCTTCGGTAGAGGAGAGTTTCAAATCAATGTTTACTGCAGCCCGTAAACAGATGTGACTTATTTACCTCTAAAAGGTATATGTATGCTCACGAGTTCTATATTAGCTTAAAAATTTTTGTTTTCCTATTTTACCCCTAACTCGGTATTAGAGTGTTACAATAGGCCTTCCTTTATCCTTTTAACCCTTAGTGTACCTTTTTGGGGCCCTTCTTCCCTTACTCAACCTCTCTCTTTTACTGTGCAAAGGGGCTATTTAAGTTGTCTGATGTGTCTAGCTAGGTGGTCCCCAACCAAATCTGCTTTTTCCTCTCTTTTTCCTGTTTCCTCCCTTCTCTCTTTGAGTGTGTAACTTTTTCAGCCTACTATTCTAAAATTACTTACTCCATATTAATACAACACCAGTTGCTTTTCGTGTGGGGGGCGAAGTGTAGTGATTATGGGGTAAAAATAGCCCCTTCCAGTGTCAGATATTTTGAGCCCATACAGAATTGAATATTTCACTCAGGTTAATATACTATATATCCACTTGAGTTTTAAGCTATCCAGTTTCCTGGAACCATTAGCTCATAAGTTTTCAATACATTTTAAACATTATATGCAGATACAGATACAAGTAGAAACAGTCAAATGATCTTTTCATTTATAATCAACTTGAAACCAAGTTCAGCCAGCTAAGCTTAGTGCTTTCCTTCTTTAAGACCCCTGGGTGTTCTTTACAGTGTCTGAGTATAAGCTCTTCAGAGTTTAAATCATGTAGCACTTTTTCCAGGCGTTACCAGAGTTTATGATCATTTGCCCCAAAAATGCAAAATAATTAGCATGGGTTAATGTTGTAGGGCATGTAATTTTCACTTTTATGTCCTCTCCCTCTTTATCTTTTTTCCTCCTTTATCTCCTCTGATATTGAGGGCCACCAATGGAAATAAAAGTACCCGAGTGTCTGAGGTATATTTTGCGTGCCCTCTAGTAAGGGTGTTCGTTCTAAGCAGCCATAGGTTTAGTTCCCTTAGTCACTCTTCTCTTGCTTAGTTTTCCGCAACCTAGTACCTCTTTTTATAGTCAGTCACAGACCCCAAATATATGGAGCTTTTTGATAAGCCTTGCCAACAATTTTAATGCAGAGAAAGTTTATATAGTCACTTACCCCCTCTCATGCCGCCTGTTTGAAGTATGTGTGCTGGCTCTCTATTCCATCAAAACTTGGCCCACAGCACCGCCACACTCTCCCCATGCTGCCATCCTGTGGGTCTCCCCGTCCCAGCGCTATAGACTCCAGCGGTCTCACCTCCTCTCACGCAGCATCGGTGGGAGAGGAGGGAGAGCAATTCGGGGGGGGTTTCTTCAACAGGTACGACCCGTTCTATGACTCCGCTACTACCAGCTCGCTCTCACCGCCTCCCACGCAGCACCGGTGGGGGAGGGGGAGGCGACCGGAGCAGCCTGATGACGCTTCGAGTGCTGCGCTGAATATTGCTGTGGTCCTTGCCGGTGCGTTGGGAGATCTTCAGCGGGGCGAGACCACTTGGTGCGGCGGCGATGAGGGGGGGGGCAAGGGAAGGCCCCAAGCTGAAGGCTATTTGCGGTCCCACCCGGAGAGCAGGTAAAAAAGGCAATCGCATTTGGGGTTGTGTAAGTAAGTCCTTATACTTTTTTTTCCCTCGATCCTTACTGAGAGGGGTAGGGTGTTCCCGAATGCTTTGTTTGGCCTTGAATAACCTCTTAGTCAGAGAAAAGATACTTTTTAGGATGACCAAGTGCTGGGACAGTGGGATGAAGTTCCACTGTCTTTGGTTCCAGAGATGCTGTTTTTTTCCCTGCCCACTGTGTAGCCTCCTATGTGGGTTAGGGCGCAGGATTTCCCCCGCCACGAGCTGAAGGGCTGGAGAGCAGAGCTCAGGTGTGTGCACTTAGCTCCTCCTCCACCGGAACCACAGTGCAATCTAAAGCATGTAATTTTAAACAACTTTCCAATTTACTTCCATTAAAAAATGTGCACAGTACTTTTATATTTAAACTTTTTGAGTCACCAGCTCCCACTGAGCATGTGCAAGAATTCACAGAATAAGCGTATATGCATTTGTGATTGGCTGATGGCTGTCACATGGTACAGGGGGAGTGGAAATAGACATAACTTTTAAAATTGTCCAAAAAAAAATCTACTACTCAATTGAAGTTCAGACACTGGGGCATATGTATCAAGCTCCGTATGCCCGCTGATCCATAACTTGTCCGCCTGCTCTGAGGCTGCAGACAGAAATCAACCCGATCAAATATGATTGACACACAAGAACTGCTGGTGCAATGTTAAATGTTATCTTGCATTTGTTGATTATGTAAATCTACTGCATTTACTAGTCCTTTAAAAAAAGAATTGTCCTATTATTTAACCCACTTTAGTTTTCTATTTTAAATATTAGAAATATGAAATCCAAATTATATTACCAGGGATCAGAAATTTGTAATTTGTATCTTAGTAAAATACACCAATCAGAGGGTTTGCGGAACAGCCAATAGAATGCGAGCTCAATCTGATTGGCTGATTGGATCAGCCAATCGGATTGAACTTCAATCTGATTGGCTGATTGGATCAGCCAATCAGATTTTTCCTACCTTAATTCTGATTGGCTGATAGAATCCTATCAGCCAATCGGAATTCGAGGGACGCCATCTTGGATGACGTCCCTTAAAGGAACCTTCATTAGTCGTCTAGTCGTCGGGAGAAGAGGATGTTCCGCGCCGGAGGTCTTGAAGATGGAGCCGCTCCTCGTCGGACGGATGAAGATAGAAGATGCCGCTTGGATGAAGATGTTTGCCGGTCCGGATGTCCTCTTCTGCCCGGATAGGATGAAGACTTCTGCCGCTCCGGATGTCTTCTTTTGGTCCATCGGTGGTCGGCTGGCTGAAGACGACTCAAGGTAGGGAGATCTTCAGGGGGGTAGTGTTAGGTTTATTTAAGGGGGGTTTGGGTTAGAGTAGAGGTATGTGGGTGGTGGGTTTTAATGTTGGGGGGGGTTGTATTTTTATTTTACAGGCAAAAGAGCTGTTTTCTTTGGGGCATGCCCCGCAAAAGGCCCTTTTAAGGGCTGGTAAGGTAATAGAGCTGGTAACTTTTTAATGTAGAATAGGGTAGGGATTTTTTTTATTTTGGGGGGATTTGTTATTTTATTAGGGGGCTTAAATTAGGTGTAAGTAGCTTAAAATTGTTGTAATATTTTTGAAATGTTTGTAACTTATATTTTTTATTTTTTGTAACTTAGCTTTTTTTTATTTTTTGTACTTTAGTTAGTTTATTTAATTGTATTTAATTGTAGTTATTTGTAGGTAATTTATTTAATTAATTTAATGATAGTGTAGTGTTAGGTTTAATTGTAACTTAGGTTAGGATTTATTTTACAGGTAATTTTGTAATTATTTTAACTAGGTAGCTATTAAATAGTTATTAACTATTAAATAGCTATTGTACCTAGTTAAAATAAATACAAAGTTACCTGTAAAATAAAAATAAATCCTAAAATAGCTACAATGTAATTATTAATTATATTGTAGCTATCTTAGGGTTTATTTTAAAGGTAAGTATTTAGTTTTAAATAGGAATAATTAATTTAATAAGAGTTACATTTATTTAGATGTATTTAATTAATATTTAAGTTAGGGGAGTGTTAGGGTTAGGGTTAGACTTAGGTTTAGGGGTTAATAATTTTATTATAGTGGCGGCGGTGTAGGGGGGGCAGGATAGGGGTTAATAAATTTATTATAGGTTGCGGCGGTGTAGGGGGGGCAGGATAGGAGTTAATAAATGTATTATAGGTGGCGACGGTGTAGGGGGGGCAGATTATGGGTTAATAAGTTTAATATAGGTGGCGGCGGGGTCCGGGAGCGGCGGTTTAGGGGTTAAACAATTTATTTAGTTGCGGCGGGGTCCAGGATTGGCAGAATAGGGGTTAATAAATGTATTATAGGTGGCAGCGGTATAGGGGGGGCAGGATAGGGGTTAGTAGGTATAATGTAGGTGGCGGTGGGCTCCGGGAGTGGTGGTTTAGGGGTTAATACATTTATAAGAGTTGTGGCGGGGTCTAGAAGTGGCGGTTTAGGGGTTACTAACTTTATTTAGTTGTGGGGGGCTCCAGGGGCGCCGGTATAGGGGTAGAACAGTGTAGTTAGTGTGGGTGCTTAGTGACAGCTTGTCAATAAAGCTGTCAAAAAGCCAAAGAGCAGCGAGATCGGGTGATTGATAACTATCACAGTCCGCTGCTCATCGCCCCGTACTTGGTGCGCGGCTTTTTGACAGCTTTTTTGATAACTTTGGCGAGCGTATTCAGGTCCGCGGCGGCGATGTGAGGCGAGCTTAGGCAGGCGTATTGGGCCGGTGAAGGCAGGTAAAGTAGACACGTTGATAACTAGAGGCCATAGTCTTTTGACTAAAATGCCATTTTAGTTTTAGTCATATTTTAGTCATCAGAATTTCTATAGTTTTATGCTCATTTTAGTCTAGTTTTAGTCGACAAAATTAACAACCGTAATAGGAACTGCAGCAAGTGATCCGGTGCAAAGTACACTTTGTTTTTCCTACGCATTTTGTCTATTATTCACTCAGACTTTCTCAAGAGCTTAGGAGATGAAACGCGTAAGAGGAGTGTGCACTGCGTTGCGCTGGATTACTTGCTGCAGGTTTTATTACCCAGGAGGGGAGCAAAGGAAATGTTCCAGGCTGTGGTTACTGATTAGTTAGTCTCTCTTGATTTCTAGTAAGTGGATTTTGTATTCTGCAAGGAATAAATAAATTGTATGCTGTTTTGTATCTGGAATGTGCTCTGTTCTTCCTTTTCAATATTTTTCAATAATAACTGCCTTAAATGTGATCTTTGGCAGTGAGTTATTATATTTCTAGCTGCTTTTAAGTTACTTAGAACATTGCACTCATAAATTCATTATGCCATAAATCTTGACACTCAATAAACATTTTAAAAAAAACAACAAACTGGGATTTAAAAACATTAACCATATAAAAAAAAAAAACTTCCACACGTGTGCCTGCACTGACTTAGACAAATATATCTGCCACATTTTTTTTTTACATAGATAGATTTGCAATACTAATCACTCTGTAGCCAGAGGCTAACTCTGTAAGTTCACAGTATGAGTCAGGGGAATGTTACTGCTTGATGTACCACATCCAAGACTGTTATGAGTTAAAGTAATTGAAGGGCTCTCTGTAGGAAACAATGTTTTTATATCATAACTTTAAACTCTTTGTGGTCAATGGTAGCTTAGCTACGAGTATGATTTTATATCACTATGGTAACAGCAGAGGAATATATAGAGCAGTATAAGTTGATAGAAATAAAGGTATTTATTTTATCCTCTCTTTTGATCAGCTATTGAGTAGATCTAATGTATATATTTTTTCCTTCAAATATCTGCTCTTACTGCATGGTTTATAAAATGTATGTATTAAAAATTGTTACATCCTCAACCAAATTAATGTTAATATGCTGTTTTTGTTGTTTATCCCATTTTGTATGGCCACATCCAAAAGCCAAAATCAACATATACTCAAACAATAGGTTAACTAATACTAAAGCCTGGAAACTAATTCATCATTGTTATAAAATGTATGCATAAATTATGTCCTTAGGGTCCACATATCGTTTCCTAACTTTAAATATGCTTTATCAGTGACCCTTAAGAGTTGGTGATTAGCAACTTGCACCTAAGATTGTAAATGCATTTAATAGAGAATATTATCCCTCTAAACTTCCAATGAAACTTAGATGAGCTGTGTTCTATATAATTAAAGGGACATTCCAATCAAAATATAAATGCACATAGTTGAATTACATCTCTCAATAGGAACATATTTGCAATATACATGTATTGGCAAAAATTATTCTAGTAAGTTATTACTGTTTTAATGTTAGTATTTTTCTCTGCACGTGCATGTGAAGCATAACAAGATATTTTTGGTTCACCATTATTTTAAATACTGCAGTTGCTCAGAGCATTAGTGGGGCTTGTATCATGTCAGCAATAAACAAATTGAGCCTTTACCAGATGGTACAAGCACCTTAAGCTCTCTAAGCAAGTGCTGTGTTAAAATGCTGGTGCACGGTGCATACTTAAATACACATTTGAAACAGTTATAGCTTTTATTAGAAGCATTTTTGCTAATGCATGTATATTACAAAAATGTTTTTATTCAAAACTGAAATGCATCCATGTGAATTCTAATTTTGGCTGGAATGTCCCTTTCAGCTAAAGGTGTGTGTTCTGTTTGTCCTCAAACTGTTATAAATGTGTAGTGTGAGACTCCTTATAACTTTTTTCTTTGTTCCTTCTAACATAAAGGCATTTAACAATTTTTTTTTAGATTACGAGTTTTTGTCAGTAATGGTGTGCGGTGCTAACGCTCCTTTTTTTTCTCACAGCTCACTTAAAGGGACAGTCTAGTCAAAATTAAACTTTCATGATTCAGATAGGGCATGACATTTTAAACAACTTTCCAATTGACTTTTATCATTATATTTGCTTTGTTCCCTTGGTGGTATTTTTTAAAAGCTAAACCTAGCTAGGCTCAAACTGATTTCTAAACCGTTGAAAACCGCCTCTTAGCTCAGAGCATTTTGAAAGTATTTCACAGTTAGACAGTGTTAGCTCTTGTGTGTCATATAGATAACATCGTGCTCACTCCCGTGGAGTTATTTAGGAGTCTGCGCTGACTGGATAAACTGCATGTCTGTCAAAAGCACTGAGATAAGGGGGCAGTCTGCAGAGGCTTAGGTACAAGGTAATCACAGAGGTAAAACATATATTAATATAACTGGGGTGGTTATGCAAAACTGTGGAATGTGTAACAATGGGATTATCTATCTTTTTAAACAATAATAATTCTGGTGTAGACTGTCCCTTTAAGACAACGCTGGTATTACGAGTTTTCTGCAAGCCGGTGTTAGCCTCAGAAAAGTGAGCATTGAGCAAAATTTAGCTCCACATCTCACTGTAATACCAGCGTTGCTTACAGTAGCGGTAAGCTGTCTGAACGTGCTCGTGCACGATTTCCCCATAGGAAACAATGGGGCTGAGCTGGCTAAAAAAAAACACCTGCAAAAAAGCAGCATTCAGCTCCTAACGCAGCCCCATTGTTTCCTATGGGGAAATAAAAGTTATGTCTACACCTAACACCCTAACATGAACCCAGAGTCTAAACACCCCTAATCTTATACTTATTAACCCCTAATCTGCCGACCCTACATCGTCGCCACCTGCATAATATTATTAACCCCTAATCTGCCGCTCCGGACACCGCCGCCACCTACATTATACTTATGAACCCCTAATCTACTGCCCCAAACATCGCAGAATCCTACATTATATTTATTAACCCTAATCTGCCCCCCCAACGTCGCTGCAACTATATTAAATTTATTAACCCCTAATCTGCCGCCGCCAACGTTGCCGCCACTATAATAAATTTGTTAACCCCTAAACCTAAGTCTAACCCTAACCCCCCCTAACTTAAATATAATTTAAATACATCTAAATAAATTATTCCTATTGAAAACTAAATACTTACCTGTAAAATAAACCCTAAGATAGCTACAATATAACTAATAGTTACATTGTAGCTAACTTAGGATTTATTTTTATTTTACAAGCAACTTTGTATTTATTTTAACTAGGTACAATAGTTATTAAATAGTTATTAACTATTTAAAAACTACCTAGCTAAAATAAGTACAAATTTACCTGAAAAATAATCCCTAACCTAAGTTACAATTACACCTAACACTACACTATCATTAAATGAATTGCATAAAATACCTACAATTAATTACAATTAAATGAAATAAACTAAATTACGAAAAACAACAAACACTAAATTACAGAAAATAAAAAAGAAATTACAGATATTTTAAACTAATTACACCTAATCTAATCCCCCCTAACAAAATAAAAAAGCACCCCCAAAATAAAAAAAATCCCTACCCTATACTAAATTACAAATAGCCCTTAAAAGGGCCTTTTGCGAGGCATTGCCCCAAAGTAATCAGCTCTTTTACCTGTAAAAAAAAATACAATACCCCCCAACAAAACCCACCCAATCCCCTCTTAATAAAACCTAACACTAACCCCTTGAAGATCACCCTACCTTGAGCCGTCTTCACCCAGCCGGGCACAAGTGTACCTCCAAAGGGGCAGAAGTCTTCATCCGATCCGGCCAGAAGAGGACATCCAGACCTGCAGAATTCTTCATCCAGGCGGCATCTTCTATCTTCTTCCATCCGCAGCGGAACGGATCCATCTTGAAGACATCTGACGCGGAGCATCCTCTTCCATCCAACGGCAACTGAAGAATGAAGGTTCCTTTAAGTGACGTAATCCAAGATGGCGTCCCTTCAATTCTGATTGGTTGAGAATCTTGATTTTGAGGTTTTGGATGGAGTGGTCAGGAGGTTTTGGATGGAGTGGTCACCTGACCACTCCATCCAAAACCTCAAAATCAAGATTCTCAGAGGCAACTTCAAAAATACCATGGAAAGAAAAACCTTTGAAATGAAAATGATAATGCACTTCAGCTTACTAAATTCTGGACTAAATGTGGACTCTAAACCGATTATCAAAATTTTTTGTAATGTACTTTCATATACTTTAGTCAATTACATTGTATATTCCACACTCTATGCATAGGTACGCAGGTAAGCCTATGTCCACACTTTTGTCAATAATATTATTCCCCTTTTTTTTCCTTTCTCCTTTTTTGACTATTTTATATTCCCCCTGTATACCTAATTTCCCATCTTTATTCATATGGATTCTTTGTTGATATTTAACTTTATGTCAGTATATGCTTTGTGTATTATTTTCCATATACTTCCCCTGCCTGTAATCTTTTACTGACACTATCTCCCTGTCTCCTAAATCCCCATCATGATTTTTACGACACCCCTCCTCCCCCTGCATTCAGACCTGTGTAACACTTTGGTTTTTTAGCCTGTGTTTTAAGATATAATCTGTAAATTCCCTCAAATTGGTCAGTATTGCTTCAGACTTGAAAAAGGAAGACACTCTTCCGAAAGCTTGTCATCTTATAAATGTATAGTTAGTCCAATAAAAAAGTATCATTGATCAATGCAATACTTATAGTTATTTTGATATCTAAATCTCTGGACTAACACGGCTACTCCAATCAACGTATATATATATATATATATATATATATATATATATATATATATATATATATATATATATATATATATACATATTTAGACTTGTATATGTATGCATCTCTATGTTAAAGCCCTTTGCCTACCTGAGACCAAATATTTTTGAGTCTTTATAACTTTTTTGTGCTTTTTTTTTTTTTTAATAATTTTTATTAGATGTGTTATTATGAGTGTAAGTGTACTTTGTAATGTATTTTTGATGTTTTGTGCAATTTCTTTGTTTCATGAAACAGTTAACCAGAGCTCTGAAGTTGTGCTATCCTGACCCGCATTCATTTGAATTCTGCTCAAGCGATCACGTTTACTTTCAACTTGTAATATGATCGGAAAACCCAACGTTCGCAAACAGCCACGAAAAACACTTATTGGTGCATGTAACTTTTAACGAGCCAATTGTAATCTGGTCCATAACTTGTTAAATTTTATGAAATTCGCATTTCCCATTTCTTATGTATGAATTTGAGACTCATCGTAGCATTTTCCTACACAATCAATCTCTGAAATATGCACTTCAGATCTCTATTCTGTCCGGGGGAGGGGTAAAACAATGATCTGTTAAGGTAACATAGTTGGCAAAATAAACGATAAAAGTACATTACATTTTTTACTATGTGTAATATAGGGGCTGCAGTTTGTGTTCAATGTCCTTAAAGAGACAATAACATGCCTTCCAACATTTATTTTACAGCCCCCAGAGCAGTAGACTAAAAATGTCTGAGTGAGTAGGGGTGGGGTTTGGTCAGTTTGGGGAGGAGTTTGTTCCCAGGGGGCAGGGTCATCCATCTTGTGCAGTTTCTGGTTATTTCTTGCCAGGGTTTGGGCAGCCACGGTTTATTAGATAATCTGGGCCATAAATATGAGGGAGAAAACCATAGGAGAAGCAGTGGAATAAAGCTCATAAACTACAAAATGCAGGGAGGATGGGATCTTTGCAATATTAAGATGCATACACAGTGGCAGAAGTAATTTTTTTAGGAACAAAAGCTGGGTCATATATATGGACACTCTTTTCAACTAAATGTTGGTTCTGTATCTGACAAAAAAAAACTTACTGCAGCTTTTTACAACAGTCACTATGGCAACAGATTCAGATGGGTGGTCATCTTAATATCATGTCCCTGAGTTATCGCGTCCAGTTACCATGGATACACCAAAAGACCAGCAGAGAACAGCATTAGTTATGAAAACAGAACAATTAAATTATTGTATTGGGAAAAAATACAGGATTTTTTTATCTGAAACGTGTAAATAACAGTAATGGTTAATTTCTATATACAGTAAATAAAGTTTACTTTCATAATGTTTCTGTATCACATATAATTTATAGACACTTATAGAAGCATGGCAAGGAAAAATATTTATTCAACATACACACATATCTTTCAACCCCAAAAGACTAACGCCTAGATTACGAGTCTTGCGTTAGCCTTAAAAAGCAGCGTTGAGATGTCCCAACGCTGCTTTTTTAACGCCCGCTGGTATTACGAGTCAGGCAGGTACAGGTGTACCGCTCACTTTTTTTCCGTGATTTTAGCATACCGCAAATCCCCTTACATCAATTGCGTATCCTATCTTTTTAATCAGATTTTCCTAACGCCGGTATTACGATCGCTTGAAAAAGTGAGCGGTACACCCTCTACCTCCAAGACTCCTACCGCATTTTAAAGTCAGTAGTTAAGAGTTTTATGGGCTAACGCTGTAACATAAAACTCTTAACTAAAGTGCTATAAAGTACACTAACACCCATAAACTACCTATTAACCCCTAAACCGAGGCCCCCCACATCGCAAACACTATAATAAAATTATATAACCCCTAATCTGCCGACCGGACATCACTGCCACTGTAATAAATGTATTAACCCCTAAACCGCTGCACTCCCGCCTCGCAAACACTAGTTAAATTTTATTAACCCCTAATCTGCCGTCCCTAACATCGCAGATACCTAACTACATTTATTAACCCCTAATCTGCCACCCCCAACATCGCCGCTACTATATTAAATGTATTAACCCCTAAACCTAAATCTAAACCTAACCCTAACCCCCCTAACTTAAATATAATTTAAATACATCTAAATAAATTATTCCTATTTAAAACTAAATACTTACCTATAAAATAAACCCTAAAATAGCTACAATATAACTAATAGTTACATTGTAGCTATCTCAGGGTTTAGTATTATTTTACAGGCAAGTTTGTATTTATTTTAACTAGGTACAATAGTTATTAAATAGTTATTAACTATTTAATAACGACCTAGCTAAAATAAGTACAAATTTACCTGTAAAATAAACCCTAACCTAAGTTACAATTACACCTAACACTTCACTATCATTAAATTAATTACATAAAATACCTACAATTAATTATAATTAAATTAAATACACTAAATTACGAAAAACAACAAACACTAAATTACAGAAAATAAAAAAGAAATTACAAATTTTTAAACTAATTACACCTAATCTCATCCCCCTAATAAAATAAAAAAGCCCCCCAAAATAAAAAAAATCCCTACCCTATACTAAATTACAAATAGCCCTTAAAAGGGCCTTTTGCGGGGCATTTCCCCAAAGTAATCAGCTCTTTTACCTGTAAAAAAAAATACAATACCCCCCAACATTAAAACCCAAAACCCACACACCCAACCGTACTCTAAAACCCACCCAATCCCCCCTTAATAAAACCTAACACTAACCCCCTGAAGATCACCCTACCTTGAGCCATCTTCACAAAGCCGGGCACAGGTGGACCTCCAGAGGGGCAGAAGCCTTCATCCGATCCGGACAGAAGAGGACATCCAGACCGGCAGTGATAATGCACTTCAACTTGCTAAATTCTGGACTAAATGTGGACTGTGGTTTATTAACCCATTATCAAAAATTTTTGTATTGTACTTTCATCTTCATCCCAGCGGCTCCATCTTCATCCAGGCGGCTCCATCTTTATCTATCTTGGGACCGGCATCTTCTTCATCCCTGCCGAGGTGGAGCGGTCAATGTGCGGAGGCGGAGGTCCATCTTCATCCAGGCGGCTCCATCTTCATCCATCGAGGGACTGGCATCTTTTTCATTCCAGCGGAGGTGGAGGTCCAGATGGAGGTCCATCAATCCAAAGTAGAGGTCCTCTTCATGCGATTATCCGCCGCACACTGAGGATTCAAATGCAAGGTACCTCTTTTATACTGTGGGAACCGTTGTATTCCTATTGGCTGAAAAATTTAAATCAGCCAATAGAAATTAGAGCTACTTAAATCCTATTGGCTGTTCAAATCAGCCGATAGGATTTAAGCAGCTTTCATTCCTATTGGCTGATTTAAATTTCTCAGCCAATAGGAATATAATGGTACCCCCAGTATAAAAGTGGCACCTGACATTTGAATCCTCAGTGTGCGGCGAACGATCGCATTAAGAGGACCTCCACGTCGGTCCCTCGATGGATGAAGATGGAGCCGCCTGGATGAAGATGTCCCTCCGCCTCCGTGCATCAACTGCTCAGCCTCCATAGGGATTAAGAAGATGCAGGTCCCTCGATGGATGAAGATGGAGCTGCTGGGATGAAGATTGTTCAAGCCGGACTTCAGCAACTGTGAATGCCAATTTTGTAGCAAAAGAGCTGATTTATATTGGTAGTTTATTATAGATTAGGGTTCTTTTATTTTGGGGTGTTTTTTTTTTTTAAACAGTTTAGAATAGGAATAATTTTTATTATTTTGAATAATTCGTTTGTTATTTTGTGTAATAATTTTTTTTTCTTTTTGGGGTGTTTTTTTTTTAGAATAGCCATTTTTTAGTTTTAATAGGCAGTAAAAGAGCTGAATGCCCTTTTAAGGGCAATGCTCATACAAATGCCCTTCTCAGGGCAATGGGTAGATAAGGTTTAACAACTTTATTTTTATTTTGTGGGTTTGGGGGGTGGGGGTTTGTATACTGTTAGGGGGGGGGTTTGTTTTTCTTTTTAAGAAAAAGAGCTGATTTCTTAAGGGCAGTACCCTACAAAAGGCCCTTTTAATGTCCTACAAAAGGCCCTTGGTAGTTTATTATAGATTAGGGGGATTTTTATTTTGTTTTTTTTGTTTTTTTTAACGGGGTATTAGAATAGGAATAATTTTATTGTTTTGAATAATTTTGTTTGTTATTTTTTGTAATGGTAGTTTTTTTTTATTTTTTTGTAATTTTAGAGTTTTTTATTTTTTTGTAATGGTAGGTTTTTTATTTTTGTAATGTTAGGTTTTAGTGTAAGGCAGCTTAGGTTTTACTTTTATTTCACAGGTAAGTTTGTATTTATTTTAACTAGTTAAAATAAATACAAACTTACCTGTGAAATAAAAACCTATCGGCTAGATTTAGAGTTTTGTCGGTAAGGACCCGCGTAGCTAACGCCGGCTTTTTTCTGGCCGCACCATAAAAATAACTCTGGTATTGAGAGTCCACATAAAGGCTGCGTTAGGCTCCAAAAAAGGAGCGTAGAGCATATTTAATGCAGCTTCAACTCTCGATACCAGAGTTGCTTACGGACGTGGCCAGCCTCAAAAACGTGCTCGTGCACGATTCCCCCATAGGAAACAATGGGGCTGTTTGAGCTGAAAAAAACCTAACACCTGCAAAAAAGCCGCGTTCAGCTCCTAACGCAGCTATGTTTGCTATGGGGAAACACTTCCTACGTCTGCACCTAACACCCTAACATGTACCCCGAGTCTAAACACCCCTAGCCTTACACTTATTAACCCCTAATCTGCCGCCCCCGCTATCGCTGACCCCAGCATATTATTTTTAACCCCTAATCTGCCGCTCCGTAAACCGATGCTACTTACATTATCCTTATGTACCCCTAATCTGCTGCCCCTAACACCGTCGACCCCTATATTATATTTATTAACCCCTAATCTGCCCCCCACAATGTCGCCTCCACCTGCCTACACTTATTAACCCCTAATCTGCCGACCGGACCGCACCCCTATCATAATAAAGTTATTAACCCCTAATCCGCCTCACTAACCCTATAATAAATAGTATTAACCCCTAATCTGCCCTCCCTAACATCGCCGACACCTAACTTCAATTATTAACCCCTAATCTGCCGACTGGAGCTCACCGCTATTCTAATAAATGTATTAACCCCTAAAGCTAAGTCTAACCCTAACACTAACACCCCCCTAAGTTAAATATAATTTTAATCTAACGAAATTCATTAACTCTTATTAAATAAATTATTCCTATTTAAAGATAAATACTTACCTGTAAAATAAATCCTAATATAGCTACAATATAAATTATAATTATATTATAGCTATTTTAGGATTAATATTTATTTTACAGGCAACTTTGTATTTATTTTAACCAGGTACAATAGCTATTAAATAGTTAAGAACTATTTAATAGCTAAAATAGTTAAAATAATAACAAAATTACCTGTAAAATAAATCCTAACCTAAGTTACAATTAAACCTAACACTACACTATCAATAAATTAATTAAATAAAATACCTATAATTATCTACAATTAAACCTAACACTACACTATCAATAAATAAATTAAATACAATACCTACAAATAACTACAATGAAATAAACTATCTAAAGTACAAAAAATAAAAAAGAACTAAGTTACAAAAAATAAAAAAATATTTAGAAACATAAGAAAAATATTACACCAATTTTAAACTAATTACACCTACTCTAAGCCCCCTAATAAAATAACAAAGCCCCCCAAAATAAAAAAATGCCCTACCCTATTCTAAATTACTAAAGTTCAAAGCTCTTTTACCTTACCAGCCCTGAACAGGGCCCTTTGCGGGGCATGCCCCAAGAAGTTCAGCTCTTTTGCCTGTAAAAAAAAACATACAATACCCCCCCCAACATTACAACCCACCACCCACATACCCCTAATCTAACCCAAACCCCCCTTAAATAAACCTAACACTAAGCCCCTGAAGATCTTCCTACCTTATCTTCACCATACCAGGTTCACCGATCGATCCAGAAGAGCTCCTCCGATGTCCTGATCCAAGCCCAAGCGGGGGGCTGAAGAGGTCCATGATCCGGCTGAAGTCATCATCCAAGCGGGAGCTTAAGAGGTCCATGATCCGGCTGAAGTCTTCATCCAAGCGGGAGCTGAAGAGGTCCATGATCCGGATGAAGTCTTCTATCAACGGCATCTTCAATCTTCTTTCTTCGGGAGCATCATCTTCCATCCGACGCGGAACATCCTCTTCTCCCGACGCCTACTAGCCGAATGACGGTTCCTTTAAATGATGTCATCCAAGATGGCGTCCCTCGAATTCCGATTGGCTGATAGGATTCTATCAGCCAATCTGAATTAAGGTAGGAATATTCTGATTGGCTGATGGAATCAGCCAATCAGAATCAAGTTCAATCCGATTGGCTGATTGGATCAGCCAATCGGATTGAACTTGATTCTGATTGGCTGATTCCATCAGCCAATCAGAATATTCGAGGGACGCCATCTTGGATGACGTCATTTAAAGGAACCGTCATTCGTCGTTCAGTCGTCGGCCAGGATGGATGTTCCACGTCGGAAGTCTTCAGGATCCTGCCGCTCCGCTCCGGATGGATGACGATAGAAGATCCCGCTTGGATGAAGACTTCAATCGGATGGAAGACCTCTTCTGCCCCGCTTGGATGAAGACTTCTACCGGATGGAGGACCTCTTCTTGCTCCGCTTGGATGAAGAATTTGGCTCAGCTGGGTGAAGACGACTCAAGGTAGGGAGATCTTCAGGGGCTTAGTGTTAGGTTTATTTAAGGGGGGTTTGGGTTAGATTAGGGGTATGTGGGTGGTGGGTTGTAATGTTGGGGGGGGTATTGTATGTTTTTTTTTACAGGCAAAAGAGCTGAACTTCTTGGGGCATGCCCCGCAAAGGGCCCTGTTCAGGGCTGGTAAGGTAAAAGAGCTTTGAACTTTAGTAATCTAGAATAGGGTAGGGCATTTTTTTTATTTTGGGGGGCTTTGTTATTTTATTAGGGGGCTTAGAGTAGGTGTAATTAGTTTAAAATTGTTGTAATATTTTTCTTATGTTTGTAAATATTTTTTTATTTTTTGTAACTTAGTTCTTTTTTATTTTTTGTACTTTAGTTAGTTTATTTCATTGTAGTTATTTGTAGGTATTGTATTTAATTAATTTATTGATAGTGTAGTGTTAGGTTTAATTGTAGGTAATTGTAGGTATTTTATTTAATTAATTTATTGATAGTGTAGAGTTAGGTTTAATTGTAACTTAGGTTAGGATTTATTTTACAGGTAAATTTGTAATTATTTTAACTATTTTAGCTATTAAATAGTTCTTAACTATTTAATAGCTATTGTACCTGGTTAAAATAAATACAAAGTTACCTGTAAAATAAATATTAATCCTAAAATAGCTATAATATAATTATAATTTATATTGTAGCTATATTAGGATTTATTTTACAGGTAAGTATTTAGCTTTAAATAGGAATAATTTATTTAATAAGAGTTAATTAATTTCGTGTTAGTGTTAGGGTTAGACTTAGCTTTAGGGGTTAATACATTTATTAGAATAGCGGTGAGCTCCAGTCGGCAGATTAGGGGTTAATGTTTGAAGTTAGGTGTCGGCGATGTTAGGGAGGGCAGATTAGGGGTTAATACTATTTATTATAGGGTTAGTGAGGCGGATTAGGGGTTAATAACTTTATAATAATAGCGGTGCGGTCCGCTCGGCAGATTAGGGGTTAATAAGTGTAGGCAGGTGGAGGCGACGTTGAGGGGGGCAGATTAGGGGTTAATAAATATAATATAGGGGTCGGCGGTGTTAGGGGCAGCAGATTAGGGGTACATAAGTATAACGTAGGTGGCGGCGCTTTGCGGTCGGCAGATTAGGGGTTAATTATTGTAGGTAGCTGGCTGCGACGTTGTGGGGGCAGGTTAGGGGTTAATAAATATAATATAGGGGTCGGCGGTGTTAGGGGCAGCAGATTAGGGGTACATAAGTATAACGTAGGTGGCGGTCGGCAGATTAGGGGTTAAAAAAATTTAATCAAGTGGCGGCGATGTGGGGGGACCTCGGTTTAGGGGTACATAGGTAGTTTAGGGGTGTTAGTGTACTTTAGAGTACAGTAGTTAAGAGCTTTATGAACCGGCGTTAGCCCAGAAAGCTCTTAACTACTGACTTTTTTCTGCAGCTGGAGTTTTGTCGTTAGAGTTCTAACGCTCACTTCAGCCAAGACTCTAAATACCGGAGTTAGAAAGATCCCATTGAAAAGATAGGATACGCAATTTACGTAAGGGGATCTGCGGTATGGAAAAGTCGCGGCTGAAAAGTGAGCGTTAGACCCTTTTTTTAATGACTCCAAATACCGGAGGTAGCCTAAAACCAGCGTTAGGAGCCTCTAACGCTGGTTTTGACGGCTACCGCCCAACTCTAAATCTAGGCCTAAGCTAGCTACAATATAACTATTAATGTTGGTTTTAAATAGATATTATTTAGTTAATAATTGTAACTTTTATTTAGCTCTATTTTAACCCCTTAAAGGGACAGTAAACACCAGAATTTTTGTTGTTTAAAATGTAGATAATCCCTTTATTACCCATTCCCCAGTTTTGCATAACCAACACAGTTATAATAATATACTTTTTACCTCTGTAATAATCTTGTATCTAAGCATCTGCAAACTGCCCCCTTATTTCAGTTCTTTTGACAGACATGCATTTTTAACCAATTAGTGCTGGCTCCTAGGAGCTTCACGTGCCTGAGCTCAATGTTATCTATGTGAAACACATGAACTAACGCCCTCTAGTGGTGAAAAACTGTCAAAATGCTTTCAGATTAGATACGGCCTTCAAGGTCTAAGAAACTAGCATATGAACCTCCTAGGTTTAGCTTTCAACTAAGAATACCAAGAGAACAAAGCAAAATTGGTAATAAAAGTAAATTGGAAAGTTGTTTAAAATTCCTTATTTAAATCATGAAAGTTTTTATTTTTACTTGACTGTCCCTTTAAGGACAAGGCCATTTTTCAATTTCTTTCCCTTAAGAACCAGGGCTATTTTTACATTTCTGCTGTGTTTGTGTTTAGCTGTAATGTTCCTCTTACTCATTTACCGTACCAACACATATTATATACCGTTTTTCTCGCCCTTAAATGGACTTTCTAAAGACACCATTATTTTAATCAAATATTATAATTTACTATAAACAAAATTATAAAATATGAGGAAAAATGGAAAAAAACACACTCGGCTAGATTACGAGTTTTGTCGGTAATGGTATGCGGTGCTAACGAGCAGTTTATGCTCACCACTCACTTGCAGACAGTGCTGGTATTACAGGTTTTTACAAACCCGGCGTTAGCCGCAGAAAAGTGAGCGGAGAGCAAAATTTTGCTCCACATCTCACCTCAATACCAGTGCTGCTTACGGTAGCAGTGAGCTGGCTAAACGTGCTCATGCACGATTTCCCCATAGGAATCAATGGGGCAGAGCCGGTTGAAAAAAAACTAACACCTGCAAAAAAGCAGTGTAAAGCTCCTAACGCAGCACCATTGATTCCTATAGGGAAATAACATTTATGTCTACACGTAACATGAACCCTGAGTCTAAACACCCATCAGCCAATAGGATTTTTTCTACCTTAATTCCGATTGCCTGATAGAATTCTATCAGACAATCGGAATTGAAGGGACGCCATCTTTGCGTCGGATCAAGAAGGAAGAGGATGCTTGAAGATGGACCTGCTCCGCGCCGGATGGATGAAGATAGAAGATGCCGTCTGGATGAAGACTTGTGCCCGACTGGAGGACCACTTCGCCTGGCTTCGTTGAGGACTTCGGCCCGGTTGGGTGAAGACTTCTCAAGGTAGGGTGATCTTCAAGGGGTTAGTGTTAGGTTTTATTAAGGGGGGATTGGGTGGGTTTTAGAGTAGGGTTGGTTGTGTGGGTGGTGGGTTTTAATGTTGGGGGGGTATTGTACTTTTTTTTACAGGTAAAAGAGCTGATTACTTTGGGGCAATGCCCCGCAAAAGGCCCTTTTAAGGTCTATTTGTAATTTAGTATAGGGTAGGGCTTTTTATTATTTTGGGGGGCTTTTTTATTTTATTAGGGGGATTTGATTAGGTGTAATTAGATTAAAAAACTTGTAATTATTTTATTATTTTCTGTAATTTAGTGTTTTTTTTCGTACTTTAGATAATTATATTTAATTGTATTTAATTGTAGTTAATTTAGGAAATTAATTTAATTGTAGTGTAGTGTTAGGTGTATTTGTAACTTAAAAACTAAGTTTAGGTTTTATTTTACAGGTAAATTTGTCTTTATTTTAACTAGGTAACTATTAAATAGTTAATAACTATTTAATAACTATTGTACCTAGTTAAAATAAATACAAAGTTGCCTGTAAAATAAAAATAAATCCTAAAATAGATACAATGTAACTATTAGTTATATTGTAGCTAGCTTAGGGTTTATTTTATAGGTAAGTATTTAGTTTTAAATAGGAATTATTTAGTTAATTGTAGTTATTTTATTTATATTTATTTAAATTATATTTAAGTTAGGGTTAGGGTTAGACTTAGATTTAGGGGTTAATACATTTAATATAGTTGCGGTGACGTTGGGGCGGCAGATTAGGGGTTAATAAAATTTAACTAGTGTTTGCGATGCGGGAGTGCGGCGGTTTAGGGGTTAATATGGGGCGGCGATGTCCGGTTCGGCAGATTAGGGGTAAAAAAAAATATTTTATTGTTTGCGATATGGGGGGGCCTCGGTTTAGGGGTTAATAGGTAGTTTATGGGTGTTAGTGTACTTTTTAGCACTTTAGTTAAGAGTTTTATACTACGTCGTTAGCCCCTAAAACTCTTAACTACTGACTTTAAAATACGGTACCAGTCTTGACAGGAGAGGGTCTACCGCTTACTTTTTTGAAGACTCGTAATACCGGCGTTAAGCAAATCCCATTGAAAATATAAGATACGCAATTGACGTAAGTGGATTTGCGGTATTTTCGAGTCTGCCCAAAAAAGTGAGCGGTACACCTGTCATTTCAAGACTCGTAATACCAGCGGGCGTTAAAAAGCAGTGTTGGGACCTCTCAACGCTGCTTTTTAAGGCTAACACAAGACTCGTAATCTAGCCGACTTTTTCTAACTTTGACCCCCAAAATCCGTTACACATCTACAACCACCAAAAAACAACCAAAATAAATAGTTTCTAAATTTTGTCCTGAGTTTAGAAATACCCAATGTTTACATGTTCTTTGCTTTTTTTGCAAGTTATAGGGCAATAAATACAAGTAGCACTTTGCTATTTCCAAACCATTTTTTTTTTCAAAATTAGCAATAGTTACATTAGATCACTGATATCTGTCAGGAATCCCTGAATATCCCTTGACATGTATATATATATATATATTTTTTTTTTTTAGTAGACAACCCAAAGTATTGATCTAGGCCGATTTTGGTATATTTCATGCCACCATTTCACCGCCAAATGCAATCAAATAAAAAAAAAACACTTTTTCACAAACTTTTTCACAAACTTTAGGTTCTCAATGAAATTATTTACAAACAGCTTGTGGAATTATGGCACAAATGGTTGTAAATGCTTCTCTGGGATCCCCTTTGTTCAGAAATAGCAGATATTTATGGCTGTGGCATTACTTTTTGGTAATTAGAAGGCCGCTAAATGCCACTGTGCACTACATTAGACCCAGCAGTGAAGGGGTTAATTAGGTAGCTTGTAGGGAGCTTGTTGGTTTAATTTTAGCTTTAGTGTAGTGTAGTAGATAACCCAAAGTATTGATCTAGGCCTATTTTGATATATTTCATTCCACCATTTCACCACCAAATGCGATCAAATAAAAAAAAATCATTAACTTTTTCACTAACTTTGGGTTTCTCACTGAAATTATTTTCAAACAGCTTGTGCAATTATGGCACACATGGTTGTAAATGCTTCTCTGGGATCCCCTTTGTTAAGAAATAGCAGACATATATGGCTTTGGTGTTGCTTTTTGGTAATTAGAAGGCCGCTAAATGCCGCTGCGCACCACACTTGTATTATGCCCAGCAGTGACAGGGTTAATTAGGTAGCTTTTAGGGAGCTTGAAGGGTTAATTTTAGCTTTAGTGTAGAGATCTGCCTCCCACCTGATGCATCACACCCCCTGATCCCTCCCAAACAGCTCTCTTCCCTCCCCCACCCCACAATTGTCCACGTCATCTTAAGTACTGGCAGAAAGTCTGCCAGTACTAAAATAAAAGTTCTTTTTATTATTATTTATATTTTGAAATCATATTCTGCTGTGTAGGATCCCCCCTTAGCCCCCATTCTCCCTGATCCCCCCCCCCAAAGAGCTCTCTAACCCTCCCTCTACTAACTATTCCCCAACATTTTGGGTACTGGCAGTTGTCTGCCAGTACCCACTTTGCAATAAAATGTTATATTTTTTATTAAAAAAACTCACTTTTTCTGTAGTGTAGCTGCCCCCTCCATACCCTCCCACCTCCACCTCCCAGATCATTTTTTTAAAGTACCCCCTCCTCCTCTGCCACCCACCGCCATCTCCCAGCACTCTCTCCCACTACCCAGCACTTTGATTTTTTATGTTGCGCCTGCTAGATTGCTAGATTAAGGGGCTTACCTCCCGCACGCACCCAAAACAAAGGAAGGAAATTCCCCAGCGATGGGCCGTCCACCCGCCTCCCTGAAATGGCTCCCACCCACCAACGATCGGCACCATCGCTAGCCAATGCAGAGAGGGCCACAGAGTGGCCCTCTCTGCATCGGTGTGCTAGAAAAGGTATTGCAGTGATTCCTCGATATTAAGGCATCATGGCAATACCTTGAAAGCAGCTGGAAGCGATCAGGATCGCTTCCAGCCGCTTGAAACCCTTAACGACGTACAGGGTACGTCGCTGGTCTTTAAAGACCAGTTTGTGTGTGACGTACGCTGTACGACATGCGTCATTAAGGGGTTAATTATGTTAATGTTAGGGGGTATTAGGGTTAGGGGTTAATATAATTTAACTTAGGTTGTTGCGATGTGGGGGGTGTGGTTTAGGGGTTAATAGGTTTAGTTAGTGTCGGCGATGTCAGGGAACGGCGGTTTTGGGGTTAATACTTTAGTGATTTAGTTAGTGTTGGCGATGTTTGGGAATGGCAGTTTAGGGGTTAATAGGTTTAGGTAGTGTTGGCGATGTCGGGGGTGCAGTTTAGGGGTTAATAGGTTTATTTAGTGTCAGTGAATGGCACTTTAGGGGTTAATAACTTTATTTAGGGATTTTGTTAGTGTCAGCGATGTGGGGGGGCTGCGGTTTAGGGGTTAATAGGTTTAGGTAGTGTTGGGGTTGTGGGGGGACAGCACTTTAGGGGTTAATAGGTTTATTTAGTGGAGGCATGGGTGGCAGCTGTGGTTTCAGATAATTTTGTTTCAGCAATCGCCGGCACATTAGTTACGTAAAATTAAATCATTTTTTTTGGATCCTTTTGTTTTTTTGATCCATTCTTTATTCATATGCATTATTCTATAACTTAGTTCAGAATAGAATAATGCATATGAAATAAGAATGGATCTGAAAAAACGAACAGGTCTGGAAAAACAAATGGATACAAAACCGATTTAACGTAACGTAACTAATTTTTTATTTTTAAACTTAACTAAACTTATTTGCTGAAAGGAAATTATTTTCTAACTAACTGAAAACAAAAGGAAACTAAACAAATTTTTCAGCAGCGCACATATCTAAATTTGCTACCCTAAAAAGCAATGTTGTCATCAATTAACTGTTAGGATCATTATTTCTATTGTTGCTGTCAGGTAAGTGGAATGGGATAAGTGTTTAATGATTGTGGTTAGCAATTGAGGTTTTTGGTTTGTCATCTGGGTTTTAGTTTAGTTATTGTTTATAGTAAATTTGACTATGGTTAGGAATTGGGGTTATGATTGAGTTATTGCTAATAGTGAATTTGACTATGGTTAGGGATTAGGGTTATAGTTGAGTTATTGCTTATAGAGATGGGACTATTATTTTGGATTGGGGTTATAGTTGAGTTATTGCTGACAGTGACTGGGACTATAGTTAGTATAAGGATTATAGTTGAGTTATTTTTTATAGTGATTGGGACTATGGTTAGGGATTGGGGTTATGGTTTAGTTATTGCTTATAGAAATGGGATTATTATTTGGGATTGGGGATATGGTTAAATTATTGTTGAAAGTGATTGGGACTATGGTTAAGGATTAGGATTATGGTTATATTTGATAGGGATTGAGACACGGTTAAAGATAAGGGTTAGGGACTGATTTTATGGTTAGAGATTGGGGTAGGATTTGGTTAAGGATTACGGTTATGGTTACAGATAGAAGTTAAAGTATGGGACTATGGTTAGTCATTGGGATTATGATTCACTTATTGCTTATAGAGATTGGGACTATAGTTAAGGATCCAGGTTATGGTTTAGATTTATGGTTAGAGATTGGGGATATGGTTACAGATATGGGTTAGAGTATGGGGTTATGGTTAGGGATTGGGTATAGGATTAGTGTTATGTTTAGGAATTGAAGTTTAAATTAGGTTTTTGTTTTACATTGTGACTGGGACAGGGCTAACCTCCTTTGATGTCACAGAGAGCTGCAGTACATTACAAAAAATGCGAATGATATTATCTGGATACAGTGTTGGCATTGACAATGTCATAGCCACAATGCCTTTGCCAAATATCACACCAGAAACATTATTAGCGTTGATGCCATGAAGTGAGGGAATGGTTAAGATTAGATTTAGGGAGGACTGAAATTAGGGTAAAGGGGTTGGGATTAGGGTTAGGTATTGGGATTAGGTTAGTTTTACATTTACCATTAAACACACATAAATTAGTTCCAAATTCTTATGTTAAATGTATCACTACTAAAGTGAGGGCCTTTAATATGCATGTGGCCCACTTCTGATTTGGCTGTAGGCTGCAACGGTCTAATTCTATAAGTGAAGTCATTATGAAGTCTAAAACTGCTAAAAAAAAAGAAAACTATTAAGGGTCAATAAAGTCCAGGCAACAATACACCTGGGTATTATTTCTAAATTCATGTACTCCATCTTCTTTGGTCTATCTACTTCTAAGTTCACTGGTTAGCTTTTTATTAACCATACTTACCCTTTCCTAATTTTATATTTTATGTGAATTCTTTATATTATTCAGACCTCAAAGAATTGTGAAATGCAGATGTCTTTTTTAATTAACTCGTTAAATTTTGCCAGAAATACCTGGCTTTCTTTCTTATATACAATTCCCTTACAATTATTTTTTAATTATTTTTGCGTTATTGGGAAAAAGTTTCAACAAGGTCTGCAAGGATTAAATGCCAGATTGCGTGCAAATTACCAGTTAGTGGCACTCATGTTTTATTTCCATCTAGAACTACTACTCTGAATAGAAAGTAGAATTGTTCTGCTCCTGTCTCCCCCTTCTGCATCTTTAATAGGGTGATTATTTCAATAAAAGCCTTCCTGATAGCTCCACCGGTTAAATGGAGAGGCGCTACATTTTTGGAGTTGGCCCCAAATTGCAAAAAAAAAAGTATAATGTCAAAAGATTGTCCTCTAAGCATATTTGGCATCATAAATAGCATTAATGTCAATTTATTTTGCCAGAGTAATACAACAGCAATTTCCTAATGTCGTCTGCACTAATTAACCACGGGATGATTCACATATTTTCTTGGCCTTTGGGTCACAGACACCATCTGTTCTTGCTTGCCATATATGCACAATACTCCCACACAATTATGATTATATGAACTAATTGTTTAACATTTAGCAGCTTTTACTTGTATTTATCCCATTTATATTACATATTTGAAAATATATTTGAAATATGGTGCAAACCGTGTTCTGATACTTCATTGGCTTATTAATATTTCTGCTACAGAAATGGGTTTCTTTTTTTATGCTATTGTATATCTATATGTACAGTAATAACAAAGTATTAGTCTGTTTATGCCATATCACAATTGTACTACTACTCTTTCAACTGTTATATGCAATCTACAGATAGAATTATGGATATACAAATGCAAAATATATAATAATAGTTTATACATTCTTTTATGGGTTTATGCTGAACTTATTACTCCTTGAACTAGTCTAGAAGATGCCCTTATGTTATATTGTGTGTTATTTATTTAAACGGGAGTAACATAAAATATATTACATAAGAAAGAAAATGTAATGTTGGTTCTTACTAAAAAAAAAAATGCTCTCGTTTTTATGTCTTTGGGGGCATGCTCCTGTCATCCAACACAGGTTTGAGGGTTTTTCCTATCAGCTAGTGAGCAAATGATTCTGGAGTATAATTTGTGTACAAACTCCCATTAACTTCTAGTATCAATACCAAGTAATACAGTTTACCTTAAAGTGATGGTAAATCATATTGTTTCAAAGACGCTAGGATTTACTATCATTAAGATTAAATAGGACTTTTAGCCATCACTTTATAAAAAAAATGTGCTAAACTTACTATTTATGTGCTGCGGCCACCTTGCTACGCTCAACTGCTCTGGCCACACACAGCACAACACTCTGAGGCGAAGTTTCCACCTCTAAACCAATAGTCGTGCTAGCATACAGAACAGTGCCATATGACTAGCATGGCTATTGGTTAGAGGTGGAAACATCACATCATTGAAAAAAGAGCACTGTGCCATGGGCGTCTGGAACCGTTGAGTTTAATGAGGAGTTGGTGGCACAGAGTTTAAAAAAACTAACTTTTTAATAAAATGATGACTGAAGGTTCTATTTATTCTGTAGTGATGGTAAATCCTAGCATTTTTTAAATGCTAGGATTTACCATCACTTTAACCTCTCTTCATTAAATTTGCTGTGTCTTTACTGTTCATTCCAATGTTTAAATGTTGCTATTTGTATGCATTATACAAATTAAGTTGAACTTATTTTTATGTTCCTTTCACAAACCAGACAATAATTCCTCAGGCCTAGATTTGGAGTTTGGCGGTAGCCGTGAAAACCAGCCTTAGAGGTTCCTAACGCTGGTTTTAGGCTACCGCCGGTATTTGGAGTCATTCAAAAAAGAGTCTAACGCTCACTTTTCAGCCGCGACTTTTCCATACCGCAGATCCCCTTACGTCAATTGCGTATCCTATCTTTTTAATGGGATCTTTCTAACTCCGGTATTTAGAGTCGTGGCTGAAGTGAGCGTTAGAAATCTAACGACAAAACTCCAGCCGCAGAAAAAAGTCAGTAGTTAAGAGCTTTCTGGGCTAACGCCGGTTCATAAAGCTCTTAACTACTGTGCCCTAAAGTACACTAACACCCATAAACTACCTATGTACCCCTAAACCGAGGCCCCCCCACATCGCCGACACTCGATTAAATTTTTTTAACCCCTAATCTGCCGACCGCCACCTACGTTATCCTTATGTACCCCTAATCTGCTGCCCCTAACACCGCCGACCCCTATATTATATTTATTAACCGCTAATCTGCCCCCCACAACGTCGCCACCAGCTACCTACACTTATTAACCCCTAATCTGCCGTCCGCACACCGCCGCCAGCTGCATTATAGCTATGTACCCCTAATCTGCTGCCCTAACATCGCCGACCCCTATATTATATTTATTAACCCCTAACCTGCCCCCCACAACGTCGCCGCCACCTACCTACAATAATTAATCCCTAATCTGCCGACCGCAAAGAGCCGCCACCTACATTATAGCTATGTACCCCTAATCTGCTGCCCCTAACACCGCCGACCCCTATATTATATTTATTAACCCCTAATCTGCCCTCCCTAACATCGCCGACACCTAACTTCAATTATTAACCCCTAATCTGCCGACCGAATCTCGCCGCTATTCTAATAAATGTATTAACCCCTAAAGCTAAGTCTAACCCTAACACTAACACCCCCCCTAAGTTAAATATAATTTAAATCTAACGAAATTAATTAACTCTTATTAAATAAATTATTCCTATTTAAAACTAAATATTTACCTGTAAAATAAACCCTAATATAGCTACAATATAAATCATAATTATATTATAGCTATTTTAGGATTAATATTTATTTTACAGGCAACTTTGTAATTATTTTAACCAGGTACAATAGCTATTAAATAGTTAAGAACTATTTAATAGCTAAAATAGTTAAAATAATTACAAAATTACCTGTAAAATAAATCCTAACCTAAGTTACAATTAAACCTAACACTACACTATCAATAAATAAATTAAATAAAATTCCTACAAGTAAATACAATTAAATAAACTAACTAAAGTACAAAAAATAAAAAAGAACTAAGTTACAAAAAATAAAAAAATATTTACAAACATAAGAAAAATATTACAACAATTTTAAACGAATTACACCTACTCTAAGCCCCCTAATAAAATAACAAAGACCCCCAAAATAAAAAAATGCCCTACCCTATTCTAAATTACAACAGTTCAAAGCTCTTTTACCTTACCAGCCCTTAAAAGGGCCCTTTGCGGGCATGCCCCAAAGAATTCAGCTCTTTTGCCTGTAAAAAAAAACATACAATTCCCCCCCAACATTACAACCCACCACCCACATACCCCTAATCTAACCCAAACCCCCCTTAAATAAACCTAACACTAAGCCCCTGAAGATCTCCCTACCTTGTCTTCACCTCACCGGGTCCCGATCTGTCCAGAAGAGGGTCCGAAGTCTTGATCCAAGCCCAAGCGGGGGGCTGAAGAGTGACGTCCATCCTCGGGCTGAAGTCTGGATCCAAGCGGCGGCTGAAGAACTCCATCATCGGGCTGAAGTCGGAAGTCCATCATCGGGATGAAGTCTTCTATCATGCCGCATCTTCAATCTTCTTTCTTCCGGGGCGTAGTGGAGCCATCTTCTTCCAAGCCGACGCGGAACATCCTCTTCAACTGACGCCTACTAGCCGAATGACGGTTCCTTTAAATGACGTCATCCAAGATGGCGTCCCTCGAATTCCGATTGGCTGATAGGATTCTATCAGCCAATCGGAATTAAGGTAGGAATATTCTGATTGGCTGATGGAATCAGCCAATCAGATTCAAGTTCAATCCGATTGGCTGATTGGATCAGCCAATCAGATTGAGCTCGCATTCTATTGGCTGATCGGAACAGAATATTCCTACCTTAATTCCGATTGGCTGATAGAATCCTATCAGCCAATCGGAATTCGAGGGACGCCATCTTGGATGACGTCATTTAAAGGAACCGTCATTCGGCTAGTAGGCGTCGGTTGAAGAGGATGTTCCGCGTCGGCTTGGAAGAAGATGGCTCCGCTACGCTCCGGAAGAAAGAAGATTGAAGATGCGGCTTGATAGAAGACTTCATCCCGATGATGGACTTCCGACTTCAGCCCGATGATGGAGTTCTTCAGCCGCCGCTTGGATCCAGACTTCAGCCCGAGGATGGACGTCACTCTTCAGCCCCCCGCTTGGGCTTGGATCAAGACTTCGGACCCTCTTCTGGACAGATCGGGACCCGGTGAGGTGAAGACAAGGTAGGGAGATCTTCAGGGGCTTAGTGTTAGGTTTATTTAAGGGGGGTTTGGGTTAGATTAGGGGTATGTGGGTGGTGGGTTGTAATGTTGGGGGGGTATTGTATGGTTTTTTTTACAGGCAAAAGAGCTGAATTCTTTGGGGCATGCCCGCAAAGGGCCCTTTTAAGGGCTGGTAAGGTAAAAGAGCTTTGAACTTTTGTAATTTAGAATAGGGTAGGGCATTTTTTTATTTTGGGGGTCTTTGTTATTTTATTAGGGGGCTTAGAGTAGGTGTAATTAGTTTAAAATTGTTGTAATATTTTTCTTATGTTTGTAAATATTTTTTTATTTTTGTAACTTAGTTCTTTTTTAATTTTTGTACTTTAGTTAGTTTATTTAATTGTATTTATTTGTAGGTATTTTATTTAATTTATTTATTGATAGTGTAGTGTTAGGTTTAATTGTAGATAATTGTAGGTATTTTATTTAATTAATTTATTGATAGTGTAGTGTTAGGTTTAATTGTAACTTAGGTTAGGATTTATTTTACAGGTAATTTTGTAATTATTTTAACTATTTTAGCTATTAAATAGTTATTAACTATTTAATAGCTATTGTACCTGGTTAAAATAATTACAAAGTTGCCTGTAAAATAAATATTAATCCTAAAATAGCTATAATATAATTATAATTTATATTGTAGCTATATTAGGGTTTATTTTACAGGTAAGTATTTAGCTTTAAATAGGAATAATTTATTTAATAAGAGTTAATTTATTTCGTTAGAATAAAATTATATTTAACTTAGGGGGGTGTTAGGGTTAGGGTTAGACTTAGCTTTAGGGGTTAAAAAATTTATTAGAGTAGCGGTGAGCTCCGATCGGCAGATTAGGGGTTAATACTTGAAGTTAGGTGTCGGTGATGTTAGGGAGGGCAGATTAGGGGTTAATACTATTTATTATAGGGTTATTGAGGCGGGAGTGAGGCGGATTAGGGGTTAATAACTTTATTATAGTAGCAGTGCGGTCCGCTCTGCAGATTAGGGGTTAATAAGTGCAGGCAGGTGGAGGCGACAGTGAGGGGGGCAGATTAGGGGTTAATAAATATAATATAGGGGTCGGCGGTGTTAGGGGCAGTAGATTAGGGGTACATAGGGATAACGTAGCTGGCGGCGATGTACGGAGCGGCAGATTAGGGGTTAAAAAATTTTAATAGAGTGGCGGCGATGTGGGGGGCCTCGGTTTAGGGGTACATAGATAGTTTATGGGTGTTAGTGTACTTTAGAGCACAGTAGTTAAGAGCTTTATAAACCGGCGTTAGCCCAGAAAGTTTTTAACTACTGACTTTTTTCTGCGGCTGGAGTTTTGTCGTTAGATTTCTAACGCTCACTTCAGCCACGACTCTAAATTCCAGCGTTAGAAAGATCCCATTGAAAAGATAGGATACGCAATTGACGTAAGGGGATCTGCGGTATGGAAAAGTCGCGGCTGAAAAGTGAGCGTTAGACCCTTTAATGACTGGCTCCAAATACCAGGGCGGTAAAAACCAGCGTTAGGAGCCTCTAACACTGGTTTTCACGGCTACTGCCCAACTCTAAATCTAGGCCTAAGTCTTATCTCTTAGAAGTGTAGTTAAAGTTAAAGGTAGAGTGTACCCTAAATTTAAATTTTTTTGTTCCCAATGATCCATTTTTCATGCGGGTGTGCATTAAATTGTATTAAATTGTGCGGCAGGAGCTCCTCTGAAAGTATCTGTACTTTATAGTATTGACTATAAAAACCCTTATTTAAACATAGTTAGCATAAGAAATTACAGTCCCGGTGGCGAGTTAGGAAACCTAAGTAATAAAATGTTAATTTTCAATTGTTCTCTCTAAGGGCCTGATTAACTAAACCTCTCCACTCTGTTGAGATGATCTAATATGTGTCGCCAGTACTGCAAGGTCCCTCAAATACTTTTAAAAAGGCAAAAAAAAAAAAATCTTCAAAGTTGTTTATCTCTATGCGGAGTTTGGATGTAAAGAAGAGACACTCACATTGCAAACAAATTATCAAAAAAGCCACCAAAGATTTGACGATGTTTTTCTCTATGCGGGCAAGTTTTTGATCATCAGGCCCTAAGTGTTGGGCTTTGGTTTACAGAAAGAGATAATATAAAGAAGCATGAGCGTGTACAGAAAGTGATTAAATAAGGAGATTTGATTCTCTGCAAGCTTAACCCATTTTAACAGACTTTCGGCTAGATTACGAGTTTTTGTCGGTAAGGCTTGCGGTGCTAACGCTCCTTTTTTTCTCACCGCTCACTTAAAACAACGCTGGTATGCGGGAGGAGCCAAGCCGTGCAGGGGCATGGCAGCAGAATAACTGAGCTCCGTATCTGCTTACTCTCTTAGCATGTATAACATGATCAGGACATAACCTTAGGTGACCAATACCAACTCTAGAGATTGACCAATTAATAGGTCACCAACTTTGCCGACCTGAATTGCTGCGGGCGGCCTGGGGAAATAGCCTGACTAGCTTAACGCATATTAAACCGGCGCCATAACAGCCTCACTGAGCCGCACATCACATCTCACCGGAGGCCCCCATATTACTCCCGCTGCCTTACGATCCACTGCAGACAGGATTACCGCCACTAAAGAATCCCCCTTACTGTTTTCGGAGACCGGGGAGGACCGCTGGATCATTGCCTCTACTCACCTTAGTGGAGGCGCCATCTTCAATCTGCCTATTCACGGATCCTGATCTCTCTCACGGCCCCGCCGGGATTAACAGAGGAGGTGAGGCTTTGGCTCAGGGGGGTTTCCCGCTGCTCCGCTTGGCTCACTGAGAGGTGATTTCCCTCAGACATTAACCGCCACAGATTTCACCGGCGATCCAAGCTGCACACGTGGCCTGCCGACATATACAGAGGTGAGACTTTCTACTGCGCTGCAGTAATTTTCGTTCTCTATCCCCATCCAGCTATATTGCCCCAGGGGTTGAGGTGAGGGGGTACTGGCTAAGTGAGGGGCAGGTGATGAGGGGCACTGGCTAAGTGTGGTACTTCACTGACTTAACATTAACTCTATAGGCCTGACCTGATATCACACAGCAGAGAACAAGGCCCGGGCAGAACCTTACCTACTCAGCGCTACTGCACACTCACTGCAAGCTCCTTGGGTCTGACACACACGTGCCAAATTCTCTCTACCCCCCCTCCACTTTGCCCCAACTAACTCTACCGGACCAACTGTATAAGAGCACACTACTCAGCTCTAGAGGCCCACGATGACCTCCAAAAAAGGTCAGATATAAACCACCTAAAAATCCCTCTCAGACCCCGTCGGTGTCCTCCTTTTTCCAATCCACTGACACTGCACCTATGGCATCAGGGGGCACGCCTGACCCATTGGGCCCTCTGGTCCCTGCAGAGCTAACAAACTCCCATCAAGACTCATTACAGGCCATACAGGTGAAACTAGCCTCCTTACCATCTAAATCAGATCTGGAGTCATTAAAGTCCTTCATTAAGGAGGAAATGAGGGACCTTAAAAGAGACCTTAATGAGATGGGGGCACGAATGGAGTACTTAGAAGAGGGCCAGGAGACTCTTAACAACTTGGTCAGCGCCAATACGCAACAAATATCAATCCAAGATTCCATGGTGCAGTCCCTCCAGGACAAAGTGGAAGACTTGGACAATCGGGGACGAAGGAACAATTTGAGAATCTGTGGCATACCAGAGGATGTCCCCCAGGAACAACTATAAACTTACATTGTGGGCCTCTCTCAACTTCTCTCCCCTACCTCTCCACCGCTACTTAATGAGGATATAGACAGGGCCCACAGGGCCTTGCACCCTCTGCCCAAACCTCCATTACCACCACGGGATGTCATAGTTAGATTCCTACGCTTCACCACTAAAGATATCATCTGGCAAGCGGCCAGGACAAGACAATCTATATCTTATCAAGGACATTCGCTTCAACTATATCAAGACCTTAGCCCTCTCACAATTCAAAGGCGCAAAGAAATTAAATTTATTACCAGCACCTTGCGGGAGCAGGGTATCAGATACTGCTGGGGGTTTCCCTTCAGCCTCATTGTTAACCACAATGGCACACAAATTATTTACAAGGACTGCAGAGACTTGGAGCACCTATCCAGATCCCTAAACATCCCTCTGCATCCTCCCACTGAGGCGAATGTCCTTTCCCCCCCTATGCCAACTGAGCCCAGACCCTCCCGCCCACTGGATCAGAGACCCCAATGGCAGAGAGCCCAGCCGAAAAGAAGAAAAATGGAGAAAGCCCCAACGAGAGCTGAGGAACCCACCTCATGATCATCCTACAACAGCCCCTCAGCAACATCCTTTGATACCTTAACCCCATTCCCTCCCCTGCTACCGCAGCAGTGACGGATATAAGAAGAATGGACCCACCCGGGTAATGTACTGATTCCTACTAAGTTAATATATTGTTATGTTTTGTTTGAATATTGCCCATGTTCCTATCCGGAGCACGAGATGAACTGCAGACCCCAAATACACCCGCCTTAGATTGTCAAACCTTAACCTTATTTACCAGGTACCATTCTAGAAATATCCATAGGCAACATTGACAGCACCATTATGCCTCAGGCCCAGGGTGTTAAATTGGGGTCATGTAATTTTTCATCAGGTGAACATACTAGTAAGTGGGCAAATCACAATGGACCTTGTGCCCAAGGGACATCTATATTGCTAATTGTGTTAGACTTCAAGTTGAAAGTTTTCATCTATGTTCTCCCTGTTTAACTGTTATGAATGTAATTTGTTTACGGTTCAATTGTTTAGAGTTTTGTCTCATCCCACTGGGTACCCAGTATATATGCTAATCTCCACGCTATGGACCCTTTTGGTCGTTGGGGGTGACCTCATTAATACTCCACAGATGGGTATACTGATGCTTTCTACCGTATTTAAATTTACGCTAAGATCCTAACTACTATTCTCCCACTTACTCCTCTTATGATAATTGACTGACTTGGCCTATGACCCCTCTGTCCACCAGTGGGGTGACCCTATATCCCAACTGCCCCCTGGACCATCACCAACAATACACACATAGTTATATACTGCCCAGACAGGGGTCTATCTCCAACCCTAACTCTGCTTAGCCCCCATATCTAATAACCCCAATCTGGCTATTTCACTGCCCCTCAGGCTTTTGTGGCCATTTTACAATCAATGTTATCTTCTTACCAACTAGACCATCTTAACGCTATGGTGCCTACACTAATGATACCGAATTGGGTACCCGGGGGATGTTTGAATCATTGTACCTTCCAGAGTATATATTTCTAGCTCTTGACCATGCAACTCTTATTTATATTCTTATGATGTTATTTTACTAAAGGTTTACATGTTTTATTTTTCATATTTTCACATTGTCAAATATATAGCAAACCAGTCCCCGATGACTTGGATCCTGGTGGCTGGTGGGATAGGTCCCAAGGATACTCTCTAAATAGACAAATTGATACTTACCCCCGTATTCTTAAACACACAGGGATTCCAATTCTAATCTCCCTGCTCGCCTGCCTTCTGATAATTGTCCACCCCTACCAATGGCCTTTGGACGATTTCATGGTCGGTTTACCCCCCTGGCCACCTCTAATCATACATTTTGTTCTTAGAATGCCTTAAATGGCGAGTATCTTTAATTTTAATTTGCTCTAACAGTCACGTCCACTCCTTAGCCACATCTCATAACATTAACCGAAGTGGCTCTTCCCTTATAAATGATTATCTGTCAACCCATATTATTTCTCTATATATCGAGTTAACTATTGTCCACTCAAATTATCAACCCTGATCCCGAATAAATATAATATAACCTAAGAGTATGATAGGCGATACTCTTTCCCCTACTTGTAAGGTGTATTGTAGATTTTTCTTACACTTTATACAATTGTTATTGTTGGAATGATGTTTATGACATTTTATTATGCCTTCCCCCATTTTTCAGTTTTCTACTATGTTACAGAAGCATTAGTTATTCTGTTGTGAAGAGCTTATTTCCCAGCAGCAATGCCTGAACCAGCAAGCCAGCGCCTAAGAAGGGCTCCAAGAAAACTGTAACAAGTTTCATTTCATAAAGAGTTAACTCTTTTTTTTCAGCTTTTAGAAACTATTGTCTAATCACCTCTGGAGCCAGACTGCTAATTGATAAGATGAACTTGTAAACTTGTTATCTTAAGTACTGTAATCCTATTGTGGCCTGTCAAAGGACAGTGCTCTCTATCTAAATGTGTGATGGGGGATTTTGTGCTTCCCCCCCTCTCCCCCTGGGAGTGCCCTGTGTGCATGTAACCTTAATAAAAAGCAGGCTGGGCATCCCAGTCCTGAGTTCTTGTTTGACCCTCAATCGCAGCGTTGACTCGTTTTTGTGGGCAGAAGGGTATCCTAGCTGTACTGCAGCTAAGGGAGATTATTCTATATTTGCGAGACTCATATAGAATACTATGGAAAGCAGCTTCTCCCCTCTTTAGCAATAGGGATCCAGGCTACTAAGCGGTCCATCTCTCAGCGAGACTAAGGGTAACCGTAACATTTGGCGGCAGCGGCGGGATTTTCCTGGATTTCCTAGGAGAGGTACAGAACGGATGGAGAGCGCTTACGAAAAATTGAAGCGTACAACCCTAAAGGATTTACTTGAAAGCAGAGGGGGGTACGCCAGCAACCGGCCGAGGAGAGAGCTGATCGCAGAATTGACCGAACTGGATCAGAGCTTCACAATGGCGGAAACACCGACCACGATTAGTGACGAAAAAACCAGGATTGTTCGGGAAAGGCTCTCATTATACGGGCCGAACCCCTCCATGGAATTGGTACAGCAGTTGATGGCGGAGGCGGACGAGGATATACGAGAGACTCGAGCCCACGAACTCAACCTAGCGAACGCACACCGCAATGCTGAAGCCCCGCAGGTAATCATCCCTGTCGAAAATGCTGGGAGGCCCAAGATACCCTATGCGGCATTTCGACCCTTCCTAGAGAGCAAGACAGGGATTGATGAATATTTGGCGGACTTCGAAAGGCAATGTGCCCTGCACCAGATTCCCAACAGAGAGTGGCCCACGATATTGTCTGGGAAACTATCCGGGCGAGCCCTGGAAGCCTTTCGTACTCTGGGTGCTGAGGAAGTGACACAGTATGAGCTAGTTAAGGAGACACTGTTGCGACGGTACGCTGTAACTCCGGACACGTATCGCCGACAGTTTCGGGGCACGGAAAAGAAGCCTAACGATACCCATATGGAATGGGCGCACCGAATGCGGAGAGCGGCAAATCACTGGCTGAGCGGAAGTAAAGCGGTGACTGGGGAGGAAATTTTACAATTGTTTCTCTTAGAACATTTTTATAATGGCATGGAACAGCAAGGGAAGGAATGGCTGCGAGACAGGCGGCCTTCTACCTTAGAAGAAGCAGCCAAATTGGCCGATGAACATTATGACTCCCGTCTTCACGAACCCATGAACTACCGAGCTCCAGCACGGGTCGAACCCAGAGAGGTTTACCGTGCACCCCCTCGTGCTGAATTCCGAGCCCCGGTGCCCACAGGGCCCGTCCGACACTCAGGACCACCCAATAACAGCTCTGAGCGTCCCAGACCGACTTGCCACCGATGCAAGCAACCAGGGCATTTCATGGCTAGCTGCCCCCTTAATACGCACCAGACACCCAGGAATTACAATTACCCCTCTGGGTCCTATCGTCCGGCCCGGGCCCTCTGTGTTAACCAAGAGGCCCCTATGGAGGGATATGTGGGGCCGCTTCACGAGGCAGACCCTGTATATGCTGCCTCAGATAACCGCCAGCACCATCGGCAGAGGGTATGGCTCGAGGGGCGATCTACCGAGGGATTGCGAGACACAGGGGCTACTATCACGCTGGTACAGAGTCATTTGGTGCCAGAGCACAAGCGATCCGGACAGACTGTGGCCGTTAGAGTGGCGGGGGGGGATGTGTACAAAATTCCAACAGCTAAAGTGCATCTTGATTGGGGAGCGGGAAAGGGGGCTGTGAACGTGGGCCTAATGGATAATTTACCTGCCGAAGTACTACTGGGCAACGATTTGGGCCCCATGACTTCTGCCTATGCTCCAGTATGCAACAACGAGGCGGACCCAGTGACTACACGGGCCCAAGCCCGGACGGAGCGAGAGCTCTCACCAGTGCGGGAGACACAGGTAAGACCTACCCCGACCTTGCCTGACAGGTTAGGCCCCATACCCTGGGACACCCCAGATGCCTTCGAGGCAGAGTCTAAGACTGACCCGACCTTACAAAAGTACCGGGAACGAGCAGAGACCGGAGGGGGCGGGGCAGATAACGAAACATTCTTATGGGAAAAAGGGAAACTATACCGCTGGACAGAGAAAAGGGGACAGCGTAGGCGACAGCTGGTAGTGCCCCACAAATACCGTCAAGAAATCCTCAAAATAGGCCACGACATCCCCTTAGCAGGCCACCTAGCCGTTACCCGTACCCTACACCGCATTACTCACACGTTCTTTTGGCCAGGGGTGCACGCTGACGTTAGAACTTACTGTAACACCTGCGATGTGTGTCAACGAGTAGGAAGGCGAGGCGATCACCCTAAAGCCCAGCTAGTAAATATGCCCATTGTAGAGGAACCCTTCAGCCGGGTTGCTATTGACCTAGTGGGACCACTGGCTACCCCTAGTCCCTCCGGTAAGCGATACATTCTTACCGTAGTGGACTACGCTACCAGGTACCCAGAGGCTGTCGCCCTATCCAACATACAAGCGGATACGGTAGCGAATGCACTAGTACAGGTGTTCTCCCGGGTAGGATTTCCAAAAGAAATCCTATCCGACCGAGGCACCCAATTTACGGCTGAATTGACCCAACAACTCTGGCAGGTTTGCAAAATTAAGTCCCTCCTAAGCTCCCCATACCACCCCCAGACGAACGGGCTGTGTGAGAGGTTCAATGGGACCCTCAAGCAAATGCTCAAGACGTTCACTCAGGAATACCGAGACTGGGAACGCTTCCTGCCGCACCTCCTATTTGCTTATCGGGAGGTGCCCCAGGAAACGACAGGGTTCTCTCCCTTCGAGTTGCTCTACGGAAGAAAGGTACGGGGACCCCTAAACCTGATCCGGGAGCACTGGGAGGGAGAGATGGAGGCTGACGGTGTCCCAATTGTGCCATACGTGCTGGAACTCAGGGACCGAATGGAGCAATTAGCCAAATCCGTGCGGGCTAATCTCCAGTTGGCCCAGAGAAGACAGAAAGTATGGTACGATCGGGGGGCCCGAAAGAGAATCTTCACCATAGGACAAAAGGTGTTAGTACTTAAGCCGGTGAAGACAGACAAATTGCAGGCGTCCTGGCAGGGTCCCTACCAGATCGTAGAGAAAAGGGGAGACACCACTTATGTGATAGCTAGCTGCCACGACAACAATCTTAGAAAGACATTCCATGTAAACATGCTCAAGGAATATTTTGAGCGACCAGAGAACGTGACGGCCGTATGTTGTTCCCCTCAGGAAGACCCCGACAGTTTACCCATTCCAGACCTATTAGAAAAGAGCCTCCCCACAGGTATAGTGGCGCAGGTTCAGATAGGGGACCGACTTAGCCCCACTGAAAGGGAGCAGCTCAACCAACTCCTCCAGTCCAAACACCTCACCTTCTCCCCGAAGCCAGGGTACACTACTTTAACCACCCACCAGGTAGATACTCCGGGACAAGCTCCCTTGCGCCAGGCTCCGTACCGAATCCCCGAAGCAGTTAGGACAGGAATGAAGAAGGAGATCGATGAGATGCTCCAGCTCAGGGTAATTGAGCCCTCCGATAGTCCCTGGGCCTCCCCAGTTGTCTTGGTGCCCAAGAAAGATGGGACCACCCGGTTCTGCGTAGACTATCGGAGGCTCAATGAAAATACCGTGACGGACGCTTACCCTATGCCCAGGGTAGACGAGCTACTCGATCGTATAGCCAGGGGAAATTACCTGACCACTATTGACCTCTGCAAAGGTTACTGGCAGATTCCCCTGGCCCCGGAGGCTATCCCCAAGTCGGCATTCGTCACCCCATTCGGCTTATATCAGTTTAGGGTAATGCCGTTTGGGATGAAGAATGCCCCCGCTACATTCCAGCGCTTGGTGGATAGGCTCCTGGATGGCTTCCAGAGTTTTGCTTGCGCCTACCTGGACGACATAGCGATCCACAGTGAGTCCTGGGAGGACCACTTAGCTCATGTGGGAATGGTTCTGGATCAGATCCGGGCTGCTGGCCTGACTCTGAAGCCAGAAAAATGCCACTTTGGGATGGCCGAGGTACAGTACCTGGGTCACCGGGTGGGGTGTGGAAAGCAGCGACCAGAGCCGGACAAAATAGAAGCTGTCGCCAATTGGCCCACCCCCATCACTAAGACTCAGGTCCTAGCCTTCCTGGGCACGGCAGGGTACTATAGACGGTTCGTACCAGACTACAGCACACTTGCCAAACCCCTGACTGACTTGACCAAGAAGAACTTACCTCGACAGGTCCTGTGGTCTCCCCACTGTGAAACGGCTTTCCAGGCTCTCAAAAATGCTCTAATTAACGCTCCTGTCTTGGCGGCCCCAGCCCTTAACAAACGTTTTATCGTCCATACAGATGCTTCCATGTTCGGGCTGGGAGCTGTCCTCAGCCAAGTAGGCGAAGATGGAGGGGAGCATCCAGTTGCCTACATCAGCCGGAAGCTCCTGCCCCGCGAAGTCAGCTATGCAGCGGTCGAAAAGGAGTGTTTGGCTTTGGTGTGGGCATTAAAGAAATTGACTCCCTATTTATATGGTCAGGAGTTCACTCTGGTCACCGACCATAACCCGTTGGTGTGGCTGAACCGGGTCTCTGGAGATAACGGCAGGCTATTACGTTGGAGCTTATCGTTGCAAACCTTCAATTTCACCCTTACTTACAGACCTGGGAAACAGAATGGCAACGCCGACGGGTTGTCCAGACAAACCGACCTCAGCCCCGCATAACCAGCGGTCTGGACAGCCTTAGTCTGCCCCGAAAAGGGGTCAGACCGTGTCTGCCAGAGTGTTCCACAGAAAGGGAGCAATGTTACAGAAGCATTAGTTATTCTGTTGTGAAGAGCTTATTTCCCAGCAGCAATGCCTGAACCAGCAAGCCAGCGCCTAAGAAGGGCTCCAAGAAAACTGTAACAAGTTTCATTTCATAAAGAGTTAACTCTTTTTTTTCAGCTTTTAGAAACTATTGTCTAATCACCTCTGGAGCCAGACTGCTAATTGATAAGATGAACTTGTAAACTTGTTATCTTAAGTACTGTAATCCTATTGTGGCCTGTCAAAGGACAGTGCTCTCTATCTAAATGTGTGATGGGGGATTTTGTGCTTCCCCCCCTCTCCCCCTGGGAGTGCCCTGTGTGCATGTAACCTTAATAAAAAGCAGGCTGGGCATCCCAGTCCTGAGTTCTTGTTTGACCCTCAATCGCAGCGTTGACTCGTTTTTGTGGGCAGAAGGGTATCCTAGCTGTACTGCAGCTAAGGGAGATTATTCTATATTTGCGAGACTCATATAGAATACTATGGAAAGCAGCTTCTCCCCTCTTTAGCAATAGGGATCCAGGCTACTAAGCGGTCCATCTCTCAGCGAGACTAAGGGTAACCGTAACATACTACTATATTCTTTTTTTTAACTCTCCTTTCCCACTCCCTTCCAGTCCAGCCTCGGGAATTCCACTCTCATTTTGGGTAAACAGTGCTATACACTCGTATACATCAGCTGATCTCCTTAAATCTCTTACTAATGAATAGCCCAACCTCTAAAATTAAATTCCTCTCCCATAACACTAAAGGCCTCAATAGCCCGCATAAACGATCAACGGCATTAAGAGACTATAAGAGGCACAAGGGGGATATTCTTTTTATTCAAGAGACCCATTTTAAAAGGGGACACGAAGCTAAAGCTAGTTTTCTAAAATTTGGTCAGAGTTTCTTCTCTTCTAATACCACTAAACATAATGGGGTAGGAATCTTGATAGGCAGAGGCTTGCCCTTTGTCGTATCCTCCTCTTACAAAGATAAAGAGGGAAGATACTTGATTTTGGTGGGACATCTATATCATAAACCCTTGACACTGGTTAATGTTTACGCCCCGAATGTGAATCCAGCTCCCTTTTTCCATCAACTTAGCAATAAAATCCTTGAAGTAACTAGGGGAAGCCTTATAATGGGAGGCGATTTCAACCTTGCACTTGATCCAGAACTTGATTGCTCCTCCGGCACTTCTTCTATGCCACATAAAACCTTAAAGCAAATTAAACACTCCCTCTCATGTCTAGCAACCCATGATACATGGCGCCTCCAACACCCAAACGATAGAGATTTTACCTTCTTTTCAAACCCCCATCAATTATACACAAGAATAGACTATATCTTTGCCGACATCTCCAGCCTATCCTTTATCGCCCAGACCCATATAAACCCCATAACTTGGTCAGATCATGCCATCATCAGTTGCCAACTTTACTGGCACCCCATCGACCCGTCCTCCTCTCGATGGAGACTTGATGATTCCCTTCTCAGGGATCCCCAGATATTTATACAGATACAAAAAGCACTGTCCGACTATTTCCAAACAAATGATACTCCCGAAGTTCACATACACAACATATGGAACGCTCATAAATGCGTTATCCGAGGGGAATTGATCGCCCTCAAGGCAGCGAAACGGAAACGACAGAATGAATACCTTAGCTCTCTCCTTGCTGACATTCATAAGCTTCAAGACTTACATAAACTACACCCTACAAGCACTTCCTTGACAGACAGTATTGCTCACAAAAGACACCAACTTCGTACATATCTGGGCACAGAGGCCAAGAACAAGGCCCTATTTCTTAGAAAAGTTTATTATGAAGGAGCAAATAAACAAGGTAGAATGCTAGCCCGTCAGCTCCGGAGACGTACAAACAAACAATATATTATGGGACTACGCGACTCTAAGGGCACTAGACAGACCACCTCCAAAGATATTACTCAGGCCTTTAGGGATTACTACGATACCCTTTATAATATAAGACAAGGCTCCTCTGACCCTCCCCCGACAGATATAACAGACTACCTTAACGACCTCCATCTCCCTAATTTGTCTGAGGATCAAAGGGACGAACTAGACACCCCGTTCTCAGAAGAGGAACTGCTGAATGCCATAGCCTCCTTCCCTTCTGGGAAAGCTCCCGGCCCTGATGATTTCGGAAATTCCTATTACTCTCTATTTCAAGAAACACTATCCCCATATTTATTAAAATACTTTCACAGTATAGATGAAATAGGTGCTTTTTCACCATCCTCCCTTCAAGCTCATATTACAGTAATCCCTAAACCTAACAAATCACCAGACTTAATAACCAATTACCGTCCTATTTCACTCATTAATACCGACCTTAAGATTTTCGCTAAATTAATAACAACCCGTCTCAATAGACTTCTCCCCTCCCTTATACATAACGATCAAGTTGGATTTGTCCCTGGGCGGGAGGCTAGAGACAATACGACACGCAATATACACCTAATTTGGCATGTCTCACACGAAAATATCCCAACCACCTTTATATCTACAGACGCTGAGAAAGCGTTTGACCGGGTTAGCTGGTCTTATCTAAGAGCCACATTACACGCTTTCGGCCTTGGTCCTAAAACCTTAAAACGTTTATTTGCCCTTTATTCCTCACCCAGTGCCCGTATCTTAGTAAATAACTCCCTATCTTCACCGATTGAAATTACTAATGGAACACGACAGGGATGTCCCCTCTCCCCCCTATTATTTGCCCTATTCATTGAAACCTTTGCAGTGAAGATCAGGAATACACCCGAAATTCAAGGGGTCACAGTGGGTAAAGATGAATATAAGATCTCTTTATTTGCCGACGACATCCTATTCTCCTTGACTGCCCCCGAAGCTTCCATCCCCCCTCTCTTAGCCGAACTATCCCTCTTTAATAAGCTCACAGATTTCTTAATTAATCAAAACAAGTCCGAAATCTTGGCCCTTGGTCTCCCTGACCACTCTGTTCACCTAATCAAAAATAACTGCCCCCTGAAGTGGTGCTCAAAAGCACTTAAATACTTGGGAATCTATCTCCCCCAATCCTTCGATGATCTATTTCAAACCAATTTCATCCCTATTAGAACAGCAATAATGTGTGATCTCTCCTCCTGGGGGTCAAAAAAGCTCTCTTGGTGGGGCAGAGTCAACACCATAAAAATGAACATTTTCCCAAGGTTACTCTACATCATGGGTGCGGTTCCGGTGCCTCTGCCCCCTAAATACCTTAACCATATACAAAATGTAATTAACTCTTTCATGTGGAGAAAAAAAACACCTAGAATAAATAAAAACACCATGATGCTACCGCGGGAACACGGTGGACTGGGTTTGCCCGACTTGGAGAGATACAGGATGTCCATCCATCTCCAAAGAATCTTGGACTGGAGAGTGGGAGGTGAACAGAGGAGATGGGTCCGACTTGAGGGCCAGCTAAACCCCGACCTACCACTAGCTTCTATATGTTGGAGCCCTAACTTCCATGAGAAAACTAAAATATTAATAAATCCCATCACAAAGGAGACTCTCACACAGTGGAGTGTTACCTCGTGCCACCATCCTTGTCTGTCTTCTAACCCTAGTCCCATGACTTCTCTTAGATACAATTCTGACTTCTCCATAAACTTACTACAAACACCACTGTCCAGTGCCTCGTCTGAGGATGATACACTATTCCATAACGTTGTCACCAACGACTCCATATGCACTCAAACACAGTTGATAGACAAGGGGTTTGAGTGGGCACGCAACTGGTTTTCATACAGGAGACTCCACAATTATATAACTACACATAAACATACAAGTAACATGACCCGCCCCCCAACTAACATTGAGAAACTCTACCTCCTAACGTCACCAATCAAACATTCCCTATCTGCTATATATAAAATCTTAACCCAACCCTCTCCGGGCAACTTACCTTACTCTATAGAAATGTGGGAAAGGGAGCTGGGCATAATTATTCTACCACAAGTGGCTTCTAACATATTTATCAATACCAAGAAGTCCTCCACCTCTGCATCTATAATAGAGAGCAATTATAAAATACTACACTGCTGGTATCTAACCCCGAGGAAACTCCACCGGTTATACCCTAGTACCAATAACAAATGTTGGAGATGTGGCCATGTGGGGAGCGGCATGGGACACATGTGGTGGTGGTGCTCACAACTAAACCACTTCTGGTATGAGATAATAGACGAGGTTGGAAAGATACTACAGGTGACTCTACCACCTGACCCCCTCATTTGGTTACTTAATGGGTCCGTCAAGCTCCCCTTTAAATCTTTTCTCCCCTTGTTCCGAATATTTACTAATAGTGTGAAGGTCCTGATTGCTAAAAACTGGAAAGCAAGAGATGTTCCCACCCTAGGTATGTGGAGGGCCAAGGTAACCGAACTACTAGAGCTGGAAGAATACTCCGCTTATAAGAGAAGTAACACTGATACTTTTATAGCTATACAAGCGATATGGGACGAATACAATAAAAAAGCAGAGATCCAAATAGAGTTAATATAAACACCTAGTGTACACTCCTGAAGACTATCATAACCCAGAGGCTGGACAACCTCCCAACCCCCTCCTCCCTTTTTCTCCCTCGCCTTATTTTATCGATTATAACTAGTTCTTTCCCCCTGTTCGTAATTTGTATTACAAAACTGATTGGATCTTCGTTGCCTCACGATACCCTAATTGTCTTAACACTCTATGTGATGTATATTTACGATGTTGGATGTACGTTGATTCACCTCAATAAAAAGAATTAAACTAAAACAACGCTGGTATTACAGGTTTTTTTGAACCGGGCGTTAGCCTCTAAAAAGTGAGCGTAGAGCAAAATTTAGCTCCACATCTCACTTCAATACCAGCGCTGTTTACCGTAGCGGTGAGCTGGCTAAATGTGCTTGTCCATGATTTCCCCATAGGAAACAATGGGGCAGATTCAGCTCAAAAAAAACCTAACACCTGCAAAAAAACAGCTTTCAGCTCCTAACGCAGCCCCATTGTTTCCTATGGGGAAACACTTTTAATGTCTACACCTAACACCCTAACATGAACCCCGAGTCTAAACATCCCTAATCTTACACTTATTAACCCCTAATCTGCTGCCCCCGAAATCGCCGACACCTGCATTATATTTTTAACCCCTAATCTGCTGCTCCGGACATCGCCGCCACCTACATTATCCCTATGAACCCCTAATCTGCTGCCCCCAACATCACTGACACCTACATACTATTTATTAACCCCTAATCTGCCCCCCCATGTCGCCGCAACCTACCTACATATATTAACCCCTAATCTGCCGCCCCCATCATCGCCGCTACTATATTACATTTATTAACCCCTAAACCTAAGTCTAACACCCCCTAACTTAAATATAATTTAAATAAAATGAAATAAAATTACTACAATTAAATAAATTAATCCTATTTAAAACTAAATACTTACATGTAAAATAAATCATAAGCTAGCTACAATGTAACTAATAGTTAAATTGTAGCTATTTTAGGGTTTATTTTTATTTTACAGGCAAGTTTGTATTTATTTTAACTAGGTACAATAGTTATTGATAGTTATTAACTATTTAATAACTTCCTAGTTAAAATAAGTCAAAATTTACATGTAAAATAAATCCTAACCTAAATTACAATTACACCTAACACTACACTATCATTAAATTAATTACCTAAACTAACTACAATTAGATCCAATTAAATTAAATAAACTAAAGTACAAAAAACCCCACTAAATTACAGAAAATAAAAAATAATTACAATTTTTTAAAAATAATTACACCTAATCTAATCCCCCTAATAAAATAAAAAAGCTCCCAAAAATAATAAAATTCCCTACCCTATACTAAATTACAAATAGCTCTTAAAAGGGCTTTTTGCGGGGCATTGCCCCAAAGTAATCAGCTCTTTTACATGTAAAAAAAATTACAATACCACCCCCCAACATTAAAACCCACCACCCACACACCCAACCCTACTCTAAAACCCACCCAATCCCCCCTTAATAAAACCTAACACTACCCCCTTGAATATCACCCTACCTTGAGCCGTCTTCACCCAGCCGGGCACAAGTGGTCCTCCAGAGGGGCAGAAGTCTTCATCCGATCCGGGCAGAAGAGGACCTCCAGACAGGCAGAAGGCTTCATCCAGGCGGCATCTTCTATCTTCATCCATCCGGAGCGGAGCAGGTCCATCTTGAAGCCAGCCGACGCAGAGCATCCTCTTCTTCCGACGACTCCCGATGAATGGAGGTTCCTTTAAATGACGTCATCCAAGATGGCATCCCTTGAATTCCGATTGGCTGATAGGATTCTATCAGCCAATCAGAATTAAGGTAGGAAAAATCTTGGATGACGTCATTTAAAGGAACCTTCATTCGACGGGAGTCGTCGGAAGAAGAGGATGCTCCGCGTCGGCTGGCTTCAAGATGGACCCGCTCCGCTCCGGATGGATGAAGATAGAAGATGCCGCCTGGATGAAGCCTTCTGCCTGTCTGGAGGTCTTCTTCTGCCCGGATCGGATGAAGACTTCTGCCCCTCTGGAGGTCCACTTGTGCCCGGCTGGTTGAAGACGTCTCAAGGTAGGATGATCTTCAAGGGGTTAGTGTTAGGTTTTATTAAGGTTGGATTGGTGGGTTTTAGAGTAGGGTTGGGTGTGTGGGTGGTGGGTTTTAATGTTGGGGGGGGGCATTGTTTTTTATTTACAGGTAAAAGAGCTGATTACTTTGGGGCAATGCCCCACAAAAGGCCCTTTTAAGGGCTATTTGTAATTTAGTATAGGGAAGGGAATTTTATTATTTTGGGAGGCTTTTTTATTTTATTTTTTATTTTATTAGGGGGATTAGAGTAGGTGTAATTAGTTTAAAATTCATGTAATTATTTTTTTCTTTTCTGTAATTTAGTGTTGTTGTTTTTTTCGTAATTTAGTTTATTTAATTTAATTGTAGTTAGTTTTGGGAATTAATTTAATTATAGTGTAGTGTTAGGTGTAATTGTAACTTAGGTTAGAGTTTATTTTACAGATAAATTTGTATTTATTTTAACTATGTAGCTATTAAATAGTTAATAACTATTTAATAACTATTGTACCTAGTTAAAATAAATACAAACTTGCCTGTAAAATAAAAATAAATCCTAAACTAGCTACAATGTAATTATTAGTTATATTGTAGCTAGCTTAGGGTTTATTTTACAGGTAAGTATTTAGTTTTAAATAGGAATAATTTAGTTAATTGTAGCAATTTTATTTTGTTTTATATAAATTATATTTAAGTTAGGGGGGTGTTAGGGTTCGGTTTAGACTTAGGTTTAGGGGTTAATAAATTTAGTATAGTGTTGGCGACATTGTGGGCGGCAGATTAGGGGTTAATAAATGTAGGTAGGTGTCGGCGATGTTAGGGATGGCAGATTAGGGTTAATAATATTTAACTAGTGTTTGCGAGGCGGGAGTACGGCGGTTTAGGGGTTAATACATTTATTTAAGTGGCGGCGATGTCCAGTCGGCAGATTAGGGTTAAAAACATTAGTTAAGTGTTTGCGATGTGGGGGGGGGGCCTCGGTTTAGGGGTTAATAGGTAGTTTATGTGTGTTAGTGTACTTTTTAGCACTTTAGTTAAGAGTTTTATGTTACGGCGTTAGCCCATAAAACTCTTAACTACTGACTTTTAAATGCATTAGGAGTCTTGACAGGAGAGGCTGTACCGCTCACTTTCTCCAAGACTCGTAATACCGGCGTTAGGAAAATCCCATTAAAAAGATAGGATACGCAATTGACGTAAGGGGATTTGCGGTATGATCGAGTCGCGGAGAAAAAGTGAGTGGTACACCTGTACCTGCCAGACTCGTAATACCAGCGGACGTTAAAAAGCAGCGTTGAGACCCCTCAACGCTGCTTTTTAAGGCTAACGCAAGACTCGTAATCTAGGCGTTTGGTTTCAAAGAACAAACTGTGCTATTTCATATACAAAACAATCCTAAAGAAGCAACTTTTCATACATTGTATACTCTACAGCTGGTATTATAAGTCATTGGAAACACATTAAGGGGAAAACAATTTTACAGTACATTGTTCCTTTAAGGAACTATAGATAGCACTTAAGTCCTGCGTTTCACAGAATAAAGCCTTGATGACCATCTTGGTTCTAAAATACTTGGTGCACTTTTGTGGACTAGAATCTTCTTAGATTAGGTACGTATATATATATATATATATATATATATATATATGTCGCTATGGCAGCTGTTTAAGGTCTTTACACTTTGAAAGAACTCCTAGGTGAACATACCTCTGCATTTCTTTGAATAATTTACTATAGAATTTATTTCAACACAGTTTTTGTTTCTCCTTTTTCTTTATTCCTTTTCACAATTTCATTTTGCTTCTTTTTTCCTTTTCTCTTCTTCCTCTTACTTGTACAAAGGTGTTTTGTATTTTTTTAAATAATTAAGGGGGATAAAATCATTTATGGTTATTGTTAGTATAAAAGGTTTAAATCCTTGTTCTTTGTATGTTAGCAGTATCTAGGGGGTAAATCCCTTGTCTGTGTGTGTTACTGGCACACAAAATTTAGACCACTGTTCTTTGTATGTTATATGTTACCCCTCCCTTGACATCTAAGTGGAATAAAACTACTGATCTGTGTGTTACTAACAACCAAGGGGAGTGGTACAATCACATCTCTTTGTGCACTAGTGAATAAAAAGTGGTTAGATTGTTAGTCTTTGGGGCCGATTTATCAAAGAGTCAATTGATAATGCGCTTGAATTCCAAGTCATATTCAACGCACATCGTCAAATGTTGCAATGTTTGACGTAATATACGCTACCACAAGATCAATCCAATGCAGAACGATGCTTGCGTCATTCCAGGTGTTTGGAATTAACATTCAACTCTATTTGATCCTCTTCCCAATTTCTTAAACATTCAACAGGTACGCTCGCTTCTATTCTGCCGCAGAGTACCTATCGTTCAAACCGCCACCCTTGAGGCAGCGAATGCCATAGAAATCAAAGGGAGTCTGAAAACACAGAATGGTTATGATCAATGCTACAAGAGAATGAAGCATATTACATAATAAAAGTACTTATGGATTATGGGTTATGTTACATCTTTGTCTCTCATTACAAAGCAAGGGGACAATATTATTGCTTCAAATTTGGTGCACTAGTAGATATAGGGATACAAATGAAATAAATACATTACATAATATAACTAACTTCCTTTTTTTGGATAAATCTATGTGTACAAATATATCTGTTTATGCTGTTTTTGTTATAAACAGATACATTTGTACTTATTTTAACTATGTAGCTATTAAATAGTTAATAACTATTTAATAACTATTGTACCTAGTTAAAATAAATACAAACTTGCCTGTAAAATAAAAATAAATCCTAAACTAGCTACAATGTAATTATTAGTTATATTGTAGCTAACTTAGGGTTTATTTTACAGGTAAGTATTTAGTTTTAAATAGGAATAATTTAGTTAATTGTAGTAATTTTATTTCGTTTTATATAAATTATATTTAAGTTAGGGGGGTGCTAGGGTTCGGTTTAGACTTAGGTTTAGGGGTTAATAAATTTAGTATAGTGTTGGCGACATTGTGGGCGGCAGATTAGGGGTTAATAAATGTAGGTAGGTGTCGGCGATGTTAGGGATGGCAGATTAGGGGTTAATAATATTTAACTAGTGTTTGCGAGGCGGGAGTACGGCGGTTTAGGGGTTAATACATTTATTTAAGTGGCGGCGATGTCCAGTCGGCAGATTAGGGTTAAAAACATTAGTTAAGTGTTTGCGATGTGGGGGGGGGGCCTCGGTTTAGGGGTTAATAGGTAGTTTATGTGTGTTAGTGTACTTTTTAGCACTTTAGTTAAGAGTTTTATGTTACGGCATTAGCCCATAAAACTCTTAACTACTGACTTTTAAATGCATTAGGAGTCTTGACAGGAGAGGCTGTACCGCTCACTTTCTCCAAGACTCGTAATACCGGCGTTAGGAAAATCCCATTAAAAAGATAGGATACGCAATTGACGTAAGGGGATTTGCGGTATGCTCGAGTCGCGGAGAAAAAGTGAGTGGTACACCTGTACGTGCCAGACTCGTAATACCAGCGGGCGTTAAAAAGCAGCGTTGAGACCCCTCAACGCTGCTTTTTAAGGCTAACGCAAGACTCGTAATCTAGGCGTTTGGTTTCAAAGAACAAACTGTGCTATTTCATATACAAAACAATCCAAAGAAGCAACTTTTCAAAAATTGTATACTCTACAGCTGGTATTATAAGTCATTGGAAACACATTAAGGGGAAAACAATTTTACAGTACACTGTTCCTTTAAGAAACTATAGATAGCACTTAAGTCCTCCTTGATGACCATCTTGGTTCTAAAATACTTGGTGCACTTTTGTGGACTAGAATCTTCTTAGATTAGGTACGTATATATATATATATATATATATATATATATATATATATGTCGCTATGGCAGCTGTTTAAGGTCTTTACACTTTGAAAGAACTCCTAGGTGAACATACCTCTACATTTCTTTGAATAATTTACTATAGAATTTATTTCAACACAGTTTTTGTTTCTCCTTTTTCTTTATTCCTTTTCACAATTTCATTTTGCTTCTTTTTTCCTTTTCTCTTCTTCCTCTTAAATGTACAAAGGTGTTTTGTATTTTTTTAAATAATTAAGGGGGATAAAATCATTTATGGTTATTGTTAGTATAAAAGGTTTAAATCCTTGTTCTTTGTATGTTAGCAGTATCTAGGGGGTAAATCCCTTGTCTGTGTGTGTTACTGGCACACAAAATTTAGACCACTGTTCTTTGTATGTTATATGTTACCCCTCCCTTGACATCTAAGTGGAATAAAACTACTGATCTGTGTGTTACTAACAACCAAGCGGAGTGGTACAATCACATCTCTTTGTGCACTAGTGAATAAAAAGTGGTTAGATTGTTAGACTTTGGGGCTGATTTATCAAAGAGTCAATTGATAATGCGCTTGAATTCCACGTCATATTCAACGTACATCGTCAAATGTTGCAATGTTTGACGTAATATACACTACCACAAGATCAATCCAATGCAGAACGATGCTTGCGTCATTCCAGGTGTTTGGAATTAACATTCAACTCTATTTGACCCTCTTCCCAATTTATTAAACATTCAACAGGTATGCTCACTTCTATTCTGCCGCAGAGTACCTATCGTTCAAACCGCCACCCTTGAGGCAGCGAATGCCATAGAAATCAAAGGGAGTCTGAAAACACAGAAAGGTTATGATCAATGCTACAAGAGAATGAAGCATATTACATAATAAAAGTACTTATAGATTATGGGTTATGTTATATCTTTGTCTCTCATTACAAAGCAAGGGGACAATATTATTGCTTCAAATTTGGTGCACTAGTAGATATAGGGATACAAATGAAATAAATACATTACATAATATAACTAACTTCCTTTTTTTGGATAAATCTATGTGCACTATGTTTAACCCATGTAATACAAGTCCCACTCTCCACTTTGCACCAAATTTGACGCAACATTTTTCGCACCAAATTTGACGCAAACTCATAAACAAACCACAAAATAGTGAAGTTTTCCACCACTTTTGATTGGGATATACATAATCACATGATTTATGACATCAGCCAATCTGATTGAAAGATACATTTTATACTATCACTAACTAATCAAATTGCTTGATTATCATTTGTGATAACCTTTGTTTGTGTATACTCCTTCTCACCATTGGCAAACCAATATACCCATTGAACACAAAGTGCTTTTTTGAATTGACCATTGATTGCTACATCTAATGGCTGTAGATACAATGCTGTTTTTGGAGGGATAAGTTTCACAACTGTATTCCTACGCTGAAATGCCTCCAACAACTCAGTCTTCTTGTGTGCTGAGCATTCATCCATGAACAATACAGTTTTCTTTATGTTGAATAATTGAGATGCTCGCTGTCCAACACACATTTTTAATCCACAAAAGCATAAGTTCATATGTCATTGATCCCTTATTAGATACCGTTAAATAAATATTTTTTGGTACCTTTAAGGATTATCATTGTTTGTATAACACTGCCACAAACTTTGATAAAGCCTAAACAGGTGAAACGCGTCAGGGGGGTTGTGTGGGACAATGGGGTCCCTCAATTGTTATGTTTTTTAAAAAAACTCTAACCTAGCGAAAGTGTACTAAACACTAGTATTTAACAATGGTTGACGGCAATACCGGCAAATAGTGGAGAGCTGTGAGGGGATATAGGGGCCAAGCATAAATACTCAGCCTGATAAACCAATGCGCTGACGATAACGACAAAACACAGCACAGTTTGTTATAACCAATTGGAGCGAGCTAAAGATTTAACTATAGAACGAAAGTATAAACATATAGCTCGCAGCTTCAATTAAATACAGAGATAGACAAACTGTGTATATAAAGAGCGATAAACTCGACTGAAACTACTTTATACAAGCCAAACAGTAGAAATAGAAGAGTTTAAAAATACTCAAATATATATGCTTATGGAAATATAGATAGCTGTACATATATTTTATAATTCAGTATGTAAGAAAAATGAATGAGGTGTGTATGAATTGAGTGCATGATACGTTGAAACTAAATATAGATTTACGGTTACAAGCGTAAGAACAGTATCGGTTATTCTGTGGATATCAGAACAGATCACTTAGCAATATTATTGCCTACTAAATCATTGTTGAGAAAGGTTGATATTATATAACAGAATTGGCACATAATGAGGACAGCTATTGATACTGTTCAAATAACATTTACAGTTTACAATTTTATCTTAACATCTAAATTGATTAAGAGTTAACCCAATGAACAGATTTGCCAAATAAAGAGATAGAATTACATCTATCAAATTAGACATATCACAGATTCAGAGCGATAATAATCATAAAATAAGAAAATGAATGGTGCGCATACCCAATGAGCGCATAATACATTTAAATGCAAGTGCTCGAGGGGGCTCAAAATCAGAGTTAAGGTAACAAATACAGAATGTATATGTAAAACACACGATCACATACAAGAACGATATATACAGCAAATACGAGAATTGTAACTACTGGGTGTAGGACGAATAATAAATATATAAGATTAAGTGGTTTAAGCAACACAAATATAGAATGGTGTGCACACTAATGAGGGCATAGTAAACTCAGCAGCTGATGTTATGAGTGATTCATAATTAAGCAACGGTAACAAATACCGGAGACATGGGTGAATATAAATTATAAGCAATTGAAGGCTAGAATAAAATATACAGGAGCCCATGCCAAAATAACGACAGTTGTGACCACATAGTGCAGAACTGCATGATTACCTCAGAATATAAATTATAATTGCACATATTCTATAAAGCAACAACAACCTAGGTTGGATATAAGCTTTATGAATATTCAATCACAATTAGAAGTATACCCTTAATTAGCCATTGGCATATTCTACAGTCCAATAGTCAAGTAAGCATATTATATAATGTTTGGTAATAAGTGGCGTCAGTCAGAATTATTTAAATAAGAGCACATATCCACTCAACCACATTGGTACCCTAGAGACCAGACAACATATTAATTTACTCTCCAGGTAAGGTGTGAATTAAGTAACAACAGAATCACACTTACCAAGGTATAGAACAACCCAGATCAATAGTACCATTTACACTGAGAGACTAGATAACAATAATGGTTACAAGGCCATACTGATTAATAATAGTTCTCTCAAGATATAGCTACCAAGGTTAGACTATAATTTTAAATGTGTGTGTTCACCCATGTTTTAAATAAACAATAAAAGTTAAATTTTAATTTCTTGTTTTGCCTCTACCAAATAAGTCTGGGCATAGAGTGCTATTAGAGCATTATTCTTTCAGGGATCCTCAATCCCATTTGTTTGCTAAAGTTTGTGTAAATTAATGCTAGCACCACTTCTCACATGAGAAACTTAACAGAGATACTGACACAAAAAGTATCCAAGAAAAATTTGAATTGGTGAGAAGTTTGCCTTAATAGTGCCCTTGTTATTTTTTGTGGGTAGTATTGCGCCTCTTCTTGTCTGGGATATTTGATAGTTCAGATTCCCTTTGGCACCATTCACGTAAACATTTTCTATCAATACCCAACTCTCTTGAGGCTGCAGATACATTACCAGAAAGTTATTTTACTCTTTTTACAGCATCTAGCTTGTCACTGATCGTATATGACTTTTGCACACGTTTTGGTACCGGTATGTTCATTTCGAGTTTGGACTCCATTTTGGGGTATAGGTACAATTAAATCAAAAAGTCCAGGCAGAGCAGATTAAAACATATATTTTTATTAAAGATAAAATATCTGTTTTTCAACCCACCTAGGATCAATGCTACAGTATATTTTAATTATTTGACTCAAAGCTATGGTAAGTTTTAACTCCAAGCAACTCCAATCAAAGCTATATTTTATTGACTGTGAGTGAGCACATTGAACATCGGAGCCGCCTGCAGGGGATTGGCTGGAGGAATCTGATTGACATAGAGCACAGCAATACAGTGAAGATCCCTCAAGATCACATGGATTGGAAGCTTGATCCAGACCAGATGGAGGCTATGGAGCTCGAGTACCGTACTGTAAGAGACAAGCCGCGGCAGGGACAAGTTGCAGTTTTAGCTGTTGTGACATAGACACAGTAGGTGCCGTTATGTACTTTTGATATCCCAGGGTATATGTATACGGTACTGTACTACGTAAGCACAGCTAAAGGACATGTGACTGTCTGTGCACACAGCTATGAGGCCTCACCTCTCCCCTTCCTGTGCTCATTTCCAAGGTACTGTACAGCTGAATTTCTTTTGTATGACCCATTTAGTGTATTCTGAGCCCATGTCAATGGTTAAAACTCCAATTCTCCTCAGAGTGAGGAGAATTTATGTTATAACCAGAGATGGGCTTAGTCAGAGTGCGGAGAATTTAAGTTATATCCAGAGATGGGCTCAGATAATGTTTAACCCCATATAACCGCCTACCTAAAATAAGCGACCATGGGTGACTTAGCGGGTGGGCGGCTTTACGGAAAACCCCGGTATCCATGCTTTCCCTTAAAGGGACAAGAAACCCTAAATTTTAATTGACGATTAAGACAGAGCATACAATTTTAAAAAATGTATCTAATTTACTTACAGTACTGTGCAAATGTTTTAGGCAGGTGTGAAAAAATGCTGTAAAAAAAAAGAAATGATAATAGTTTATTTTTATCAATTAACAAAATGCAAAGTGAGTGATCAGAAGAAAAATATGAATAAAAACAGTATTTGGTGTGACCACCCTTTTGCCTTCAAAACAGCATAAATTTTAGTAGGTGCACTTTGTAGGCATAAAGTCAGGCGCATGATTAAACAATTATACCAAACAGGTACTAATGATCATCTATTTAATATGTAGGTTGAAACCCAATAATTAACTGAAACAGAAACAGCAGTGTAGAATGAATAATACTGGTTGAGGAACAGCAAAACTGTGCTAACAAGGTGAGGTTGCTGAAGACAGTTTAATGTCAACTGTCATAGACCATAGCAAGACTGAGCAAAGCAACAAGACAGATGTTATACTGCATCAATAAGGTCTCTTCCATGCAGATATTTCAAGACAGACAGGGGTTTTGAGATCTGCTGTCCAAGCTCTTCTGCAAAATCACAAAGAAACAAACAACATTGAGAATCATAGACACATGGTCTGCCAAGGAAACTTAGTGTAGCAGATGAAAGACACATCATGCTTACTTCCCTTCAGAATTGGAAGATGTCCAGCAGTGCCATTAGCAAAAACATGCCATAAACCGGAGGGATCCTGGTACACTTATTTACTCTCTTAAGAATTCAGGTCAGAAGTGGTCTTCATGGATGACTTGACATACCTCCAACGTGGAGACAGGGTTAAGCGACTCAACTATACAAGAAAACACAGGAACTGGGGTCCAGAAAAATGGCAGAAGGTACTCTATACTGATGTTTTCAAAATTTGAAATATTTGGCTGTAGCAGAAGGCATGTTAATCGCTGAAGGTACAAGAATGAGTGTCTGCAGGGAACAGTGAAACATGGTGGAGGTTCCTTGCAAGGTTGGGGCTGTTTTTATGCATATGGAGATGTGGATTTGGTCAGAATGAATGGTATCCTCAATGCTGAGAAATATAGGTAGAATTATCCATCATGCAATGCCATTAGGAAGGCTTCCGATTGGCGCCAATGGTATGGTACTGAGCCTTAATTTCAACATCATGGAGTCTGTCTGGGATTAGATGAAGAGACAAATGCAACTGAGGCTGCCTAAATCCACAGAAGAACTGTGGTTAGTTCTTCAAGACATTTGGAACAACCTCAAATATTGATTGGATCTAGATTTTTATTCTGTTCACTCACTCTGCATTTTGTTAATGGATATAAATAAACTATTAACATTTCCATTTTTGAAAGCATTCTTATTTAACAGCATTTTTTCACACCTGCCTAAAACATTGGCACAGTACTGTACAGTATCACATTTGCTTTGTTCTCATTATATTATTGGTTGAAGAGATACTTAGATAGGAAGCGTGCACCTGTCTGGAGCACTACATGGCTGGAAAACGTGCTGCCATCTTGTGATCTTCCAAATGTATAACATTCTTGCAAAACTGCTGCCATATAGTGCTGCAGACATGTACACGCTCCTGAGCTTACTTCCCTGATTTTCAACCATAGATACCAAGAGAATGATAAAACTGCTGTAAATTAGAAAGTTGTTTACAATTGCATGCTCTATCTGAATGCTGAAAGAAAAATGTTTGGTTTCCTAACCCTATGACCCATATTCCTGGTAAAATATTATATAATCTGGTACTTCCTACAGGAGATTGATTTACATAATCAATCCTCTACTGAGTTATTGAAGGTTTTTTCTAATCATCTACCCTTGTAATGTGGATATATAAAGTTGCTTTAAGGGCCATTATAGGGAAAAAAGTACATAATCTAATTTGTTAGAGCATGTAGTTTTACCACTTGCAACCCTGCCAAGGGGTTACACACATAGTTAAAGTACCTATCAGGAGCTGCAAATAACTGTATGAAAGGGTCGCTATGTCAATGCTGACAAAGTTTGTGTCATTTTCAATTTAATTTTGTCTTTCTAGAGTTTTTTCAAATTTTCTTTTGCATGTATATTAGAGTATTGTTTCTCAACCTCGGTCCTCAAGTACCCCCAACAGGCCAGGTTTTCATTATAACTGAACCAGTGCACAGGTGAAATAATCAGTTGATGGGTGAGAGCAAGTTTAGTAACCATGGTTTCTGATCAGCTAATTACTTTACCTGTGCACTGGTTTAGCTATAATTACAACTTGGCCTGTTGGGGTACTCTCCCCTCCAATCCATCCTAAATGCATCTGCCAGGCTAATCCACCTCTCTTGGCGCTCTGTTTCTGCTGCACCTCTCTGTGAGTCCCTTCACTGGCTCTCCATTCACAGCAGAATTAAATTCAAAATTCTCACCCTGACCTACAAAGCCCTCACCAATGCTGCCCCACCCTACCTGTCAACAATGACCTGCTCCTTGCGTCCTCTACCATCACCTCCTCCCATGCTAGACTACAGGACTTCTCTCGTGCGGCTCCAACCCTCTGGAACGCACTCTCTCGAGATGTCAGACTTGCCCCTAACCTCTCCTCCTTTAAACGTTCCCTAAAGACCTTTCTGTTTAGGGAAGCTTATCACCCAACTTATCAACAAACTAACTTCACTTAACTAACAGTTGCCCTCTATCTCCTCACTAATATCATTCTCACCTCTGCAGTCCCCACCTCCTGTTTCCCATCCTCCTTCCCGTCTAGATTGCAAGTTCCCACGGGAATAGGGCCCTCAATTCCCCCTGTATTTGTCTGTCAAATGTTGTGTCTTATCGTATTGTTTCTCCACTGTACTGTTATCGTTGTACCCATGGGCAGCACTGCGGAATCTGTTGGCGCTTTATAAATAAAGAAGAATAATAATAATAATACTTGAGGACCGCGGTTGAGAAACAATGTATTAGAGTAGACTATTTTTAAGTTATTTTATGTTTAACATTTTTGTGATGCTGATGTCCTTGAGAGCTAAAGTCATTGGGTGCCATGTACTAAATGGCGGGCAGACAGCTTCTCAACTCGCGAAGCTGTCCACCCACCTTCGCTACATATGGGCAGCGGATCTGTTGATCCGCTTGCCCGTATGTATCATTACACACTGATCAGAGTGTGTAATGCCTGCCCCTTCAATCGCGCGACCAATCACGTGACTGAAGGGGCTGTCAATCACAGAGAGTGAGCGTGCTCTCTGTGATTTTGCTTCACCAGCTAAGAGGTGGCGTAGGGTGTAGGAAGCAGCGGTCTAATGACCGCTGCTTCTTACATTGCGGGAAGCAGGCTCGCATATGCGAACCTGCCCCACAAAGGCTCCGGAGCAGCTTTCGCTGCTTCGTACATGGAGCCCATTTTATGCATCAGTAATTTAAAAGTTATAAGATAGAAGCGGATCTACTGATTTCAATGGAGCTGATTTCACTTTTCAGAGCTCTGACAGAGCAGGAACAAAACTTTATCAATTCCACAATGTTCGAGAGTTAAATTTGCAGTTTGTTTTTTTAGCAGTTTCATGAACAACTTTTACTGATTCCAGGCCATTGTTTGTAAAATGTGGTGTACAGATTATCATATGTTTTTCAGATCTAAACCAATAATCTTGGGTAGCATATGTTATAAAGACAGAGTTTTGGGTTATGAAACTATTATTTAGATGCTGATAACATGAAAGATAATTAAACATGACTACAAGTTTAAATTTCCAACTCTATTTTTTTGTATTGTGAAGTTCCCTTTCAATTGATGTTAAACCTTTTAAATATATTGGATGTATCCTTCTGTTATTGCCTGCAGCCCACTTGTGGTCTGGAGTAGATGAAAGAGAAAACAAGATTGGTAAAAGTGCTTTGTGCAATCATTAGAATTTGTAATAGATGTCCAAAAATATATTAAGTCTGTGACAAATCAAATGCGCCTTTTATTAGTTATAAACAATACAATATTCTACCTCAAGCAATTATGAGGTAAGTTTAGTGTCTATGTTCTTCTGGGAATGATGTCCATCGACCTGTTTTGGGCTTCTTGTAGTACTTGTTCATTGGTGTATTTCCTGGTTTAAAATTTTTACAATGCAAAAAAAAAGCATATAGTATATCAATAATATGTAAATATGGCTGTTAAACAGTAGAGAAGCACTCACATTAAAATGAGGTAAGATAAAATCAAGTAAAAATATATATCCTGTGTTTTTGATACATTTGTATTGAATGTACGCCCGCTGCTTGGATGAATCATTACACACTCGCTTGAGTGTGTAATTCCGCAACCTACTCTCACACAAGAGAAGGGCCTGTCAATCACCCCAAGTGAGCGGGTTTATGGTGATTGAAATACGCTATCTCAGAGGTGGCAGAGAGTTACATTGCGGGAAGCAGTCTCGCACATGCAAGGGCTCAAAAGCAGCTTACACTTCTTAGTACACTGAGTCCAATGTATTTAATGTGCACATTTAAAGTTATTTTTACAACAAATCCTGCCTCTTAGTCTGGTATATTTTTTTAATCCAGAGCAAGGGCGACACAGTTAAAAGTATTATTTAAAACTCTAGACAGTTAGCCCCCAGTTTTAGGTATTTAAATGATATCCATTCAAGAGATGAATATTTGTTTGCTGCCTCTCTGCAAGCAGACACAGTGCCAGCTGATGCCTGGCATGATATGGCTCAAAATCAGTTTAATTACACTCTCATTTTCTGTGATTCTCTCATTTTCTTTGTTTAAATTCTGGTAGAATTAGTCATGTAATTATATGGGGGGATATCTGGTTCTTGTGAATTATAAGAGGAAAGACAGAATACATTTAAGAAATGATTTAGCTTTGAAGCAGTAAAGTACCAGGCATGTCTGCCCGTCTGGATTTATCTCTGGAAATGTTAATACTCACTGTGAAAGAGCACTGTAATGTATTTTTATCATGATGATTATTATTAATGTTTTTTGCCTCTCAAGATTGATTTCATGGTCAAGACGACAGAGGCAGAGCATATAGTGTAATATGTGAGCCGCATAATCACATATGAAGATAATGGCGTGATCAAAAAAGAAAGGAGGAGATTATCCTCCTCTCTTTAAAAGAAAATAGTGGTTATCATTCTCTCCATAAGATTCAATCACACTTTGATCCTGGAAGGTAGAGTATTATACTAAAGTATAAAAAAGCAAGTCTAAACGGATGAGCAGACATAGTATAACAGCCATGCCATTTCCACAAAATGTTACAAGTCACAACTTTGTGCAAGGATAAAAATATTAAATTGTATTTCAGATTGTATGCTACTAATTCATAAATTCAGTTGTTTGACTCTGTTTATTTAGGGGTACTTGTAATAAGTCAGCGCCTAGCAGAAAGATTCCAAATGTATAAGCATTGTTCATTTACATAATATCATTCAGACCAATACACAACACACTGATATACGTTATCTCATTCACTTGCATGTTCACACTAATATCTCACATTAAACAGCCTTAATTAGAGTGTGCAACATTATCACCCAGAGGGCATCTCTGGCTGTTCCATATGGGGTTTAGCCAATATTAGCCTCCTTAGAAACATCCTTGGTTACAGTCACAACAATGTTACTAGAGTCAGAAGAGAAATGCTATCATTTAAATTCCGCACTACTTGACACATTACATTCCTATAGAATGAGATAAGTATAATGTATATTTATCGTAATATACTTCTTTATATTGGCAGGTTTTGGCTGTCTCTCCATAAGTGCAACCTATTCGCCCCATGACTATTATAATAAGCAAATGGGCCCCTGACAAAGCTTTCGTGTATAAAGACAGTTTGTCATCTTCTTATCAATTGGGTTTTAATTTTTTTTTAAAAGCAACGGTATATTAGTGTGGTACAAATAATTCAGTGGTAATGAAGTAATTATATCTGTTATTAGTGTGGTACAAAGAATGCAGTGGTAATGAAATAATTATATAATTTATTAGTGTGGTACAAAGAATGCAGTGGTAATGAAATAATTATATCTCAGCCAGATTGCGATTTTTGCGTTATGGCTGGCTCGCTAATAACTTGCAAGTTATTTTCACCACTCATCTTTCATAGCGCTGGTATTACAGGTTTGCAAAAACCCGGCTTGTGTGGGCGATATGGTTGCGTTGAGCTCCATACCTCACCCAAATACAAGCTGTGTTTTGACGTGCTCATGCACGATTTCCCCATAGACATCAGTGGGGAGAGCCGGCTAAAAAAAAGCCGAACGCCTGCAATCGTGGAGCGTAATGCTCCGTAACGCAGCCCCATTGATGTCTATGGGGAAAAAATGTATGTTTAAACCTAACACCCTAACATAAACCCCAAGTCTAAACACCCCTAATCTGCTGCCCCTGACATCGCTGCCACCTACATAAATTTATTAACCACTAATCTGCCGCCCCCAACGTCATCGCCGCCACCACTATGCTAAAGTTATTAACCCCTAAACCTCTATAACCTCTAGTTATATAGTAGCTAGCTTAGTTTTTATTTTTATTTCATAGCTAAGTTTGTATTTATTTTAATTAGGTAGACTAATTAGTAAATAGTTATTAACTATTTACTAGCTACCTAGTTAAAATAAATACAAAGTTACCTGTAAAATTAAACCTAACCTGAGTTACACTAACACATTACAATAAAATTAAATAAATTACATTAACAAAATACATTTATCTAAATTACAAAAAAAATAAACACTAAATTACACAAAATAAAAAAAGAAATTATCAAAAATAAAAAACGAATTACACCTAATCTAATAGCCCTATCAAAATAAAAAAGCCCCCCCCAAAATAAAAAACCTAGCTTACACTAAACTGCCAATGGCCCTTAAAAGGGACCTTTTGCGGGGCATTGCCCCAAAGAAATCAGCTCTAGTGGCGACGATGTCCCGGAGTGGCGGAATAGGGGTTAATACATTTTTAAGTGACGGCGATATCCGGAGAGGCAGATTAGGGGCTAATAATTTTATTTTATCATTTGCGATGGGGGAGGGCCTCGGTTTAGGGGTTAATAGGTAGTTTATGGGTGTTAGTGTACTTTGTGACAGTTAAGTTATGAGTTTTATGCTACAGCTTTGTAACGTAAAACTCATAACTACTGACTTTAGATGGCGGTACAGATCTTGTCGGTACAGGCTGTACCGTTCACTTTTTGGCCTCACAGCAAAACTCGTAATACCGGCGCTATGGAAGTTCCATTGAAAAAGGACTTTTTTAAAAGTGTGGTACTGACGTTGCGTGACGGCCAAAAAAGTGTGCGTTACAGCTATACCAACAAGACTTGTAGAAGCAGCGGTAGGGAAAAAGCAGCGTTATGAAGCATAACGCTGCTTTTTCACTAACACCAAACTCGTAATCTAGCTGTCAGTTATTAGTGTGGTACAAAGAATGCAGTGGTAATGAAATAATTGCCAAACATACAGGGAGATTGCAAGTTGTGCGGTACGGCTATACTGCTGAAAAATTGGCCTTTGCGTGCAAAATCGCAGGTCTCCCGTTTTACAAATCGCGGCAGTACAGCTATACGGATAGCGTTTTAGCCTGTACCGCAACTCTCCATTCCGCACTCAAAATGACTTTTGAGTGTGGAATTTTCAGGTCTCCTATATTACAAGTTGTTCGGTCAGGCTATTACACTAGCATTATAGCTTATACCGCCACGATCCATTACGCGATCAAAGACCAGTAGCTATGGACTTTGTGAAACAAAAATGTTTCACAAAACTCATAATAAAAATGTTACAAAGTACACTAACACCCATAAACTACCTATGAACCCCTAAACTGCTGCCTCCGCATCGCAAATACTGGATTAAACCTATTAATCCCTAATCCGCCACCCACCAACATCGCCAATACTAAAATAAAGTATTACTCCCTAAACCGCCGACCCCCCACATAGCCAACACTAAATAAACCTATTAACCCCTAAACCACCGACCCCCCCACATTGCCACTACTATAATAAACCTTCGAATTTGAATATTACATTTATTAAACACAGTTGTAGACTAGAAATACTATTTCGAATTTGAATGTCACATTCGAATATTACATTTCAAAATTGAATGAATACATAGCTAAACATTCATATTTTCGAATTTTTATTGAAAAATTTATATAAACATTCGAAATTCGATTTGAACGAACGAACGAATGTATAAAAATTTGTTTTAAATTTCAAATTTTTAGAAACATCCGCCCATCCCTATCCAGAGTGCTGGTCCTCTTCAGCGACAGTGGTCTTCAGCGACTGGGATCCTCTTCATGCGATCATCTGCCGCACACTTAAGATTGAATGCAAGGTACCCCTTTTATATTGGGGTATTGGCTGAAAAAATAAAATCAGCCAATAGGATTAGAGCTGCTTAAATCCTATTGGTGCTGCCCTGGAAGAAGATCTTCAACGCCTGGAGGAAGACTTTACTTCTCCTGGACTTCCGGACTTCAGAAATGCTTAGTACATTTTCTGGGGTTAGTGTTAGGTTATTTTGTTTAATTTTGGGGTGTTTTATTTTTTAGATTAGGGATTTTTTTATTTTTTAATGGGCACTAAAGAGCTGATTGCCCCTTTAAGGGCAATGCCCATACAAATGCCCCTTTAGGGGCAATGGGTAGCTTAGTTTATTTTTAGACTTAGGTTTTTTTTTATTTTGGGGGGGTTGGTTGGGTGGGTGGTTTACTGTTAGGGGGGAATTTGTAATTTTTTAGGTAAAAGAGCTATTTAACTTAGGGCAATGCCCTACAAAAGGCCCTTTTAAGGGCTATTGGTAGTTTATTGTTAGCTTAGGGGGTGTTTTTATTTTGGGGTGGCTTTCTTGTTTTTATAGGGCTATTAGATTAGGTTTAATTTTTATTTATTTGGATAATTTCGTTTATATTTTTTTAATTTTAGTGTTTTTTTTTTTAGTTTTTTTGTAATTTTAGTGGGGGGTTTTTTGGTAATGTTAGGTTTTTTTATTTTTCGTAATTTTAGGGTTTGTTTTCTTTGGTAATGTAAGTTTTTTTTTATTTTTTCTTAGTGTTAGGATTTTATAATTTTGTAAGTTAGGTTTTTTATTATTCGTTTATTTTAGTTTTTAAAATAGTCATGTAAGGTTTTTGTATAGTTTAAACTTAGGTTTTTTTATTTCACAGGTATGTTTTTATTTATTTTATGGTAGTTATATTGTAAGTTTAGTTTAAAGTAAGGTTTAGTGGTTAATAGTTTAATTCAGTGTGTTGCGATGTGGGGGGACGGTGGTTTAGGGGTTAATAGCTTTATTATAGTAGTTACAATGTGGGGGGGCGGCACTTTAGGGTTTAATAGCTTCCTTATAGTAGTTTTGACTTGGTGGCCGGCGGTTTAGGGGTTAATAGCTTTATTATAATAGTTGCAATGTGGGGGCCAGCAGTTTAGGGGTTAATAGGTTTATTTAGGTGTTAGCGATGCAGGGCGGTGGTTTAGGGGTTTAGGCAGGGAATTAGGGTATTTAGACTAGTGTTTTATGTTAGGGTGTTAGGTTTTTACATAACCTTCTTTTCCCCATAGACATCAATCGGGATTGCGTTATAGTGATCGCCATTGCGTGATCTAACACTTTCTCTCTATTGATGTCTATGGGGTAAAACGTACATGAGCACGCCAAGTCAGGCCTTGGCTTTTGTGAGGTATGGAGCTTAACGCACCATACCGCACAACAAAATAATTTTTTTCTGTAACTTGTAATGGCAGCGCTATGAAAAGTCTGGTAAAGCTAAATTCTTAGCGTTATTTACGCACCGGGTTTAGTGCGCAACATGTAGTCTTGGTGATAATTTGCCTAGTGAAAAACAATGCTTAGTATACTTTTTGCAATCAACATATATTTTATCAGGCAGCATAGGTTTTATCCTTTGGCAAACAACTTCTCTGGATAAGCATCTTCTGTAATGTTAAAGTTCTGGAAATGACATTTATTGTATAGCTGCTGAGACACTGATCTTACAAGGCATCCAATTCTCAGCAAAGATGCTTGGACTGTTTCAAGCAAATAATATAGTAAAGGCCCATAAAGGGCCAGATTACAAGTGGAGCGGTATTTTGCGCTTCTGTAAGAGCACTAACTCTGCTAGAATTAAGATGTTTGGACTAGTTGGGTTGCGCTAGTATTACAAGTTAAAAGTAAATATTTTTCACTATAGAGGTAAACCAAATAGCGTAAAAATCCAAAGTTAGAATAGTGTGTGCACGTTTACTTACTCTCCCATAGAAGTTAAAGGACCAATAAACCCAAAATCATTCTTTCATGATTCAGATAGAGAAAAGAAATTTAAACAGCATTACAGTTTACTTCCATTATTTATTTTGCTTAATTTTTTTTAAATATCCTTAGTTGAAGAAAAAGCAATGCACATGGTGAGCCAATCACACGAGGCTTCTATGTGCAGCAACCAATCAGCAACTAGTGAGCATATCTAGATATGCTTTTCATCAAAGAATAGCAAGAGAATAAAAAAAATTAGATAATATAAGTAAATTAGAAAGATGTTTAAAATTGCATTCTCTTTCTAAATCATAAAAGAAAAAATGTGGGTGGCATGTCCCTTCAATGAAGAAAGAAATGGGGAAAAAAAACAAATACCCCACTGTCGCGCAAACACAATCTCATATTGTTAGTTGCATTACCCCATCATGAAAATATGAATATTTCATATTTCAATGTTCTTTACATAACAGAATATGTTCTATTTATTCATAAATAAATATTTCTACATATATCTAATGTTTTTTTGCACAAATATATATGTATACCTATATATACAGATGATTATATATAGGTATAGTAAATACATAGTATAACACTTTATTAAATATTGCATAAATATGAATTTTCATGTTTTCATTTACCTAACGACAAAGGGCTCCAATGCACTTGTGTGTGTGTGTCTGTATATATATGTATACATTTTGTGTTTATATGTGTATATATGTCTGTAAATACATATATACACATATAAATACATATGTACACATATATACACATGTATACATATATACATATCCATCTTTAGGCATGTACAGTATATGTATTTATCACTATGTTAAAGCCCTTTGCCAACTTTTTTTTTTTTTTTTTTTTTATACCCGAGATCTCATATCTTGCTGAGTGGTGGCTAAATGAAGCCACCAATCAGCAAGCACTACCCAGGGTGCTAAACCAAAAATGGACTCCTAAGCCTAGATTCCTGCTTTATCAAATAGATAGCAAAAGAAGGAAGAAAATTGGTAATAGGACTAAATTAGAAAGTTGCCTAAAATTGCATGCTGAATCATGAAAGAAACATTTTGGGTTTAGTATCCCTTTAATCTTTATGATACCTCATTTGGGCTCTTCTCATGAAGCAAATGGAAGAAAGACAATAAGATTAAATTGGGAATTTAGGATTCATTTGCAGCCAAGAACAAGATTTGTCTATTTAAAATCACTGGACGTCCTTCAAGAGCAGTGGTTAATTTTTGTTGGCCAAAGGATGTTGTACAAGTGGAGCACTAGCGTGGTAGCAATTACTGCTCAGAAAATTAACCAGAGATCAGATCTCTGGTTAATTTTTAAAAAGTGCCCCGATTGGCCCCAAATTAAAGAGTATTGTTGTTTTTATTAATAAAAAAAAGTAGCATTTTTTAATAAAAAATAACTGCATGAAGCAGTTTTGAGGGGTTAAATTTGGCGGGTATGCTGTGTTAGAAAAAAAAGCCACTGAAAAGTGCCTTTGCATTGCGGTCTATGGGGAACTGTGTGTTCCCTGTAAATTTATATGTATATGTTTATATACCTATATATCTATGTGTTAATATGTGTATACACACATATTAACACATACATATATATGTATTTATATTCATCTACATATATATTTAAATTTGATGCCCATCACTATGTGACTTACCCCCTTTGCTGTGCTAGGTTCTCATGTCGTGTCTCACGGCATGAGAATGAGACTCCCATTAGAGCCTATGGGAGCGCACAAAGGTTCTGTGTAATGCAAACACAAGGTCACCGTCGCATTGCACCTAACTTGTAATGCCAGCACACATTTGCTAAGTGGAGTAATCTGGCTTTTAATGTGGTTTGTATGACATGTTTTATGTTAACCCTTATGGAACATTTTTAAAAAGGCACGTTTATTACAAAATGCTTCTAATTTTCATATTTGAAATTCACTTGTATGCTTTTAAAATGCAACTTTGTGTCTTTTTTAAAGCTATTTAAGGAATTAAATTGTTGACTGGAAAAAAAAACTAATTTGGAATGTCCTTACTATAAATCCAACATTTCATTATATTCTGTGTAGGGAACCTTTCACGTTAATTACATACATAGATTGCATTTCTCTTGAAAGCTGTCATTTTCATATAGAATATAAACTTAGAAAAGAGACATTGATAAATGACTCCTTAATGAATAGGTGCAGCATTCAGAAAATGAGTTCAATCACAGAGTATCTGTCTGCATGAAATTTACATTATTCCATATCTGGTTTCATTTTTCAAAACCACATCATGCGTGTTACCTTTATCAGCTATTTACTGTGGATATGAGAATATATAACATTGCTTGTCCAGGTAATATGGATGAATATGAATGTGCATTAACTAGTAAAATGTTAGCCAGACATTAATGAATTAATGAACCGAAGCTTTAAAACATTCACATTTCTTCTTCGTATGTATAAATCTTTAATACATCTGACATTTAATTAAAAAGTGTTGATCTTAGTAAAAAGAAAACCTGGACTTGGGCAAGAGTGTAGCTCCTGTAATGAAGAAAGTCCACAAGATTCAGCATTAATTATGCAAATCTACTGTATTTACTGGTCCTTTAATTGTACACTTCAAATAAGTTGTTGCTTACTTAGCACCAATGAATGACTGACTCATGGTTGTCATGGTAAAACTACCAGTTGTAATTGCTTTTAACATTAGTGGGTCCCTATTGTGTGCTATTGAAGCTAACGCATCTAAAAATATGTTCCAAATAAGCCCCAGCTCTTTGGTAATATGCTGGTTAAGAAGGTGTAACAATTAAAAAATGTACGCAAGTAAGATCTAGGTGCAGATAACCTCCCCTAGAGTTATGTATGCCTAAACTTACAGTTGATTTAATATTTTCAGTTACATTCCTCAGTTGTTAGGAGTAAACAAGTTTGACTAGGTTCCCTCTGATCATCATATTTGCATTTTTAGAGACTGTAGAAACAAATGAAACATATTGATATTGGAGAAATGTGAAAATGGATATTAAAAACAAAATGTACAACAAACAACTGTTTAGAAATTAGTTTGAGACCCAGTGAAAAATTCCACATTGTTGTTATTGTTGTCTATGACCTTTACCTGTAGCATCAGTGAAACATTCTTGGGCAGGATTTCCATGAATGACCAATAACTTTTAGCTGGTTTAATCCATAGTCCATCCAAAAGGTTGCATAGTTTTCAGCTACAAATATGCAACTCTGATTTAAAATTACATTCATTTTCATCCTATAGTTGAAAGCCAAATCTGGGAGATTAGCATATATGATGTTTGTACCAATGTCACCCTTGGTTGAAGTTCATTATGAATGCAAGTGTGGTTGGGTCATATTAGCAGGAAGCTGTTTGTCTGTCTATCTTTCTATCATGTATCATGTGTCTGCTTGGAGATACAGTTGTCAAAACAGCACCAACAAATTAATATATATGTGTCTCCAAAAGTTGAGGGAAATTAATTTCTAGAATCACTCTAGTATCTAATAAAGAAGTAAAGTTAAAAAAATATATCTAATTAAAATTAGAAAACCCATACATTCCTTTAGGCATCACTAGATATTTTAATATATTATATTTATTTGTACATATTTTAAATATATATGCAGATATTTTTTCCAGAGAAGCCAGGTTGTTTTTTTTGTTTTGTTTTTTAAATAAATAAAAATTCTTCTTCATCAAATATACATGAAGACCCTTTACTGAATAACAAATGTGAGGAAATTAAGTCTGGTATATTCTCTATGGTAGCTTTTTACTTATATGTACAATATAAAAACCTTTCTGTAATATCACAACAGCTGCAATTAAACTAATGACTGGTTTATGTTTAGGTTGAGGAGTGTGGGGAATAGCACATTATAGGTAATGAGCAGTATATTGATTTATTTTCACAAACCTATACAGTCCCAAACTGTACAGTACACAGTTCCTTCACCAGTCTTATGAATTAACATCCAAAATAATGGATTCCAATTATAAATCATTTTTGAATGGACAATTAATTCACTTGTGCAGAAACAGAGTAATGAAATAATAATCCTTAAATTTGTTGTGTGGCCTCTTGTAGAAACATTTGTAATGAGAGTGAAATTGACTGTGTTTAAGCAGATAGACTTCACAATATATCACTCATGGGTGTAAAATGGCAGCCTGATACACAAATATGTCAGTCTGAGACACTAATATGGCAGCTTAGCTGCTGTGCCCTGCTCAGGCCATTTTGTTTATGCCTGAATAAAAACCATCCCCCAGTGAGTGATAAGCAATGTTCCTGCTGTCATTATTTGGAATGCGTAATTATTGCTGAAGAAACGCTAGGTCCCTGCAGAGACTAAGTACACTGCTTTATGGGAGCGCAGCATATTATTTTAATATTTGTTTTGTTTTGGAAACTGATATTTTACTAGGTAATCAGACATTTGTTCATATCTCTTGCATTGCTATAGTAACAGCAGGTATTTTAAATATAATTGCATTCTCACAACTGTGTCTTAATAATAAAATAATTATCGTTTGCATTAGCAACATTTAACTGCATTTCAGAATCACTTAGGGCAAGATTACAAGTGTTGCTTTATTTAGCGTTAACTGCCCTAGAAGTAAGTTTTTTGTGTGCATGTGGTAGTGCTTGTATTACAATTTGAAAGTAAACTGTTTTCACTCATACGCTAACCTGACGCATATACAAAGCTGAAATTAGAATTTGGCGCGCGCGATAATGTATTCTGCCATAGAATTCAATGGAGCAAAAAAGTGGAAAAACCCTGCTCCCACGCAAACCTCATTGCATATTCTCAAGTGCACTAACCCAACATGAAAATATGAATATTTCACATTCCAATGTTCTTCACATAGAAGGATATGTTCTATATTTTAATAAATACATATATATGCGTATATATACATATATACAGGGAGTGCAGAATTATTAGGCAAGTTGTATTTTTGAGGATTAATTTTATTATTGAACAACAACCATGTTCTCAATGAACCCAAAAAACTCATTAATATCAAAGCTGAATATTTTTGGAAGTAGTTTTTAGTTTTAGCTATTTTAGGGGGATATCTGTGTGTGCAGGTGACTATTACTGTGCATAATTATTAGGCAACTTAACAAAAAACAAATATATACCCATTTCAATTATTTATTTTTACCAGTGAAACCAATATAACATCTCAACATTCACAAATATACATTTCTGACATTCAAAAACAAAACAAAAACAAATCAGTGACCAATATAGCCACCTTTCTTTGCAAGGACACTCAAAAGCCTGCCATCCATGGATTCTGTCAGTGTTTTGATCTGTTCACCATCAACATTGCGTGCAGCAGCAACCACAGCCTCCCAGACACTGTTCAGAGAGGTGTACAGTTTTCCCTCCTTGTAAATCTCACATTTGATGATGGACCAAAGGTTCTCAATGGGGTTCAGATCAGGTGAACAAGGAGGCCATGTCATTAGATTTTGTTCTTTTATACCCTTTCTTGCCAGCCACGCTGTGGAGTACTTGGACGCGTGTGATGGAGCATTGTCCTGCATGAAAATCATGTTTTTCTTGAAGGATGCAGACTTCTTCCTGTACCACTGCTTGAAGAAGGTGTCTTCCAGAAACTGGCAGTAGGACTGGGAGATGAGCTTGACTCCATCCTCAACCCGAAAAGGCCCCACAAGCTCATCTTTGATGATACCAGGCCAAACCAGTACTCCACCTCCACCTTGCTGGCGTCTGAGTCGGACTGGAGCTCTCTGCCCTTTACCAATCCAGCCACGGGCCCATCCATCTGGCCCATCAAGACTCACTCTCATTTCATCAGTCCATAAAACCTTAGAAAAGTCTTGAGATATTTCTTGGCCCAGTCTTGACGTTTCAGCTTGTGTGTCTTGTTCAGTGGTGGTCGTCTTTCAGCCTTTCTTACTTTGGCCATGTCTCTGAGTATTGCACACCTTGTGCTTTTGGGCACTCCAGTGATGTTGCAGCTCTGAAATATGGCCAAACTGGTGGCAAGTGGCATCTTGGCAGCTGCACGCTTGACTTTTCTCAGTTCATGGGCAGTTATTTTGCGCCTTGGTTTTTCCACATGCTTCTTGCGACCCTGTTGACTATTTTGAATGAAACGCTTGATTGTTCGATAATCACGCTTCAGAAGCTTTGCAATTTTAAGAGTGCTGCATCCCTCTGCAAGATATCTCACTATTTTTGACTTTTCTGAGCCTGTCAAGTCCTTCTTTTGACCCATTTTGCCAAAGGAAAGGAAGTTGCCTAATAATTATGCACACCTGATATAGGGTGTTGATGTCATTAGACCACACCCCTTCTCATTACAGAGATGCACATCACCTAATATGCTTAATTGGTAGTAGGCTTTCGAGCCTATACAGCTTGGAGTAAGACAACATGCATAAAGAGGATGATGTGGTCAAAATACTCATTTGCCTAATAATTCTGCACTCCCTGTATATATATATATATATATATATATATATATATATATATATATATATACAGTCGTATGCTAAAGTTAAGGTACCCCTGACAATTTCCATGATTTTCATTTATAAATAATTGGGTGTTTGGATCAGCAATTTCATTTTGATCTATCAAATAACTGAAGGACACAGTAATATTTTAGTAGTGAAATGAGGTTTATTGGATTAACAAAAAATGTGCAATATGCATTAAAATGAAATTAGACAGGTGCATAAATTTGGGCACCCCAACAGAAATATTGCAATAATATTTAGTAGAGCCTCTTTTAGCAGAAATAACAGCCTCTAGGCGCTTCCTATAGCCTGTAATGAGTGTCTGGATTCTGGATGAAGGTATTTTGGACCATTCCTCCATGCAAAACATCTCCAGTTCAGTTAGGTTTGATGGTTGCCAAGCATGGACAGCCTGCTTCAAATCACCCCACAGATTTTCAATGATATTTAGGTCTGGGGACTGGGATGGCCATTCAAGGACATTGTACTTGTTCCTCTGCATAAATGCCAGAGTAGATTTTGAGCAGTGTTTTGGGTCGTTGTCTTGTTGAAATATCCAGCTCCGGCGTAACTTCAACTTTGTGACTGATTCCTCAACATTATTCTAAAGTATCTGCTGATATTGAGTAGAATCCATGCGACCCTCAACTTTAACAAGATTCTCAGTATCAGCACTGGCCACACAGCCCCACAGCATGATGGAACATCCACTAAATTTTACTGTGGCTAGCAAGTGTTTGTCTTGGAACGCTGTGTTTTTTTGCCACCATGCATAATGCCCTTTGTTATGACCAAATAACTCAATCTTTGTTTCCTCAGTCCACAGCACATTCTTCGAAAATGAAGCAAGCTTGTCCAAATGTGCGTTTGCATACCTCAAGTGACTCTGTTTGTGGCGTGTGAGCAGACAAGGCTTCTTCCACACCACTCTCCCCAATGCTGAATTGTTGAACAATGCAGTGACACCATCTGCAGCAAGATGATGTTGTAAGTCTTTGGAGGTGGTCTGTGGGCTGTTTTTGACTGTTCTCACCATCCTTTGCCTTTGCCTCTCCGATATTTTACTTCTGGCCTTAACAAGAACTATGCCTGTGGTCTTCCATTTCCTCACTATGTTCCTCACAGTGGACACTGACAGCTTAAATCTCTGCAATAGCTTTTTGTAGCCTTCCCCTAAACCATAATGTTGAACAATCTTTGTTATCAGGTCATTTAAGAGTTGTTTTGAGGCCCCCATGTTTCCACTCTTCAGAGGAGAGTCAAAGAGAACAACAACTTGCAATTGGCCACCTTAAATACCTTTTCTCATGATTGGATGCACCTGTCAAGGCAACCCCTATTGGCTGATTGGAACAGCCAATAGAATACAAGCTCAATCCGATTGGCTGAGTGCATCAGCCAATCGGATTTTTCCTACTTTAATTCCGATTGGCTGATAGAATCCTATCAGCCAATCGGAATTCAAGGGACTTCTTGGATGACGTCATTTAAAGGAACTGTCATTCGGTGTTAGAACGTCGTTTGAAGAGGATGGCTCCGCTCCGGTTGATTGAAGATAGAAGATGCCGCTTGGATGAAGACTTCTGCCGCTTGGAGGATCTCTTCTGCCCAGATTCGATGAAGACTTCTGGCCGGATCGGATGAAGACTTGTGCCCGGCTGGGTGAAGACGGCTCAAGGTAGGGTGATCTTCAAGGCGGTAGTGTTAGTTTTCTTAAGGGGGGATTGGGTGGGTTTTAGAGTAGGGTTAGGTGTGTGGGTGGTGGGTTTTAATGTTGGGGGGTTGGATTGTATTTCTTTTTTTTTTTCAGGTAAAAGAGCTGATTACTTTGGGGCAATGCCCTGCAAAAGGCCCTTTTAAGGGCTATTCGTAATTTAGTTTAGGGTAGGGAATTTTATTTTTTTGGGGGGCTTTTTTATTTTATTAGGGGGCTTAGATTAGGTGTAATTAGTTTAATCTTCTTGTAATTTTTTTATTTTCTGTAATTTAGTGGGGGTTTTTGTACTTTAGTTAATTTTAGTTAATGTTATTTAATGTTAGGTAATTGTAGTTAATTAATTTAATTTATTTAATGATACTGTAGTGTTAGGTGTAATTGTAACTTAGGTTAGGATTTATTTTACAGGTAATTTTGTAGTTATTTTAACTAGGTAGCTATTAAATAGTTGATAACTATTTAATAGCTATTGTACCTAGTTAAAATAAATACAAAGTTGCCTGTAAAACAATGTAATTATTAATTATATTGTAGCTATCTTAGGGTTTATTTTATAGGTAAGTATTTAGTTTTAAATAGGAATAATTTATTTAATTATAGGAATATTTATTTAGATTAATTTAAATAATATTGAAGTTAGGGGGTGTTAGGGTTAGGGTTAGACTTAGGTTTAGGGGTTAATAGTTAAACAATTTATTATAGTTGCGGCGGGGTCCCGGAGCGGCGGTTTAGGGGTTAAACAATTTATTTTATTGCGGCTGGGGCCGGGATCGGCAGGATAGGGGTTAATAACTTTATGTAGGTGGCGGCGGTATACGGGCGGCAGATTAGGGTTTAATAGGTATAATGTAGGTGGCGGCGGGGTCCGGGAGCGGCGGTTTAGGGGTTAATATATTTATTATAGTTGCGGTGGTGTAGGGGGGGGCAGATTAGGGGTTAATAAATGTAATGTAGGTGGCGGCGGTGTCGGGGCAGTGGTTTAGGAGTTAATATGTATAATGTAGGTGGCGGCGGTGTAGGGGGGCAGATTAGGGGTGTTTAGACTCAGGGTACATGTTAGGGTGTTAGGTGCAGACACTTCCCATAGGAATCAATGGGATATCGGGCAGCAGCGAACATGAGCTTTCACTGCTGTCAGACTCCCATTGATTCCTATGGGATCCGCCGCCTCCAGGGTGGCAGTTTGAAAACCAGGTACGCTGGCCCGGAATAGTGGCGAGCATACCTGCTAGTTCTTTGATAACTAGCAAAAGTAGTCAGATTGTGCCGAACTTGCGTTCGGAACATCTGGAGTGACGTAACCATCGATCTGTGTCCGAATGAGTCCAGCGGATCGTATGGTTACGCCACTAGATTCTACTTTTGCCGGTCTGTAGGGCTTAATAACTATGGCAAATCAGCCTCGCCACAAATACGCTGCGGAATTCCAGCGTATTTGCGGTTGACAGCTTGATAAATAGAGGCATATGTGTTAAAATTGTAACCCCCTAAGCTACAAAACAGAAAAAATAAAAATACAGAAAAAAATAAAAAAAGCTATCCAAAATAATAAAATTAAACCTAAACTTATACCCCTATAAAATAAAAAAATCCCCCCCAAAATAAAAACACCCCCTAATCTAATACTAAACTACCAATAGCCCTTAAAAGGGCTTTTTGTAGGGCATTGCCCTAAATAAATCAGCTCTTTTACTGTTAGTCCCCCTAACAGTAAAAACCCCCACCTACCAAACCCCCCAAAATAAAAATAAAAACTAACACTAATAAACCTCAACTACCCACTGCCCCTAAATGTGCATTTGTATGGGCATTGCCCTTAAAAGGGCATTCAGCTCTTTTTCAAATTTCCCAATAAACCCTAATCTAAAAAAATAACCCCCCCTAAAATTAAAAAAAAAAACCTAATACTAAAGCCCCAAATAGGTACTCATGGTTTCAGAAGTCTGGCGTAGAAGGTCTTCCAGGCGGGTCCATCATCTTCATCCACAGTAAAGGCGTCGTGGAGCGGAGGTCCAGAGCAGTCTTCCCAGATGTGGGGATCCTCAGCGGTGGTCATCTGTGGCCGTGTCAGCAGTCCTTGGCGGCAGCAAACCTCGCAGCGGTGGTGCTCCTTGGCAGCATGGAGGCTTCTCTTCATCCGATGTCTGCCGTATACTGAATATTGAATGCAATCAATTTGGGGTACCTTGCATTCCTATTGGAAAAAAACAGCCAATAGGATTAGAGCTACTGAAATCCTTTTGGCTGTTCAAATCAGCCAATAAGATTTCAGTAGCTCTCATCCTATTGGCCGATTTTGAAAATTTTCATATAGGAAAATTTCCAATAGGAATGCAAGGTACCCCAATAAATATGGAGTACCGGCAGAAGTCTTCATCCGATCGGGGCAGAAGAGGTCCTCCAAGCGGCAGATGTCTTCATCCAAGCGGCATCTTCTATCTTCAATCAACCGGAGCGGAGCCATCTTGAATCCAGCCAACGTGGAGCCATCCTCTTCTTCCGATGTCCTAACAGTGAATGAAGGTTCCTTTAAATGACGTCATCCAAGATGGCATCCCTCGAATTCCAATTGGCTGATAGGATTCTATCAGCCAATCGGAATTAAGGTAGGAAAAATCTGATTGGCTGATGCAATCAGCCAATCAGATTGAAGTTCAATCCGATTGGCTGATCCAATCAGCCAATCGGATTGACCTCGCATTCTATTGGCTGATCGGAACAGTCTTGTTGGTAAAGGCTCTACCGCTCACTTCTTCCAAGACTCGTATTACCAGCGTTAGGCAAATCCCATAGAAAAGATAGGATACGCAATTGACATTAGGGGATCTGCGGTAGCCTCGAATCGCGGAAAGAAAGTGAGCGGTAGACCCTTTCCTGCCTGATTCTAAATACCAGCGGGCGTTAAAAAGCAGCATTAGGACCCCTTAACGCTGCTTTTTAACCCTAACGCAGAACTCTAAATCTAGGCGATAGGTTTTTGATTAGTATTGTTTGCATACATGCTCAGGCCACACAGAAGTTGTTCCACTCCATTAGAGCAGAAGTTGGAACTTTATTTTATATTGCCTATTGTGGTTTATTAGCATGATTACGCCTTTATAATAAAATCTATATTAGATTTAAACTTGATCCAAAGGACAAAGTGCTGCTGTAAAAATTATTCTATACACACACACACAGATATACATGTATACACACACATATACATAGACACACATATATATATATATATATATATATATATATAAAAACACACACGCATACATATATATACATGTATACACACACATATATATATGCATGTTTTATATATGTGTGTGTGTTTAAATATAAATATATATATATATATATGTGTGTGTATATAACACATTCAGCTATATATGTGTTTGTGTGCAGTAAGCACAAAAATGTTTTAGTTTTTTGTATTGTGTTAAATGTTGGGGGGAAAATGTAGGGGGGGGGCGGGGGGCCAAGCTTGCATTCTTGCACCTGGGCCCTGTGGTTTCTAGTAACGCCTCTGATAGGAACACCACGTTGTAAATATGTATGTATACGACTATATACATAAATATTTATGTGTTAATATGTGTATATACACATATTAACACATAAATATATATGTATATATTCATATACATATATATTTTAAAAAGCTGCCTATCGCTGCGCTTCTTACCTCCTTCGCTGCGCGAGGTTCTGATGCTGTCTGAGACGGCATCAGAACGAGTCTCTCATAGGAGCCTACAGAAAGCGCATTCTCGTGAGTGCAATGCTTCCTCGCAATGTAAATGTAAGCTTGCAATTTACTTGTAATACCAGCACACATTATCATGCGCTGGTATGACAAAGTGAAGCGCTAATATCGCTTGTGTGCACTTGTAATCTAGCCCTTAGTGTCTATAAAACAATGGGAGCTGCCATGTTGTAACTTAGGTTACCTTCTCTGCTGTGGCCAATTAGAGACAGTTATAAATAAGTCACTAGAGTGAGAAGCCAATTGCTGTGTGGAATATCACAGTGTCTGAATTTCCATTTCTAACAGGAACTGAAAAGCTCAAAATGACAGAATGAAATTACAGGAAAAAGGGACAAAATAAATAATGAAAGTATATTGCTGAGGTTTTTTATATATATATGATTAATCATTTTATATTACCATCTCACAGTGTTTAATATCGTTTTAATGTTCATTTAAGTAAATAAGTGCATGATATCATTGTGAACTGATAACCATGCATCACGTGTCATGATATAGCCCAAATTAGGTGTTATCCTAATTCTCTTCTTGATTGTGAGTGGCTGGCAGAAAAGCAAATTCTATGTAAAATAATATTTCATTAGATCTATGTATTATATTTTGTATGTATACATTGATTTTTCTTACTTGTTTTGAAATAGTTCAGGTAGTATAAATGAACTCAGGCTTCGCTTATTATTCTTTCTGAGTAATAATAAGAAACATGAGAACCTGCACTACAGGGCTCGTTTAAGTAATTATACATTTTTATTAAGGAGTTTGAATAAATAAGCAAATTCATTTGAACAAAGTCACGTTTATTTACGTTCCTCATTTTTTCCTATGAATTACACATTGAAAATAAATGCAATTGCGCGAACGTAATTGCATTTACCACTCAAACTTTTACGCAACCAGAAAGGTTGTGTAAAGAGTTTGTCTGGATAAAACAGTTACACTAAACTTCACTGTGAACCCCTAAACCACCACCCCCCACATCGCAAACTACTTCTTTACACTATTAACCCCTAAACAGTCACACACACTGCTTCAAATTTAACCACTAAACAGCCAGCCCTCCAACCTGCAAACTACCTATGTACACTATTAGCCCCTAAACTGCCACACCCCACATTGCAAACATACGGCTAGATTTGGAGTTTTGTCGGTAACGACCCGAAAAACTAACGCCGGCTTTTTTCTGGCCGCACCATAAAAATAACTCTGGTATTGAGAGTCCACATAAATGCTGCGTTAGGCTCCAAAAAAGGAGCGTAGAGCATTTTTAACGCAGCTTCAACTCTCGATACCAGAGTTGCTTACGCAAGCGGCCAGCCTCAAAAACGTGTTCGTGCACGATTCTCCCATAGGAAACAATGGGGCTGTTTGAGCTGAAAAAAAACCTAACACCTGCAAAAAAGCCGCGTTCAGCTCCTAACGCAGCCCCATTGTTTGCTATGCGGTAACCCTTCCTACGTCTGCACCTAACACTCTAACATGTACCCCGAGTCTAAACACCCCTAACCTTACACTTATTAACCCCTAATCTGCCGCCCCCGCTATCGCTGACCCATGTATATTATTATTAACCCCTAATCTGCCGCTCCGTAAACCGCCGCTACTTACATTATCCCTCTGTACCCCTAATCTGCTGCCCTAACATCGCCGACCCCTATATTATATTTATTAACCCCTAATCTGCCCCCCACAAGGTCGCCTCCACCTGCCTACACTTATTAACCCCTAATCTGCCGACCGGACCTGAGCGCTACTATAATAAAGTTATTAACCCCTAATCCGCCTCACTAACCCTATAATAAATAGTATTAACCCCTAATCTGCCCTCCCTAACATCGCCGACACCTAACTTCAATTATTAACCCTTAATCTGCCGACCGGAGCTCACCGATATTCTAATAAATGTATTAACCCCTAAAGCTAAGTCTAACCCTAACACTAACACCCCCCTAAGTTAAATATAATTTACATCTAACGAAATTAATTAACTCTTATTAAATAACTTATTCCTATTTAAAGCTAAATACTTACCTGTAAAATAAATCCTAATAAAGCTACAATATAAATTATAATTATATTATAGCTATTTTAGGATTAATATTTATTTTACAGGCAACTTTGTATTTATTTTAACCAGGTACAATAGCTATTAAATAGTTAAGAACTATTTAATAGCTAAAATAGTTAAAATAATTACAAATTTAACTGTAAAATAAATCCTAACCTAAGTTACAATTAAACCTAACACTACACTATCAATAAATTAATTAAATAAACTACCTACAATTACCTACAATTAACCTAACACTACACTATCAATAAATTAATTAAATACAATTCCTACAAATAAATACAATTAAATAAACTAGCTAAAGTACAAAAAATAAAAAAGAACTAAGTTACAAAAAATAAAAAAATATTTACAAACATAAGAAAAATATTTCAACAATTTTAAACTAATTACACCTACTCTAAGCCCCCTAATAAAATAACAAAGCCCCCCAAAATAAAAAAATGCCCTACCCTATTCTAAATTACTAAAGTTCAAAGCTCATTTACCTTACCAGCCCTGAACAGGGCCCTTTGCGGGGCATGCCCCAAAGAATTCAGCTCTTTTGCCTGAAAAAAAAACATACAATCCCCCCTCCAACATTACAACCCACCACCCACATACCCCTAATCTAACCCAAACCCCCCTTAAATAAACCTAACACTAAGCCCCTGAAGATCTTCCTACCTTATCTTCACCCTGCCAGGTTCACCGATCCGTCCTGAAGAGCTCCTCCGATGTCCTGATCCAAGCCCAAGCGGGGGGCTGAAGAGGTCCATGATCCAGCTGAAGTCTTCATCCAAGCGGGAGCTGAAGAGGTCCATGATCCGGATGAAGTCTTCATCCAAGCGGGAGCTGAAGAGGTCCATGATCTGGATGAAGTCTTCTATCAACGGCATCTTCAATCTTCTTTCTTCCGGATCCATCTTGCAGACCTCCGACGCGGAACATCCTCTTCTCCCGACGCCTACTAGCCGAATGACGGTTCCTTTAAGGGACGTCATCCAAGATGGCGTCCCTCGAATTCCGATTGGCTGATAGGATTCTATCAGCCAATCGGAATTAAGGTAGGAATATTCTGATTGGCTGATGGAATCAGCCAATCAGAATCAAGTTCAATCCGATTGGGTGATCCAATCAGCCAATAAGATTGAGCTCGCATTCTATTGGCTGTTCCGATCAGCCAATAGAATGCGAGCTCAATCTGATTGGCTGATTGGATCAGCCAATTGGATTGAACTTGATTCTGATTGGCTGATTCCATCAGCCAATCAGAATATTCCTACCTTAATTCCGATTGGCTGATAGAATCCTATCAGCCAATCGGAACTCGAGGGACGCCATCTTGGATGACGTCCCTTAAAGGAACCGTCATTCTTCAGTTGGACATCGCCGGAAGAAGATGGGTCCGCGGTGGAGGTCTTCAGGATGGAGCCGGTCGTCATCGGATGAAGATAGAAGATGACGCTTGGATCAAGATGGTTGCCGGTCCGGATCGCCTCTTCTTCCCGGATAGGATGAAGACTTTGGACCCTCTTCTGGACTTCTTCAGTGGATGTCTAGCCCCCGCTTGGGTTGGATGAAGATATCGGAGCCAGGACGGATCGGTGATACCCGATGAGGTGAAGACAAGGTAGGATGATCTTCAGGGGCTTAGTGTTAGGTTTATTTAAGGGGGGTTTGGGTTAGATTAGGGGTATGTGGGTGGTGGGTTGTAATGTTGGGGGGGGATTGTATGTTTTTTTTTTCAGGCAAAAGAGCTGAATTCTTTGGGGCATGCCCCGCAAAGGGCCCTGTTCAGGGCTGGTAAGGTAAAAGAGCTTTGAACTTTAGTAATTTAGAATAGGGTAGGGCATTTTTTTTATTTTGGGGGGCTTTGTTATTTTATTAGGGGGCTTAGAGTAGGTGTAATTAGTTTAAAATTGTTGTAATATTTTTCTTATGTTTGTATATATTTTTTTATTTTTTGTAACTTAGTTCTTTTTTATTTTTTGTACTTTAGCTAGTTTATTTAATTGTATTTATTTGTAGGAATTGTATTTAATTAATTTATTGATAGTGTAGCGTTAGGTTAATTGTAGGTAATTGTAGGTAGTTTATTTAATTAATTTATTGATAGTGTAGTGTTAGGTTTAATTGTAACTTAGGTTAGGATTTATTTTACAGGTAAATTTGTAATTATTTTAACTATTTTAGCTATTAAATAGTTCTTAACTATTTAATAGCTATTGTACCTGGTTAAAATAAATACAAAGTTACCTGTAAAATAAATATAAATCCTAAAATAGCTATAATATAATTATAATTTATATTGTAGCTATATTAGGATTTATTTTACAGGTAATTATTTAGCTTTAAATAGGAATAATTTATTTAATAAGAGTTAATTAATTTCGTTAGATGTAAATTATATTTAACTTAGGGGGTGTTAGTGTTAGGGTTAGACTTAGCTTTAGGGGTTAATACATTTATTAGAATAGCGGTGAGCTCCGGTCGGCAGATTAGGGGTTAATAAGTGTAGGCAGGTGGAGGCGACGTTGTGGGGGGCAGATTAGGGGTTAATAAATATAATATAGGGGTCGGCGTTGTTAGGGGCAGCAGATTAGGGGTACATAAGGATAACGTAGGTGGCGGCGCTTTGCGGTCGGCAGATTAGGGGTTAATTATTGTAGGTAGCTGGCTGCGACGTTGTGGGGGGCAGGTTAGGGGTTAATAAATATAATACAGGGGTCGGCGGTGTTAGGGGCAGCAGATTAGGGGTACATAAGGATAACATAGGTGGCGGTCGGCAGATTAGGGGTTAAAAAAAATTATTAGAGTGTCGGCGATGTGGGGGGACCTCGGTTTAGGGGTGCATAGGTAGTTTATGGGTGTTAGTGTACTTTAGAGCACAGTAGTTAAGAGCTTTATAAACTGCGGCTGGAGTTTTGTCGTTAGATGTCTAACGCTCACTTCAGAAACTACTCTAAATACCGGAGTTAGAAAGATCCCATTGAAAAGATAGGATACGCAATTTACGTAAGGGGATCTGCGGTATGGAAAAGTCGCGGATGAAAAGTGAGCGTTAGACCTTCCTTATTTTGAGTGACTCCAAATATAGGAGCCTCTAACGCTGGTTTTCATGGCTAACGCCAAACTCCAAATCTAGGTCTAAACCTCTACACTATTAACCCCTAAACCTCTAGCCCCCAACGCAAGATAACCCAAAAATATCTAAACCCCCTTACTTAAAATCCCCTAAACCAACCCAAAATAGACTAACCCTACCTTTACCAAAAAAAATAATTACCTTTAAAAAATAAAAACTTACCTGTGAAAGTAAAAAAAATGTAATCACCTTTTAAATAAAAAACTAAGATTACTATTAAAATGAAAAAACCTTACATTACTTTAAGAAGAAAAAAAAACTAACATTACTAAAAAAAAATAAAAAAATAACATTGCAAAAAATAACAAAGAAATTACTAAAAATAAAAAAGTTTTGTCTATTTTAATACCCCAAAATAAAAAAACCCTGTTCTAAAATTAAACTACAAATAGCCCTCTTAAAAAAAGAACTACAAACTTCTAACATTAACCCCCCACCCCCTCAAAACAAAAAAAAACTATCTAAAAAAAAAACTATCTAAAAAGTGCCCTGAAAAGGGCATTCGGCTGGGCATTGCCCTTAAAACTTTTTACTTTCAACTTGTAATACCAGTGCAACCCAGCGATGGCAAAAGGCTTACCGCTAGCGCAGTTAGCATTTTAGCGAAAGCGCTAATTAGCATTCCACTTGTAATCTAGCCCTTAAAGGGACAGTCTACACCAGAATTTTTATTTTTTAAAAGATAGATAATCCCTTTATTACCCATTTCCCAGTTTTGCATAACTAACACATTTATATTAATATACTTTTAACCTCTGTGATTATATTGTATCTAAGCCTCTGCAAACTGCCCCTTTTTTCAGTTCTTTTGACAGACTTGCAGTCTAGCCAATCAGTGCCTGCTCCCAGATAACTTCTCGTGCACGAGCACAGTGTTATCTATATGAAATACGTGAACTAACACCCTCTAGTGGTGAAAAACTGTTAAAATGCAATCTGAAAGAGGTGGGCTTCAAGGTCTAAGAAATTAGCATATGAACCTCCTAGGTTAAGCTTTCAACTAAGAATACCAAGAGAACAAAGCAAAATTGGTGATAAAAGTAAATTGGAAAATTGTTTAAAATTACATGCCCTATCTGAATCATGAAAGTTTATTTTGGCCTAGACTGTCCCTTTAACATCTTATATTTCAATTTAAAAACTACAAATTATTATTATAACTGATTTACTTACAAGACAAAAAGTATTAGTAACAACATTGCCAATTGCTTATTGGTGGCCAAAGAATAAAGGAGGGCAAAAAAAAGTGCCCAAACAAAATGGTATCAGTGGTAACGTGCATGCTTGATGTACACATGGTCTGCAAGCCTTTCCTTTGTCCTCACTCTGGACGATCTATACCCACTTGCATGACCTATTACTGCTCAGAACTGTTTCTTTCAACTAAAGCCCTTTAAACTTTCTCTAGCCTATTGCTTGCTCCTGGCTAAAGAATGTTGGCATTTAATTTATGATATTAAATAGATGTAATTCTACTTCCTTTTCTTCACAATAACTCCAGTCTGCCTTGAGTAATCTCTCCTGGGGCATGTCTACTAGTTTAATCCCTAGAGTAATGATATGAGGTTTTTCATTTTTAATTAGCTTTCTAAACTTATAGAGTGTTTTCTGCATTAGTAGAAACTAATTTTACGTAAATTCACAGCTGCTTTAATTAACTTGTCATAGCATATTTGTGTCTGCACAGCACTAGTGGGCTTTTTGATGAGCGGTAACGGTACTTAAATAAGGAAGTGAATGTTTACATTTTAAAAATCAAATGTTTCTAAGGTATCTGTCCCTCTTATTTCAGTATATTGAATAGTATAATCAATATGAATATGACCTTTTTTATGTAATTATGAATTCTAAGTACAAAAGCATAGCGTATACTTCAAACACTATTTTTTTCATTCTAATCATTACTTCTGCATTTTTCTTTTTTTCCATCTTCCAAAATAATTTCTTTATTTTAATTATTTCTGTGGTTTTACATTATTATGATAATAATCACAATGGTGAGGATGATATTGATTGAGAATTATATTTATATATACACTTACCGGCCACTTTATTAAAGGGACAGTAAAGTCAAAACTAAACTTTCATGATTCAGATAGGGCATGCAATTTTAAACAACTTTCCAATTTACTTTTATCATCAAATTTGCTTTGTTCCCTTGGTGGTATTTTTGAAAAGCTAAACCTAGCTAGGCTCAAACTGATTTCTAAACTGTTGAAAACCGCCTCCTAGCTCAGAGCATTTTGAAAGTTTTTCACAGTTAGACTGTGCTAGTTCACATGCGTCATATAAATAACATTGTGCTCACTCCTGTGAAGTTATTTAGGAGTCTTCACTGATTGACTACACTGCATGTCTATCAAAGGCACTTAGATAAGGAGGCTGTCTGCAAAGGCTTAGATACAATGTAATAACAGAGATAAAAAGTATATTAATATAACTGTGTTGGTTATGCAAAAACGGGGAATGGGTAATAAAGGGATTATCTATCTTTTTAAATAAGAAAAATGTTGGTGTAGACTGTCCCTTTAAGTACACCTTGCTAGTACCGGGTTGGATCCCCTTTTGCCTTCAGAACTGCCCTATTTATTTGTGGCATAGATTCAACAAGGGGTTGGGAACATTCCTCAGAGGTTTTGGTCCCTATTGACATGATAGCATCATGCAGTTGTTGCAGATTTGTCAGCTGCACATCAATGTGAATATCCCATTCCACTACATCTCAAAGGTTCTCTTTTGGATTGAGATCTGGTGACTGTGGAGGCCATTGGAGTACAGTGAACTCATTGTCATGTTCAAGAAACCAGTTTGAGATGATTTGAGCTTTGTGACATGGTGCATTATCCTGCTGGAAGCAGCCATCAGAAGATGGGTACACTGTAGTCATAAAGGGATGGACATGGTCAACAACAATACTCAGGTAGGCCGTGGCATTTAAACGATGCTCAATTGGTACTAAGGGGCCCAAAGTGTGCCAAGAAAATATCCCCCTCACCATTACACCACCACCAGCCTGAACCGTTGATGCAAGGCAGGATGGATCCATGCTTTCATGTTGTTTACGCCAAATTCTGACCCTACCATCTGAATGACGCAGCTGAAATCGAGACTCATCAGACCAGGCAACATTTTTCGAAACCTTCTATTGTCCAATTTTGGTGAGCCTGTGCAAATTGTAGCCTCAGTTTCCTGTTCTTAGCTGACAGGAGTGGCACCCAGTGTGGCCTTCTGCTGCTGTAGCCCATCTGCTTCAAGGTTCGATGTGTTGTGCGTTCAGAGATGGTATTCTGCATACCTTGGTTGTAACGAGTGGTTATTTGAGTTACTGTTGCCTTTCTAACATCTCTAACCAGTCTGCCTATTCTGCTCTAACATCAACAAGACATTTTTGTCCACATAACTGCCGCTCACTGGTTATTTTCTCTTTTTTGGACCATTCTCTGTAAACCCTAGAGATGGTTATGTTTGAAAATCCCAGTAGATCAGCAGTTTTTGAAGACCAGCCCGTCTGGCACCTACAACCATGCCACGTTCAAAGTCACTTAAATCCCCTTTCTTCCCCATTCTAATGCTTGGTTTAAACTTCAGCAAGTCAGCTTCACCACGTCTAGATGCCTAAATACATTGAGTTGCTGCCATGTGATTGGCTGATTAGCAATTTGTGTTACCAAGCAATTGAACAGGAGTACCTAATAAAGTGGCCGGTGAGTGTATGTCTGTATATATATATGTATAAATATCTATACTGTATATATATCTATACTGTATATATATATATATATATATATATATATATATATATATATATACATACATATATATATATATATATATATATATATACATACATATATACAGTATGTGTGTATATATATATATATATATATATATATATATATATATATATATATATATATATACACACCAACTGTCCCAATTTTTGCAGGACAGTGCCGATTTTAGAGGTTTGTTCAACTGTCCCGGGCAGATTGACAACTGTCCCGCATTGCCCCATGCATTATTTTTTTTAATTTAATTTAATTTTAATTTTTTTATTCTATTAGGCCCATACATAGGGGTCGATTTATAAAGCAGCGGATGCTGTTTGTGATCCACTCCGCTTCAGTTCCGCCTGAAGCGGAAGTTAAGAAGCAGCTGCTCCTTAACTTGTCCGCCACCTCTGAGGTGGCGGGCAACAATCAGCCCGATCAAATACGAATGGGTTGATTGATACCCCCCTGCTAGTGGCCGATAGGCCGTGAATCTGCAGGGGGCAGTATTGCACCAGCAGTTCACAAGAACTGCTGGTGCAATGATAAAAAACGACAGTGTATGCTGTCTGCATTTATCGATGTGTGGCGGACATGATACGTTATATTGTATCATGTCCGTCCGCACAATAATAAATTGACCCCCTAGTCATCACGTGACCTCATGCGACCAATACACAGTCAGTGTTTTTGGCGCCTGTGACTACATGTGCCGTGTTGAGAAGGCAGCAACCGTGCCATGGTGTTGTCTCGAGGACTAACTTGGAAGTTCTGACTAGTCACCTTAGGAGCCTCACTGTGTCTACTTACTAGTGGAGTGTGGCAGTGTGCTGTGAGTCTCTGAGGCGGTCAGGACTACTCTGGCCCAGGGTGAGATCTGAAAACAGTTCAGACTCTTTGTTGCAAATAATTGTGACCAGATTGAGATCTAGTGGTCTACTTATTACAGTGCGAGCTGACATGATACAATGTAGCGTATCATGTCCGCTGCACATCGATAAATGCTGACAGCTCTGATGAACTGCTGGTGCAATGCCGCCCCCTGCAGATTCACGGCCAATCATTCGTTAGCAGGGGGTGTCAATAAACCTGATCGTATTCGATCGGGTTGATTTCCGTCCGCGGCCTCAGAGCAGGCGGATAAGTTATGGAGCACCGGCCTATAAACCGCTGCTTCATAACTTCTGTTTCTGGCGAGCCTGATGGCTCGCCGGAAACAAGGGGCATCAAGCTCCATACGGAGCTTGATAAATGTGCTCCTTAACCTCTTGTTGTGTGAAGTTAGTTTGCAGCAGAAACTCTAGTAGCATTTCCTATTTTTTTAACTTATGACCATCTTAACAGCAGCTTCTGTACTAAACTTTATTATTCTAGAGGTGATACATTTAAAAGATTCCTGATTACAAAGACATACATATTTCAAATAAAGTTCTAACTGTGGGCAAGATTACAAGTGGCGCGCTATTAAGCGTTTTCACTTGAGTGTACACGTCGCTAGAAGTAATCTTTTTGCACATATCGAGTATTTTGCATGTATTACAAGTTGAAAGTAAATCTTTTGTGCAAGCAAAAACAGACATGCTATAACCAATGGACTTTGCAGTACTACAACCATGTTAACCATTTTCCCCATAGAAGTCAATGGAGAGCACAGAAGAAACAACCTATCACTCATGCGCTAACCCAACAGGAGTTATTCATATTTTCAAATTTCAATGTTCTTGACTTTCAGAACAATGTTCTTTTTATTGTAAATGCATATATATATATATATATATATATATATATCCGTATATACCTATACGTGTAGATACATAGGTATAGAGATATATTTTACATTAACATTATCATATATATATATATATATATATATATATATATATACACAGTATATATATATATATATATATATATATATATATATATATATATATATATATATAAATTTAATAATAAAAAATTAAAACATTTTATGTGAAGAACATTGGAGTGTAAAATATGCGTATCATGCTTTGTGCTTTGCGATATAGGTCTAATGCGGTGTCGGGTAAGCGCACATGAAGAATTGCTAACCTCAATACACATAATTGAAATATTAAATATAAAATATTTTAAAATAATAAAAATAGGTTTAGATATATAGGTATATATTGGTATATGTATACGGATATATATTTACAATTAAAAGAACATATTCCTGTATGTGAAGAACATTGGAATGTGAAAATATATATATATATATACACAGTGAAACACATAAATATATAAATTAAATGCATATGTATATATACATACACATATTTAGATATGTATATGTATGTATAAATACATTATAGCCCCATACACTCAAACACCTTGGCATATGCCATATACCTTTTAACCCTTATAACTTTTTTATTATAATATTTATATCACTCATTTTTATCAGATAGTGTTTTAACACACTACCCTCTACAAAAGGTTTTCAGTCGTGCTAAGCCAACGAGCATAACATTTAATTGCACTCTCGCCATTGCGTTTACTTTCAACTTGTTATACATGCGCTATTTTTAATGCATTTAACAGTTAGCACACCACACCACCCATAATATTGCAGTGTATTTGAAATACATTGCTGAATATTTCAAATACAACTTTTATATTCTGTTAAGTGTCATATTGGCATATTCTCTGGCAAAAGAGGGAGATGTCTCAAATCATTTTTACTGTATTAATTAAATAGCAAGAATTCATTGCCCAAGCTTAATGTTTAGGTAAACACTGGAATTAAGATGCTGTAAATTATGGCAATGGTTTCTCTGTCATTGTGACTAGTAATACATTGCAGTATAGAGGATATTTATAGCTTGAGCAGTCAACAAGGGGAATTTAGCCAGCTTAAGCTTCTTGATTTATATGAATCAGTGAAGCATCAAATTCACAGATCGCTCAGTCTCTTAGATGAAAAACTAAAATGCCAAAAAGTTCTTGTAGACTGCTGTACATTTAAATAAAACCTTAACTGTGTGACATCATGGCCCAAGCTTCGCGGGTAAATAGGGCGATTCTAGTGCAAAAATCTCATGCAATCCCATTCTTTATAGTGAGAATGAAGCTTTAGTGGAAGAAATTGCGCAATTTTACAAAACATGTTTTACAGTGTGAGAAATGTTTAAAAACCAACTATTGTAAACCGGAAAACCCATGGGTACTTTTTTTATGCAAGATACTAATATCCTATACAATTAATCTTCGGCTAGATTACGAGTCTTGCGTTAGGCTTAAAAAGCAGCATTGGCCGGTCACAACACTGCTTTTTAACGCCCGCTGGTATTACGAGTCTTGCAGGTACAGGTGTACCGCTCATCAGATTGAGCTCGCATTCTATTGGCTGTTCCGATCAGCCAATAGAATGCAAGCTCAATCTGATTGGCTGATTGGATCAGCCAATCGGATTGAACTTGATTCTGATTGGCTGATTCCATCAGCCAATCAGAATATTCCTACCTTAATTCCGATTGGCTGATAGAATCCTATCAGCCAATCGGAATTCGAGGGACGCCATCTTGGATGACGTCATTTAAAGGAACCGTCATTCGTCGTTCAGTCGTCGGCCAGGATGGATGTTCCGCGGTGGAGGTCTTCAGGATGCTGCCGCTTCGCTCCGGTTGGATGCCGCTTGGATGAAGACTTCAATCGGATGGAAGACCTCTTCTGCCCCGCTTGGATGAAGACTTCAGCCGGATCATGGACCTCTTCAGCCCCCCGCTTGGGCTTGGATCAGGACATCGGAGGAGCTCTTCTGGACGGATCGGTGTGATACCCGGTGAGGTGAAGACAAGGTAGGATGATCTTCAGGGGCTTAGTGTTAGGTTTATTTAAGGGGGGTTTGGGTTAGATTAGGGGTATGTGGGTGGTGGGTTGTAATGTTGGGGGGCTTGGGTATTGTATGTTTTTTTTACAGGCAAAAGAGCTGTATTTCTTGGGGCATGCTCCGCAAAGGGCCCTGTTCAGGGCTGGTAAGGTAAAAGAGCTTTGAACTTTAGTAATTTAGAATAGGGTAGAGCATTTTTTTTATTTTGGGGGGCTTTGTTATTTTATTAGGGGGCTTAGAGTAGGTGTAATTAGTTTAAAATTGTTGTAATATTTTTCTTATGTTTGTAAATATTTTTTTATTTTTTGTAACTTAGTTCGTTTTTATTTTTTGTACTTTAGCTAGTTTATTTAATTGTATTTATTTGTAGCAATTGTATTTAATTAATTTATTGATAGTGTAGTGTTAGGTTAATTGTAGATAATTGTAGGTAGTTTATTTAATTAATTTATTGATAGTCTAGTGTTAGGTTTAATTGTAACTTAGGTTAGGATTTCTTTTACAGGTAAATTTGTAATTATTTTAACTATTTTAAGAACTATTTAATAGCTATTGTACATGGTTAAAATAAATTCAAAGTTACCTGTAAAATAAATATTAATCCTAAAATAGCTATAATATAATTATAATTTATATTGTAGCTATATTAGGATTTATTTTACAGGTAAGTATTTAGCTTTAAATAGGAATAATTTATTTAATAAGAGTTAATTAATTTCGTTAGATTTAAATTATATTTAACTTAGGGGGGTGTTAGTGTTAGGGTTAGACTTAGCTTTAGGGGTTAATACATTTATTAGAATAGCTGCGAGATTCGGTCTGCAGATTAGGGGTTAATAATTGAAGTTTGGCTGTCGGCGATGTTAGGGAGGGCAGATTAGGGGTTAATACTATTTATTATAGGGTTAGTGAGGCGGATTAGGGGTTAATAACTTTATTATAGTAGCGCTCAGGTCCGGTCGGCAGATTAGGGGTTAATAAGTGTAGGCAGGTGGAGGCGACGTTGTGGGGGGCAGATTAGGGGTTAATAAATATAATATAGGGGTCGGCGATGTTAGGGCAGCAGATTAGGGGTACATAGGGATAATGTAAGTAGCGGCGGTTTACGGAGCGGCAGATTAGGGGTTAATAATAATATGCAGGGGTCAGCGATAGCGGGGGCGGCAGATTAGGGGTTAATAAGTGTAAGGTTAGGGGTGTTTAGACTCGGGGTACATGTTAGAGTGTTAAGTGCAGACGTAGGAAGGGTTACCGCATAGCAAACAATGGGGCTGCGTTAGGAGCTGAACGCGGCTTTTTTGCAGGTGTTTGGTTTTTTTTCAGCTCAAACAGCCCCATTGTTTCCTATGGGGGAATCGTGCACGAGCACGTTTTTGAGGCTGGCCGCTTCCGTAAGCAACTCTGGTATTGAGAGTTGAAGCTGCGTTAAAAATGCTCTACGCTCCTTTTTTGGAGCCTAACGCAGCCTTTATGTGGACTCTCAATACCAGAGTTATTTTTATGGTGCGGCCAGAAAAAAGCCGACGTTAGTTTTTCGGGTCGTTACTGACAAAACTCCAAATCTAGCGGTTAGGATTTATTTTTATTTTACAGGCAACTTTGTATTTATTTTAACTAGGTACAATAGTTATTAAATAGTTATTAACTATTTAATAACTACCTAGTTAAAATAAAGACAAATTTAACTGTAAAATAAAACCTAACCTAAGTTACACTTACACCTAACACTACACTGTAATTAAATTAATTACCTAAATTAAATACAATTAATTACAATTAAATAAATTTATCTAAAGTACAAAAAAACCCCACTAAATTACAGAAAATAATTAATAATAAATTACAATATTTTTAAACTAATTACACCTAATCTAATCCCCCTAAGAAAATAAAAAAGCCCCCCCAAAATAAAAAAAAGCCCTACCCTACACTAAATTGCAAATAGCCCTTAAAAGGGCCTTTTTGCGGGGCATTGCCCCAAAGTAATCAGCTCTTTTACCTGTAAAAAAAATTACAATTTCCCTTATCATTAAAACCCACCACCCACAGAACCAACCCTACTCTAAAACCCACCGAATGCCCCCTTAAAAAAACCTAACACTAACCCCCTGAAGATCACCTTACCGGGAGATGTCTTCACCCAACCGGGCCGAAGTCCTCAACGAAATAGGGAGAAATCTTCATCCAAGCCAGGCGAAGTGATCCTCCAAACGGGCAGAAGTCTTCATCCAGACAGCATCTTCTATCTTCATCCAGCCGACGCAGAGCGGGTCCGTCTTCAAGACATCCGACGCGGAGCATCCTCTTCTTCCGACGGCTAAACACAGAATGAAGGTTCCTTTAAATGACGTCATCCAAGATGGCGTCCCTTCAATTCCGATTGGCTGATAGAATTATATCAGCCAATCGGAATTAAGGTAGAAAAAATCCTATTGTTCCAATCAAACAATAGAATGCAAGCTCAATCAGAATGCAAGATCAATCAGTATTGAGCTCGCATTCTATTGGCTGTTCCAATCAGTCAATAGAATGCAAGCTCAATCCTATTAGCTGATTGGATCAGCCAATAGGATTTTTTCTACCTTAATTCCGATTGCCTGATAGAATTCTATCAGTCAATCGGAATTGAAGGGACGCCATCTTGGATGACATCATTTAAAGGAACCTTCATTCTGTGTTTAGTCATCGGAAGAAGAGGATGCTCCGCGTCGGATGTCTTGAAGATGGACCCGCTCCGCGCCGGATGGATGAAGGTAGAAGACTTTGCCCGGCTTGGATGAAGACTTCTCCCGGCTTCGTTGAGGACTTTGGCCCGGTTGGGTGAAGACCTCTCCTGGTAAGGTGATCTTCAGGGGGTAAGTGTTTTTTTAAGAGGTGGGTTTTAGAGTAGGGTTGGTTGTGTGGGTGGTGGGTTTTAATGTTGGTGGGGGAATTGTAATTTTTTTACAGGTAAAAGAGCTGATTAATTTGGGGCAATGCCCCGCAAAATGCCCTTTTAAGGGCTATTTGTAATTTAGTGTAGGGTAGGGCTTTTTTTTTATTATGGGGGGCTTTTTTATTTTGTTAGGGGGATTAGATTAGGTGTAATTAGTTTAAAAATCTTGTAATTTCTTTATTATTTTCTGTAATTTAGTGTTTTGTTTTTTTTGTACTTTAGATAATTTTATTTAATTGTAATTAATTGTATTTAATTTAGGTAATTAATTTAATTATAGTGTAGTGTTACGTGTAATTGTAACTTAGGTTAGGTTTTATTTTACAGGTAAATTTGTCTTTATTTTAACTAGGTAGTTATTAAATAGTTAATAACTATTTAATAACTATCGTACCTAGTTAAAATAAATACAAAGTCGCCTGTAAAATAAAAATAAACCCTAAGCTAGCTACAGTTTAACTATTAGTTATATTGTAGCTATTTTAGGGTTTATTTTATAGGTAAGTATTTAGTTTTAAATAGGAATGATTTAGTTAATTGTAGTTATATTTAAGTTGGGGGGGTTAAGGTTAGACTAGGTTTAGGGGTTAATGACTTTATTATAGTGGTGGCGACGTTGGGGGCGGCAGATTAGGGGTTAATAAATGTAGTTAGGTTGCGGCGAGATTGGGGGCGGCAGATTAGGGGTTAATAAATATAATGTAGGTGTCGGCGATGTTTGGGGCAGCAGATTCGGGGTTCATAAGTATAATGTAGGTGGCGGCGGTGTCCGGAGCAGCAGATTAGGGGTTAATAATATAATGTAGGTGTCAGCGATGTCAGGGGTGGCATATTAGGGGTTAATAAGTGTAAGATTAGGGGTGTTTAGACTCGGGCTCATGTTAGGGTGTTAGGTGTAGACATAACTTTTATTTCCCCATCGGAATCAATGGGGCTGCGTTAGGAGCTTTACACTGCTTGTTTGCAGGTGTTAGGTTTTTTTTCAGCCGGCTTTCCCCCATTGATTCCTATGGGGAAATCGTGCACGAACACGTTCAGCCAGCTCACCGCCAACGTAAGCAGCGCTGGTATTTTTCTCTTCGCTCACTTTTTTGCGGTTAACGCCGGGTTTCTAAAAACCCGTAATACCAGCGCTGTCTGTAAGTGAGCGGTGAGCTTAAACTGCTGGTTAGCACCGCACAGCTTCTAACGCAACACTCGTAATCTAGGTGCTTGTTTCTAGACCAAAACCTTGCAAAATAAAAAAACACGGGTTACAATAAAAAAAAATGTATAATGAACAAATGTATATTACAAGGTATATAAATAACACATCATACGGGCCTGTACTGCATGGAATCATTTGCACAACATTTTTTTCCGATGTTGCAGTCATAATTTATTTATTCTTGCCTTGTTTCTATTGGTTCTTGTATGCTACAATATTTAAGTTTCAGGGCCAACCAAGATTACTACTAACTGCTTATCGAGGCAGAGCTAGTAGGGAACACATTTCACAAACTGAGTTGTGGCAGAGGTGGAATAACTAAAAGTTCCACATTTAAAGTCAGTGAGCTCCTCAGTATGACCCACTGTACTGCCAATGTTTGTTTAAGGAGGTCTCATAGCTATGTGCTGAACTTCTTTGCAATAGGTATGGCTGAAACACCTGGACACAATTAGTAGCGGTGTCTTCTGTGGATTTAGGCAACCTCAGTTGTTTCTTCATGAAATCCAAACAGACTCAATGATGCTGAGATCAGGGCTCTGTGGGGACTTCTTTACACTTAAGATAGTTCTTAATGACTTTGTATGTGTGTCTGGGGTGGTTGTTATTCTGCAGAATAAATTTGGGAGTTCTCCAAGATATTTGGAACAACCTACCTGTTAAGGGTACCTAGAAAAATGTATGCTGTTTTTAAGGCAAAGGGTGATTATACAAAATATTGATTTGGTTTAGAAGGGTAGATTTATCAAATGCCGGGCGGACATAATTCGCTGCAGCGAATCATGTCTGCCCGGCATCACTAAATGCCGACAGTATACGCTGTCGGCATTTAACATTGCACAAGTATTTCTCGTGAACTGCTTGGGCAATGCCGCCCCTGCACATTCGGATTTCCGGCGATTTCTCTTCTGTTCACTTACTTTGCATTTTGTTAATTTATTAAAAATAAACTATTAACATTTCTATTGTTGAAAGCATTCATACTTTACAGCATTTTTTCACAACTGCCTAAAACCTTTGCACAGCACTGCGTTTGTGTGTGTGTGTGTGTGTGTATAGATAGATAGATAGATAGATACATACATAGATGATAGATATATAGATAGATAGATAGATAGATAGATAGATAGATAGATGATAGATAAATAGATAGATAGATAGATATCTATACACACAGGCATACCTTGTTTCATTATTTTTATATATAAATAGAACTTTGATATGCACTGGGAAACAAAAAAAATAGTGTGAATGACTTTATTGCTATAGTCGCTTTATTGCGGTGGTCTGGAACTAAACCTGTAATATCTCCCAGGTACGCGTGTGCATATTAATATATACCCACACCAAAATTAAATTAGTAAAAAAACATATATTCAGCTCATAGAGAAGGGTAACCTATTGGGCCAGATTACAAGTGGCATGCAAAATGATTTTTTCGCTAGCACACTAACTTCACTCAAAGTATCTTTTAACACGAGCGGGTTACAAGTTAGAAGTAAAAAGTCAGCGCACAAGCAAAACCCAATGCACCCTAACTCCAGGGGGCCCATTTATCAAAGGGCTTGCGGACCTGATCCGACACTGCGGATCAGGTCCGCAAGACCTCGCTAAATGCGGAGAGCAATACGCTCTCCACATTTAACATTGCACCAGCAGCTCACAAGAGCTGCTGGTGCAACGCCGCCCCCTGCTGACTCGCGGCCAATCGGCCGCCAGCAGGGAGCTGTCAATCAACCCGATCGTATTCGATCGGGTTGATTTCCGGCGGTTCCTGTCCGCCTGCTCAGAGCAGGCGGACAGGGTTATGAAGCAGCGGTCTAAAGACCGCTGCTTCATAACTTGTGTTTCTGGCGAGTCTGAAGACTCGCCAGAAACACGGCCCTTCAAGCTCCATACGGAGCTTGATAAATGGGCCTGCAGGACTTTGCATATATTTACTGTTTTAACGTTTCCCCATATACATCAATGGAGTGCGCTGTTAAAAAAAAAATAACACTCACACGCTAACCCGGCACACATTGGACCAACTGCGCTAAGATAGTTATGCATATTTAACATTCCAATGTTCCTCACATCGATTTTTTATTTTTTGATCTGGATGGAGGGCCACCATCCAGATCCATACATATATTTTGGCATATCAAATTGTCCTATTAGCACAATTTAGCACAATCAGAATAACTCAAATAAATTAAATTTAAAAATTATTCTTTTTTTTTTTTTAATCTAATGAATATGTTTGCATAATGGGCCATGGCCAATGGGTTGCGATAAGCAGTTTCACTTTTGCAGAAGCAATATTGTGCGCTCAACTTATAATTTAGCCCATTGTTAGAAGAAAGAATGACACCTACTGTATATGACACAAGTCTATAGAGAAAATAAACTTGTAATAACATGTTTTAATTTCACACCCACAAAGAGACTTATTTGTAGACTGGAATATTCAGTTATTTGCACTGCATAAACCAGATCCTTTTTATTCATTCTGGTTATGCACTCAGAGGTTTTCTGGCTTAGATGTGTTGTGAGACTTAGCAGTCTGTCTGTCAGGAGTTTGCAAAGTGTTAACCAGTTGCAAAAAAATATTCATTAATGTGGAAAATGCTTTTCAGGAACAGACTTTGCATGTGGGAATATGTTTTTGCATTATCGTGGCAGTTTTTGTTCATTATTTGTGGCATTAAACAAGCGCTGGTCACCACAATTATGAATCCAGATCAGCAAGTCACAAGACTAGCTAAACATTTTACATTTTCTTAAAGGGACACTACATTAAAAACTAGGCTTTCATGATTCAGCTAGAGCATGCAATTAAAAAAAACTCCAATAGTCTTACATTATTAAAATGTACACAATCTTTTTATATGCACACTTTGTAAGGTACCTACTGAGCAAGTGCAAGAGTTTACGGTATATTGGTGTTGGGAAAGTTGAAGTAACTTTGAAATGTGTCATTAAAAAGTATACTACTCATTTGAAATTCAGATTTTATGCTATGGCATTGTCTTTTTATTTTGCATTTGTTTATTATGCAGTTCTACTGTATTTCCCCAGCAGAGCCGAAAATTGTGATTCCTTTTCCAAGCAGCCTGATATAATAAAAATAGATCTAACAAAACTAATATAAGAAAAAAAATAGATCTACCACACTTTGGGGTCTATTCCATTCCATTCAAAGGAGCCAAATTATCAAGCTCCGAAGGCTTTTTCCGCACAAGCCTTCAGGAAACAGTAGTTTTGACAGTAGTTTTGAAGCAGCAGTCTGAAGACTGCTGCTCCATAACTTGTCCGCCTGCTTTGAGGCTGTGGACATTAATCTGCCCAATCCTATACGATCAGGCTGATTGACACCCCCACAAGAACTGCTTGTGCAATGACAAATGCTGACAGCGTATGCATTATCGAAGTGCGGCAGACATGATATGCTACATCGTATATATAGTTGATAAGGCTGCCCAGAGAGCAGTCAATGGGACCTATTAATCAAGCTCCTCCATAACCTGTCCGCCTGCTCTGAGGAGGCGGACAGACATTGCGGGAGATCAACCCGATCGAATACGATCGGGTTGATAGACACCCCCTGCTAGCGGCCGAATGGCCGTGAATCTGCAGGGGGCGGCATTGCACCAGCAGTTCACAAGAGCTGCTGGTGCAATGCTGAATGCGGAGAGCGTATTGCTCTCCACATTCAACAATGTCTGTCGGACCTGATCCGCTTATCGGATCATGTTCGACAGAGGGTTGATAAATCGTCCCCAATGTGTTAAAAATGTAACCCCCCCCCAATAACAAAAAAAAAAAAAAAAGTAAAAATACAGAAAAAAATAAACAAAGCTATACAAAATAATAAAATTAAACCTAAACTAATACCCTTATAAAAAATAAAAAATACCCCCAAAATTAAAACACCCCCTATACTAATACTAAACTACCAATAGCCCTTAAAAGGGCTTTTTGTAGGGCATTGCCCTAAAGAAATCAGCTATTTTACATTAAAAATAAACAAAGTCCTCCCTAACAGTAAAACCCCCCACCCACCAAACCCCCCAAAATAAAAAACCTAACATTAATAAACCTAAACTACCCATTGCCCCTAAAGGGGCATTGTATGGGCATTGCTCTTAAAAGGGCATTCAGCACTAAAGCCTCGAATTGGTACTTATGGTTTCAGAAGTCCGGCGGAGAAGGTCTTTTTCCAGGCGGGTCCATCATCTTCATCCACAGCGAAGGCAGCGCGGAGCGGTCTTCCCAGATGTGGTGATCCTCGGCAGTGGTCATCTGTGGCGGCAGCGGTCCTTGCGGTGGTGGTCCTCGGTGGCATGGAGGCCCCTATTCATCCAATGTCCGTCGTATACTGAATATTTAATGCAAGGTACCGCAATCAATTTGGGTACCTTGCATTCCTATTGGCTGAATTTTTCAAAACAGTCAATAGGATTAGAGCTACTGAAATCCTATTGGCTGTTCAAACCAGCCAATAAGATTTCAGTAGCTCTCTTCCTATTGGCTGATTTTGAAAATTGTAGCCAATAGGAATGCAAGGTACCCCAATAAATATGGGGTACCTTGAATTAAATCTTCAGTGTGCGGTGGACGATCGCATGAAGAGAAACCTCCATGCCTTCTCTGAGGACCGCCACCGCCGAGGAGCATCGCCGCGGAGGATCGCCACATCTGGGAAGACCACTCCGGATCTCCGCTCCGCGCTGCCTTCGCTGTAGATGAAGATAATGGAGCTGCCTGGATTTTTGGGGGGTTTTGTTTTTTAGATTAGGGTTTATTGGGCAATTTGCAAAAGAGCTGAATGCCCTTTTAAGTGCAATGCCAATACAAATGCCCCTTTAGGGGCAATAGGTAGTTTAAGTTTATTAGTGTTAGTTTTTTTGGGGGGGGTTTGGTGGGTGGGTTTGGGGGCCTTTGTTTATTTTTAATGTAAAAGAGCTGATTTATTTAGGGCAATGTCCTACAAAAAGCCCTTTTAAGGGCTATTGGTAGTTTATTCTTAGATTAGGGGGTGTTTTTATTTTGGGGGGGCTTTTTTATTTTCATAGGGATTATGTTTAATTTTTTTATTTTGGATAGTGTTATCATTTTTTGTAATGTTAGCCTTTTTTATTTTATGTAATTTTAGATTAATGTAATGTAATTTTTTTTATTTTAATTGAAATGTAGTATTTTTTTTAATGTAATTAAGGGGTTAATTTAGGGGGTGTTAGGTTAGGGGGCTTAGTCATTAAATTAGTTGTTTGCGTTGTGGGGGTTGGCGGTTTAGAAGTTAATAGGTAAATTAGGTTTAATGCGTTGTGGGGGGTTGGCGGATTAGGAATTAATAGATGTAATAGGTAGTTTGCGCTGTTGTGGTTGGCGGATTTAGGGGTTAATAATTTTATTGGGTATTTTTTTTTCTTAATACTTCATGCGGGCGGTTAGTTTATTTTTTTCTTAATAGTTCGTACGGGCGGTTGTTATTATTTTTTTTATTACTTATTGCGGAGGGTTAGGTGTTTTTTTATTGCGGGCGGTTAAGTTTTTTTTTTTTAATACTTATTGCAGGCTTTTTTTTTTTTTTTTTAATCCTTCGTTTGCCTTCGCTGCATCCCGGGGGATACCGAAAATGGCAGGATGGTGAAAGAATCCACCTGTGGATCGCTGCATCCAGGTGAATTCTGTTGGCTGCCTCGCGCTGCCAGCATTCCTTTGAGGATGCGTGTGCAACTGCCGATGGCACCGGACACGTTACAAACGCGATTATAGTATAGATATATAGAGTTAGTCCTCAGAGATTTTTGGAACAACCGACTTGCAGTACCTGTAGTACTTGCAGTACCTTGCAAGTATACCCAGACAAATGTATGCTGTCTTGAAGGCAAAGGGTGGTGACACCAAATATTGATTTGATTTAGATTTTCCTTCTGTTCACTCACTCATAAATGAGAAGCTTGCTTGCACAGAGCATTTTTTTATATCAGCACTAGGGATGGGCGAATGGTTCGCAACATTCGAAAAATGAAACAAATTGTAACACATTTGTTCATTCATTTCGAATTTTGAATGTTGTACAACATTCTAACATTCGTTTAATGTAATAGTATTTCTACTGCATTTATTTAAATGTAATGTATTCTATTCAAATTTTTCTAATAATTTGTTTCAAATTATGCCAAATTCAAATTAAAAAAATTCTAATTTATATATTGGTAATAGTATTTCTAATGCTTTCTTTAAATGTAATATTCAAATTATGCAATATTCAAAATAGAAACATTCAAATTGATATATTTATCTCTATTATGCATCAACTTACTAAATTCCCTACCACATGAGCTATTGAACTTCTGAATAGTATTTCTTAAATCAAAGGTTAAATTTGAAGATTTGAATCTAGATATTAGATTAAATCATGAATATTCGAATTCGAATATGACATTCGAAAACTGTAAACAGCATTCGATTATAGAATTTTTAAGAATATTCGTTCTTATCAACATTTGATTATGTAAATCGAATTTCTACATTTGAATTTGAATATAAACACATTCCCCTATCCCCTAATCAGCACTAAATGTTTTTTTCATCTATGTGACATAAGCTTTAACAGTAGCTCTGGACTATTTTACATAAGTACATTAGCATTACTCTGGACTAGTAGATTAGTAATAAGAATATCCATCATAATACATGTGCTGCCATTACAAGTATATAGGAATGAATTATTTATACTTGAAATAGCTTCCTGGCTCTAGATTCCAGTTATCCAATATTAGTAAACTCAGGAAATAGGTGACAATTTATAAAAGTGCGAGCAGACATGATACGATGTAGCATATCATGTCCGCTACACATCGATAAATGCCGACAGCATACGCTGTTGGCATTTATCATTGCACAAGCAGTTCTTGTGAACTGCTTGTGCAATGCCACCCCCTGCAAATTCGCAGCCAATCGGCCGCTAGCAGGGGGTGTCAATCAGCCAAATCGTATAGGATCGGGCGGATTGATATCCGCAGCCTCAGAGCAGGCGGACAAGTTATGGAGCAGCGGTCTTTAGACCGTTGCTTCATAACTGCTTTTTCCGGCGAGCCTGAAGGCTCACACGGAAACAAAGGCAACACGGTCCATTTGGAGCTTGATAATTCTGCCCCATAGTCTCTTTTCTGTGGAGTTAATTAGGTAAATAATATTACAAATAAGAGACGGCTTCTGTATCCCTGTATTAAACTGTGTCACTAAGCACTATTATGTATCAGTAGTTATATAAGTGTCAAAGAGTATGATTGGTTGACCTGTCAATGAGTAAGAAGTGTACCTCTTGTATTTCACTTTAACATCATGCTAGTATATTTCATTTTTGTTCATACGGAAATTATAAAGACAATTTATTCAAGTCTTCAGTGATTTCTTTTTTTACTTTTTTTTTTTCTTGTAAATTAAAATACACGCAGGGCAGGTAATGTTCAATCTGTGCTCTACATGCAGTGTTACTAAGATGGTTGCATGGCAACCAGCAGAGGCTTCCACAGAGCAACTGTGATGCCAAAATGGATTAACACATTCTTCCCTGACTTATACAAATAAGATCATAATATAAAAATGTGTTTATTTGCAATAGTTTATAGTTGTATTGTTTATAGTAATACAGAACACATATAGGAGAAGTAATTATGCTCACTTAATGAATCCTCATGTCAGTTTATTTATTTGGGTGGTTTGTGGTATTCCTGGGTTCGGTGGAAGCTCATACAAATCTTATAAGCAACAGAAACAAGTTACTAAAACAATATGTGGTCTGCGTAACAAGATAAAATTGGCTCTGGGAAGCTTTTGAAAATATGTATTTTATTGTTTGTCTAAGTGATTAATCGTTCTCTTTTCATTACACTGTAAAATGAGATGTGTTAAAAGAAGAAATTACATTTCTTTTGTTTACAGCAACGTGTACAATTGCTAGCATATTTAGGCTCAGTTGTTAAGGAATTATATAATAAACACATACAAATTTGGTTTGGCATATGGTTTGATTGAATGTTTTTACGACTCTTGTATTGCGTATCCTTGTGTTCAGACCTAGTTCATCCTATTGTTCGCCAAACATAATGGGCCCCCATTTATGAAGCTTCGTATTCATGCCAAAAAGCCAGTCTTAATACTCTTGTAGTATATCCAAATTAGCACTCTGCTAGCCTATCCACTCTTATCCGTTCTCTCCCTCTCCCAGGCTTAAGGGTCTATTTATCAATGGCCGAATGGCCCCTGTTTCCCTTGTTTCCGCACGAGCCTTCACGATCAGGCTGATTGACACCCCCTGCTAGCGGACAATTGGCTGCGAATCTGCAGCGTATGCTGTTGGCATTTATCAATGTGCGGCGGACATGGTTCGCACATTAATAAATAGACCACTTAGCCTCTCTTAAAGACTAATAGCCTCTCAATCTCTGTCTCTTTATCATCACTGTCCCTCTCTTCCTCTTTCCTTCCTCACCAAATAGCAGTGTATATATCATCCTCATTGGCAGCATGATAGGCTTTATTACACTGATTGATTAGCCTCTTTGCTGCTGTATATTGGCCCCCTAATGAGGTTAGCTGTTTGCATGTATGTAAAGTCACAGCGTTGGCCATGTTTTCCTGGACAGATATGAGTTACACATGCTACATGGTGTGCAGGTAGGAACACTATTTATGTGCTGACAATCAGCACTATACATGTTCCTCCCTACACAACCTGCAGCATATAACTTATATCTGTCCAGGAAACCATTGTTGGCAAATCTGCATGTGTAGCATTAACCCCTTTAATATACAGTATACACAATTTAAATAAATACATTAAATCCCTCATTTCCAAACTCAAAATGCACAGAGCATATATTAAGTGTTTTCTAAAATCTAAAAAGAAGTTTTATAGCTTAACTCGGTTTTAAATGTCCATTTGAGGGTTTTCAATACACACTAAGAAATTGTTGTTTACATTTGCATAGAACATGCTCAGACTTTTTTTTAGCTCTTTATGAAAGTGAAAGCAGATGCCACTGGTCATCTGTTAGACTATGTGGAGCTCTCTGATAATCAGGAAAAAAAATTCAACAGATCAAGATATCCCTGTATCAGATAAGAACTAAATGATACATTTAATGTAAGAACACACAAACGGTGAAATGTTAGAACAATGCATTCATTAGATTCTAAAAGCCTGGAATTAAAAATGTATGTCCATTTTTTTATTTATAGGTTTTAAGATTTTTCTATAAATAAATCACTATAGGATATGCATTACAAGGCAAAAGGCTTTTAGAAAGAACCTCTGAGCACGAGCCCTTCCGAGTTATACCTTACTGTATTAGAGTATTTCATAGTCAGGCATTATGGCTAATGGAATTAGCAAGTAGATCGATGTTTGGATCTTTGCCAAAGCACATCTGCCATAAACTCTATTTTGTGTGTCTTTTTTTTTTTTTTTTTTTTTTTACATATTTTGAGAGATACTGTATGTATTGTACAGCTGATGATCAGGGATATCACAGTGAAATAACACTAGTGTATATTGTCAGTTACTCTAAGAAATGTACACTATAAGAAATGTTTGACATCTATAATTACTAATGTTTAAAACTACCATAGCATATGTAGAAAATAAATATAAATTAGTCAATATTATTGATTAAGAACTATGGTTTTGATTCCCCTCTTTCTGATTTTTTTGTTCCAATGTTGGAAAAATTAAAACAGACATTTTTTTTTTCGTTAACAAAGCAATCACTATCTTTAAGATCCAATCACATGAGATTTAATCTCCATTATCCAACAACGGCTGTAAGAACTGCCTATAATGGATGCTGATCAGTGAAATAACAAATGGGTTAAAGGGGTTAATGGAGTCTGTGTTTTGTAGTTGTAAACAGTGGTATTTATGATAAGTATATATGGGTATCATGAGTATACTGGGCATGGTTGATCAATTATGTGAAAAGTATTTTTTGTAACTTGTTTTTATTTCATTAAAGGGACAGTAAAGTCATAATAAGACATTCATGATTTAGACAGAACATGCAATTTAAAACAACTTTCCAATTTACTTATATTATGTAATTTGCTTCCTTCTCTTGTTATCCTTTGTTGAAAGGTTTATCTAGGAAAGCTCAGGAGCAGCAAAGAACCTAGGTTCTAGCTGCTGATTGGTGGCTGCATATATATACCAATTGTCATTGGCTCACCCATGTGTTCAATTAGAAACAAGTAGTGCATTGCTGCTCCTTCCACAAATGATACAAAGAGAGTGAAGGAAATTAGATAATAGAAGTAAACTGGAAAGTTGTTTCAAATTGTATGTTCTACCTAAATCATGAAAGAAAATGTTTGGGTTTCATGTCTCTTTAAGAAAACCTTGTTTTGTGTTTTGGCAAGATATTCATCTAAAATCAAGACCAAGGCTGGATATTAATTTTCATAAGAATACATTTGCTGCCCCATTTATTCCTTTTCTATAATGATATTTTAGCAGTTCTTACACTGTAAATTGTAAAACCACTAAATGACAATATTTTAAAGAAAAACCTGTGATTTCTAAGCCTCACTCTCACTGTAAAGAATGGGGTTTCTCTTTGCCGCATTTCTATAACTAAGAAGATTACGGTTTTAAACAAACAAGACTGAATGGCAAATACTTAACTCCTGATTACAACAGCGTGATTGCCAAGAGAAATCTAGTCTGCCCTGCCCGCTACTGAGAGACTCTACAATAGTGGTGAATATAGATTTAATGAATTTATACTATGAATTCATATATACATGTAAAAAGGCATCTGTGGTCATGTCATAGTGTGTTGCCCATGCACAAGATAATAGAATTGTTTAACAAATGTTAGAATACACTAAAACATGTTGAATAGTCTAGTTTTTCCCTTTATCAACACCCTTTGTGTGTTTTTAAAACATATTTTTTCCTCCCCTAAATACTCACATTCTGCCTTTCTCAGACACTTTGTCAATCATCTTAATATTCACATTTTGTCTTGTACAAACTCTTTTGTTAACAGTTGTCAGCCCAAGACATGTAGTAAAGACAAAGCTTAAAGATCACTAGGAAAGGAACCACTGTTGCATTTGTGTCTCAAAGGTGCAGGGGTTGTTTGTGGGTCTTTAAGGCACTGAGCAAGGTGTTTTTAGAGACAGAGGTGACTCAGAAGTTTGAGAAAACTCAATGGTATAGTGCAGTTAGCAGTCAGACAGAAGGGGGGAAATACTGATGTAAAATACATATTAATTATATGATAAATAAGGGATTTCTTTCATCCATTTGAATGCAGAAAGAAAGTCACACATCATGGTGTGTTTTCTGACTCTTCTATAGTAAAGAGATTCCAAACTAATTTAAAAGAGCTTTCTGTTGCTGGAAATTATATAGATGGAGACTGCATATTAATAGTTTGTGGCCCTTAATTCATTGACATGAGTAGATGTATAAGTAGATGCTCAATAGCTAAATATAAAAGCATGAGGGTTAAAAGTTTGACATTCCAGATGTAGATGTCTAAATATTTTGTAGCTTCTCTGTTATTGTCGAAGAGGAAGAAGGGCAAATAAAACAAGCTGAAATTTCTTTGTTAGATGGTACTTTAAAAGCTTTAGTGAGGGGACCTAATGAATCAACTTCAGTTTTGACCTTTTTTAAAAGCAGTCAACACTGCTTTGAATGACTTAAAGAATTCTTCACTTTTTTTTAAATAGCCTGAAAGGTACTTCTGTAGATGCTTCCTCTGTCAAGCTTAGAGCTTTTGCTGTACATTTAATATTCACTTCATCACAACACTTTTTAGATAGAGTTGAGAGAGTCAAAATAAATCCTGACCAATAAACTATATAAAAGCCATTCATTATTTATTCAAGGTTATTAGGATGTTTTGCATAATCCTATGGTGACTCTTCTAAAATGCAGTGCATGTAGTATGTTATTATGTCATTGTTTTACTTTATTGTTGGTTTGTGTCTATTTTTTATTTAACAGCTAACTGGTTGCTGGGGAAGATCATTGCACATATCCTTTGGCTTAGGTTTACTATAATGGGGGATTGATTTAAATGTCCATTTAGGGACAGTTAAAAAGGAGATGATTTAAAAGCAATCTTATATGATTTAAAGAGATATTGTACGGTAAAATCTTCTCCTCTTTAATGTACTGCCAATGATCCATTTTACCTGTCAATATCGATTGCGTGCAACAGTTAGTGCACCACTTGTAATATAGCCCATTAAGAGAAAAGCAATTTTACAGTACAATGTTACTTTGAGGAAGGAGTAGAGAAATTAGGGATGGGAAAGGTGGCAGTAAACAAGAAATGATGAGAGATAGATGTGAAAGGTGATATCTTAGGAGAGAGTGGAGTGAAAAGGATTATAGTGGTTTGTTAGAAGACTAAGGGTCTGATATTCAAAAGCTTGTCGGCATGGAAAGAATTCATGCAAAATCTTTAGGATATTTTTAGACCTTATGTTGTAATGTAGGTGTCGCTCCTTCACATCAAGAACCCTACATAGGGTTAGATTACGAGTGGACCACAATTTATCACTCTTGTTCACGCGTTACCTTCGCTAGATTGAGGCTTTTTGCCCACATTGGGTAGCGCTCGTATTAGAAGTTAAAAGTAAAAAGTTTTCGCATAAGTGCTAATCAAACATGCGCAAAAAGCCAAACTTCGAATATCGCAACCTCCTTAACGTATTATTCCCCCATAGACTTCAATGGACAGCGAAAAAGTGGTGGGAAAAAATCCTTACTCAAACCTGATCACGTTTACTCGAGTGCACTAACCTGACATGAAATATGAATATTTCACATTCCAATGTTCTTAACGTAGAAGAGTATGTTCTAATTAATCAGAAATAATTATATATATATATATATATATATATATATATATATATATACACAGTATATATATATGATTTTTTTATTAAAATATATATCTATACCTATATATATATATATATATAGATAGATAGATAGATAGATAGATAGATAGATAGATAGATAGATATAGATAGATAGATAGATAGATAGAGATATATATATATAAGAATATCTATATGTGAAGAACATTGGAATGTGAAATATTTACAGTAAATAAACATTTTTCCACTTCTTGACTGCAAAGGGCTCAAATGCACTTTTATATATATAGTCTATATATATATATATATATGTACACATGTGTATTTATGTGTTTATATGTGTATGTATGTCTGTAAATACATAAATGCATATATATATATATTTATTTAGACATTTATATGTATGTATGGCTATGTTAAAGCCCTTTGCGTGTCTTTTTTTTCTAACATCTGAGACCTCATATCTTTGAGCCCTTATGTGTTTTGTGCAACTTTTCTGTCAAGCTTAACAGATAACCAGAGCACTGAAGTTGCGCTATCCTGATGTGTGGTAAATTCAATTCTGCTCAAGCGAACACGTTTACTTTCACCTTGTAATACACACACTTCTTCTGACGTGCTAATTTATTTTAGAATATAAAATAACATGTATTAAATTTCTGTATCCTCCCTTTCCCTCTTATATAGAGCATAAAATTGTGCTTTCGCAAGCGTAATATTTTCACTTCACTTAGTAATACCGGCACACGCAAATATGCGCTGGTATGACAAGTAAAGTGCAATGCTAATGCGACCTCACATTCACATTGCATGGAAGCTTTGTGCTCATGAGAGAGTGCTTCCGTAGGCTCAAATGGGAGCCTCGTTCTGATGCCGATAGACACGGCACAGAACCTAACGAAGGGGCTAAGTCACGTAGAGTTGGACAGTAAATTTAAAATATATACGTATATGAATATATATATATATGTTTATGTGTTTATATGTATATATACACATATTAACACATAAATATATACATATATATTTACAGTGAACACATATATTTAGACTGAAAAGTGCCTTTACATACAGAACACCCCACAGCCCCTCACTTTAACCCCATATAACTCTTTTTTTTTTCTTTAGAAATGAACTGTATACTTTATTTTGGTGCCAAGTGAAGGACATTTTTTTCTTTAACCAGAGATCTGATCTCTGGTTAATGAATTTGAGCGCAAAGTGCCACAGTAAGCTTGCTGTAGCTTTAACTAGCCACTTGTAATGGCTGGTTATTTAACGTGCACTCGTATAAAGGACAAATTTGCCAGTTTGCGGGCACATGTTAAAATTGTGCTCCACTTGTAATTTAGCCCATTATATTTATAATTAAATATAATTAATTTGCAATTCATTACTATTATAACTTTTTTAGGTATACTATGTTGAATGAAATACATCATATATGTAAATGTATTACATAATGTATTTATTATGTAATGTAATGTCTTGATGAGTATTTCTAATATTTTTTTTAACTTCCTCTCTTTTCCCTTGATATTGTTTTATCCTTCCCTAGTATAATATTTATATTATTCCACCTTTAAATTTGTGACCTTCTGTTCCAACCATTAAATGATTCCAACCATTAAATAAATACCCCACACTCTTCCCATGGTGTTTTTGCTTAGGTTTACAAGGGTAAAAATGTTTCTAAGTTTAGAAGTTAGAATGTATAAGGAGTGGTGCAAAACAAATATATAGGGCTGCGGTAGTAATAGAATTTTAAAGGGACATGAAACCCACATTTTTTCTTTCAAGACAGAACAGTGTTAAACAACTTTTCCATTTACTTCTATTATCAAATGTGCTTCATTATTGTGGTATCTTTTGTTGAACAAACACCAATGTACTACTGGCATTGGGTGAGCCAATAACATGAGGCATATATGTGCAGTCACCAATCAGCAGCTCCTGAGCCTACCTTAGTATCCTTTTCTACAAAGAATACAGAGAGAACAAAACAAGTTAGATAATAGAAGTAAATTAGAAAGTTGTTTAAAATCACATGCTCTATTTAAATTATGAAAGAAAAAAAATTGGGTTTCATGGCCCTCTAATTTCATATGGTGCTGTAAAAGGACATTCAAGTCAAAATAAACTTACATGAGTCACATAGAGCACGCAGTTTTAAACAACTTTCCAAGTTACTTTTTATATTTACTTTTTTTAAGTCACCAGCTCCTACTGAGCATGTGCAAGAATTCACAGAATATACGTATATGCATTTGTGATTGGTTGATGACTGTCACATGATACAGGGCGAGTGGAAATAGACAGTGGAATCTGTAAGTAAAAAATCTACTACTCATTTGAAGTTCAGACTAAGGGGTCGATTTATTATAGTGCGAGTGGACATGTCCAAGGCAATCAATAAATGCCGACAGCATACGCTGTCTGCATTTATCATTTCACAAGCATTTCTCGTGAAATGCTTGTGCAATGCCGCCCCCTGCACATTCGTGACCACTAGCAGGGGTTATCAATCAACACAATCGTATCCGATCGGGCTGATTGCTTTCCGCCGCTTCAGTGTTGGCGGACGAGTTAAGGAGCAGCGGTCTTACGACTGCTGCTTCTTAACTTCCGCTTCAGGCGGACCTGAAGTGGAGTGGGTTCGGAAGCAACATCAGCTGCTTCATAAATTGACCCCTTAGTGCTATTGCGTTGTCTTTTTATCATGTATTTGTTTATTACGCAAATCTACTGTATTTACTGGTCCTTTAATTAGGTAGATTTATTGCTAAAGCTAAAATAAATTCCTGTATTGAATCAATATTGGGGCATTTCAACATGAAATGAAGGTAGTCTGCTTCAAGTTCCCAAGATTTCCTTTAACAATCCGTATACTGTTTGCATGATTGTGGCTACACTCACGGCAGTCTTTAACACAGGGCAAAAGGGGCCACTGCCCAGGGCCCAGTCTTTGTTGAGGGACCCAAGAGTCCTTTTAAAAAAGGCATGCCAGACTACTGATGTCATGTGACATGGGGGGGACACACAGTCAGTCCTAATGCTGTCACAGTCAAAAGTTCTCTGCTTATATTTATTTGTGAGAAACTGTGCCAGACCACGCCGGTGTCATGTGACATGCCAAGCTAGTGCCATGTGCGGTTTTAGATGTGCACTGTGCAGCCCTGAATGCTAAGCCCTAACTCGGCATCCAGCCAATCCCACTGCATGAGAAAAGGTCCTGCTGGGGTTACCACTGTTACCAGGTAACTGCTCTAGTGGTGGGGATTGTTTCTGGGTAGGGCTGACTGTAGGCGCATGCAGCAGAAAGCTGGAGTGGCAGACACGTGAGGATTTCAGCATCTGTGCAACTGCACATACTGCTCTCTTCAGTCTTGAGCCTGTATGACTCGTCTCACACTGTATCCATGCAGCCTTGGACAGACAGGCTCAGCATCCAGTCTGCTGGTCCCATTAGCCCTGCTCTTTCTGCTGTGGCCCTAAGATCAACTAACTGAAGTTTGTTAGGGTAACAGTGCTTTGTAGAACGGTGTCAGTGGGAAGAATAAGTGAGTGCACACACGCCCCCTCCCCCATACAGCATTGTCTAGTGCAGGGTGAGAGGGAACTTGTTACTAGCAAAGAAGTGACATGTGCTGCTGCGGCTGATGTATAGTGTCATGCTGATACTTCACACATTAAGGTAAAGTTTATTTTTATAGTTTTTTTTCTCTCTGTCTCAGATTTTACAGCTTCCCATAGCAATTCTGCTGTTCCAGTCAGTAAACTTCTATTTGTCTGCACCCCCATGCTTCCTCCTCAGTCTTTACCTTGCTTTGCTCCTGTTGGCTGCCCTAAATCTCTTTAACCAGCTAACCTCACACCAAAATCACATTTAAAAGCATATTAAATTAATCCACAGTGGATGAATTTATATATTTATTTACTTATTAGTACTGCTTAGGTCCAGTTTCACATATTGCAATTTATTTCATTTTTTTAAAAAATAATTAGCCCAGCAGTGGATGATCCACTGCTGGGCTAATCATTTTAAACATTTTTTTATAAAATAAATTGATTTAGTTTTTTGGGATGTTGGGGTGGAGAGCAAAATTGCATGGGGGGGGGCAAGAAAATGTTTGCTCAGGGTCCAGTCAATATTAAAGACGGCCCTGGCTACACTGACATCATATAAGGTCCTGCAAAATAATTGTTAAATGTAAAGGTGCATATTATGTTAATGACACTTATTTTGAAGAAAAAACTTTAATCTATCGTATGCCAAATTACCCATAATCGTCATTCCTTACTGTTCAAGGTCATAAGTAATTATCTCTCTGACCTTCTTGAATAAAAAGCACAGACTGAGATTAAATTAAGTAAAAATACATGTTTATAGTGATGTACTGTACTACTCACCAGGGGACCTTGCACTTATTGTTAAAGGGACATAAAACCCAATTTTTTTTCTTTCATGGTTCAAATAGAAAATACAATTTTAAACAACTTTCTAATTTACTTCTATTATCTAATTTATTTAATTCTCTTGGTATCATTTGTTGAAGGAGCAACAATGCACTACTGGTGTCTGACTGAACACATGGGTGAGCCAATCACAATCGGTATATATAAGCAGTCACCAATCAACAGCTAGAACCTAGGTTCTCTGCTGCTCATGAACTTGCCTAGATAAACCTTTTAGCAAAGGATAACAAGAGAAGGAAGCAAATTAAATAATAGAAGTAAATTGGAAAGTTGTTTAAAATTGTTTTCTCTATTTGAATAATGAAAGGAAATTTTTGGCTTTCATGTCCCTTTAAGGATAAATATGAGAGAGAGTGGTGTACTGTAGAGCATATAGTAATGTATATAATAATTGATTTATATTTCAGTAACAGTATACCTTTCACTTTTTACAATAAAAAACAATATTTAATTAGTCAATTATTTGTGGGAAACTACTTTAATATTAATTTTGTTGACTTGTACAGGTGTTTTACCTCATTAAAGTCAATATTAAACTTTCATGATTCAGAGCATGGATTTTAGATACTTTTCCTTTTACTTCCATTATCAAATTGTGCAGTAATTTTATAGGCACACCTTCTGAGGCACAAGCTACTACTACCCATGTGCAAGAGTTTAAAGTGCATACGTATATGAGTCTGTGATTGGCTGATAGTTGTCATATGATACTGGGAGCCAGCAAATTAAAGCAAATTTTGAAATATGTCAGAAAAAAATCTACTGCTCATTTAAAATGTAGTGATATTACTTTCTCTTTTTAGAATGCACTTGTTGATTATGCAGTTCTACTGTATTTAATGGAAAAAAAATTTTTTATCTGGATTCTTAAAAAATAGAAAGTCAATGATCTGTTGGCCTTCAATTGCTCATCAACATGTCAAGGAAGTATTAGTCAGATGTTAAAAAGAAAATACATTTCTTAATCGTCATTTTCAGGTCAATGACAATAAAGTAGTCCAATTAACCATTTTTTGTTACTAAAGCAATTTATCAAATTCCTTTTCAGTTTTGGCTAATTTAGTTAAACAAAAATAGAAGGAAAAAAGTAAACTGAATATGTCACTTTAACAGTCAATTGAACATTTTTAAAGGGACAGTCCAGTCAAAATTGAAATGCACATAGATGAGTTACTTATTTTAATAGAAACGTATTTGCAATATACATGTTTTGGCAAAATTGCTTCTAGTAAAAGTTATCACAGTTTTAGTGTTAACATTTTTCTCTGCACGTGCATGTGAAGCATAGCTACATATTGTCAGAGCACCAGCATTTTAAATACTGCAGCTGCTCAGAGCACAATTGGGGCTTGTATTATATGAACAATTAACAAATTGAGTCATTACCACATGGTACAAGCACCTTAGGATCTCTAAACAAGCGTTGTGTTTAAAATGCTTGTGCCATACCTTTTATTAAAAGCATATTTGCTAATACGTGTATATTACATAAAACCATGCTCCTTTAGTAAAAAAATAAAAATAAATCAATGTAAACATAAAAAGAAACAGATTGTATTAAAAAACAGCAAACAACTTACTTGTTTTCTTCCAAAATTAGCACTTATAAATTCTCAGTGTAGCCACTGCCTATAGTAAAATAAGGGAGCTACCACAATAGAGCACTTTCTACTGTTGCTTCCTGTCCTCTACTGAGAATGGGCAAGAAATTTACGGAAGCTAGTGCATGTGTCTCGTAACAACTTACAAAAAGGATGCTCTTCCTTTGCCTTCGTGTAGAGACCACAGACCATTGTGGAGCTGTGACAGAAAGTAATGGAACCTGCACAAATGAAGTAAAGAATAAAATCAAATCAAAGGTAAAATACTTTTAACCTTTTAATGACCAGTGCCATATAGGGTATGTTTAGCCCTTAAAGTGACATTGAACACATTTAGATGGTATATATAAAATAACTTTGCTATATACGTTTATTATTTATTTTGTCCCATTTTCCTGTAATTCCATTCCGAAATTGTGAACATTTCAGTTCTTTTTAGAAATGGAAGTGCAGAACACTATTGTATTCCACACAGCCATTGACTGCACACTCTAGTGACCTATTTATAACTGTCCCTGATTGGCCAAAGTAAAGAAGGTAACCTAATTTACAACATGGCAGCTCCCATTAATTTATAGACACCAAGGGGGCGATTTATCACGGCCCGAATGGGGCCATATACACCTGTTTCGTATGCTGTCGACATTTATCGATGTCCGCTGCACTTTGATAAATCGGCCCCTAAAATTTTACACTCGTTTTGTCAATATTTAAACAGCTAATGAAACTTTAAAAAATACATCTACATGTTATTCTCAGACTAATCTTTACATTAAGTGCATCATTCTATCTAGCATTTATTTAGTGTTTAATGTCCCTTTAAGGAACAGCACTGTACCCTGTACGGCAGCAGTGTCCTAGTGTAATGGAGGACACCCCAGGCTAGGGATTGCAAGAACAGGGTGTCCCTGTGATCCCATGCCTGTCATGTATGAGTTGCATACTGCGATCAGTGTTTATCTCATGCTGCTGCTTGAAGCCTGCATGTGAAGCTAGTCAGCAGCAGTGCAGTAACTATAAAAAATTGCAGTTACTATGTATATGATCACTGCATCAATCAATGCATGCTGGTATCAGGCTCAGTGGTCAATCAGTGGATGCCTCAGGAGTGAGTCCAGCGATGCACAAAAAAAGTGATCATCGTGGCAGCCAGTCACAGTGATCACATATAAAAAAATTACAAGGCATTATTTGTTAACAATGGCTTGTCGTGTCCCCTCCCCTTCTGTCCCAGTGAACACATACAGTGATAAAAGTGTAAAAAGTATTTTAATAAAGTGGTTTTATATATTTTTAATACATTTTATTTTAATACAGTTTATTTTTTTATAGTTTTAATAAAGTTTTCAGGGTTTTTTGTGTAGATAAATATCCTGGGGGTGTCTAAATTCTACAAATATATACTTTTGTATAGCAGTTTAGCTTACAGTCCAAGGATAGCAAATGTTAGCGTTAAACTAATAATTCATTGTAGTAAATGGCCTATATTTGCTATAAATTACTTGAAAACATAGACATTAGGGGGTCAATTTATTAAGCTGCGGACGGACTTGATACGCTGTATCGTATCATGTCCGCCACACATCGATAAATGCCGACAAAATACGCTGTCAGCATTTATCATTGCACCAGCAGTTCTGGTGAACTGCTGGTGCAATGCCGCCCCCTGCAGATTCGCGGCCAGGGGTGTCAATCAACCCGATCGTATCTTAGGACCGCTGCTTCTTAACTTCCGCTTCAGGTCCGCAGGACCGCAGCATCGGCTGCTTCATAAATCGACCCCATGGGGTATTCCTAAAATCAGGATAACATTGAATTTATTTGGAAGTATTTTTCTTTAGCTACAATAGTTTTGTAGAAATTGTAATAAAAAAAACTGCAAAAAATGATTCCACCCCCCTCATTTTTTCCTAATTTTTCAGTATTAAATTCCTATTTATTGTTATTGTAAATACCCATATAGGGTATCACTGGAAAAACCTGTTTGTCTGTTAAACAAAGGTGTATATTATGTACGGGTGCACTTAACAAGAGAGCAGAAACCAATAGTGAGCAAAAATGCCAAAATAGCTTATGTCATTTAAGCATGGAAAAACCTTGGCCCTAAAGGGGTTAAAATGAATAATACATATTGCAATGATTTCTATTACGTATAACCCACTGCTTAGTGCTTTTTTATTACAACAATGAACAGACAGTTTTATATCCCTTTATTGTAATAACTGCAGTTCGTATATATCTATCTCCAAAAATAACCATGGATTCAGTACAGATCATTTCCAGTATGGTGATGTCATTGGATTTCACCATACACACTGGCAGTACATCTTCTTTCTAGCAGTTAAATGGACATTCAAAAGTAATAATAAAATGCTCTATTTTATTATTGAACGGACGCACTATGTGGTTAACCCCCGGACTCACACCAGGTGTGCTCCTATGCTGGTATTACAAAATGTGAAACACATATCCAATAAAATCATTTCAATATTTTAAAAAAAAGTGCATGTAACTATGTATATAAAATATTTTAAATCCTGAAACATTATATATTAAAGTTATAAACAATTCATAATTATATACCTACGATGATTCAAAGCGATTTGGACCCCCCCCTCATCAGCCCCAAGTTGTGAGTTAGCATCTATCCAGTAACTGTTCACTTCTCAACACAGAGGTCCACCAGCATCACAAAACGCCTCAAAAACAAAACATTACAGAACAAAAGAATTAAAGCTAACAAAACTCCCTCTCTAAAACACTCCCCTTTAACATATGTACAAAATAAAACTTGAAGACAGTTAAAAAAGAAATGAAAAAAATTAAAAAATCCCCACTTTGACAGATTTGCAGTAGCAAGATACATTCGTAATATCAGAGACTTCACAGGACAATAGTCTTGACATGCTGGGCTGAGTTTTAGGCAAACAATCCCAACCCCTCCCCAAGAACACCAAGGAATTCCCATGGCCAGCCCCTGAAAAGATTCATTCTATCCAGATAATTTTTTTACCCTAAAAAAATAGACAAGAATATTTACATTGACCATTTATCATGTTTCCTAAGTTTAGAGTTTGTAATTATTGGTTTTCCGCATTGCTAGCGCTTCAAGCTATGTCGTGCAACTGTAGAAGACTAACAAAATGCAGAAGCAATGCTTAATGACTCTCAAACATGATGTCACCTTTGCAACGAGGCACCTCAGCAAACTCAAGACCTTCTATGAATCTGTTATTGGATCAAACCATAAAAAAACTAAAGACTGAGAGGAACATTGGAATGTGAAATATTCATATTTTCATGTCGATGTTAGTTTTTTCCACTTTTTTTTCTCTATTGACTTCTTGACTTCTATGATGGAATAGGTTATCTAGCGATATTCTAAGTTTGGCATTTTGTGCTTGTCGCGTTAGCGCACAAGCAAAACCAGTTTACTTTTAACTCATAATACGAGCTTAAGCCGACAAGTGCAAAAAGCTTAGTTCTAGCGTAGTTAAATGGACAGTATACACCAATTTTTATTTAACTGCATGTAAAAGACACTTCTATAAAGAATAGTATGCATAGACACTGATATAAAAATCCAGTAGAAAACCTTTTAAAAACTTACTTAGAAGCTCCCAATTTAGCACTGTTGATAAGATTAGTCTGGAACACCCACTGAAAGGGGCTGAGAGCAGACCCTCCCTTGCATATGAATAGACCCATTATACAAACAGATGCAATGTGAAGTCTGTATACATCAGTATGCATCTAAAACTGTGGGACTTAGTTATGAATCTGAAAATCAGCACAATGTTATTTAAAAATAAGTAAAACTATAAATTTTTACAAAAACACTCCCAGATGGGCTATATAAATTGAACATCTACAACACATTTATGCAAAGAAAAAAACAAATGAATGATATGCACCAATATTTTTTTTTCTTTTGAAGCATGTTTCTTTCATGTAATTAGCAAGAGTCCATGAGCTAGTGACGTATGGGATATACATTCCTACCAGGAGGGGCAAAGTTTCCCAAACCTCAAAATGCCTATAAATACACCCCTCACCACACCCACAAATCAGTTTTACAAACTTTGCCTCCTATGGAGGTGGTGAAGTAAGTTTGTGCTAGATTCTACGTTGATATGCGCTCCGCAGCAGGTTGGAGCCCGGTTTTCCTCTCAGTGTGCAGTGAATGTCAGAGGGATGTGAGGAGAGTATTGCCTATTTGAATTCAATGATCTCCTTCTACGGGGTCTATTTCATAGGTTCTCTGTTATCGGTCGTAGAGATTCATCTCTTACCTCCCTTTTCAGATCGACGATATACTCTTATATATATATATACCATTACCTCTGCTGATTTTCGTTTCAGTACTGGTTTGGCTTTCTACAACATGTAGATGAGTGTCCTGGGGTAAGTAAGTCTTATTTTCTGTGACACTCTAAGCTATGGTTGGGCACTTTTTTATAAAGTTCTAAATATATGTATTCAAACATTTATTTGCCTTGACTCAGGATGTTCAACATTCCTTATTTCAGACAGTCAGTTTCATATTTGGGATAATGCATATGAATAAATCAATTTTTTTCTTACCTTAAAAATGTGACTTTCCCTGTGGGCTGTTAGGCTCGCGGGGGCTGAAAGTACTTCATTTTATTGCGTCATTTTTGGCGCAGACTTTTTTGGCGCAATTTTTTTTTTTTTTTCTGTTTCCGGCGTCATACGTGTCGCCGTAAGTTGCGTCATTTTTTACGTTCTTTTGCGCCAAATGTGTCAGCGTTCCGGATGTGGCGTCATTTTTGGCGCCAAAAGCATTTAGGCGCCAAATAATGTGGGCGTCATTTTTGGCGCTAAAAAATATGGGCGTCACTATTGTCTCCACATTATTTAAGTCTCATTTTTAATTGCTTCTGGTTGCTAGAAGCTTGTTCACTGGCATTTTTTTCCCATTCCTGAAACTGTCATTTAAGGAATTTGATCAATTTTGCTTTATATGTTGTTTTTTCTATTACATATTGCAAGATGTCCCACGTTGAAACTGAGTCAGAAGATACTTCTGGAAAATCGCTGCTTGGGGCTGGAGCTACCAAAGCTAAGTGTATCTACTGTAAACTTATGGTATCTGTTCCTCCAGCTGTTGTTTGTACTGTTTTGTCATGACAAACTGTTAATGCGGATAATATTTCCTTTAGTACTGTTACATTACCTGTTGCTGTTCTGTCAACATCTAATACTCAGAGTGTTCCTGATAACATAAGAGATTTTGTTTCTAAATCCATTAAGAAGGCTATGTCTGTTATTCCTCCTTCTAGTAAACGTAAAAAGTCTTTTAAAACTTCTCATTTTTCAGATGAATTTTTAAATGAACATCATCATTCTGATTCTGATAATGGTTCTTCTGATTCAGAGGATTCTGTCTCAGAGGTTGATGCTGATAAATCTTCATCTTTGATATCATTAGAGTAGATGTCAGGTATATGTCTCTAGCTATTTTAGCTAGAAGAGCTTTATGGCTTAAAACTTGGAATGCTGATATGTCGTCTAAGTCTACTCTGCTTTCCCTTTCTTTCCAGGGTAATAATCGTTTTCGTTCCTTTCGTCACAACAAGGAACAAAAACCTGATCCTTCATCCTCAGGAGCGGTATAGGTTTGGAAACCATCTCCAGTCTGGAATAAATCCAAGCCTTTTAGAAAATCAAAGCCAGCTCCTAAGTCCACATGAAGGTGCGGCCCTCATTCCAGCTCAGCTGGTAGGGGGCAGATTACGTTTTTTTCAAAGAAATTTGGATCAATTCCGTTCACAATCTTTGGATTCAGAACATTGTTTCAGAAGGGTACAGAATTGGCTTCTAGATAAGGCCTCCTGCAAAGAGATTTTTTCTTTCCCGTGTCCCAGTAAACCCAGCGAAGGCTCAGCATTTCTGAAATGTGTTTCAGATCTAGAGTTGACTGGAGTAATTTTGCCAGTTCCAGTTCTGGAACAGGGACTGGGGTTTTATTCAAATCTCTTCATTGTACCAAAGAAGGAAAATTCCTTCAGACCAGTTCTGGATCTAAAAATATTGAATCGTTATGTAAGGATACCAACATTCAAAATGGTAACTGTAAGGACTATCCTGCCTTTTGTTCAACAAGGGCATTATCTGTCTACAATAGATTTACAGGATGCATATCTGCATATTCCGATTCATCCAGATCACTATCAGTTTCTGAGATTCTCTTTCCTAGACAAGCATTACCAGTTTGTGGCTCTGCCGTTTGGCCTAGCTACAGCTCCAAGAATTTTTACGAAGGTTCTCGGTGCCCTTCTGTCTGTAATCAGAGAACAGGGTATTGTGGTATTCCTTATTTGGACAATATCTTGGTACTTGCTCAGTCTTCACATTTAGCAGAATCTCATACGAATCGACTTGTGTTGTTTCTTCAACATCATGGTTGGAGGATCAATTTACCAAAAAGTTCATTGATTCCTCAGACTCAGGTAACCTTTTTAGGTTTTCAGATAGATTCAGTGTCCATGACTCTATCTTTGATAGACATGAGACGTCTAAAATTGATATCAGCTTGTCGAAACCTTCAGTCACAATCTTTCCCTTCGGTAGCCTTATGCATGGAAATTCTAGGTCTTATGACTGCGGCATCAATATTACCGATCAATATTTTGGAACTCCGTGCAATTTTCAGAGGTCTTCAGTCTTGGCCTCTTCTAAAGAGAGAATCGTTCATTTGTTTTCAGACAGACAATGTCACAACTGTGGCATACATCAATCATCAAGGAGGGACTCACAGTCCTCTGGCTATGAAAGAAGTATCTCGTATTCTGGTATGAGCGGAATCCAGCTCCTGTCTAGTTTCTGCGGTTCATATCCCAGGTATAGACAATTGGGAAGCGGATTATCTCAGTCGCCACACGTTACATCCGGGCGAATGGTCTCTTCTCCCAGAGGTATTTCTTCAGATCGTTCAAATATGGGGTCTTCCAGAAATAGATCTGATGGCTTCTCATCTAAACAAGAAACTTCCCAGGTATCTGTCCAGATCCAGGGTTCCTCAAGCGGAAGCAGTGGATGCGTTGTCACTTCCTTGGAAGTATCATCCTGCCTATATCTTTCCGCCTCTAGTTCTTCTTCCAAGAGTAATCTCCAAGATTCTGAAGGAATGCTCGTTTGTTCTGCTGGTGGCTCCAGCATGGCCTCACAGGTTTTGGTTTGCGGATCTTGTCCGGATGGCTCTTGCCAACCGTGGACTCTTCCGTTAAGACCAGACCTTCTGTCACAAGGTCCTTTTTTCCATCAGGATCTCAAATCCTTAAATTTAAAGGTATGGAGATTGAACGCTTGATTCTTAGTCAAAGAGGTTTCTCTGACTCTGTGATTAATACTATGTTACAGGTTCGTAAATCCGTATCTAGGGAGATATATTATAGAGTTCATTTGTTTTCAGACAGACAATGTCACAACTGTGGCATACATCAATCATCAAGGAGGGACTCACAGTCCTCTGGCTATGAAAGAAGTATCTCGAATTCTGGTATGGGCGGAATCCAGCTCCTGTCTAGTTTCTGCGGTTCATATCCCAGGTATAGACAATTGGGAAGCGGATTATCTCAGTCGCCACACGTTACATCCGGGCGAATGGTCTCTTCTCCCAGAGGTATTTCTTCAGATTGTTCAAATATGGGGTCTTCCAGAAATAGATCTGATGGCTTCTCATCTAAACAAGAAACTTCCCAGGTATCTGTCCAGATCCAGGGTTCCTCAAGCGGAAGCAGTGGATGCGTTGTGACTTCCTTGGAAGTATCATCCTGCCTATATCTTTCCGCCTCTAGTTCTTCTTCCAAGAGTAATCTCCAAGATTCTGAAGGAATGCTTGTTTGTTCTGCTGGTGGCTCCAGCATGGCCTCACAGGTTTTGGTTTGCGGATCTTGTCCGGATGGCCTCTTGCCAACCGTGGACTCTTCCGTTAAGACCAGACCTTCTGTCACAAGGTCCTTTTTTCCATCAGGATGGAGATTGAACGCTTGATTCTTAGTCAAATGAGGTTTCTCTTACTCTGTGATTAATACTATGTTACAGGCTCGTAAATCCGTATCTAGGGAGATATATTATAGAGTCTGGAAGACTTATATTTCTTGGTGTCTTTCTCATCATTTTTCCTGGCATTCTTTTAGAATTCCGAGAATTTTAGTTTCTTCAGGATGGTTTGGATAAAGGTTTGTCTGCAAGTTCCTTGAAAAGACAAATCTCTGCTCTTTCTGTTCTTTTTCACAGAAAGATTGCTAATCTTCCTGATATTCATTGTTTTGTACAAGCTTTGGTTCGTATAAAACCTGTCATTAAGTCATTTTCTCCTCCTTGGAGTTTGAATTTGGTTCTGGGGGCTCTTCAAGCTTCTCCGTTTGAACCTATGCATTCTTTGGACATTAAATTACTTTCTTGGAAAGTTTTGTTCCTTTTGGCCATCTCTTCTGCCAGAAGAGTTTCTGAATTATCTGCTCTTTCTTGTGAGTCTCCTTTTCTGATTTTTCATCAGGATAAGGCGGTGTTGCGAACTTCTTTTAAATTTTTACCTAAGGTTGTGAATTCTAACAACATTAGTAGAGAATTGTGGTTCCTTCATTATGTCCTAATCCTAAGAATTCTAAGGAGAAATCATTGCATTCTTTGGATGTAGTTAGAGCTTTGAAATATTATGTTGAAGCTACTAAGAATTTCCGAAAGACTTCTAGTCTATTTGTTATCTTTTCCGGTTCTAGGAAAGGTCAGAAGGCTTCTGCCATTTCTTTGGCATCTTGGTTGAAATCTTTAATTCATCATGCTTATGTCGAGTCGGGTAAAACTCTGCCTCAAAGGATTACAGCTCATTCTACTAGGTCAGTTTCTACTTCCTGGGCGTTTAGGAATGAAGCTTCGGTTGTTCAGATTTTCAAAGCAGCAACTTGATCTTCTTTGCATACTTTTACTAAATTCTACCATTTTGATGTGTTTTCTTCTTCTGAAGCCGTTTTTGGTAGAAAAGTACTTCAGGCAGCTGTTTCAGTTTGATTCTTCTGCTTATAATTTCAGTTTTTTTCATTATAAGTTTTAAACTTTGTTTGGGTGTGGATTATTTTCAGCGGAATTGGCTGTCTTTATTTTATCCCTCCCTCTCTAGTGACTCTTGCGTGGAAGATCCACATCTTGGGTACTCATTATCCCATACGTCACTAGCTCATGGACTCTTGCTAATTACATGAAAGAAAACATAATTTATGTAAGAACTTACCTGATAAATTCATTTCTTTCATATTAGCAAGAGTCCATGAGGCCCACCCTTTTTTGTGGTGGTTATGATTTTTTTGTATAAAGCACAATTATTCCAATTCCTTATATTTATGCTTCACACTTTTTTCTTATCACCCCACTTCTTGGCTATTCGTTAAACTGATTTGTGGGTGTGGTGAGGGGTGTATTTATAGGCATTTTGAGGTTTGGGAAACTTTGCCCCTCCTGGTAGGAATGTATATCCCATACGTCACTAGCTCATGGACTCTTGCTAATATGAAAGAAATGAATTTATCAGGTAAGTTCTTACATAAATTATGTTTTTTATATTTTACTTTTCATGATAAGTTAAATGTATTATATGCACTTTGATTTTTTTTTTCTTACTACTTATATGTTTATCTTTTTACTTTACTTTCCTTGAATAAACAATTGTATAATATGCAGGTTTTTTTCTTACTAAGCATGTGTTTTAATTTTTTTTACTTTTCTTTCCATGAATAAACAAATGTATTTTATGCGCTAAATTATTTTTCATTAAGGTTGATATTATCATTTGTACCCCACAAACAAATAAGGGCTAGATTACGAGTGGAGTTTTATGTAACACTTCTGCTTGAGCATTAAAGGGACATTGTACACTAGGGGGCCTATTTAATATGGTGTGAACTGACATGATCCGATATTGCGGATCATGTCCGCTGCACATCGATAAATGCCGACAGCATGCGCTCTCAGCATTTATCACTGCACCAGCAGTTCTGGTGAACTGCTGGTGCAATGCTGCCCCCTGCAGATTCACGGCCAATCAGCCGCTAGCAGGGGGTGTCAATCAACCCGATCGTATTCGATCGTGTTGATTTATGTCCGTGGCCTCAGAGCAGACGGACAAGTTATGGAGCAGCGGTCTTTAGACCGCTGCTTCATAACTTTTGTTTCCGGCGAGCCTCACCGGAAACACGGGGCATTAAGCTCCATACGGAGCTTGATAAATATGCCCCTAGATATTCATCGAATAATTAAAAAAATTAAATTAAAATTAAACATATGCTTAGTAAGAACAAAATCTTAGTGCATACACGTGTTTTTTTCATGGAAAGAAATCTTAAATTTATCATCCTTAATTTAAAAAAATCAGAGCAAATTACACAATTGTTTCATTGGAAGAGAAGAAAAAAACATGATAAATATCACCCTTTGTTAAAAAAAACTCATACACTTCAATGCTTCACATTCTACAAAACGTAGATTAAGATCTTTTCAGAAGAGTAATCTAAAGGTCTTGATTATTCTTGCTGAACAGACAAGTAAGAAAATATAGGAACTGCACATGTTGTCAGGCGGAGGAGTGTATTGATAATTAGATGACAAATACATCAGAAAAGAAATACATTTTTACATTTCCAGGTAAAACAATGACAGATTACAAACATTAGTGGTTACAAACATTTTCTGCTTTGGAACATTCATGGCAAACTTTCAATAGGCTGTTAGGTCCCAAGGGCTCTTTTAATGAAATGCACTAAGAAAAAAAAATGGTGGATGGAGAGACAGATACAGACAGATATAAGCCTTCAGCCAATCTATAATCAGTATTGGAGTAATGTGCCTGAGCAAGTCTTTTTGAAGGAGGTGGTACATTCATTTTCTTGAAAATCCTGTTTAAAGATATAATAACCTCTATATTAGTTGTGAGACAGTTTTTCAGATGATTACATAATGGAAATTAAGAAACTTGCTGGCTTCTGGTACACTAGTATCTCCATGATATGTTTTTATGAATGGTAGTATACCTTTGCTAAGCCTTTTGTTCTGGTCTTTAGAATATTTTTTTTTCTTTCTTTTATAGGTGTTCTACTTTTCCTGGCACTGGCAGAGGAGCAGATATTTGTCACAGAGCCATCCACTACTTTACAAACCTATCACTTCTTGAGAGAAACTACCACAAAAGCTGCAATGGTGATGCCAAGCCATAGTATTGGTCTCATTCGGAACTCTGCAAAGTTTGAAACTCCTCTCTCTGTCAAATCTACAGAGAAAACAATTTTTGAGACTTCATTTCACAGGGGGGGTGTTAATCTCAGTGAACGGCTGTCAACACCACATTTTAATAATCAGGGTGTTTCACGTTTAGGAAACATAAATAGCAAGAGAAAAATATTTCAGAATGTCACAAGTGGCTTCACAGAGTCCACAGACCATTACCTCAAAACAGAACCCCAGAGCTTTCCTGTGAGAACTGCAACAAATAGTGACTATGGTAGCACTATGCTCACATTTCTTAAAGACTCTTTTCTCCGAAGTGGCACATTGCAGGGCTTTAACCAGGAGGAGAAAAGAGATGGTTCAACAACCCCTGCCAGTGTGATGTCAAGCAACTCTGATGTGTCAGTGCCTTCTAAACCCAATTTTTCTAAACTATGGGATGTGTTAAGTCGTAATGGCTCTTTGGTCTCAATTAGACAAGGGAGGAATGGGACTTCCTCTGCAATTTCCAGAGTGTCATCAATCCTCCCACATGGGCAGACTTTTAATAAACTTCAGAGGCCCACACTTATACCAGGGAACTTTAATGATATGATTATGGAACCACACACTGATACAAACAATGCAACCATACTGGACATGATCCCATCAACAGATGCAACCATCAATGGTTCCATGACTTTGTCTACTGCTGGATCCACTGCAACTGGAAATTTTCTTAACAGGCTGGTACCTGCTGGAACCTGGAAACCTGGGATGCCTGGTAATATTTCTCATGTAACAGAAGATGGTACACAACCCCAACACAGGGAGACCATTTGTCTAAGCAAAGTGGATATTGCTTGGATCTTTCTGGCTATCAGTGTGCCAATATCCTCATGTTGTAAGTATATTCATGGCTCTATTTCAAAGATATCTAAGATTTTAGTAGTGATATGCTAGAGGATTTGTGTGGTTACAGTTGCCATATGTGTCTGTTTTTTGCACATCTGAAATAAAGAGAAAGTTTTTATAGATATTTAAAGAGATGTTGTGGTATAGTATATAGTTATAACATTATTTATGCCTGCTATCAAAAATGTATATCAGGAAGGATTTCTCATTAATGACCAATAGATCACATTATTTTTGGTAGCTTTTATGTTTGTATGCATTCAGTAGTTACAACATGGTCTCAAATTAAAAACAAAATATCAAAATGAGTTTACACAAGTATATTCTGTAAACCATATTTTTATATTTTGTTTTGTTGGGGTAAATTTTGTTGTGATACAAAAACTGAAGAACAAATGAAGATTGTATGTGTTAGTAGGGCACACAGCAATCTCTGTACCGGGGCGCTTACCAAGCTTAATATATGTAGTAGCTAGTAAACAGATAATATATAAAGGGATTGCACAAAGTTAGTGTTATAAAAAAGGGGATATTGCAATTTAATAATCAATGCAAGAGTTAAAGGGACATAAAACAAGTTGGGATAGAGACAAAATAATATATGTACTTTAATTACTTTACTTGCAAATTTATACTTCAGTGCCTCGTCATTAACCCTTTTTAGTTTCTGAATTGTAAACCTCTAACTCCCCCCACACAATTCCTTTTACGGCTGTATCTATGTTTATTGTTCTTTTGGTAAAATGCAAAACTGAATAGGGATTATCTGATGGAGCATGCCTAGAAGCAGTAAAATACAATGCCTGTGTCTAAACACTGATAAGAGGGTCGAATTGGCTGCTCCAGGCAGTTTAGCTATGTAATTAATTTTGCTTAATTTTGAAAATTATTTTAAAATACTTGCCAGAAAATTAAAAAAAAAAATTTATGCAAACTATTTTAAAATCATTAGCCCTTTTAGGATATGCACAGATCTCAACCTGTTTAATGGCACTTTAATGTGTAAAACAGAATAAAAACAATTCATAAAATACAATGCAAAACATAAACACAATTATAAAATCACAAACACAATTGAGAATCAGCACAAAAAAGTTTGTTAAAGCTGGCTGCGTGAGAACAAATGCGTGCACACAGATATAAGTCCAATACAGCGTGAGGCTTAAACAGACTCAATCTGGAGCCCAAAATCACAAGGAGTAAAGCAGCCCCAGATACATCCGAGTCCTGCAGTGAGACAGGAAACCATTGTCACCAGTATGATAATAGTTTACACAACAGGTGCTATTAGGTACTTACACAGTGTGTATGCAGATCGTCCTCACTTAGTAGTTCTTAGGAACACTGTGTAAGTACCTAATAGCACCTATTGAGGCCTATTTATGAAATGTCTGTCGGACCTGATCCCCCCCTGCAGACTCGCAGCCAATCCTCCGCAAGCAGGGGGGGTGTCAATCAACCCGATCTGAGCATCATACAATAGTATTTTGACTCCATTCTCTATATATGCACCCCTTCATTATCTTTTGTCTTTAGAAAAAAATACCAGTCTTCACTTAGTATCCTACTTACTCAAATCTTGTTGGTAGCAGGAAACTGCAATACTTCTCAACATCTGTCTACATGTTAAAGGATTCAGTAACTTGAATAGCAGTGACATAAAAATATTGGTTAAACAAATAAGGCCAGATTATAAGTGGAGCACAAAATATTGCTTTCACTAAGCAATATTTGCGCTCCACTATGTAATACCAGTGCACGCAAAATGCATGGAAGTATTGCACTCACAAGAGCCGGCTTCCATAGACTCCACTGGAAACCTCGTTCTGATGCCGTTATACACGCCTTTAGAACCTAAGCACAGCGAAGGAGGTAAGTCGCTCAGCAATGTGCACCAATCTTAAATATATTTTTAGTGCCTTTTTTTTTTAAACACGCCACAGCCGCCAACTTTAGCCCCCAAAAACTTTCTAGTGCAGTCATTTTTTTTAAATAAAGCCTCATGTTTGTTTATTAGATTTGACTATATAAATAATGTATGTTGATTATCAATAGTCTTTCAAACTACTAAAATAGATTCATTTATAACCTTTGAGTAAGCAAAATTGATGACATTAAATAAGCACTTAATTTCTAATCAATATGTATTTGCCAGGGTTGGACATTTCCATTAAAGAGACATACAATTGTGCACTGTGGATAGAAGAAACCTATTTAAACATGCTACACATGGAAAGGATAAGATATGGGGGCCGAATTATCAAGCTCCGAATGGAGCTTGATGCCCCATGTTTCCGGAGAGCCTTCAGGCTCACGGGAAACAGAAGTTATGAAGCAGCCGTCTAAAGACCGCTGCTCCATAACTTGTCCGCCTGCTCTGAGGCGGCGGACAGAAATCAACCTGATCGAATGCGATCGGGTTGATTGACACCCCGTAGTAGCGGCCGATTGGCTGTGAATCTGCAGGGGGCGGCACCAGCAGTTCACAAGAACTGCTGGTGCAATGATTAATGCCGACTGCGCATTTATCGATTTATCGATGTGCAGGGAACATGATACGCTACATAAATATGCCCCATGATGTTTAACAGAAAGTAAACCTGGGCTTTAAGGACTGATTGCTCACTGGATAATACACAGCTGTACCACTGTTTTATTAGTGTTTGCTCACTGGATAATACACAGCTGTACCACTGTTTTATTAGTGTTTGCTCACTGGATAATACACAGCTGTACCACTGTTTTATTAGTGTTTGCTCACTGGATAATACACAGATGTACCACTGTTTTATTAGTGTTTGCTCAGTGGATAATACACAGATGTACCACTGTTTTATTAGTGTTTGCTCAGTGGATAATACACAGATGTACCACTGTTTTATTAGTGTTTGCTCAGTGGATAATACACAGATGTACCACTGTTTTATTAGTGTTTGCTCAGTGGATAATACACAGATGTGCCACTGTTTTATTAGTGTTTGCTCACTGGATAATACACAGATGTGCCACTGTTTTATTAGTGTTTGCTCACTGGATAATACACAGATGTGCCACTGTTTTATTAGTGTTTGCTCACTGGATAATACACAGATGTACCACTGTTTTATTAGTGTTTGCTCACTGGATAATACACAGTTGTACCACTGTTTTATTAGTGTTTGCTCACTGGATAATACACAGCTGTACCACTGTTTTATTAGTGTTTGCTCACTGGATAATACACAGATGTACCACTGTTTTATTAGTGTTTGCTCAGTGGATAATACACAGATGTACCACTGTTTTATTAGTGTTTGCTCAGTGGATAATAAACAGATGTACCACTGTTTTATTAGTGTTTGCTCAGTGGATAATACACAGCTGTACCACAGTTTTATTAGTTTTTGCTCAGTGGATAATACACAGATGTACCACTGTTTTATTAGTGTTTGCTCACTGGATAATACACAGATGTACCACTGTTTTATTAGTGTTTGCTCACTGGATAATACACAGATGTACCAGTGTTTTATTAGTGTTTGCTCACTGGATAATACACAGATGTACCAGTGTTTTATTAGTGTTTGCTCACTGGATAATACACAGATGTACCACTGTTTTATTAGTGTTTGCTCACTGGATAATACACAGATGTACCACTGTTTTATTAGTGTTTGCTCACTGGATAATACACAGATGTACCACTGTTTTATTAGTGTTTGCTCAGTGGATAATACACAGATGTACCACTGTTTTATTAGTGTTTGCTCAGTGGATAATACACAGATGTACCACTGTTTTATTAGTGTTTGCTCAGTGGATAATACACAGCTCTACCACTGTTTTATTAGTGTTTGCTCAGTGGATAATACACAGATGTACCACTGTTTTATTAGTGTTTGCTCACTGGATAATACACAGATGTACCACTGTTTTATTAGTGTTTGCTCACTGGATAATACACAGATGTACCACTGTTTTATTAGTGTTTGCTCACTGGCTAATACACAGATGTACCACTGTTTTATTAGTGTTTGCTCACTGGATAATACACAGATGTACCACTGTTTTATTAGTGTTTGCTCACTGGATAATACACAGATGTACCACTGTTTTATTAGTGTTTGCTCACTGGATAATACACAGATGTACCACTGTTTTATTAGTGTTTGCTCACTGGATAATACACAGATGTACCACTGTTTTATTAGTGTTTGCTCAGTGGATAATACACAGATGTACCACTGTTTTATTAGTGTTTGCTCAGTGGATAATACACAGATGTACCACTGTTTTATTAGTGTTTGCTCAGTGGATAATACACAGATGTACCTCTGTTTTATTAGTGTTTGCTCCGTGGATAATACACAGCTGTATCACTGTTTTATTAGTGTTTGCTCAGTGGATAATACACAGCTGTACCACTGTTTTATTAGTGTTTGCTCACTGGATAATACACAGCTGTACTACTGTTTTATTAGTGTTTGCTCACTGGATAATACACAGATGTACCACTGTTTTATTAGTGTTTGCTCACTGGATAATGCACAGATGTACCACTGTTTTATTAGTGTTTGCTCAGTGGATAATACACAGATGTACCACTGTTTTATTAGTGTTTGCTCACTGGATAATACACAGATGTACCACTGTTTTATTAGTGTTTGCTCACTGGATAATACACAGATGTACCACTGTTTTATTAGTGTTTGCTCACTGGATAATACACAGATGTACCACTGTTTTATTAGTGTTTGCTCACTGGATAATACACAGATGTACCAGTGTTTTATTAGTGCTTGCTCACTGGATAATACACAGATGTACCACTGTTTTATTAGTGTTTGCTCACTGGATAATACACAGATGTACCAGTGTTTTATTAGTGTTTGCTCAGTGGAAAAACACAGATGTACCACTGTTTTATTAGTGTTTGCTCAGTGGATAATACACAGATGTACCACTGTTTTATTAGTGTTTGCTCACTGGATAATACACAGATGTACCACTGTTTTATTAGTGTTTGCTCACTGGATAATACACAGATGTACCACTGTTTTATTAGTGTTTGCTCACTGGATAATACACAGATGTACCACTGTTTTATTAGTGTTTGCTCACTGGATAATACACAGATGTACCACTGTTTTATTAGTGTTTGCTCAGTGGATAATACACAGATGTACCACTGTTTTATTAGTGTTTGCTCACTGGATAATACACAGATGTACCACTGTTTTATTAGTGTTTGCTCACTGGATAATACACAGATGTACCAGTGTTTTATTAGTGTTTGCTCACTGGATAATACACAGATGTACCACTGTTTTATTAGTGTTTGCTCAGTGGATAATACACAGATGTACCACTGTTTTATTAGTGTTTGCTCACTGGATAATACACAGATGTGCCACTGTTTTATTAGTGTTTGCTCAGTGAATAATACACAGATGTACCACTGTTTTATTAGTGTTTGCTCACTGGATAATACACAGCTGTACCACTTTTTTATTAGTGTTTGCTCACTGGATAATACACAGCTGTACCACTGTTTTATTAGTGTTTGGTCACTGGATAATACACAGCTGTACCACTGTTTTATTAGTGTTTGCTCAGTGGATAATACACAGATGTACCACTGTTTTATTAGTGTTTGCTCAGTGGATAATACACAGATGTACCACTGTTTTATTAGTGTTTGCTCAGTGGATAATACACAGCTGTACCACAGTTTTATTAGTTTTTGCTCAGTGGATAATACACAGATGTACCACTGTTTTATTAGTGTTTGCTCACTGGATAATACACAGATGTACCACTGTTTTATTAGTGTTTGCTCACTGGATAATACACAGATGTACCAATGTTTTATTAGTGTTTGCTCACTGGATAATACACAGATGTATCAGTGTTTTATTAGTGTTTGCTCACTGGATAATACACAGATGTACCAGTGTTTTATTAGTGTTTGCTCACTGGATAATACACAGATGTACCACTGTTTTATTAGTGTTTGCTCACTGGATAATACACAGATGTACCACTGTTTTATTAGTGTTTGCTCAGTGGATAATACACAGATGTACCACTGTTTTATTAGTGTTTGCTCAGTGGATAATACACAGATGTACCACTGTTTTATTAGTGTTTGCTCAGTGGATAATACACAGCTGTACCACTGTTTTATTAGTGTTTGCTCAGTGGATAATACACAGATGTACCACTGTTTTATTAGTGTTTGCTCACTGGATAATACACAGATGTACCACTGTTTTATTAGTGTTTGCTCAGTGGATAATACACAGATGTACCACTGTTTTATTAGTGTTTGCTCAGTGGATAATACACAGATGTACCACTGTTTTATTAGTGTTTGCTCACTGGATAATACACAGATGTACCACTGTTTTATTAGTGTTTGCTCACTGGATAATACACAGATGTACCACTGTTTTATTAGTGTTTGCTCAGTGGATAATACACAGATGTACCACTGTTTTATTAGTGTTTGCTCAGTGGATAATACACAGCTCTACCACTGTTTTATTAGTGTTTGCTCAGTGGATAATACACAGATGTACCACTGTTTTATTAGTGTTTGCTCACTGGATAATACACAGATGTACCACTGTTTTATTAGTGTTTGCTCAGTGGATAATACACAGATGTACCACTGTTTTATTAGTGTTTGCTCACTGGATAATACACAGATGTACCACTGTTTTATTAGTGTTTGCTCACTGGATAATACACAGATGTACCACTGTTTTATTAGTGTTTGCTCACTGGATAATACACAGATGTACCACTGTTTTATTAGGCCTAGATTTGGAGTTCGGCGGTAGCCGTCAAAACCAGCGTTAGAGGCTCCTAACGCTGGTTTTGGCCGCCCGCTGGTATTTGGAGTCAGTGATTAAAGGGTCTAACGCTCACTTTTCAGCCGCAACTTTTCCATACCGCAGATCCCCCTACGCCATTTGCGTAGCCTATCTTTTCAATGGGATCTTTCTAACGCTGGTATTTAGAGTCGTTTCTGAAGTGAGCGTTAGAGCTCTAACGACAAAATTCCAGCCGCCTGAAAATAGCAGGAGTTAAGAGCTTTCTGGCTAACGCCGGTTTATAAAGCTCTTAACTACTGTACCCTAAAGTACACTAACACCCATAAACTACCTATGTACCCCTAAACCGAGGTCCCCCCACATCGCCGCCACTCTATTTAAATTTTTAACCCCTAATCTGCCGACCGCCACCTACGTTATACTTATGTACCCCTAATCTGCTGCCCCTAACCCCGCCGACCCCTATATTATATTTCTTAACCCCTAACTTGCCCCCCACAACGTCGCCGCAAGCTACTTAAAATAATTAACCCCTAATCTTCCGACCGCAAATCGCCGCCACCTACGTTATCCCTATGTACCCCTAATCTGCTACCCCTAACATCGCCGACCCCTATATTATATTTATTAACCCCTAACCTGCCCCCCACAACGTCGCCGACACCTGCCTACACTTATTAACCCCTAATCTGCCGAGCGGACCTGAGCGCTACTATAATAAATGTATTAACCCCTAATCCGCCTCACTAACCCTATCATAAATAGTATTAACCCCTAATCTGCCCTCCCTAACATCGCCGACACCTAACTTCAATTATTAACCCCTAATCTGCCGACCGGAGCTCACCACTATTCTAATAAATGTATTAACCCCTAAAGCTAAGTCTAACCCTAACACTAACACCCCCCTAAGTTAAATATAATTTAAATCTAACGAAATAAATTAACTCTTATTAAATAAATTATTCCTATTTAAAGCTAAATACTTACCTGTAAAATAAATCCTAATATAGCTACAATATAAATTATAATTATATTATAGCTATTTTAGGATTAATATTTATTTTACAGGCAACTTTGTAATTATTTTAACCAGGTACAATAGCTATTAAATAGTAAAGAACTATTTAATAGTTACCTAGTTAAAATAATAACAAATTTACCTGTAAAATAAATCCTAACCTAATTTATAATTAAAACTAACACTACCCTATCAATAAAATAATTAAATAAACTACCTACAATTACCTACAATTAACCTAACACTACACTATCAATAAATTAATTAAACACAATTCCTACAAATAAATACAATTAAATAAACTATCTAAAGTACAAAAAATAAAAGAGAACTAAGTTACAGAAAATAAAAAAATATTTACAAACATAAGAAAAATATTACAACAATTTTAAACTAATTACACCTACTCTAAGCCCCCTAATAAAATAACAAAGCCCCCCAAAATAAAAAATTCCCTACCCTATTCTAAATTAAAAAAGTTACAAGCTCTTTTACCTTACTAGCCCTGAACAGGGCCCTTTGCGGGGCATGCCCCAAGAATTTCAGCTCTTTTGCCTGTAAAAAAAAACATACAATACCCCCCCCCCAACATTACAACCCACCACCCACATACCCCTAATCTAACCCAAACCCCCTTAAAGAAACCTAACACTAAGCCCCTGAAGATCTTCCTACCTTGTCTTCACCATACCAGGTTCATCGATCCGTCCTGGCTCCAACATCTTCATCCAACCCAAGCGGGGGTTGGCGATCCATAATCCGGTCCAGAAGAGGCTCCAAAGTCTTCCTCCTATCCGGCAAGAAGAGGACATCCGGACCGGCAAACATCTTCTCCAAGCGGCATCTTCGATCTTCTTCCATCCGGAGCGAAGCGGCAGGATCCTGAAGACATCCAGCGCGGAACATCCATCCGGACCGACGACTGAACGAAGAATGACTGTTCCTTTAAGGGACGTCATCCAAGATGGCGTTCCTTTGAATTCCGATTGGCTGATAGGATTCTATCAGCCAATCGGAATTAAGGTAGGAATTTTCTGATTGGCTGATGGAATCAGCCAATCAGAATCAAGTTCAATCCGATTGGCTGATCCAATCAGCCAATCAGATTGAGCTCGCATTCTATTGGCTGTTCCGATCAGCCAATAGAATGCGAGCTCAATCTGATTGGCTGATTGGATCGGCCAATCGGATTGAACTAGATTCTGATTGGCTGATTCCATCAGCCAATCAGAAAATTCCTACCTTAATTCCGATTGGCTGATAGAATCCTATCAGCCAATCGGAATTCGAGGGACGCCATCTTGGATGACGTCCCTTAAAGGAACAGTCATTCGTCGTTCAGTCGTCGGTCCGGATGGATGTTCCGCGCTGGATGTCTTCAGGATCCTGCCGCTTCGCTCCGGATGGAAGAAGATCGAAGATGCCGCTTGGAGAAGATGTTTGCCGGTCCGGATGTCCTCTTCTTGCCGGATAGGAGGAAGACTTTGGAGCCTCTTCTGGACCGGATTATGGATCGCCAACCCCCGCTTGGGTTGGATGAAGATGTTGGAGCCAGGACGGATCGGTGAACCTGGTATGGTGAAGACAAGGTAGGAAGATCTTCAGGGGCTTAGTGTTAGGTTTCTTTAAGGGGGTTTGGGTTAGATTAGGGGTATGTGGATGGTGGGTTGTAATGTTGGGGGGGGGTATTGTATGTTTTTTTTTACAGGCAAAAGAGCTGAAATTCTTGGGGCATGCCCCGCAAAGGGCCCTGTTCAGGGCTGGTAAGGTAAAAGAGCTTGTAACTTTTTTAATTTAGAATAGGGTAGGGAATTTTTTATTTTGGGGGGCTTTGTTATTTTATTAGGGGGCTTAGAGTAGGTGTAATTAGTTTAAAATTGTTGTAATATTTTTCTTATGTTTGTAAATATTTTTTTATTTTCTGTAACTTAGTTCTTTTTTATTTTTTGTACTTTAGATAGTTTATTTAATTGTATTTATTTGTAGGAATTGTGTTTAATTAATTTATTGATAGTGTAGTGTTAGGTTAATTGTAGGTAATTGTAGGTAGTTTATTTAATTATTTTATTGATAGGGTAGTGTTAGTTTTAATTATAACTTAGGTTAGGATTTATTTTACAGGTAAATTTGTTATTATTTTAACTAGGTAACTATTAAATAGTTCTTAACTATTTAATAGCTATTGTACCTGGTTAAAATAATTACAAAGTTGCCTGTAAAATAAATATTAATCCTAAAATAGCTATAATATAATTATAATTTATATTGTAGCTATATTAGGATTTATTTTACAGGTAAGTATTTAGCTTTAAATAGGAATAATTTATTTAATAAGAGTTAATTTATTTCGTTAGATTTAAATTATATTTAACTTAGGGGGGTGTTAGTGTTAGGGTTAGACTTAGCTTTAGGGGTTAATCCATTTATTAGAATAGTGGTGAGCTCCGGTCGGCAGATTAGGGGTTAATAATTGAAGTTAGGTGTCGGCGATGTTAGGGAGGGCAGATTAGGGGTTAATACTATTTATGATAGGGTTAGTGAGGCGGATTAGGGGTTAATACATTTATTATAGTAGCGCTCAGGTCCGCTCGGCAGATTAGGGGTTAATAAGTGTAGGCAGGTGTCGGCGACGTTGTGGGGGGCAGGTTAGGGGTTAATAAATATAATATAGGGGTCGGCGGTGTTAGGGGTAGCAGATTAGGGGTACATAGGGATAACGTAGGTGGCGGCGGTTTACGGAGCGGCAGATTAGGGGTTTAAAAAAATATGCAGGGGTCAGCGATAGCGGGGGCGGCAGATTAGGGGTTAATAAGTGTAAGGTTAGGGGTGTTTAGACTCGGGGTACATGTTAGAGTGTTAGGTGCAGACGTAGGAAGTGTTTCCCCATAGGAAACAATGGGGCTGCGTTAGGAGCTGAACGCTGCTTTTTTGCAGGTGTTAGGTTTTTTTTCAGCTCAAACAGCCCCATTGTTTCCTATGGGGGAATCGTGCACGAGCACGTTTTTGAGGCCGGCCGCGTCCGTAAGCAACTCTGGTATCGAGAGTTGCATTTGCGGTAAAAATGCTCTACGCTCCTTTTTTGGAGCCTAACGCAGCATTTGATTAAACTCTCGATACCAGAGTTAAATTTATGGTGCGGCCAGAAAAAAGCCCGCGGAGCGTTAGCAGCCCTTTTACCGCCGAACTCCAAATCTAGGCCTTAGTGTTTGCTCACTGGATAATACACAGATGTACCACTGTTTTATTAGTGTTTGCTCACTGGATAATACACAGATGTACCACTGTTTTATTAGTGTTTGCTCACTGGATAATACACAGATGTACCACTGTTTTATTAGTGTTTGCTCACTGGATAATACACAGATGTACCACTGTTTTATTAGTGTTTGCTCAGTGGATAATACACAGATGTACCTCTGTTTTATTAGTGTTTGCTCCGTGGATAATACACAGCTGTATCACTGTTTTATTAGTGTTTGCTCACTGGATAATACACAGCTGTACCACTGTTTTATTAGTGTTTGCTCACTGGATAATACACAGATGTACCACTGTTTTATTAGTGTTTGCTCACTGGATAATGCACAGATGTACCACTGTTTTATTAGTGTTTGCTCAGTGGATAATACACAGATGTACCACTGTTTTATTAGTGTTTGCTCACTGGATAATACACAGATGTACCACTGTTTTATTAGTGTTTGCTCACTGGATAATACACAGATGTACCATTGTTTAATTAGTGTTTGCTCACTGGATAATACACAGATGTACCACTGTTTTATTAGTGTTTGCTCACTGGATAATGCACAGATGTACCACTGTTTTATTAGTGTTTGCTCAGTGGATAATACACAGATGTACCACTGTTTTATTAGTGTTTGCTCACTGGATAATACACAGATGTACCACTGTTTTATTAGTGTTTGCTCACTGGATAATACACAGATGTACCATTGTTTAATTAGTGTTTGCTCACTGGATAATACACAGATGTACCACTGTTTTATTAGTGTTTGCTCACTGGATAATGCACAGATGTACCACTGTTTTATTAGTGTTTGCTCACTGGATAATACACAGATGTACCACTGTTTTATTAGTGTTTGCTCACTGGATAATACACAGATGTACCAGTGTTTTATTAGTGTTTGCTCAGTGGAAAAAACACAGATGTACCACTGTTTTATTAGTGTTTGCTCAGTGGATAATACACAGATGTACCACTGTTTTATTAGTGTTTGCTCAGTGGATAATACACAGATGTACCACTGTTTTATTAGTGTTTGCTCACTGGATAATACACAGATGTACCACTGTTTTATTAGTGTTTGCTCACTGGATAATACACAGATGTACCACTGTTTTATTAGTGTTTGCTCAGTGGATAATACACAGATGTACCAGTGTTTTATTAGTGTTTGCTCACTGGATAATACACAGATGTACCACTGTTTTATTAGTGTTTGCTCACTGGATAATACACAGATGTACCAGTGTTTTATTAGTGTTTGCTCACTGGATAATACACAGATGTACCACTGTTTTATTAGTGTTTGCTCAGTGGATAATACACAGATGTACCACTGTTTTATTAGTGTTTGCTCAGTGGATAATACACAGATGTGCCACTGTTTTATTAGTGTTTGCTCACTGGATAATACACAGATGTGCCACTGTTTTATTAGTGTTTGCTCAGTGAATAATACACAGATGTACCACTGTTTTATTAGTGTTTGCTCACTGGATAATACACAGCTGTACCACTTTTTTATTAGTGTTTGCTCACTGGATAATACACAGCTGTACCACTGTTTTATTAGTGTTTGGTCACTGGATAATACACAGCTGTACCACTGTTTTATTAGTGTTTGCTCAGTGGATAATACACAGATGTACCACTGTTTTATTAGTGTTTGCTCAGTGGATAATACACAGATGTACCACTGTTTTATTAGTGTTTGCTCAGTGGATAATACACAGCTGTACCACAGTTTTATTAGTTTTTGCTCAGTGGATAATACACAGATGTACCACTGTTTTATTAGTGTTTGCTCACTGGATAATACACAGATGTACCACTGTTTTATTAGTGTTTGCTCACTGGATAATACACAGATGTACCAATGTTTTATTAGTGTTTGCTCACTGGATAATACACAGATGTATCAGTGTTTTATTAGTGTTTGCTCACTGCATAATACACAGATGTACCAGTGTTTTATTAGTGTTTGCTCACTGGATAATACACAGATGTACCACTGTTTTATTAGTGTTTGCTCACTGGATAATACACAGATGTACCACTGTTTTATTAGTGTTTGCTCAGTGGATAATACACAGATGTACCACTGTTTTATTAGTGTTTGCTCAGTGGATAATACACAGATGTACCACTGTTTTATTAGTGTTTGCTCAGTGGATAATACACAGATGTACCACTGTTTTATTAGTGTTTGCTCACTGGATAATACACAGATGTACCACTGTTTTATTAGTGTTTGCTCACTGGATAATACACAGATGTACCACTGTTTTATTAGTGTTTGCTCACTGGATAATACACAGATGTACCAGTGTTTTATTAGTGTTTGCTCACTGGATAATACACAGATGTACCACTGTTTTATTAGTGTTTGCTCACTGGATAATACACAGATGTACCACTGTTTTATTAGTGTTTGCTCACTGGATAATACACAGATGTACCACTGTTTTATTAGTGTTTGCTCACTGGATAATACACAGATGTACCACTGTTTTATTAGTGTTTGCTCACTGGATAATACACAGATGTACCACTGTTTTATTAGTGTTTGCTCACTGGATAATACACAGATGTACCACTGTTTTATTAGTGTTTGCTCACTGGATAATACACAGATGTACCACTGTTTTATTAGTGTTTGCTCACTGGATAATACACAGATGTACCACTGTTTTATTAGTGTTTGCTCACTGGATAATACACAGATGTACCACTGTTTTATTAGTGTTTGCTCACTGGATAATACACAGATGTACCACTGTTTTATTAGTGTTTGCTCAGTGGATAATACACAGATGTACCAGTGTTTTATTAGTGTTTGCTCACTGGATAATACACAGATGTACCAGTGTTTTATTAGTGTTTGCTCACTGGATAATACACAGATGTACCACTGTTTTATTAGTGTTTGCTCACTGTATAATACACAGATGTACCACTGTTTTATTAGTGTTTGCTCAGTGGATAATACACAGCTGTACCACAGTTTTATTAGTTTTTGCTCAGTGGATAATACACAGATGTACCACTGTTTTATTAGTGTTTGCTCACTGGATAATACACAGATGTACCACTGTTTTATTAGTGTTTGCTCACTGGATAATACACAGATGTACCACTGTTTTATTAGTGTTTGCTCACTGGATAATACACAGATGTACCAGTGTTTTATTAGTGTTTGCTCACTGGATAATACACAGATGTACCAGTGTTTTATTAGTGTTTGCTCACTGGATAATACACAGATGTACCACTGTTTTATTAGTGTTTGCTCACTGGATAATACACAGATGTACCATTGTTTTATTAGTGTTTGCTCACTGGATAATACACAGATGTACCACTGTTTTATTAGTGTTTGCTCACTGGATAATACACAGATGTACCACTGTTTTATTAGTGTTTGCTCACTGGATAATACACAGATGTACCACTGTTTTATTAGTGTTTGCTCACTGGATAATACACAGATGTACCACTGTTTTATTAGTGTTTGCTCACTGGATAATACACAGCTGTACCACTGTTTTATTAGTGTTTGCTCAGTGGATAATACACAGATGTACCACTGTTTTATTAGTGTTTGCTCACTGGATAATACACAGATGTACCACTGTTTTATTAGTGTTTGCTCACTGGATAATACACAGATGTACCACTGTTTTATTAGTGTTTGCTCACTGGATAATACACAGATGTACCAGTGTTTTATTAGTGTTTGCTCACTGGATAATACACAGATGTACCACTGTTTTATTAGTGTTTGCTCACTGGATAATACACAGATGTACCACTGTTTTATTAGTGTTTGCTCACTGGATAATACACAGATGTACCACTGTTTTATTAGTGTTTGCTCAGTGGATAATACACAGATGTACCACTGTTTTATTAGTGTGTGCTCAGTGGATAATACACAGCTGTACCACAGTTTTATTAGTTTTTGCTCAGTGGATAATACACAGATGTACCACTGTTTTATTAGTGTTTGCTCACTGGATAATACACAGATGTACCACTGTTTTATTAGTGTTTGCTCACTGGATAATACACAGATGTACCACTGTTTTATTAGTGTTTGCTCACTGGATAATACACAGATGTACCAGTGTTTTATTAGTGTTTGCTCACTGGATAATACACAGATGTACCAGTGTTTTATTAGTGTTTGCTCACTGGATAATACACAGATGTACCACTGTTTTATTAGTGTTTGCTCACTGGATAATACACAGATGTACCACTGTTTTATTAGTGTTTGCTCAGTGGATAATACACAGATGTACCACTGTTTTATTAGTGTTTGCTCAGTGGATAATACACAGATGTACCACTGTTTTATTAGTGTTTGCTCAGTGGATAATACACAGCTGTACCACTGTTTTAAGTCGGAAAATATCAAAGCGCCAGCGAACCGGCTGGGTTCAGAATGTAAAACCAATTCCTTCACAATATGGGTTAAAACAAATAATTTATTACAGATTAAAAAACAATTTTACAAAACATAAATTCTTTACAATACTTCTGAGATAGCTTTGAAGATATAAAACATTCGTATCTAAACTTAATGTTTATGTGATGGACAGAGTGGATTGATTACGAATCCACACAGTATTTGACAATGGATAAAAATACAAGTACAAATGTAAAAAACCTCAATGACTGAAACATTCAGATTATACTTCTTCTGAGATAGCTTTGAGGATTTCAAACATTTGTATCTAAACTTTATGCATATGTGATAAACAGAGTGGATTGATTACAAATCCACACAGTTTTTTACAATAATAAAAATACAAGTACAAATGTAAAAACCTCAATGCCTGAAATATTCAGTTATACTTCTTAGGAAATCCTTTGATCGATAACTTAAAAACTTGCAAAATGCTGAATATAAAAATATTAATAAAATATTCTAGAAACAGACCTTAAGTAGTGTTACTAGCTTTATCAATTCGACCGGATAGGTATATATCACAAAGAATATAGAGGTACAGGCTGATCTTTTAGTAGCGCTACCCACTGTAATTGTCAGATCAATCTGCAATAATATTCAGAGTGATTACAGGATTTGTATAAGAATGGTAAAGATATATGTCACTGTTAACTTCTAAATGTGTTTGTATAGTGTTTGTTAGACACTTTTACCGGGTCCCTTGGGTTGTATGTGACCAGAGTGGAACCGATCAACTGCTCCTATAAAGGATCAGTGACCGTTTCCGCTAGCGGAGAGAATAGAGGATGCGTGTTCTGTTTCAGGTGATTCTGTGACAGGTAAATGTGAATTTTCAAATATACAAAGAAACCTTATAACACAATAAAAACAATAAAAAACTTCAAAATATGCAGTACAGACTTCAAAAAGTGTAAATATCAAATCGGTGTTTCCGTGATGGGTGCAGAAATATTCCAATATGTGTTCCAATTTAAACCTCAATTGTCACTAGTGACCAACATGATTGCAACCGCCAAAGATTGTTTACAATACAAAAAATATAAATAAAAAAGTCAAAAATCGAAAAAATATATAAAAGTCAAAAATCGAAAAAATAAAAATGTGTAACCAAAAACAACTTTTGTTGAAAGTCAGAGTTTATGTGTTTCCCAATGTGGGTAATTCCTGTCTTCTATGTGCTTTATCAGTCTATATGGGATATATAGTTGCCTGCAGTGGAGTATGGGCTTCAGCGTCAATAGACTATTTTCAGCTCCAGCGTCACTCAGGTTATTACTTCCTTCTGCCAAAAGAAATAATAATAGTGCAGATTGTTTTTCTAATAGATAAATAATTGGAATGCTACTCACCAGTCGACGCGTTTCGGTCCAACATAGACCTTTTTCAAGACTGGTTTAATGTTAATCTAAGGGTCTTTAAATACCCTTTCCAATAATGCCCGTATGTTGATCCCGGAATTGGTTTCCTTAGTGGTTCCGGGTCAAACGGCTTATACTGTTAATTCGTTTTTACGATCTTATCTGCTTGTGTTATATTTTGCCATAGTTTTCAGATTTTATTAGCACTTTATACAATTCGATTGTTCCTATGGCTTTAGATGTATTAGTCCGATATTTCTCTGATCTTATTGGTTAGCGCTTTGCTCCCTTCTGATTCGCTCAGACTTTAGAGGTGTGTAAGGGATGTTGAACCTTATTGGTTCATTGTTCTGTATGAGAAGGTATATGCGTTATGTTTAGCCGATATTCCCCTAATCTTATTGGTTAGCGCTTTGCTCCTTTCTAATTGGCTCAAACTTTGGAGGTGTGTGAAGTGTGTTGAACCTTATTGGTTCATTGTTCTGTATGAGACGTGTGTACGTTGTGTTTAGCCTTGTTGGCTCATAATTCTAGAGAAAAATAGTTCTTTAGAGTATTTGTAGTTTTGTGTATAGGAGTACTATTTATTTATATTCCCGATTCCATTCTTATTGTAACAACAGCTTTCGATTTAGTCTAGTCTTGCGTTACTGCAATTGCGCATATTTTGTTCAATATTCTCATGTAGTTATATGCTATTCGTGGTGTTATATTGATTTCCACCATTTCAAATGTTACTTTAAATGGGTCGGTTATATGTCCTAATTGTGACATTATCAGTTTGATGAACTGTGATGTTAATCATCAGTTTGATGTTTTGTATTTCCTCTATATGATTACTATATATTTCTCCTTTTTTACATTTTGTAGATGTTAGGATCGTTAGTACCTGCCTGCCTAATATGTACTTTGTTATTTGAGGACCGGGGGGGAAGGGATATATAGCTTTCTGATTTTCTATGTTATTTGGGGACAAAAGGGGAACAGATTTGTAGCTTTCTGGTTGCTTTTACACGATCGTAATTCTTAATTTGTATTACACTTTGTGATTATTTCTATCACTAATCTTAGCCTTTATTAATTTTTATTAATTCTATTAAATTCATTGCTATTCTTGAAATTTGATTTCCATTAAGAACCCATTGCCAGAGTAGATGACCAAATTAATGGTTATTTTAACCTTCAGATAAATTAAAAAGTTTTTGGGTCAAGTCAAATTCAAGTTTAAAGATTCAGTATTATAATTTGACATATTTTCCGATTTTTCAGGGGATCCAATTTTCTTCTGTTTTCTAAGGATAATATAGGGATATTTGAATACACATGTATATCAGTTTAGGGGTCGTTTTAACCTCTTTTTATATATGGACTAGTTGTTATTATTATTGCAGCCTTAGGTCTAGCTTCCATTCACTTTGATATCTCTTAGACATTAGTGGTTCATAAGGCTTATGTTAGGCCCTAAATCTTTTGTAATTAGTCAGCCTTTTGTATAGGCCATAGCTTTCGTACAGGTTTAGGTTAGTATGAACTAAATTTAGTTTCATACATTATGATATTTTATAATTGTGCTCCCAAATGTATAGACTTTTTTATATAGAGTGAGAGGAGGACTTCTGTGATGGGAGATTCTTCAGAATTATGCTTCTCTTATAAACAGGATGAGAGGAGGACTTCTATGCTCCCAAAATTGGAGACATTTAAAAAGGATGAGTGGGAAATGCAACCTTTTTACTTTCTGGTTAAACCAGACTTGCATTTTTGTCCTTTGTAATAGATTTTTTCAAAGGGGAGAATGCTTTTGTTCCAGTCAGGTCTCCACCAAGGGGAGGATGATGTTTTTCCAGTCAGGTCTCCGACAGTGGTTGTATAAACATCGTCCGGCTTTATTGGAGTATACCCTTAATATATCTTGCCAGGACTTCTTATATATTAAAGTGTTTCGTTTTGTAGAAAAAAACGGAAGTGGCTTTTATTTTTCTAATCAATATAATACGGCTACTCCGCCGTTTTCATAGCTTGGAAAGGGCCATTCTTCTTTTTCAGATTATTCCATATTTCTAGTTGGGTGGGAGGGGGTTACCATCAATTTCTTTTCTTTTTTATATTACCGGGTTTATAAATTTCTTTGGGGAGGAGGGAGGTGACATTCAACTATAGTTCTTTCAAGAGATGTGTGTCTTTTCTTATTTTGCTGAGTGGATCTGGAGAGGGAATGGTATTCTTTTTTCGGTTCTCTTAGAGGATGTGTGTCTTCTGTCTTCAGTTGTTATTCAGGAGAGGGAATACGTGTGTAGAGAGGAGATGGTGTTCATTTTCGATTCACTCAGGATATATATATATATATCTCTTCTGTCTTCAGGTGTTATTCAGGAGATGGGACAAGTCTTCCTTATTATTCAACCCCCTTGGGTGTAGACAGTCGAGGGAGAATATCCATTTAGATTCTTCAATCAGTAGTTGCTTTCCATGGTTGCCACCTCTCCAATTTTTTGCCACCTTCTTTATTCCAATATATTTTAATGCCTTAATGTCTCCACAATGTTTTTCGGAGAAGTGTCTATATAGGGCCGTCTCTTTGTTCATCTTCTCGATGCACAGAAGATGTTCCCTTATTCTTTCCTTTAAAGGTCTAGACGTCTGTCCTACATACTGTAAGCCACATGGGCATTGTAGTATGTACACCACATTCCTGTCCTGACATCGAATGAGGTCTTTTATCTTAAAGTTTTCAGAGCTGTTGTTGGATTGGAATTCGGCGGTCTTAATTCCATTTTTACACGCCTTGCATGTATGGCAAGGAAAAAAACCTCTTACTGTTTTTCCAAATGTATCTTTCACTTCCGATGGTTTTTTCTTTTGTACACTTGGAGCGAGTTTACTTTTTAAGTTTTTAGTTCTTCTATATACGAATTTTGGTTTTCGTGGTAGTTTTTCTCCAAGAACCTCGTCGTCCATAAGTATATTCCAATGTTTGTGAAAGATTTCTTCAATGATTTTACTGTTTTCGCTATATTCAGTAATTACTGGCACATTTATAGCTTCGTCGTTGCCAATTCTGTCGACCTTGTTTTTATATTTGGTCAATTCCTTCCTCTCGATGTCTCTGATTTCTTCTATCTTTTGGTCTAGAAGTTCCTCCTTATACCCTCTCTCCAGGAATTTGGTTTTTATAGTTTGTGCTTGTTCCTCCCATTTCTGGGGATCCGAGCAATTCTTCCTCATCCTCAGGAATTGCCCTTTCGGAATGTTATTCTTCCAATTTCTGTGGTGACAACTAGTCTGGTGGACGTAGTTATTACTGTCCACCTTTTTGAAGTATGTTGATGTTTCGATGGCACCTTCCTTTACCTCTATATTTAGATCCAGGTATGTCAGTGATGTCCGGCTCCACTCGTATGTGAAATGCAGGTTGGCTTCATTTTGGTTCATGACATTGATGGTGTGTTCCAGGTCTTCTTGAGATCCTTTCCAGATCAGTATGATATCATCTATGTAACGGCGATAGAGGACCAGGTCCGCGCTCGCTGGGCATGATTCCCAGAAGATTTCCTCCCACTTCGCCATATATAAATTGGCGTAGCTGGGCGCGAACCTGGTCCCCATCGCCGTCCCACATATCTGTCGGTAGAATTTGCCATCATTACAAAAAAAGTTATGGTGTAGGATATAGTAGTAAAATTTCACTGCTTTCAGCCCTTCCTCATGGGGTATGCTCGTATATAGAGCCGTCACATCGCATGTGGCCAGAATAAAGTCCTCTTCCCATTTGATGTCTTCAAGAAGATTTAATATTTCCGTAGAGTCCCTCAAGTAGGATGGACGTTCTCTCACATATTTTTGTAAGTGGTGGTCCACATACTCGGACAAATTGCTGCTTAATGACCCAATCCCCGATATGATGGGTCTCCCGGGGGGGTTCTCCAGATCTTTATGTATTTTCGGAAGATGGTATATTATTGGAGTCCTTGGGTATTGTACATTGATATAATTGTACTCTCTGTCATTCAGAATATTGTTTTCACTTGCTTCTTTAAGGAGATCCATCAGTTTCTTTTTATATATCTCAGTGGGATTCTCTTTTAGTTTCTGATATGTATTTTCATCTCCCAGGATCCTCTCTGTCTCCATGTCATATTTCATTCTGTCCATGACCACAATTCCACCACCCTTATCCGCGGGCTTAATGGTGAGGTTTTGGTTCTGTTCTAGTTGGTTTATTATTTTAAATTGTTTCCCAGACAGATTTTTCTTTCTCAAACTTAGCTTCTTTGGGTCAAGATCCCGTATTTCCCGGCAGACCACTGTCTCAAATGTCTCTAATGTTGTCCCTTTATGGCTTATGGGGTAAAATGTCGATTTTGGCTTTAAGTTGGTATGTTTATAACCATCATCTTGTGGCATAGAGCTGTATTCCTTATATCCGGTGGCTGTCCTCTCAAGAGAAGATTTCAGAAAGAATCTTTTCAGAGTCAGCTTTCTGATGAACTCTTTAGTGTTCACAAAGGTGGTGAACTTGTCCAGACTTCTAGAGGGTGCAAATGACAACCCTAGTTTCAAAATGGATTTCTCCTCCTTATTTAGTTGATAAGAACTTAGATTGAATATCCCCTCATTGTTCGATTTTTCTTCTGCTTCATCATGTATTTCTTTTTTGCTGTTGTTCCTTTTTATCTTGATGCCTCCCCTTTTTCCTCTGTGGGTTTTGTTTTTGCCCTGGATATGGGTTGGTGCCCTTTCCCCTCTTTGTGGTTTAAAAGGTTCACCTCTAAAAAAGATGAAGAAGAGTGAGATAGTTCTAGATTTGGCAGTGCTAGATTTCCGGTTCCATTCGCCATCCTAGTTTTTCCTTCAGGCCTTTCATCCCTCTTTATTTCATTTTGTCTCGTATTCTCAGGTTCTTCCCTTGATCTCTTTTGTTCCTTTTTATGTCCTGGTGTATCATATACATCTCTTCTTTCATAGTTGTAATTTCGGTCAGAGGCTTCTCTTCTTTCCTCATTCCGTCTTTGTTGAAGATGTCCTCTTTCTCGGTACATCTGTCTATCTTGGATTTTTCGGTTCGTCCAGTCTCTCTCGGAATTGTTCCAATTGTTCCAGTTGCTATGGGTATTCCTCCTCGTATTTTCGAAATTTCGTTCTCTTCCCCTTCTATGTTCATAATTCCATTCTCTTTCTTTCTCTTCATAAGGGTTCATTATATATCCCCTTCTTCCTCTCCTTTCCTCAAAATGGTAATTGTTCCTTCTTGAGTGGATATATGGCTCTTCATCATAGTAATCCCTCCTCCTTCGGTTGTTTCGCGGTCCTTCATACGTCCTTATATTATATCTATTATCAGTATAGTACCCTCCAAAGTTTCTATGTCCTTGTTCATATTGTCGGTTCCCATATCCACGTCTTTGGTCACTGTGACTCAGTCTTCGTTCTTTGTTTGTCTTATCTTTATAACTGTCTCTCATGTGGGGGGTATATTGTTGTGTCTCAGAACGTTTCGAATTGGATTCCTCTTTGGGCGTTCTTTTATGTGTAACCGCTGTCCATACCTTAGATTCATTATCATCATCTCTGTTGGGTGCATTTTCATCATTCTCTTTAGTTTGTAGATTTTCTTCATCCTTTTTCTTTTCTATTTCCCTAATTAGTTTTTTAGTTTTCCTTTTAATAATATCCTCCTTTATTTTACTCACTTTCTTAACTAAAGACTCTTTCTTTTCTGTAATCTCCTCGCCCTCTGGCCCCGGATTTTCCAGATTTAGAATGATTAGTTCATTATCTTTTATTTCTGAGTCTATCCTTGTGACTTGTGTTTCCCTATATTCTATAATCAGTTGTATTAGTTTTTTTGAAGTCTCTATCAATACTTCCTTCCACTTTTCTGTTATAGTGTCTGAAAGTGGGAATGTACAATCTTTGTGTATTAACAGACCCTTTGGGACAATCCCTAATTCCAAACATTTTTTCAGGAATGATATTTCTCCTTTGTATTTTACTTCAGAGATGAGTAATTTTTCTAATTCCCTGAAGATTAATTGTATGTCTAAAATTTCTTCTTCTTCCTCAATATGTTGATTCCCCCTTTCTATATTATCAATAGTGATATTAATATGTTGTCTCAAACTTTGAAAAGACTCCATTTTTACCCTTACAATTTGATTCTCAGTAGTGGCTGCTTAGTGGGCCTAGGATATAATAGATACAGAGAGAAGAGATCACTTAGCGCCTACTACTAATTTTGCCCTTGGCTTTGATAGGTGACCCCTAGTGGTCTGGTAAGTTATGAGAAAAGTCGGAAAATATCAAAGCGCCAGCGAACCGGCTGGGTTCAGAATGTAAAACCAATTCCTTCACAATATGGGTTAAAACAAATAATTTATTACAGATTAAAAAACAATTTTACAAAACATAAATTCTTTACAATACTTCTGAGATAGCTTTGAAGATATAAAACATTCGTATCTAAACTTAATGTTTATGTGATGGACAGAGTGGATTGATTACGAATCCACACAGTATTTGACAATGGATAAAAATACAAATGTAAAAAACCTCAATGACTGAAACATTCAGATTATACTTCTTCTGAGATAGTTTTGAGGATTTCAAACATTCGTATCTAAACTTTATGCATATGTGATAAACAGAGTGGATTGATTACAAATCCACACAGTTTTTTACAATTATAAAAATACAAGTACAAATGTAAAAACCTCAATGCCTGAAATATTCAGTTATACTTCTTAGGAAATCCTTTGATCGATAACTTAAAAACTTGCAAAATGCTGAATATAAAAATATTAATAAAATATTCTAGAAACAGACCTTAAGTAGTGTTACTAGCTTTATCAATTCGACCGGATAGGTATATATCACAAAGAATATAGAGGTACAGGCTGATCTTTTAGTAGCGCTACCCACTGTAATTGTCAGATCAATCTGCAATAATATTCAGAGTGATTACAGGATTTGTATAAGAATGGTAAAGATATATGTCACTGTTAACTTCTAAATGTGTTTGTATAGTGTTTGTTAGACACTTTTACCGGGTCCCTTGGGTTGTATGTGACCAGAGTGGAACCGATCAACTGCTCCTATAAAGGATCAGTGACCGTTTCCGCTAGCGGAGAGAATAGAGGATGCGTGTTCTGTTTCAGGTGATTCTGTGACAGGTAAATGTGAATTTTCAAATATACAAAGAAACCTTATAACACAATAAAAACAATAAAAAAACTTCAAAATATGCAGTACAGACTTCAAAAAGTGTAAATATCAAATCGGTGTTTCCGTGATGGGTGCAGAAATATTCCAATATGTGTTCCAATTTAAACCTCAATTGTCACTAGTGACCAACATGATTGCAACCACCAAAGATTGTTTACAATACAAAAAATATAAATAAAAAAGTCAAAAATCGAAAAAATATATAAAAGTCAAAAATCGAAAAAATAAAAATGTGTAACCAAAAACTCCAATAATATACCATCTTCCGAAAATACATAAAGATCTGGAGAACCCCCCCGGGAGACCCATCATATCGGGGATTGGGTCATTAAGCAGCAATTTGTCCGAGTATGTGGACCACCACTTACAAAAATATGTGAGAGAACGTCCATCCTACTTGAGGGACTCTACGGAAATATTAAATCTTCTTGAAGACATCAAATGGGAAGAGGACTTTATTCTGGCCACATGCGATGTGACGGCTCTATATACGAGCATACCCCATGAGGAAGGGCTGAAAGCAGTGAAATTTTATCTTGAGAGAGACGAAGAAATACCATCCAGACAATGTGACTTCATATTGGACAGCATCTACTATATCCTACACCATAACTTTTTTTGTAATGATGGCAAATTCTACCGACAGATATGTGGGACGGCGATGGGGACCAGGTTCGCGCCCAGCTACGCCAATTTATATATGGCGAAGTGGGAGGAAATCTTCTGGGAATCATGCCCAGCGAGCGCGGACCTGGTCCTCTATCGCCGTTACATAGATGATATCATACTGATCTGGAAAGGATCTCAAGAAGACCTGGAACACACCATCAATGTCATGAACCAAAATGAAGCCAACCTGCATTTCACATACGAGTGGAGCCGGACATCACTGACATACCTGGATCTAAATATAGAGGTAAAGGAAGGTGCCATCGAAACATCAACATACTTCAAAAAGGTGGACAGTAATAACTACGTCCACCAGACTAGTTGTCACCACAGAAATTGGAAGAATAACATTCCGAAAGGGCAATTCCTGAGGATGAGGAAGAATTGCTCGGATCCCCAGAAATGGGAGGAACAAGCACAAACTATAAAAACCAAATTCCTGGAGAGAGGGTATAAGGAGGAACTTCTAGACCAAAAGATAGAAGAAATCAGAGACATCGAGAGGAAGGAATTGACCAAATATAAAAACAAGGTCGACAGAATTGGCAACGACGAAGCTATAAATGTGCCAGTAATTACTGAATATAGCGAAAACAGTAAAATCATTGAAGAAATCTTTCGCAAACATTGGAATATACTTATGGACGACGAGGTTCTTGGAGAAAAACTACCACGAAAACCAAAATTCGTATATAGAAGAACTAAAAACTTAAAAAGTAAACTCGCTCCAAGTGTACAAAAGAAAAAACCATCGGAAGTGAAAGATACATTTGGAAAAACAGTAAGAGGTTTTTTTCCTTGCCATACATGCAAGGCGTGTAAAAATGGAATTAAGACCGCCGAATTCCAATCCAACAACAGCTCTGAAAACTTTAAGATAAAAGACCTCATTCGATGTCAGGACAGGAATGTGGTGTACATACTACAATGCCCATGTGGCTTACAGTATGTAGGACAGACGTCTAGACCTTTAAAGGAAAGAATAAGGGAACATCTTCTGTGCATCGAGAAGATGAACAAAGAGACGGCCCTATATAGACACTTCTCCGAAAAACATTGTGGAGACATTAAGGCATTAAAATATATTGGAATAAAGAAGGTGGCAAAAAATTGGAGAGGTGGCAACCATGGAAAGCAACTACTGATTGAAGAATCTAAATGGATATTCTCCCTCGACTGTCTACACCCAAGGGGGTTGAATAATAAGGAAGACTTGTCCCATCTCCTGAATAACACCTGAAGACAGAAGAGATATATATATATATATCCTGAGTGAATCGAAAATGAACACCATCTCCTCTCTACACACGTATTCCCTCTCCTGAATAACAACTGAAGACAGAAGACACACATCCTCTAAGAGAACCGAAAAAAGAATACCATTCCCTCTCCAGATCCACTCAGCAAAATAAGAAAAGACACACATCTCTTGAAAGAACTATAGTTGAATGTCACCTCCCTCCTCCCCAAAGAAATTTATAAACCCGGTAATATAAAAAAGAAAAGAAATTGATGGTAACCCCCTCCCACCCAACTAGAAATATGGAATAATCTGAAAAAGAAGAATGGCCCTTTCCAAGCTATGAAAACGGCGGAGTAGCCGTATTATATTGATTAGAAAAATAAAAGCCACTTCCGTTTTTTTCTACAAAACGAAACACTTTAATATATAAGAAGTCCTGGCAAGATATATTAAGGGTATACTCCAATAAAGCCGGACGATGTTTATACAACCACTGTTGGAGACCTGACTGGAAAAACATCATCCTCCCCTTGGTGGAGACCTGACTGGAACAAAAGCATTCTCCCCTTTGAAAAAATCTATTACAAAGGACAAAAATGCAAGTCTGGTTTAACCAGAAAGTAAAAAGGTTGCATTTCCCACTCATCCTTTTTAAATGTCTCCAATTTTGGGAGCATAGAAGTCCTCCTCTCATCCTGTTTATAAGAGAAGCATAATTCTGAAGAATCTCCCATCACAGAAGTCCTCCTCTCACTCTATATAAAAAAGTCTATACATTTGGGAGCACAATTATAAAATATCATAATGTATGAAACTAAATTTAGTTCATACTAACCTAAACCTGTACGAAAGCTATGGCCTATACAAAAGGCTGACTAATTACAAAAGATTTAGGGCCTAACATAAGCCTTATGAACCACTAATGTCTAAGAGATATCAAAGTGAATGGAAGCTAGACCTAAGGCTGCAATAATAATAACAACTAGTCCATATATAAAAAGAGGTTAAAACGACCCCTAAACTGATATACATGTGTATTCAAATATCCCTATATTATCCTTAGAAAACAGAAGAAAATTGGATCCCCTGAAAAATCGGAAAATATGTCAAATTATAATACTGAATCTTTAAACTTGAATTTGACTTGACCCAAAAACTTTTTAATTTATCTGAAGGTTAAAATAACCATTAATTTGGTCATCTACTCTGGCAATGGGTTCTTAATGGAAATCAAATTTCAAGAATAGCAATGAATTTAATAGAATTAATAAAAATTAATAAAGGCTAAGATTAGTGATAGAAATAATCACAAAGTGTAATACAAATTAAGAATTACGATCGTGTAAAAGCAACCAGAAAGCTACAAATCTGTTCCCCTTTTGTCCCCAAATAACATAGAAAATCAGAAAGCTATATATCCCTTCCCCCCCGGTCCTCAAATAACAAAGTACATATTAGGCAGGCAGGTACTAACGATCCTAACATCTACAAAATGTAAAAAAGGAGAAATATATAGTAATCATATAGAGGAAATACAAAACATCAAACTGATGATTAACATCACAGTTCATCAAACTGATAATGTCACAATTAGGACATATAACCGACCCATTTAAAGTAACATTTGAAATGGTGGAAATCAATATAACACCACGAATAGCATATAACTACATGAGAATATTGAACAAAATATGCGCAATTGCAGTAACGCAAGACTAGACTAAATCGAAAGCTGTTGTTACAATAAGAATGGAATCGGGAATATAAATAAATAGTACTCCTATACACAAAACTACAAATACTCTAAAGAACTATTTTTCTCTAGAATTATGAGCCAACAAGGCTAAACACAACGTACACACGTCTCATACAGAACAATGAACCAATAAGGTTCAACACACTTCACACACCTCCAAAGTTTGAGCCAATTAGAAAGGAGCAAAGCGCTAACCAATAAGATTAGGGGAATATCGGCTAAACATAACGCATATACCTTCTCATACAGAACAATGAACCAATAAGGTTCAACATCCCTTACACACCTCTAAAGTCTGAGCGAATCAGAAGGGAGCAAAGCGCTAACCAATAAGATCAGGGAAATATCGGACTAATACATCTAAAGCCATAGGAACAATCGAATTGTATAAAGTGCTAATAAAATCTGAAAACTATGGCAAAATATAACACAAGCAGATAAGATCGTAAAAACGAATTAACAGTATAAGCCGTTTGACCCGGAACCACTAAGGAAACCAATTCCGGGATCAACATACGGGCATTATTGGAAAGGGTATTTAAAGACCCTTAGATTAACATTAAACCAGTCTTGAAAAAGGTCTATGTTGGACCGAAACGCGTCGACTGGTGAGTAGCATTCCAATTATTTATCTATTAGAAAAACAATCTGCACTATTATTATTTCTTTTGGCAGAAGGAAGTAATAACCTGAGTGACGCTGGAGCTGAAAATAGTCTATTGACGCTGAAGCCCATACTCCACTGCAGGCAACTATATATCCCATATAGACTGATAAAGCACATAGAAGACAGGAATTACCCACATTGGGAAACACATAAACTCTGACTCTGTTGTTTTTGGTTACACATTTTTATTTTTTCGATTTTTTACTTTTATATATTTTTTCGATTTTTGACTTTTTTATTTATATTTTTTGTATTGTAAACAATCTTTGGCGGTTGCAATCATGTTGGTCACTAGTGACAATTGAGGTTTAAATTGGAACACATATTGGAATATTTCTGCACCCATCACGGAAACACCGATTTGATATTTACACTTTTTGAAGTCTGTACTGCATATTTTGAAGTTTTTTATTGTTTTTATTGTGTTATAAGGTTTCTTTGTATATTTGAAAATTCACATTTACCTGTCACAGAATCACCTGAAACAGAACACGCATCCTCTATTCTCTCCGCTAGCGGAAACGGTCACTGATCCTTTATAGGAGCAGTTGATCGGTTCCACTCTGGTCACATATAACCCAAGGGACCCGGTAAAAGTGTCTAACAAACACTATACAAACACATTTAGAAGTTAACAGTGACATATATCTTTACCATTCTTATACAAATCCTGTAATCACTCTGAATATTATTGCAGATTGATCTGACAATTACAGTGGGTAGCGCTACTAAAAGATCAGCCTGTACCTCTATATTCTTTGTGATATATACCTATCCGGTCGAATTGATAAAACTAGTAACACTACTTAAGGTCTGTTTCTAGAATATTTTATTAATATTTTTATATTCAGCATTTTGCAAGTTTTTAAGTTATCGATCAAAGGATTTCCTAAGAAGTATAACTGAATATTTCAGGCATTGAGGTTTTTACATTTGTACTTGTATTTTTATAATTGTAAAAAACTGTGTGGATTTGTAATCAATCCACTCTGTTTATCACATATGCATAAAGTTTAGATACGAATGTTTGAAATCCTCAAAGCTATCTCAGAAGAAGTATAATCTGAATGTTTCAGTCATTGAGGTTTTTTACATTTGTACTTGTATTTTTATCCATTGTCAAATACTGTGTGGATTCGTAATCAATCCACTCTGTCCATCACATAAACATTAAGTTTAGATACGAATGTTTTATATCTTCAAAGCTATCTCAGAAGTATTGTAAAGAATTTATGTTTTGTAAAATTGTTTTTTAATCTGTAATAAATTATTTGTTTTAACCCATATTGTGAAGGAATTGGTTTTACATTCTGAACCCAGCCGGTTCGCTGGCGCTTTGATATTTTCCGACTTTTCTCATAACTTACCAGACCACTAGGGGTCACCTATCAAAGCCAAGGGCAAAATTAGTAGTAGGCGCTAAGTGATCTCTTCTCTCTGTACCACTGTTTTATTAGTGTTTGCTCAGTGGATAATACACAGATGTACCACTGTTTTATTAGTGTTTGCTCAGTGGATAATACACAGATGTACCACTGTTTTATTAGTGTTTGCTCACTGGATAATACACAGATGTACCACTGTTTTATTAGTGTTTGCTCACTGGATAATACACAGATGTACCACTGTTTTATTAGTGTTTGCTCACTGGATAATACACAGATGTACCACTGTTTTATTAGTGTTTGCTCACTGGATAATACACAGATGTACCACTGTTTTATTAGTGTTTGCTCACTGGATAATACACAGATGTACCACTGTTTTATTAGTGTTTGCTCACTGGATAATACACAGATGTACCACTGTTTTATTAGTGTTTGCTCACTGGATTATACACAGATGTACCACTGTTTTATTAGTGTTTGCTCACTGGATAATACACAGATGTACCACTGTTTTATTAGTGTTTGCTCACTGGATAATACACAGATGTACCAGTGTTTTATTAGTGTTTGCTCACTGGATAATACACAGATGTACCACTGTTTTATTAGTGTTTGCTCACTGGATAATACACAGATGTACCACTGTTTTATTAGTGTTTGCTCACTGGATAATACACAGATGTGCCACTGTTTTATTAGTGTTTGCTCAGTGGATAATACACAGCTGTACCACTGTTTTATTAGTGTTTGCTCAGTGGATAATACATAGATGTACCACTGTTTTATTAGTGTTTGCTCACTGGATAATACACAGATGTACCACTGTTTTATTAGTGTTTGCTCACTGGATAATACACAGATGTACCACTGTTTTATTAGTGTTTGCTCACTGGATAATACACAGATGTACCACTGTTTTATTAGTGTTTGCTCACTGGATAATACACAGATGTACCACTGTTTTATTAGTGTTTGCTCACTGGATAATACACAGATGTGCCACTGTTTTATTAGTGTTTGCTCAGTGGATAATACACAGCTGTACCACTGTTTTATTAGTGTTTGCTCAGTGGATAATACATAGATGTACCACTGTTTTATTAGTGTTTGCTCACTGGATAATACACAGATGTACCACTGTTTTATTAGACCTAGATTTGGAGTTTGGCGTTAGCCGTGAAAACCAGCGTTAGAGGCTCCTAACGCTGGTTTTAAGCTACCGCCGGTATTTGGAGTCACTCAAAATAGGGTCTAACGCTCACTTTTCAGCCGCGACTTTTCCATACCGCAGATCCCCTTACGTCAATTGCGTATCCTATCTTTTCAATGAGATTTTTCTAACTCCGGTATTTAGAGTCGTTTCTGAAGTGATAGTTAGACATCTAACGACAAAACTCCAGCCGCAGGAAAAAAGTCAGTAGTTAAGAGCTTTCTGGGCTAACGCCGGTTTATAAAGCTCTTAACTACTGTACTCTAAAGTACACTAACACCCATAAACTACCTATGTACCCCTAAACCGAGGTCCCCCCACATCGCCGACACTCGAATAAATTTTTTTAACCCCTAATCTGCCGACCGCCACCTACGTTATCCTTATGTACCCCTAATCTGCTCCCCCTAACACCGCCGACCCCTGTATTATATTTATTAACCCCTAATCTGCCCCCCTCAACGTCGCCTCCATCTGCCTACACTTATTAACCCCTAATCTGCCGACCGCAAAGCGCCGCCACCTACGTTATCCTTATGTACCCCTAATCTGCTGCCCCTAACACCGCCGACCCCTATATTATATTTATTAACCCCTAATCTGCCCCCACAACGTCGCCTCCACCTGCCTACACTTATTTACCCCTAATCTGCCGAGCGGACGGCACCGCTATTATAATAAAGTTAATAACCGCTAATCCGCATCACTAACCCTATAATAAATAGTATTAACCCCTAATCTGCCCTCCCTAACATCGCCGACACCTAACTTCAATTATTAACCCATAATCTGCCGACTGGAGCTCACCGCTACTCTGATAAATGTATTAACCCCTAAAGCTAAGTCTAACCCTAACACTAACACCCCCCTAAGTTAAATATAATTTACATCTAACGAAATTAATTAACTCTTATTAAATAAATTATTCCTATTTAAAGATAAATACTTACCTGTAAAATAAATCCTAATATAGCTACAATATAAATTATAATTATATTATAGCTATTTTAGGATTAATATTTATTTTACAGGTAACTTTGTATTTATTTTAACCATGTACAATAGCTATTAAATAGTTAAGAACTATTTAATAGCTAAAATAGTTAAAATAATTACAAAATTACCTGTAAAATAAATACTAACCTAAGTTACAATTAAACCTAACACTACACTATCAATAAATTAATTAAATAAACTACCTACAATTACCTACAATTAACCTAACACTACACTATCAATAAATTAATTAAATACAATTCCTACAAATAAATACAATTAAATAAACTAGCTAAAGTACAAAAAATAAAAAAATCGGAACAGCCAATAGAATGCAAGCTCAATCTGATTGGCTGATTGGATCAGCCAATCGGATTGAACTTGAATCTGATTGGCTGATTCCATCAGCCAATCAGAATATTCCTACCTTAATTCCGATTGGCTGATAGAATCCTATCAGCCAATCTGAATTCGAGGGACGCCATCTTGGATGACGTCCCTTAAAGGAACCGTCATTCTTCAGTTGGACGTCGCCGGAAGAAGATGAGTCCGCGGTGGAGGTCTTCAGGATGGAGCCGGTCGTCATCGGATGAAGATAGAAGATGCCGCTTGGATCAAGATGGTTGCCGGTCCGGATCGCCTCTTCTTCCCGGATAGGATGAAGACTTTGGAGCCTCTTCTGGACCTCTTCAGCCACCGGATGATGGATCGCCAACCCCCGCTTGGGTTGGATGAAGATTTTGGAGCCAGGATGGATCGGTGATACCTGGTGAGGTGAAGACAAGGTAGGATGATCTTCAGGGGCTTAGTGTTAGGTTTATTTAAGGGGGGTTTGGGTTAGATTAGGGGTATGTGGGTGGTGGGTTGTAATGTTGGGGGGGGTATTGTATGGTTTTTTTTTACAGGCAAAAGAGCTGAACTTCTTGGGGCATGCCCCGCAAAGGGCCCTGTTCAGGGCTGGTAAGGTAAAAGAGCTTTTAACTTTAGTAATTTAGAATAGGGTAGGGCATTTTTTATTTTGGGGGGCTTTGTTGTTTTATTAGGGGGCTTAGAGTAGGTGTAATTAGTTTAAAATTGTTGTAATATTTTTCTTATGTTTGTAGATATTTTTTTATTTTTTGTAACTTAGTTCTTTTTTATTTTTTGTACTTTAGTTAGTTTATTTCATTGTAGTTATTTGTAGATATTGTATTTAATTAATGTATTGATAGTGTAGTGTTAGGTTTAATTGTAGGTAATTGTATGTATTTTATTTAATTAATTTAATGATAGTATAGTGTTAGGTTTAATTGTAACTTAGGATAGGATTTATTTTACAGGTAATTTTGTAATTATTTTAACTAGGTAACTATTAAATAGTTCTTAACTATTTAATAGCTATTGTACCTGGTTAAAATAATTACAAAGTTGCCTGTAAAATAAATATTAATCCTAAAATAGCTACAATGTAATTATAATTTATATTGTAGCTATATTAGGGTTTATTTTACAGGTAAGTATTTAGCTTTAAATAGGAATAATTTATTTAATAAGAGTTAATTAATTTCGTTAGATTAAAATTATATTTAATTTAGGGGGGTGTTAGTGTTAGGGTTAGACTTAGCTTTAGGGGTTAATCCATTTATTAGAATAGCGGTGAGCTCCAGTCGGCAAATTAGGGGTTAATAATTGAAGTTAGGTGTCGGCGATGTTAGGGAGGGCAGATTAGGGGTTAATACTATTTATTATAGGGTTAGTGAGGCGGATTAGGGGTTAATAACTTTATTATAATAGCGGTGCCGTCCGCTCGGCAGATTAGGGGTTAATAAGTGTAGGCAGGTGGAGGCGACGTTGAGGGGGGCAGATTAGGGGTTAATAAATATAATATAGGGGTCGGCGGTGTTAGGGGCAGCAGATTACGGGTACATAGGGATAATGTAAGTAGCGGCGGTTTACGGAGCGGCAGGATAGGGGTTAAAAATAAAATGCAGGTGTCAGCGATAGCGGGGGCGGCAGATTAGGGGTTAATAAGTGTAAGGTTAGGGGTGTTTAGACTCGGGGTACATGTTAGGGTGTTAGGTGCAGACGTAGGAAGTGTTTCCTCATAGCAAACAATGGGGCTGCATTAAGAGCTGAACGCGGCTTTTTTGCAGGTGTTAGGTTTTTTTTCAGCTCAAACAGCCCCATTGTTTCCTATGGAGGAATCGTGCACGAGCACGTTTTTGAGGCTGGCCGCTTGCGTAAGCAACTCTGGTATTGAGAGTTGAAGCTGCGTTAAAAATGCTCTACGCTCCTTTTTTGGAGCCTAACGCAGCCTTTATGTGAACTCTCAATACCAGAGTTATTTTTATGGTGCGGCCAGAAAAAAGCCGGCGTTAGTTTTTCGGGTCGTTACCGACAAAACTCCAAATCTAGCCGTTAGTGTTTGCTCACTGGATAATACACAGATGTACCACTGTTTTATTAGTGTTTGCTCACGGGATAATACACAGATGTACCACTGTTTTATTAGTGTTTGCTCACTGGATAATACACAGATGTACCACTGTTTTATTAGTGTTTGCTCACTGGATAATACACAGATGTACCACTGTTTTATTAGTGTTTGCTCACTGGATAATACACAGATGTACCAGTGTTTTATTAGTGTTTGCTCACTGGATAATACACAGATGTACCACTGTTTTATTAGTGTTTGCTCACTGGATAATACACAGATGTACCAGTGTTTTATTAGTGTTTGCTCAGTGGATAATACACAGATGTACCACTGTTTTATTAGTGTTTGCTCAGTGGATAATACACAGATGTACCACTGTTTTATAAGTGTTTGCTCAGTGGATAATACACAGATGTACCACTGTTTTATTAGTGTTTGCTCAGTGGATAATACACAGATGTACCACTGTTTTATTAGTGTTTGCTCACTGGATAATACACAGATGTACCACTGTTTTATTAGTGTTTGCTCAGTGGATAATACACAGATGTACCACTGTTTTATTAGTGTTTGCTCAGTGAATAATACACAGATGTACCACTGTTTTATTAGTGTTTGCTCAGTGGATAATACACAGATGTACCACTGTTTTATTAGTGTTTGCTCACTGGATAATACACAGATGTACCACTGTTTTATTAGTGTTTGCTCACTGGATAATACACAGATGTACCACTGTTTTATTAGTGTTTGCTCACTGGATAATACACAGATGTACCACTGTTTTATTAATGTTTGCTCACTGGATAATACACAGATGTACCAGTGTTTTATTAGTGTTTGCTCACTGGATAATACACAGATGTACCACTGTTTTATTAGTGTTTGCTCACTGGATAATACACATATGTACCAGTGTTTTATTAGTGTTTGCTCAGTGGATAATACACAGATGTACCACTGTTTTATTAGTGTTTGCTCAGTGGATAATACACAGATGTACCACTGTTTTATTAGTGTTTGCTCACTGGATAATACACAGATGTACCACTGTTTTATTAGTGTTTGCTCAGTGGATAATACACAGATGTACCACTGTTTTACTAGTGTTTGCTCAGTGAATAATACACAGATGTACCACTGTTTTATTAGTGTTTGCTCAGTGGATAATACACAGATGTACCACTGTTTTATTAGTGTTTGCTCACTGGATAATACACAGATGTACCACTGTTTTATTAGTGTTTGCTCACTGGATAATACACAGATGTACCACTGTTTTATTAGTGTTTGCTCACTGGATAATACACAGATGTACCACTGTTTTATTAATGTTTGCTCACTGGATAATACACAGATGTACCAGTGTTTTATTAGTGTTTGCTCACTGGATAATACACAGATGTACCACTGTTTTATTAGTGTTTGCTCACTGGATAATACACATATGTACCAGTGTTTTATTAGTGTTTGCTCACTGGATAATACACAGATGTACCACTGTTTTATTAGTGTTGGCTCAGTGGATAATACACAGATGTACCACTGTTTTATTAGTGTTTGCTCACTGGATAATACACAGATGTGCCACTGTTTTATTAGTGTTTGCTCAGTGGATAATACACAGATGTACCACTGTTTTATTAGTGTTTGCTCAGTGGATAATACACAGATGTACCACTGTTTTATTAGTGTTTGCTCAGTGGATAATACACAGATGTACCACTGTTTTATTAGTGTTTGCTCAGTGAATAATACACAGATGTACCACTGTTTTATTAGTGTTTGCTCAGTGGATAATACACAGATGTACCACTGTTTTATTAGTGTTTGCTCAGTGGATAATACACAGATGTACCACTGTTTTATTAGTGTTTGCTCACTGGATAATACACAGCTGTACCACTGTTTTATTAGTGTTTGCTCACTGGATAATACACAGCTGTACCACTGTTTTATTAGTGTTTGCTCAGTGAATAATACACAGCTGTACCACTGTTTTATTAGTGTTTGCTCAGTGGATAATACACAGATGTACCACTGTTTTATTAGTGTTTGCTCAGTGGATAATACACAGCTGTACCACTGTTTTATTAGTTTTTGCTCAGTGGATAATACACAGCTGTACCACTGTTTTATTAGTGTTTGCTCACTGGATAATACACAGCTGTACCACTGTTTTATTAGTGTTTGCTCACTGGATAATACACAGCTGTACAACTGTTTTATTAGTGTTTGCACACTGGATAATACACAGATGTACCACTGTTTTATTAGTGTTTGCTCACTGGATAATACACAGATGTACCACTGTTTTATTAGTGTTTGCTCACTGGATAATACACAGATGTACCACTGTTTTATTAGTGTTTGCTCACTGGATAATACACAGATGTACCACTGTTTTATTAGTGTTTGCTCACTGGATAATACACAGATGTACCACTGTTTTATTAATGTTTGCTCACTGGATAATACACAGATGTACCAGTGTTTTATTAGTGTTTGCTCACTGGATAATGCACAGATGTACCAGTGTTTTATTAGTGTTTGCTCACTGGATAATACACATATGTACCAGTGTTTTATTAGTGTTTGCTCAGTGGATAATACACAGATGTACCACTGTTTTATTAGTGTTTGCTCACTGGATAATACACAGATGTGCCACTGTTTTATTAGTGTTTGCTCACTGGATAATACACAGATGTGCCACTGTTTTATTAGTGTTTGCTCAGTGAATAATACACAGATGTACCACTGTTTTATTAGTGTTTTCTCACTGGATAATACACAGCTGTACCACTGTTTTATTAGTGTTTGCTCACTGGATAATACACAGATGTACCACTGTTTTATTAGTGTTTGCTCACTGGATAATACACAGATGTACCACTGTTTTATTAGTGTTTGCTCAGTGAATAATACACAGATGTACCACTGTTTTATTAGTGTTTGCTCAGTGGATAATACACAGATGTACCACTGTTTTATTAGTGTTTGCTCAGTGGATAATACACAGATGTACCACTGTTTTATTAGTGTTTGCTCAGTGGATAATACACAGATGTACCACTGTTTTATTAGTGTTTGCTCAGTGAATAATACACAGATGTACCACTGTTTTATTAGTGTTTGCTCAGTGGATAATACACAGATGTACCACTGTTTTATTAGTGTTTGCTCAGTGGATAATACACAGATGTACCACTGTTTTATTAGTGTTTGCTCACTGGATAATACACAGCTGTACCACTGTTTTATTAGTGTTTGCTCACTGGATAATACACAGCTGTACCACTGTTTTATTAGTGTTTGCTCAGTGAATAATACACAGCTGTACCACTGTGTTATTAGTGTTTGCTCAGTGGATAATACACAGATGTACCACTGTTTTATTAGTGTTTGCTCAGTGGATAATACACAGCTGTACCACTGTTTTATTAGTTTTTGCTCAGTGGATAATACACAGCTGTACCACTGTTTTATTAGTGTTTGCTCACTGGATAATACACAGCTGTACCACTGTTTTATTAGTGTTTGCTCACTGGATAATACACAGCTGTACAACTGTTTTATTAGTGTTTGCACACTGGATAATACACAGATGTACCACTGTTTTATTAGTGTTTGCTCACTGGATAATACACAGATGTACCACTGTTTTATTAGTGTTTGCTCACTGGATAATACACAGATGTACCACTGTTTTATTAGTGTTTGCTCACTTGATAATACACAGATGTACCACTGTTTTATTAGTGTTTGCTCACTGGATAATACACAGATGTACCACTGTTTTATTAATGTTTGCTCACTGGATAATACACAGATGTACCAGTGTTTTATTAGTGTTTGCTCACTGGATAATACACAGATGTACCACTGTTTTATTAGTGTTTGCTCACTGGATAATACACATATGTACCAGTGTTTTATTAGTGTTTGCTCAGTGGATAATACACAGATGTACCACTGTTTTATTAGTGTTTGCTCACTGGATAATACACAGATGTGCCACTGTTTTATTAGTGTTTGCTCACTGGATAATACACAGATGTGCCACTGTTTTATTAGTGTTTGCTCAGTGAATAATACACAGATGTACCACTGTTTTATTAGTGTTTGCTCACTGGATAATACACAGCTGTACCACTGTTTTATTAGTGTTTGCTCACTGGATAATACACAGATGTACCACTGTTTTATTAGTGTTTGCTCAGTGAATAATACACAGATGTACCACTGTTTTATTAGTGTTTGCTCAGTGGATAATACACAGATGTACCACTGTTTTATTAGTGTTTGCTCAGTGAATAATACACAGATGTACCACTGTTTTATTAGTGTTTGCTCAGTGGATAATACACAGATGTACCACTGTTTTATTAGTGTTTGCTCACTGGATAATACACAGATGTACCACTGTTTTATTAGTGTTTGCTCACTGGATAATACACAGCTGTACCACTGTTTTATTAGTGTTTGCTCACTGGATAATACACAGCTGTACCACTGTTTTATTAGTGTTTGCTCAGTGAATAATACACAGCTGTACCACTGTTTTATTAGTGTTTGCTCAGTGGATAATACACAGATGTACCACTGTTTTATTAGTGTTTGCTCAGTGGATAATACACAGCTGTACCACTGTTTTATTAGTGTTTGCTCAGTGGATAATACACAGCTGTACCACTGTTTTATTAGTGTTTGCTCAGTGGATAATACACAGCTGTACCACTGTTTTATTAGTGTTTGCTCACTGGATAATACACAGCTGTACCACTGTTTTATTAGTGTTTGCACACTGGATAATACACAGATGTACCACTGTTTTATTAGTGTTTGCTCACTGGATAATACACAGATGTACCACTGTTTTATTAGTGTTTGCTCACTGGATAATACACAGATGTACCACTGTTTTATTAGTGTTTGCTCACTGGATAATACACAGCTGTACCACTGTTTTATTAGTGTTTGCTCACTGGATAATACACAGCTGTACCACTGTTTTATTAGTGTTTGCTCACTGGATAATACACAGATGTACCACTGTTTTATTAGTGTTTGCTAACTGGATAATACACAGATGTACCACTGTTTTATTAGTGTTTGCTCACTGGATAATACACAGATGTACCACTGTTTTATTAGTGTTTGCTCACTGGATAATACACAGATGTACCACTGTTTTATTAGTGTTTGCTCACTGGATAATACACAGATGTACCACTGTTTTATTAGTGTTTGCTCACTGGATAATACACAGATGTACCACTGTTTTATTAGTGTTTGCTCACTGGATAATACACAGCTGTACCACTGTTTTATTAGTGTTTGCTCACTGGATAATACACACCTGTACCACTGTTTTATTAGTGTTTGCTCACTGGATAATACACCTGTACCACTGTTTTATTAGTGTTTGCTCACTGGATAATACACAGATGTACCACTGTTTTATTAGTGTTTGCTCACTGGATAATACACAGATGTACCACTGTTTTATTAGGCCTAGATTTAGAGTTCGGCGGTAGCCGTCAAAACCAGCGTTAGAGGCTCCTAACGCTGGTTTTGGCCGCCCGCTGGTATTTGGAGTCAGTGATTAAAGGGTCTAACGCTCACTTTGCAGCCGCGACTTTTCCATACCGCAGATCCCCCTACGCCATTTGCGTAGCCTATCTTTTCAATGGGATCTTTCTAACGCCGGTATTTAGAGTCGTTTCTGCAGTGAGCGTTAGAGCTCTAACGACAAGATTCCAGCCGCCTGAAAATAGCAGGAGTTAAGAGCTTTCTGGCTAACGCCGGTTTATAAAGCTCTTAACTACTGTACCCTAAAGTACACTAACACCCATAAACTACCTATGTACCCCTAAACCGAGCTCCCCCCACATCGCCGCCACTCGATTAAAAATTTTAACCCCTAATCTGCCGACCGCCACCTACGTTATACTTATGTACCCCTAATCTGCTGCCCCTAACACCGCCGACCCCTGTATTACATTTATTAACCCCTAACCTGCCCCCCACAACATCGCCGCCAGCTACTTAAAATAATTAACCCCTAATCTTCCGACCGCAAAGCGCCGCCACCTACGTTATCGCTATGTACCCCTAATCTGCTGCCCCTAACACCGCCGACCCCTATATTACATTTATTAACCCCTAACCTGCCCCCCACAACATAGCCGCCAGCTACTTAAAATAATTAACCCCTAATCTTCCGACCGCAAAGCGCCGCCACCTACGTTATCGCTATGTACCCCTAATCTGCTGCCCCTAACACCGCCGACCCCTATATTATATTTATTAACCCCTAATCTGCCCCCCACAACGTCGCCGACACCTGCCTACACTTATTAACCCCTAATCTGCCGAGCGGACCTGAGCGCTACAATAATAAAGTTATTAACCCCTAATCCGTCTCACTAACCCTATCATAAATAGTATTAACCCCTAATCTGCCCTCCCTAACATCGCCGACACCTACCTTCAATTATTAACCCCTAATCTTCCGATCGGAGCTCACCGCTATTCTAATAAATGTATTAACCCCTAAAGCTAAGTCTAACCCTAACACTAACACCCCCCTAACTTAAATATAATTTACATCTAACGAAATAAATTAACTCTTATTAAATAAATTAATCCTATTTAAAGCTAAATACTTACCTGTAAAATAAACCCTAATATAGCTACAATATAAATTATAATTATATTATAGCTATTTTAGGATTAATATTTATTTTACAGGCAACTTGGTATTTATTTTAACTAGGTACAATAGCTATTAAATAGTTAAGAACTATTTAATAGTTACCTAGTTAAAATAATTACAAAATTACCTGTAAAATAAATCCTAACCTAAGATATAATTAAACCTAACACTACCCTATCAATAAAATAATTAAATAAACTACCTACAATTACCTACAATTAACCTAACACTACACTATCAATAAATTAAATAAACACAATTGCTACAAATAAATACAATTAAATAAACTAGCTAAAGTACAAAAAATAAAAAAGAACTAAGTTACAGAAAATAAAAAAATATTTACAAACATAAGAAAAATATTACAACAATTTTAAACTAATTACACCTACTCTAAGCCCCCTAATAAAATAACAAAGCCCCCCAAAATAAAAAATTCCCTACCCTATTCTAAATTAAAAAAGTTACAAGCTCTTTTACCTTACCAGCCCTGAACAGGGCCCTTTGCGGGGCATGCCCCAAGAAGTTCAGCTCTTTTGCCTGTAAAAAAAAACATACAATACCCCCCCCCCCCAACATTACAACCCACCACCCACATACCCCTAATCTAACCCAAACCCCCCTTAAATAAACCTAAAACTAATCCCCTGAAGATCTTCCTACCTTGTCTTCACCATCCAGGTATCACCGATCGGTCCTGGCTCCGATATCTTCATCCAACCCAAGCGGGGGCTAGACATCCACTGAAGAAGTCCAGAAGAGGGTCCAAAGTCTTCCTCCTATCCGGCAAGAAGAGGACATCCGGACCGGCAAACATCTTCTCCAAGCGGCATCTTCGATCTTCTTCCATCCGGTGCGGAGCGGGTCCATCTTGAAGCAGGCGACGCGGATCCATCCTCTTCTTCCGATGTCTCCCGACGAATGACGGTTCCTTTAAGGGACGTCATCCAAGATGGCGTCCCTCGAATTCCGATTGGCTGATAGGATTCTATCAGCCAATCGGAATTAAGGTAGGAATTTTCTGATTGGCTGATGGAATCAGCCAATCAGAATCTAGTTCAATCCGATTGGCCGATCCAATCAGCCAATCAGATTGAGCTCGCATTCTATTGGCTTACCTTAATTCCGATTGGCTGATAGAATCCTATCAGCCAATCGGAATTCGAGGGACGCCATCTTGGATGACGTCCCTTAAAGGAACCGTCATTCGTCGGGAGACATCGGAAGAAGAGGATGGATCCGCGTCGCCTGCTTCAAGATGGACCCGCTCCGCACCGGATGGAAGAAGATCGAAGATGCCGCTTGGAGAAGATGTTTGCCGGTCCGGATGTCCTCTTCTTGCCGGATAGGAGGAAGACTTTGGACCCTCTTCTGGACTTCTTCAGTGGATGTCTAGCCCCCGCTTGGGTTGGATGAAGATATCGGAGCCAGGACCGATCGGTGATACCTGGATGGTGAAGACAAGGTAGGAAGATCTTCAGGGGATTAGTGTTAGGTTTATTTAAGGGGGGTTTGGGTTAGATTAGGGGTATGTGGGTGGTGGGTTGTAATGTTGGGGGGGGGTATTGTATGTTTTTTTTTACAGGCAAAAGAGCTGAACTTCTTGGGGCATGCCCCGCAAAGGGCCCTGTTCAGGGCTGGTAAGGTAAAAGAGCTTGTAACTTTTTTAATTTAGAATAGGGTAGGGAATTTTTTATTTTGGGGGGCTTTGTTATTTTATTAGGGGGCTTAGAGTAGGTGTAATTAGTTTAAAATTGTTGTAATATTTTTCTTATGTTTGTAAATATTTTTTTATTTTCTGTAACTTAGTTCTTTTTTATTTTTTGTACTTTAGCTAGTTTATTTAATTGTATTTATTTGTAGCAATTGTGTTTATTTAATTTATTGATAGTGTAGTGTTAGGTTAATTGTAGGTAATTGTAGGTAGTTTATTTAATTATTTTATTGATAGGGTAGTGTTAGGTTTAATTATATCTTAGGTTAGGATTTATTTTACAGGTAATTTTGTAATTATTTTAACTAGGTAACTATTAAATAGTTCTTAACTATTTAATAGCTATTGTACCTAGTTAAAATAAATACCAAGTTGCCTGTAAAATAAATATTAATCCTAAAATAGCTATAATATAATTATAATTTATATTGTAGCTATATTAGGGTTTATTTTACAGGTAAGTATTTAGCTTTAAATAGGATTAATTTATTTAATAAGAGTTAATTTATTTCGTTAGATGTAAATTATATTTAAGTTAGGGGGGTGTTAGTGTTAGGGTTAGACTTAGCTTTAGGGGTTAATACATTTATTAGAATAGCGGTGAGCTCCGATCGGAAGATTAGGGGTTAATAATTGAAGGTAGGTGTCGGCGATGTTAGGGAGGGCAGATTAGGGGTTAATACCATTTATGATAGGGTTAGTGAGGCGGATTAGGGGTTAATAACTTTATTATAGTAGCGCTCAGGTCCGCTCGGCAGATAAAGGGTTAATAAGTGTAGGTAGGTGTCGGCGACGTTGTGGGGGGCAGATTAGGGGTTAATAAATATAACATAGGGGTCGGCGATGTTAGGGCAGCAGATTAGGGGTACATAGGGATAACGTAGGTTGCGGCGGTTTACGGAGCGGCAGATTAGGGGTTAATAATTATATGCAGGGGTCAGCGATAGCGGGGGCGGCAGATTAGGGGTTAATAAGTGTAAGGTTAGGGGTGTTTAGACTCGGGGTACATGTTAGAGTGTTAGGTGCAGACGTAGGAAGTGTTTCCCCATAGGAAACAATGGGGCTGCGTTAGGAGCTGAACGCTGCTTTTTTGCAGGTGTTAGGTTTTTTTTTCAGCTCAAACAGTCCCATTGTTTCCTATGGGGGAATCGTGCACGAGCACGTTTTTGATGCCGGCCGCGTCCGTAAGCAACTCTGGTATCGAGAGTTGCATTTGCGGTAAAAATTCCCTACGCTCCTTTTTTGGAGCCTAACGCAGCATTTGTTTTAACTCTCGATACCAGAGTTAAATTTATGGTGCGGCCAGAAAAAAGCCCGCGGAGCGTTAACAGCCCTTTTACCGCCGAACTCTAAATCTAGGCCTTAGTGTTTGCTCACTGGATAATACACAGATGTACCACTGTTTTATTAGTGTTTGCTCACTGGATAATACACAGCTGTACCACTGTTTTATTAGTGTTTGCTCACTGGATAATACACAGCTGTACCACTGTTTTATTAGTGTTTGCTCACTGGATAATACACAGATGTACCACTGTTTTTTAGTGTTTGCTCAGTGGATAATACACAGATGTACCACTGTTTTATTAGTGTTTGCTCACTGGATAATACACAGCTGTACCACTGTTTTATTAGTGTTTGCTCACTGGATAATACACAGCTGTACCACTGTTTTATTAGTGTTTGCTCACTGGATAATACACAGCTGTACCACTGTTTTATTAGTGTTTGCTCACTGGATAATACACAGATGTACCACTGTTTTATTAGTGTTTGCTCACTGGATAATACACAGCTGTACCACTGTTTTATTAGTGTTTGCTCACTGGATAATACACAGCTGTACCACTGTTTTATTAGTGTTTGCTCACTGGATAATACACAGATGTACCACTGTTTTATTAGTGTTTGCTCACTGGATAATACACAGATGTACCACTGTTTTATTAGTGTTTGCTCACTGGATAATACACAGCTGTACCACTGTTTTATTAGTGTTTGCTCACTGGATAATACACAGCTGTACCACTGTTTTATTAGTGTTTGCTCACTGGATAATACACAGCTGTACCACTGTTTTATTAGTGTTTGCTCACTGGATAATACACAGATGTACCACTGTTTTATTAGTGTTTGCTCACTGGATAATACACAGCTGTACCACTGTTTTATTAGTGTTTGCTCACTGGATAATACACAGCTGTACCACTGTTTTATTAGTGTTTGCTCACTGGATAATACACAGATGTACCACTGTTTTATTAGTGTTTGCTCACTGGATAATACACAGATGTACCACTGTTTTATTAGTGTTTGCTCACTGGATAATACACAGATGTACCACTGTTTTATTAGTGTTTGCTCACTGGATAATACACAGCTGTACCACTGTTTTATTAGTGTTTGCTCACTGGATAATACACAGATGTACCACTGTTTTATTAGTGTTTGCTCACTGGATAATACACAGCTGTACCACTGTTTTATTAGTGTTTGCTCACTGGATAATACACAGCTGTACCACTGTTTTATTAGTGTTTGCTCACTGGATAATACACAGATGTACCACTGTTTTATTAGTGTTTGCTCACTGGATAATACACAGATGTACCACTGTTTTATTAGTGTTTGCTCACTGGATAATACACAGATGTACCACTGTTTTATTAGTGTTTGCTCAGTGAATAATACACAGATGTACCACTGTTTTATTAGTGTTTGCTCACTGGATAATACACAGATGTACCACTGTTTTATTAGTGTTTGCTCAGTGAATAATACACAGATGTACCACTGTTTTATTAGTGTTTGCTCACTGGATAATACACAGATGTACCACTGTTTTATTAGTGTTTGCTCACTGGATAATACACAGATGTACCACTGTTTTATTAGTGGACAATGCTTTACTATCATAAAAAAATGTTTTGCTTTTTTCTCTCAGGAACATCTATTTTACTTTACAAAAAAAAAAAAACACAAAAGTGTAACACATTTTCGAATTCATACTTTCAGAAAACAATTACTTATGTGCCCCTTTAATCCACTAGCCCAGGGCTAAAAATAAATTAGGCTTCAGTCTGTTGTTAACATTGAGTCGACAAGTATTTGTTCCCCTTCTCAAGAGTAACATTTTGTTTCCCACTAACTTGTAAACTACAGAAAATATTTTACCAGTCCTTCAATATTTTTAACTGTAGACATATTTCGAGACAAACAACATAAATATGATACAGAACATAAAAATATGAGTCTTGTAAAATGGCTTAGTGCAACTATCTTAAGTGTGTACGTTCAGAAAATTTCCAAAAACGGTCTAATGTTGCTCTTTGTGCATGAACAAACTGTTGCAGCTAGTAGAAACAAGTGCGCGCACAATCAAATAGAGCAGAGATCTGCTGCCCTCTTCTGGCCATTAAAGTACATACTCTCAATTGTATGTAATGTTTTCCAAACATTGCAATCTATTTATGTTGCGACAATATTGACTCTTTATTGTGATTTTTTTTTTTCCCATTCATTCCAATATTTCAAGTTGTCAGAGAAAGACAAAGAGTTTTTGCTGCTGTTTCTGACACAGGAAAAATGAATTTATGCAGAAAATACTCTTCTGGACACCCTTTCATATGGACCATAGAAAGGACACATGCATTGGATAGGCGAATACATCATCATCAGAGCTTTGGGATTTCTTTAAAGACAGTTTTCAGCACTTCAGAAAGAGGGAACAGCTTTGAGTTTTAGGGTCTGGAGGAACTGTCTAATTTGATGTTATAATAATAAAATAAAATGGAAAAAGTTGTGTTTAACACACAGTTAAAGTACAATTGATCCAATCATCAGCACTAGTTACACAGCTGTGTCATGTGACTATTGTTGCTGATTAGATCAGCAGTAGTATCTGCTCTGGGGTTACACACTTAACTTTGCTGTTTTCTGGGGTTACACACTTAGCTTTGCTGTTTTCTGGGGTTACACACTTAGCTTTGCTGTTTTCCTAGTGATAAAATGCACCAACAAATTAGTGCATTTCATGTCATCAATATGGCCCTTAGTCATCACTAAGGCTGTCTCTCTAAAACAGAGTAAGTTGAAAGCACATGTGTCTGAAGGGGATACGGTCCCCGAAACATCACATTAAAGGCACATATTTTAAAAGTCCAGTGAGTGCAAGCCATCTGTTTACTTATCATATATATATATATACACATACAATATATATATATATATATATATATATAATTATTTAAATATATATATATATATATATATATATATATATATATATATATATATATATATATATATATATATATATATATACATACACTAACCGGACACTTTATTAGGTACACCTGTTCAATTGCTTGGTGACACAAATTGCTAATCAACCAATCACATGGCAGCAACTCAATGGATTTAGGCATCTAAACATGGTGAAGACGACTTGCTGAGCATCAGAATGGGGAAGAAAGGGGATTTAGGTGACTTTGAACGTGGCATGGTTGTTGGTGCCAGACGGGCTGGTCTGAGTATTTCACACATAACCATCTCTAGAGTTTACAGAGAATGGTCCATAAAAGAGAAACTATCCAGTGAGCGGCAGTTGTGTGGTCGAAAATGCCTTGTTGATGTCGGAGCAGAATGGGCAGACTGGTTTGAGATGATAGAAAGGCAACAGTAACTCAAATAACCACTCGTTACAACCAAGGTATGCAGAATACCATCTCTGAACGCATAACACATCGAACCTTGAAGCAGATGGGCTACAGCAGCAGAAGACCACACCGGGTGCCACTCCTGTCAGCTAAGAACAGGAAACGGAGGCTACAAATTGCACAGACTCACCAAAATTGGACAGGAGAAGATTGGAAAAACGTTGCCTGGTCCGATGAGTCTTGATTTCAGCTGCGACATTCAGATGGTAGGGTCAGAATTTGGTGTAAATAACATGAAAGCATGGATCCATCCTGCCTTGTATCAACGGTTCAGGCTATTGTTGGTGGTGTAATGATGTTTACCCCTTAGTACCAATACGCAAACTGGTTTCTTGAACATGACAATGAGTTCACTGTACTCCAATGGCCTCCACAGTCACCAGATCTCAATCCAAAAGAGCACCTTTGAGATGTAGTGGAATGGGAGATTCGCATCATGGATATGCAGCCGACAAATCTGCAGCAACTGCATGATGCTATCATGTCAATATGGACCAAAATGTCTGAGGAATTTTTCCAACACCTTTTTTAATCTATACAACGAAGAATTAAGGCAGTTCTGAGGGCAAAAGGGAGTCCAACCTGGTACAAGCAATGTGTAACTAATAAAGTGGCCGGTGAGTGTATATATATATATATATATATATATATATATATATATATATATATATATACAGGATTATATATAGGTATAGATATATACAGATATAAACAGGAATATCTTTTTACAAATACTTAGAACATATTCTGCAATGAGCAGGATATTGAAATGTGAAATATTTACAGTAAATACATAATATATATGAAAAAATATATATGCAATATGAATATTGCATAAATATGCTTTTACATGTTTTCATCTCCTTAACGGAAAGGGATTTAATGCACTTCTATATACAGTATGTCTATATATGTATACAATTTAAAAAAAAAAATTAAGATGGTGTTATTATGAATGTAATTGTACTTTGTAATGTATTTTTGATGTGTTTTGTGCAACTTTTATGTTTCCAGAGATAGTTAAAGGGCCATGATACCCAAATGTTGTAACACTTAAAAGTGATGCAGCATAGCTGTAAAAAGCTGACTAGAAAATATCACCTGAATATCTCTATGTAAAAAAGAAAGATATTTTACCTCAAAAGTTCCTCAGTAACCACATCCTATTGTAAAGGACTTCTAAGCAGCAAATCAGTATGTCTGTCCCGGGACAGCTAATGGAATGAGCTTTGTGAACACTCATCTTATTTCCCTATTTAGTTTAAGGAAGTTTACTATGAAATCTCATGAGAGTTAAGTGAAATCTCATGAGATCACAGTAAAAGAGTTCATGACCTCAGCACTGTTGATGCTGATTGGTTGCTGTTAATTTCTTCATTTTTTAATTTTTTTTTACCTGCAGCTGGGCAGCAGCTGAGTATAACTTTTTACACAGAACTTACTCTGCTGAGCTGAGGAAGTTGTGAGGTAAAATATCTTCCTTTTTTACATAAAGATGCTTAGGTGATATTTTCCTGTCAGCTTTTTACAGTTATACTGCATCAGTTTCAAATGATTTAGCATATGAGTATTATGTCCCTTTAACCAAAGCTCTGCGGTCGCGATAATCATTCTAGCATAAATTGCAGTTGACCTCATGTGATCGCGTTTACTTTCAACTCGTAATATGAGCGGTAAGCCTGATGAGCGCAAACCTTTGCGATATACCCCATATCGCTCGGGTGCAAACATTTGCTCTCTACTCGTAATCTAGCATTGTGTGCCAGTTTCACAAATTGCATCTGGGGACCATCGGGCATGTCCACCACACATCGATAAATGCCGACAGCATACGCTGTCGGCATTTATCATTGCACAAGCATTTCACAAGAACTGCTGGTGCAACGCTGCCCCCTGCAGATTCGCTGCCAATTGGCTGCCAGCAGGGGGTGTCAATCAACCCGATCATATTGGACCGAGTACAAGTACCAATACTTTTTTTCAAATACTCACCGATACCAATTACTGATACTTTTTTTTTAATGTCATGACAGTTTACCAAGCAAAATACAGACTAATGATTTAAGATAGCTTCTTTATAATTATGAACTGTATCTCAAAAGACATTTTGAAAAAATAAAACAGTTTTATGTGCTTGTTGTCACAAAGTTCACAGAACATGTTTATAAATAAAAATATTACAATAAAATATATTAATAATAACAACAATAAATAACAGCTGCAGCAGCAAGGGCTTGAAAGCTACAATTGAAAGGGGTGATTACTGGATGCAATTGGGTTGTAGGGTGCTTATATAACTCATCAATCTGACATTTGTACTTAATACAAAGAAAATTTATTTAATTCTGAAAAAACATTGGGGAAGAAGCAGGGATAGGCAAGGTGTCCGTATACGGACACTGGTGTCCGTGACTAGTCCTTGCAGTGTCCGCCACAACCTTAGTATATCTTTTCTTTCTGATTTAATAATATGAATTAAAAAAAAATATGTAGTGTGAATAAAGTTAGTCACTTGTCAAGAGACTGCTAGCGATATTGGGTGATAATTGGGTGATTATGGAATAAATAAAGCCTGAGTGAAATACTGGATTTGCATCTGCATGTGTATAATAACACCAAGCTCTATACAAAGACACAGTAGTGACACTGGCACATGCGTATAGCCAGACAAGGGCTGGTTATAGGGTCAGTGGTATCTGCATCAGTAAAATAAAACCCAGCGCTATATAATGACACAATAGTGACACTGGCACATGGGTATAGCCAGAGGAGGGCTGGTTATAGAATCAGTGGTATCTGCATCAGTATACTAACACCCAGCAGAATATAATGACACAGTAGTGACACTGGCACATGGGAATAGCCAGAGGAGGGCTGGTTATAGGGTCAGTGGTATCTGCATCAGTATAATAACACCCAGCACTATATAATGATACAGTAGTGACACTGGCTCATGGATATAGCCAGACAAGGGCTGGTTATAGGGTCAGTGGTATCTGCATCAGTAAAATAAAACCCAGCGCTATATAATGACACAATAGTGACACTGGCACATGCGTATAGCCAGAGGAGGGCTGGTTATAGAATCAGTGGTATCTGCATCAGTATACTAACACCCAGCAGAATATAATGACACAGTAGTGACACTGGCACATGGGAATAGCCAGAGGAGGGCTGGTTATAGGGTCAGTGGTATCTGCATCAGTATAATAACACCCAGCGCTATATAATGACACAGTAGTGACACTGACGCAAGGATATAGCCAGAGGAGGGCTGGTTATAGGATCAGTGGTATCTGCATCAGTATAATAACACCGAGCACTATATAATGACACAGTAGTGACACTGGCTCATGGATATAGCCAGAGGAGGGCTGGTTATAGGATCAGGGGTATCTGCATCAGTATAATAACACCCAGCACTATATAATGATACAGTAGTGACACTGGCTCATGGGTATAGCCAGAGGAGGGCTGGTTATAGGATCAGTGGTATCTGCATCAGTATAATAACACCAAGCACTATAAAATAATGTTTTTAATTTCAAATATACCTTGGTGTCCTTCACTAAGGTCTGTATTTTGGAAAATGTCTGCCACAGCCTTTGTCTGTGCCTATCCCTGGGAAGGAGTATCCCAGTAATCCCCTTTGAGAAAAATGGGGCATTTGCATTCTACTGACTAAACAGAAAATAGTGCTGGTCTTCATATTTTTTCAGGGCTGCTTTTTATTCCCAGTCCAGCCCTGGCTAAGGATGTTCCTCAGAGTACAGTATGTTTTGAGCATAATTGTGCAAGATGAGAACTAGCAGTATAACAGGCAATCTAGCAATTAGAATATTTTTTCAAAAGTTAGTGCCAAGTTCTTATTAAGGAACAGAAGCATCTACTGCATGTTCAGTTATAAGTCTGTTTCTGCTATTTGTAAGGACGTTTGACGTTAAGCTGAACAGTTTTTTACTTTTCACAGTACTGCATGGGTAAAGAAGATATTTTTGGCCCATTTAATCTCAGTTTATTAACTCCCCACCACTTCAGGGGTTTGTCTGAATGAGGTACAGTGATCTCTCCCAGGTAGGCATCCAGCTGTATAGTAGCAGCTTTTGGAGCGCTGCTCTCAAATGTACAATAATACAAATAACAGCAATTTGTATTGGCAGAACAGAAGTGAACAATTTTTAGTTAAGTCTCCACTCCAGCTTAAAATGAAATGGAAACATGGAGTTTGATAAACGCCACAAGATGGTGTATGGGTGGGAAGTGGAGGTATTGGTTTAAGTATCGGTGCATTTGCACAAGTACAAGTACTTATGCAAATACTTAGTATCGGTATCGGTGTAACCCAAATTACAAGTTCACAGCAATGTGAACGTGACCTCGCGTTTGCATTGCTGGGAAGTATTGTGCTCACGAGAGAGCGCTTCCATAGGTTCCTATGGGAGCCTCGTTCTGATGCTGTAGAGCAGCGATGGCCGCAATTTTAAATATATACAGGGAGTGCAGAATTATTAGGCAAATGAGTATTTTGACCACATCATCCTCTTTATGCATGTTGTCTTACTCCAAGCTGTATAGGCTCGAAAGCCTACTACCAATTAAGCATATTAGGTGATGTGCATCTCTGTAATGAGAAGGGGTGTGGTCTAATGACATCAACACCCTATATCAGGTGTGCATAATTATTAGGCAACTTCCTTTCCTTTGGCAAAATGGGTCAAAAGAAGGACTTGACAGGCTCAGAAAAGTCAAAAATAGTGAGATATCTTGCAGAGGGATGCAGCACTCTTAAAATTGCAAAGCATCTGAAGCGTGATCATCGAACAATCAAGCGTTTCATTCAAAATAGTCAACAGGGTCGCAAGAAGTGTGTGGAAAAACCAAGGCGCAAAATAACTGCCCCTGAACTGAGAAAAGTCAAGCGTGCAGCTGACAAGATGCCACTTGCCACCAGTTTGGCCATATTTCAGAGCTGCAACATCACTGGAGTGCCCAAAAGCACAAGGTGTGCAATACTCAGAGACATGGCCAAGGTAAGAAAGGCTGAAAGACGACCACCACTGAACAAGACACACAAGCTGAAACGTCAAGACTGGGCCAAGAAATATCTCAAGACTGATTTTTCTAAGGTTTTATGGACTGATGAAATGAGAGTGAGTCTTGATGGGCCAGATGGATGGGCCCGTGGCTGGATTGGTAAAGGGCAGAGAGCTCCAGTCCGACTCAGACGCCAGCAAGGTGGAGGTGGAGTACTGGTTTGGGCTGGTATCATCAAAGATGAGCTTGTGGGGCCTTTTCGGGTTGAGGATGGAGTCAAGCTCAACTCCCAGTCCTACTGCCAGTTTCTGGAAGACACCTTCTTCAAGCAGTGGTACAGGAAGAAGTCTGCATCCTTCAAGAAAAACATGATTTTCATGCAGGACAATGCTCCATCACACGCGTCCAAGTACTCCACAGCGTGGCTGGCAAGAAAGGGTATAAAAGAAGAAAATCTAATGACATGGCCTCCTTGTTCATCTGATCTGAACCCCATTGAGAACCTGTGGTCCATCATCAAATGTGAGATTTACAAGGAGGGAAAACAGTACACCTCTCTGAACAGTGTCTCTGAGGCTGTGGTTGCTGCTGCACGCGATGTTGATGGTGAACAGATCAAAACACTGACAGAATCCATGGATGGCAGGCTTTTGAGTGTCCTTGCAAAGAAAGGTGGCTATATTGGTCACTGATTTGTTTTTGTTTTTGAATGTCAGAAATGTATATTTGTGAATGTTGAGATTGTTATATTGGTTTCACTGGTAAAAATAAATAATTGAAATGGGTATATATTTGTTTTTGTTAAGTTGCCTAATAATTATGCACAGTAATAGTCACCTGCACACACAGATATCCCCCTAAAATAGCTATAACTAAAAACAAACTAAAAACTACTTCCAAAACTATTCAGCTTTGATATTAATGAGTTTTTTTGGGTTCATTGAGAACATGGTTGTTGTTCAATAATAAAATTAATCCTCAAAAATACAACTTGCCTAATAATTCTGCACTCCCTGTATGTATATGATTATATGCATATATATTTATGTGTTAATATGTATATATTCACATTTTAATACATAAATATATATGTATATAAGCATATACAGTACATAAATATTTATAGAGAACACACAGTTTTTTGCACTATAGCACTCTATGCCCAGACTTGAAAATAAGCGGTGTTCTGATAAATTAAAACATAACTTGTATTGCAAACATTTAAAAATGTTTTAAACAAAACTAACAGACATAAATTAAAATCTGTACTCCGTGGGGCTATTTATTAATGGTGTTCGAAACGGGAAGTGGTACTTTGTGGCCTTATGCTGAATTTATTTCACCACATCATTCCCATATCAATAGTAAGAGTCTAGTCTGTTGATTAGTCTAACAGTGTGTATCTAGTGTTATTTGAATTAGATGTTATTTGAAATAATATTAATTAATTAATTAATTAATAATAATTTGACCAACTGCTCCATCATTTTGATGAAGCAGTTGCTCAAACACAAGAAGGAAGAGAGGGATTCCTTACTAATACAGATTGAAGAGATCATAGAGTCCCTTAAACCATTTGAACAGACAAAGAAATATATAGACTACAAAACACAATTAGATTCAACCATGCAACAACTAGATTCTACACTTTCAGAAAGAAAAGTTAGCAAATACCAAAGAGATGTAAAGGATTACGAACTAGATATAGTATATTCCTGGCAACAAGACAAACCCAATAGACAAAGAAATCACTCCCAACATGGTAACAAAAACAAGAACAAAAACAAAAGAAAAGGCACTTTCCAACACACACCTAATGCCAAACGAGTCACATTTTCAAGCATAGATACAGACAACACGGAGGGCTCACAGAGTGCAGAAGACACACAAGCACACACTTCCGTTGACGAAACAACTAGTCACAGCACCTCTGATGGCAGGATAAAACTATCAACCCTAGTTCAAACACCCATCACTAGTAGTACACCAAAAAAGGACCTACCACTACGTTACCCAAGCAGAATAAAAAAGACCACACAGAAGAAGTAGGATCCATAATAAATTTATCAAACATCACCCTCACTAGCTCACAAATTAAATAAGGGTTTATCTTTTGCACCCTCCACCCACTTTGATTTGTTCTCTACCATTTTGGATGTAAATGCCCTGGTGAGAAAAATCACATTATATAAACATTTTTCACAAATCACATATACAGATCAGGAATCAGAGCACAACTCACCTTTAGCAGATACAGCACACAAAAATGCAGAATCCATAGGGTTACTATTCAGAGACCTATGTGACCTGCACACACTCACCTCACTTCAAGCCACCACACTCAGAGAGGCCAGCATTCATAACACTGTCCCCATACTCAAAACTTCACTACACATCAAATCTTATTTTTACCCAGTTCACAGCAGAAGTGAAGCAATAGAAATGTTTCAAAATCTTGTAGAATCTGAACTTACCAGTTTACATATCTCCTTAGAGAACACAATTAGTACTACCACTAACCACACAAGAAACCAAAATGTATCTATCACTGAGCAATCAGCACTTAAATCACTCAGTACCAACAAGGACATAGTAATTACCCCGGCTGACAAGGGGGGGGGGCAGTAGTAATCCTCAACACTGAAGACTACAAAAGAGAAGTATATAGACAACTCAATGACAGTGAGACATACCTAAAATTGACTTACAATTCAACACATAAATTCAAACAAGAACTCCACACATTGTTAGACACAGCAGTGGAAGATGGATTCTTAACTCAAGAAACAGCCACTTTTTGTCTAGTAGAACACCCTACCATCCCCACCTTTCGCACAGTACCAAAAATACACAAAACTCTCATTGATACACCTGGCAGACCAATAATAGCCAGTAGAGGTTCACTGTGCGAAAGAGTGGGGAATTGGCTAGACAGTGTCTTACAACCCATAGTCAAGTCTTTACCTGGGTATATACGTGATAGTACACATCTGATACAACAAATCCAAACCATTACCTGGCAAGACAGCTATACCTGGCTATCTATAGATGTCTCAGCCCTCTATTCCAGCATCCCCCACGAGGAAGGCCTCAAAGCTTTAACATTCATGTTAAGAAGGCACACAAGTTACCCAGAAGAATTCATTATTTTTATTGAGGAACTCACCAGATTCCTCCTTACACACAACTACTTTGTCTTCGAGGGCCACTACTACCTCCAGAGATGTGGCACCGCCATGGGGGCCAAGTTTTCCCCCTCATATGCTAACTTGTATATGGGGTATTTTGAACACCTCCATCTCTTTGGGGGTGGGCTGGCCCTTGAGGACAAAGTAGTTGTATACGGTAGATTCATAGATGACCTGATCATGATCTATAGGAAAAATACAGAACTTACTATTCAGGAGATCATTGATCATTTCAACAATAATACACTGAACTTAACTTTCACGCATCAAAACAATGATCACATCATTAACTTTTTAGACCTTACATTAGAACATAATGGTGAAGGAGAAATAACAACTAGCACCTTTAGGTAACCACTATCGAGAAACACGATACTAAGAGCAGACTCCTGCCATGCCCCCCACACACAAAGAGGTATTCCTAAGGGCCAATATCTCAGGCTGCGGAGAAACTGCAGTTCCCTCAAGCTATATATCAAACAAGCAGAGGAACTTACTAACCGATTAGTAGCTAGAGGTTACAAAAGAAGTCTTCTTCTCAAAGTGAAATCCCAAGTAATGAGAATGGATAGGTCACTACTACTAAACAGTAAAGCAGCCAATAGCACACCCAACAGTCACAATAAGGACATTACCAGATCCACACCTAAAGAAGATATATGCTTTGTCACCAGCTATAGCAACCAGTTTTACACTATCACTAGAATTATTAAGAAATACTTACCTGTACTCAATGGTGACATCATCTTGAGAGATAAACTACAGAGACACATTAGATTTGTAGCCAAAAGAGCACCAACAATACGAGACAAGGTCACACAAAAGTTCCATCACAAAACTCCACCAACTACCAATTGGTTGACTCCAACCAAAGGTAACTACAGATGTGGCCATGTGCCTTGCAAAAGTTGTAAATATACTGATAAAAGCTTCACCTTCACTTCTTCACAGAGACATAAATCATACCCGATAACCACCAGAATGGATTGTACATCAACATACATCATTTATTTAATCACATGCTCACTCTGTCAACAACAATATGTAGGAATCACGACACGCCCTCTAAAAGACCGTATAAGAGAACATCTCTTGTCAATAGAAGAAGAATTCCCTAGAACACCTGTGGCAAAACATTTTCACACACATCCACAAAAACTGACCCATTTTACATTTAAAGCAATAGAACACATAATCAGTAATCCGCTAGGGGGTGACAGAAACAAAACACTCTCTAAAAGAGAAGTATATTGGATCTTTATATTACAAACCAGGGTACCCCAGGGCATGAACAAAAGATATGATGTGAATTTATATATAGAATAAACAGGATTCTTCCTATTCAGTTACTTTCTAGCTCAAAAATCTCCACACAAAAGAAGATAAAAAAGACATAGAAAGTCCAAGAGATAAACAAAGATTAATAATACATCCATCAAGGAATTCAACTACTTGAACGTAATTCAAACCAAGTCAGACTAGTCCCTCCTCTAATATCTAATATTTAAAAAAAGCTAGGTTTGTCTTAAGTTTTATATACTTATGATTTTACTATGCTGATCCATTAGTTATTTTCCCCTCTCTCTAGTGTAGCCATCTTATAATTGGTTAGGTAGGCAACACACTCCTCTCCCCCTTAGAGTAAGAATCATTGGGAGACACTCTCCCTCTCTATTGTATATACAATTATTTTAGAGAGGATTAGTATATTGTGGCTTATTCATCCACTCACTAAATAGAGTGAAATCCATTCAACAGCTACATGCTTCTTAGGGGCCACACCAAAATAGAGAGGCACATATACCCCTCCCTTGTAGATCCAAAATGTGGTATTCCCATATATATATACATCTATATATATTTGTACATATAGGGGTTATAGAATGTTATTAATACTTTTAACTAATTGATATTTTATACACACTATGTGGACCTATTGAGGCCCACACATTGTTTTGTTTAGTATAGTATAGTTATAGCACTATCTCAGATTAAGGGGCCTTATTCAAATTGATGTTTGCAAAAAATTAACTCTGTAGTATTACTATAGTACAAAGTTGTCAGTTGATATACTGACAGTGAAATTATAACTGATGTTTAACATTTAGCTAGCAAACTCAATATGTCTTCGTCTATTGTGACCCCTGTCAACATTATTTTGATTTATATGTATACATGTATATGTCTGAAATATAATGTATAAGTAAGTATCATACACATAGACAATTGTTCATGAATAATCTGTTCTGTCAGTCTCATGCCGACCAGGATCTATGTGACTATCCTACGGATGATTTCTTTATTACCTTTGCAAGTGATTTGTTCACATCCCAACAGCCAATGATTTCACCTATCCTGATTGGTCTTTTACACCTTTATAAGGACCCTGGCCGGCAGAGACTGACATCTCTGATGAAGCGCATGTGCCCATGCGCGAAACGCGTAAGATAGGAGCTCACCTGACATGTTGAAGCCTGCTCCAAAATAAACTCTTGCTATTGACTACAGGACTCAGCCTCCTTTTTCCTCATTCGTTATTTGAAATAGATTGCCCCAATAATAGACATTGCTCAGTTAACTTTAACAAGAGCGGCTATAGGAAGTCTCTGGAGAAACACACCTGATAGAACACTGCTAATTAGCTAACCTAGAGACACAGCGTTTATAAAAGCTGACCACAAGAAATCCAAGAACATACTCAGTGATATGGTACATGACTTGGGGGGGAATTAGATAACCTGGTCATAATAATAATATATAATAATAACGGGTGACTTTTCGGTCACCGGACTAAGATAGATTAAGTCCAATCTGATAAGAGACACAGAAAGATATTACCTCCGATCTGTTATATAACAAGTATTTACTAAATGAGGTGATATAAGGCACGGTAGACTGCACTTAGTCAGCGGTAGCCTTGCAGTTCGCTTATGATATGTATAAATTTGTCAAACCAGATAGCAGTGGTGATATGCAACCCTGAATATACAAGCACTATTCAAGACAGACAGTTACATAGTGCTACAGACGAGTCTATAGATACACTTATCACTGTCTCATTATATTAAAAGCACAATGCAATATTGGACAGAAACCAGTGGCATGACTATATGTATAGTGATTTTGCAGGTGTCAAATCATTGAACATTACATGAGTTTAAGCACTACATACAATCAAAAATATAAATAATAGTGTCGCAGAAGGGGAATTAGGTGTGTTTAATTGAATACCCCCACTTATATTTCTAGAGTTTACCTCTACCTCCCAGCATACAATTTAGCCAAGCTATGACCCATTAATTCATCAATACGCTAGTAGGAGGCTTAGTTATATATCAGGACTCTAAGAGGCTATCAGTACAAACGTACCAGCCCCACCACTAGTGGACCTACACTGCCCCCCACATATACTAGGTACACCTGATAATTCAGGCGATAGACCTATACACTGTGAGAGTACAGGGTAGACGGATATAGATCCGGTCACCAGATAGTACAAGTGCTATTCCACGTATCTATATACTAGATATTATAAGATGCGCTGTAAGCAACAATTAACCTTTCAGTCAATTCCTAGTCTAACTCGAATGGGATTTGATCATATGACTACAATATCCCATGCACATAAAATTCTGATTAATGTGCAATAGATGTGGATTCTAACGTACTAGTGGACATACACACTGTTAGACTAATCAGCAGACTAGACTCTTACTATTGATATGGGAATGATGTGGTGAAATAAATTCAGCATAAGGCCACAAAGTACTCGACACGTACCACTTCCCGTTTCTAACACAATTAATAAATAGCCCCACAGAGTACAGATTTTAATTTATGTGTGTTAGTTTTGTTTAAAACATTTTTAAACGTTTGGAATAAAAGTTATGTTTTAATTTATCGGAACACCGCCTATTTTCAAGTCTGGGCATAGAGTGCTATAGTGCATTCCTTCCGTGCATATCTCTGTATCCACATTTTCAGCCCAATGCAGAGCACCAACCCATATACTTAATGATATACGCACTATTACACAGCCACATAACAATTAGTTAATGTGCAGAAAGAGTAATATCAGGTAACAAGTGGGGATTGCCAGTTTTTAGTGCCATTCTATTTTTCTCTAGATATATTTTGGAGGTATTTGGGACACGTTAATAAAATTTACCTTGTAATGACTGGTTAATTATCATGCGCACGCAAATGGACAAATTTACTCATTTGCGGAGCACAATAATTTAGCGCTCCACTTATAATCTGGCCCTTAAACGTTTCTATCCTATGCCCTCTTTTCCTTCTGTCCTATAAATATCTGTTATTACTGATAAATTAGAGTTTGTAAGTAGAGGAAATACTGTATTGTTCCGAGTATAGGTCGCACTTTTTCCCCCTAATCTAAGTCTTTAAATCAGGGGTGAGGCCTATACTTAGTATGTTACTGTCAAAGGTCCAGGTCAGGGTTTGGTGGAAGTGCTGATGTTGCAGGGAGGGGTCCGGGCATACACTGGGCTTCCTGGACATTTTGTGTGGCTAAGAGTGAGCACAGAGTTTTCTAACTTTTGCCCCCAAAGTACCGGTAATTTCAAATATGCCACCAGACGCCGTAGCTGACCATGTGTTCCCGAAACGAGACTTGCCCTGGTCAGACGCAGGGAGGACCATACTGGTTAATTGCCAGGATCAGGGAACTACGGTGAGAGAAGTGTGATCCGAGGAAGGGGCGTGACAGCTGTGCTATTGATCGCCAGCCCTTAGGACCTGGGTGAGTCACTTTTTGCCGAACACACTGGCAGAATGTTTGGGATACTACTTTTGTGTGAAATGCTTATCTTGCACAGCAACTTGGAAAAATTATCGGTATATCCCCCAACAACACGGCACATTGATGTGCTCAGAATGGCAGTGGGAGGGGCTTAAGATGATAGCCAGAGCTGCTGTGAAAGGAGGGTGAGTCAGGATTGATTAGGAGGGGGTTGTGTAAGGAAGAAGGGGGCTAAGAGGGTGAGAAGGGTTGAGAGGAGGCTTATGTAAGGCAGGGGTAGTTAATAGTGTGAGTAGCTGGCACTGTTTGAGGGAAGGAGGCTGAGAGGGTTAAGAGAAAGCAGCCTGTGAGGGTTATGAGGGGGCTGTGTGTGTGTGAGGGGGGGGAAGGTAAAGAGACTTAGGGTATCTGTCAGGGAGACAGGCTAAGAGATTAAGGAGGGTTCTGTGTTTGAGGGCAATGGGAGGGCTGAGAGGGGGGAGGATGAGAGGGGAGGGGCTGTGTGTGAGAATAAGATTAGAGCTGTGTGAAGGAGAAGGAGGCTAAGAGTGTAAGAAGAGACTGTTTGGGAGGGAGGGGGCTGTGTTAGGGAGAAGTAGGCTAAGAGATTAAGGAGGGGTCTGTGCATATTTTTTTTGTTAAACATTTTATTTCTTTAAAATGGCACCAAACTTTAAGGGTGTGGTTTATAATCAGGAGTGGCCTATACGGTATATGTAATTGTGAGTTTACTATGTTATCCTGGGTTAGCTAAGCAATATAAACCATGCAGTGCCTTTTGGATTGAGACATACAAATATTACTTCTTAAAAGATCACTAACATAAAAAATAATTGGCCATTTTACACGTGGAGCAGTATTTAACGCTCCCGCTCAAGCGTTAACTGCACTAGAAGTAAGCATTTTTGCACTCGTATTACAAGTTGAAAGTAACAGGTTTTTCGCTCGTTCTAACCCGATAATCGCAAAAAGTCTAAATTTATAATATCTACTTACTGTAACTGCAAAGGGCTCCAATGCATTTATATAAATGCCTTTATATGTATACATATGTATTTATGTGTTTATATGTATATATGTCTGTAAATACATATATACACATATAAATACATAAATACATATGTACACACATATAAACACATATATATATATATATATATATATACATACATATACATATATTGTGGCCGATTTATCAAGCCGTCAATCTGCCCCAATGCATCTGTTTCCAAGCGAGCCTTCAGTCAGATTGGATACGATCAGGTTGATTGAAACCCCCTGCTAGTGGCCGATTCCCTGTGAATCTGCAGGGGGGTGGCATTGCACAAGCATTTCTTGTGAAATGCTTGTGCAATGATAAATGCCAACAGCGTTGTGCGGCGGACATGATCACTACAGCGAATCATGTCCGCTCGCAGTTTGAAAATTCAGCCCCTTAGACATGAATATGTATGTATCTCTATGTTAAAGCCCTTTGCCTGCCTTTGTTTTTCTAATTTTAACAATATTATGGCTCATTAAACCTCTGAAATTATTTCTATATATGTAAAAATTCAGCTCTGTAAAAAACCTTAAACTATTAGTTATATAAGTCTGCGTCATGTAAATAAAAGTAAAATATAATTGACATCTCCCAAAGTATTGAGTGTCAAAACACTGTCCCTTTAAGTGCTCAGTTTCATCACAGTTTTGGGTACGTGGCATTTTGTTCCTATTAAACAAGGATTGTTCTTAGACTAGTTCTTAGATTTTTTTATATTTATATGGAATTGAAACAAAACACATTGGGCTAGATTCTGAGTGGAGCGCTAATAGTTACGCTTGAGCGATAAGGGGTTTTCCACTCATATTACAAGTTGCAAGTAAACACAATTAACGCTAGAATGATTATTGCGTTTTCAGAGCTCTGGTTAACTTTTTCGCAAAACAAAAAAGTAACATAGTAACATAGTAGATAAGGTTGGAAAAAGACTGAAGTCCATCGAGTTCAACCTATACAAATCTAAAATACTTACAAAAAGCTCCAGTTAAGCTTAAATAACCCCACTAAAAGGTGACTCATTTAATACTAGCAATCATATCCATGAATTTTGTTTATATACAGAAATGTATCCGGACTATTATTAAATGTATCTAGGGTATTGGCATTCACAACCTCCTTTGGTAATGAGATCCACAATTTTATTGCTCTTACAGTGAAAAAACTTTTGCGTTGCAGGAGATTAAATCTCCTTTCCTCCAACCTTAAATTGTGACCTCTTGTCAGAAACAATTTTCTTGGAATAAACAGAGCTTCTGCCATCTCTGAATATGGGCCTTGAATATATTTATATAAAGTAATGTCACCTCTCAAGCGCCTTTTTTCTAAAGAAAACAGACCCAGTTTGGCTAGCCTCTCCTCATAGGTTAATTTCTCCAATCCCTTTATTAGCTTTGTGGCCCATCTCTGAACTTTTTCTAGTTCTATCTAGTTATATCTTTTTTTGCGATCGGTCCCCAGAACTGCACTCCATACTCAAGGTGAGGTCTTACCAGGGCTTTATATAGTGACAGAATTATGCTTTCCTCCCTTGAATCAATGCCTCTTTTAATACATGCTAGTATCTTATTAGCCTTTGAAGCCACTGCCCTGCATTGTGCACCCATCTTTAGCTTGTTATCTATTACTACTCCCAAATCCCTTTTCCTCCTCTGTTTGGCTAAGTCTTGTCCCATTTAAAAAATACGTTGCCTGCTTATTTTTACTTCCAAAATGTAGAACCTTGCATTTTTCCATATTAAATCTCATTTTCCATTTACTTGCCCATACTTCTAATTTTTGCAGATCCCTTTGTAATGACCTAATGACCTTACTTAATTTAGTATCATCTGCAAAAATAGAGATGTCGCTATTTAATCCTTGCTCCAAGTCATTTATAAAAATATTAAAAAGAACGGGGCCCAGTACTGATCCCTGGGGGACTCCACTGATTACCTTTGTCCAATCTGAGTATGATCCATTTACTACTACTCGTTGCTCCCTATCTTTTATCCAGTTATTTATCCATGAGCTAACATTTTCAGCTATTCCCAGTCCCTTAATTGCGTGCATTAATCTCTCATGTGGCACTGTATCAAATGCCTTTGCAAAATCTAAGTATATTACATCAACTGATACCCCTTTATCTATATTTTTACTTACTTCCTCGTAGAATCTAATTAGATTAGTTTGACATGATCTATTTCTCCTAAAACAATGCTGATTAGAACTCATAATCTTGTTTACACAAATATGCTCATCAATATAGTCTTTGGATTGTATTCTTGCCAACATTGTGATTATGATGTGCACATCTTCAGGGTTTTAATTGGCCACATGTACCAAGTTGTCTGTTCAACATACTTTACTTTGTGTTGCTAACATATACCTGGGGCCTGTATGTATTTTTGGCCTATTGCTACATTTGGACAGTTAGGATTTTTTTCTTTCTGTACTATTAATAAATCATTTATTGTTCTCTGGTCAGAGATTTATTTCATTTGTCTGATTTAGCTATACATTTTGGGCAATTTTTAAAAAGAGTGCTTGATTCCCTATCTGTTTAGGGCCATAGGAAATTTTTAATGGTCCTTGTTCTCCTCTTGTAGTTTGTTGAAGAATATATATATATATATATATAATATATATATACTGTGTGTGTGTATATATATATATATATATATATATATACTGTATATATGTGTGTGTGTGAGTGTGTACATATGTATTTATATGTGTATATATGTATTTACAGACATATATAAACACATAAATACATAATTACACATATATATAATAGCCATATATAAAGTGCATTGGAGCCCTTTTGCAGTTAAGAAGAGGAAAACATGAAAAATCATATTTATTCAATATTCATTTTTAATAAAGGTTTTAACTATGTATTTACTGTAAATTTTTCACATTCCTATGTTCTGCACATAGCAGAGTGTGTTCTAAGTATTCTAAATATATATCTATAAATATACAGTATATTTATATATATATATATATGTGTGTGTGTGTGTGTGTGTGTGTGTGTATGTATCTATACCTATTTAGATTTATATTGTATGTACCAAAATAGCATTATATATATATATATATATATATATATATTATATATAAATATGTAATAAAATAGAACATATTCTGAATGGGTTAGCTCACATGAGAATATGCGATTGGGTTTGAGCGTGAGTTGGGTGTTAGGTTTTTTTGCTCCATTGACTTCTATGGAGTAATAGGTTATTGCACGTGATATTCTAAGTTCGGCTTTTTGTGCTTGTCGGGTTAGTTTACTTTCAACTCATAATACGAGCGCAACCCGACAAGCGCAAAAAGCTTACTTCTAGCACAGTTAATGCTCGAGCGGGAGCATTAAATAAAGCTCCACTGGGGATCTGGCCTATTATAAAAATATAGACAATTTATTTTTTTAAATTTGGATTGTGCTTGAACACAAAACTTAACTTACCACTTGTAATATGAGTTTAATGACCATGCTAATAATGCTCACTGCGCTATTCTTTAAAAGTATAGAATGCATTTAAAAAAGTTTCAGCCACATTAAGATGCTTTGTACCTGTATATATTTATATAGATATATACAGGGAGTGCAGAATTATTAGGCAAGTTGTATTTTTGAAGATTAATTTTATTATTGAACAACAACCATGTTCTCAATGAACCCAAAAAACTCATTAATATCAAAGCTGAATAGTTTTGGAAGTAGTTTTTAGTTTGTTTTTAGTTATAGCTATTTTAGGGGGATATCTGTGTGTGCAGGTGACTATTACTGTGCATAATTATTAGGCAACTTAACAAAAAACAAATATATACCCATTTCAATTATTTATTTTTATCAGTGAAACCAATATAACATCTCAACATTCACAAATATACATTTCTGACATTCAAAAACAAAACAAAAACAAATCAGTGACCAATATAGCCACCTTTCTTTGCAAGGACACCGCAAAAGCCTGCCATCCATGGATTCTGTCAGTGTTTTGATCTGTTCACCATCAACATTGCGTGCAGCAGCAACCACAGCCTCCCAGACACTGTTCAGAGAGGTGTACTGTTTTCCCTCCTTGTAAATCTCACATTTGATGATGGACCACAAGTTCTCAATGGGGTTCAGATCAGGTGAACAAGGAGGCCATGTCATTAGATTTTCTTCTTTTATACCCTTTCTTGCCAGCCACGCTGTGGAGTACTTGGACGCGTGTGATGGAGCATTGTCCTGCATGAAAATCATGTTTTTCTTGAAGGATGCAGACTTCTTCCTGTACCACTGCTTGAAGAAGGTGTCTTCCAGAAACTGACAGTAGGACTGGGAGTTGAGCTTGACTCCATCCTCAACCCGAAAAGGCCCCACAAGCTCATCTTTGATGATACCAGCCCAAACCAGTACTCCACCTCCACCTTGCTGGCGTCTGAGTCGGACTGGAGCTCTCTGCCCTTTACCAATCCAGCCACGGGCCCATCCATCTGGCCCATCAAGACTCACTCTCATTTCATCAGTCCATAAAACCTTAGAAAAATCAGTCTTGAGATATTTCTTGGCCCAGTCTTGACGTTTCAGCTTGTGTGTCTTGTTCAGTGGTGGTCGTCTTTCCAGCCTTTCTTACCTTGGCCATGTCTCTGAGTATTGCACACCTTGTGCTTTTGGGCACTCCAGTGATGTTGCAGCTCTGAAATATGGCCAAAACTGGTGGCAAGTGGCATCTTGGCAGCTGCACGCTTGACTTTTCTCAGTTCATGGGCAGTTATTTTGCGCCTTGGTTTTTACCACACGCTTCTTGCGACCCTGTTGACTATTTTGAATGAAACGCTTGATTGTTCGATGATCACGCTTCAGAAGCTTTGCAATTTTAAGAGTTGCTGCATCCCTCTGCAAGATATCTCACTATTTTTTACTTTTCTGAGCCTGTCAAGTCCTTCTTTTGACCCATTTTGACAAAGGAAAGGAAGTTGCCTAATAATTATGCACACCTGATATAGGGTGTTGAATGTCATTAGACCACACCCCTTCTCATTACAGAGATGCACATCACCTAATATGCTTAATTGGTAGTAGGCTTTCGAGCCTATACAGCTTGGAGTAAGACAACATGCATAAAGAGGATGATGTGGTCAAAATACTCATTTGCCTAATAATTCTGCACTCCCTGTAGGTATCGATATATATTTTTATTAATCATATATATATATATATATTTACTATACAGGTCTATATATATAAAAATATACAGTATATATTTTAAAAATAAAAAATAAATTTTCTTCTTTGTGAAAAACATTGGAATGTAAAATATTCATAACTACCTTTGGGTTTAGCACATAGGATATAACACGGTGTCGGGTTATCGCACGGCCAATACGTGTTTTTTTTTTTAAACCAAGCACCTTTGAAGTCTATGAGCAAAATAAAAAAAATCATTGTTCAGTATATTTATTCATTGTGGACCTGAATAGTTTCTTTGCTGAATTTTAAACGGTAGTTATTTTATTTCTTGGTATTTTCCTTGTAGAGAGTAAAAAAAAACTAACTGCACTTCTCATCTAATTCTGAGCACTGTTCCAATGTAGAATTGATTTAAGCATGTAAGGAGCAATTGAACCTTTCTAATGTAACCGTTATTTAATTTACTTGCAATTCTTAGGCCCAATTACTCTCAGGATAAATACAAGACAACAAGCAGCTAGCTTTGTGCAGTTATTTAAAGACCAATCAACACAGTAGATTTGCATAATCAAACAAATGCAAGATAACAAGACAATGCAATAGCACTTAGTTTGAACTTCAAATGAGTAGTAGAGTTTTTCTGACAATTTTAAAAGTTATGTCTATTTCCACTCCCCCTGTACCTTGTGACAGCCGATCAGCCAATAACAAATGCATACGCGTACCATGGGACAGCCATTAGCCAATCACAAATGCATACACATTTATTCTGCACATGCTCAGTAGGATCTGGTGACTCAAAAAATGTAACTATAAAAAAAGTAAATTTGAAAGTTCTTTAAAATTGCATGCTCTATATGAATAATGAAAGTTTAATTTTGACTTAAGTGTCCCTTTAAGTGAAACAGTTGATAAACATAATTATAAACTTAACCGGTTCTAGTACATAGTTTTAAAATTGTGATCTTTCCTATAATCAAAGTTAAATTGCAGATTTTAGCATTCATGTTACTGTCTCTTTCACATTACATTAAAGGGACGATCTACACCAGAATTTTTATTGTTTTAAAAGATAGATAATCCCTTTATTACCCATTTTCCGATTTTGCATAACAACACAGTTATAATAATATACTTTTGATACCTCTGTGATTATCTTGTATCTAAGCCTCTGCAAACTGCCCCTTTTTTTCAGTTCTTTTGACAGACTTGCAGTCTAGCCAATCAGTGCCTGCTCCCAGATAACTTCACGTGCACGAGCACAGTGTTATCTATATGAAATATGTGAACTAACACCCTCTAGTGGTGAAAAACTGTTAAAAATGCAATCTGAAAGAGGTGGGCTTCAAAGTTTAAGAAATTAGCATATGAACCTCCTAGGATAAGCTTTCAACTAAGAATACCAAGAGAACAAAGCAAAATTGGTGATAAAAGTAAATTGGAAAATTGTTTAAAATGACATGCTCTATCAGAATCATTAATGTTTATTTTGGCCTAGACTGTCCCCTTTAAATGGAAAAAGTGCTTGCATATTAATATTGCTATTTAACCTATAGAAAAGAGTTAACACATAGACCCTAATTAAAAATGAAGTGAGATTGCCAACTAAAAAAAAAGAAATTCTTTGTGTTTTTCAAGCACTACCATTTGTGTAAATATTGGGATGAATATTCCCTGTACATCTTTTTTAACCCCTTAACGACTGAGGACGTGCAGGGTACGTCCTCAGAAAAAAGGCAGTTAACGCCTGAGAACGTACCCTGCACGTCCTCAGTGTGGAAAGCAGCTGGAAGCGATCCTGATCACTTCCAGCTTGTTTTCCGGTTATTGCAGGATGCTCGATATTGAGGCATCCTGCAATAACATTTTTTACCCCTCCGGTGCAGAGAGAGCCACTCTGTGGCCCTCTCTGCACCGGACATCGATGCCGCATTCGTTGGTGGGAGGGAGCTGAAGTGGGAGGTGGCGTGGGCGGCCATCGATGGCTTCTTGGTCAGAGAGGGGGCGGGATCGGGGCGGGATCGCCGGGGGCGCGCACGGGCCGTGCGCACGTGCACGGGGGGGGGGCGGGCGCAGTGCACGGGGAGGAGCGGATTTGGGAACCACTTACACCTACAGAAACGGTTTCTTTTATTATGGGGAGAAAGGAGGGATAAAATCCTGATTAAAGTCATCTAAGGGATCTGGGGAGGGGGGTGGGGGATTAGTCTTGGGGGGGGGAAGCTACACTGCAGAAAAAACAAAAATAAAAAAAAATAAAAACATTTTTACATGCAAACTGGGTACTGGCAGACAGCTGCCAGGTACCAAGATGGCCCCCAATAAGCAGAGGGGGAGGGTTAGAGAGCTGTTTTGGGGGGGATCAGGGAGGTTGGGGGCTAAGGGGGGGAATCTTACACAGCAGCATATGTAAATATGCTATATATAAAAAAGTGATACCTTTATTTTAGTACTGGCAGACTTCTGCCAGTACTTAAGATGGCGGGGACAATTTTTGGGGTGGGGGGAGGAAGAGAGCTCTTTGGGAGGGATCAGGGGGTCTGATGTGTCAGGTGGGAAGCTGATCTCTACACTAAAGCTAAAATTAACCCTGCAAACCTCCATACAAGCTACCTAATTAACCCATTCATTGCTGGGCATAATTCAGTGTTGTGCGCTAGTGGCATTTAGCGGCCATTCTAATTACCAAAAAGCAACACCAAATCCATATATGTCTGCTATTTTTGAACAAAGGAGACCACAGAGAAGCATTTACAACCATTTGTGCCATAATTGCACAAAATGTTTGTAAATGATTTCAGTGAGAAATCTAAAATTCTGAAAAATTTAAACGTTTTTTCTTTATTTGATCGCATTTGGCGGTGAAATGGTGGCATGAAATATACCAAATGGGCGTAGATCAATACTTTGGGTTGTCTACTACACTACACTAAAGCTAAAATTACCCAAAAAGCTCCCTACATGCTCCCTTATTAACCCCTTCCTGCTGTGCTTAATACACGCATGGTGCGCAGAGAGAGCATTTAGCGGCCTTCTAATTACCAAAAAGCAACGTCAAAGCATATATGTCTGCTATTTCTGAACAAAGGGGATTCCAGAGAAAATTTACAACATTTATGCCATAATTGCACAAGCTGTTTGTAAATATTTCAGTGAGAATCCTAAAGTTTGTGAAAAAATTTGTGAAAAAGTGAACAATTTTTTTTATTTGATCGCATTTGGTGAATGAAATGGTGGCATGAAATATACAAAATGGGCCTAGATCAATACTTTGGGATGTCTTCTAAAAAAAAATATATACATGTCAAGGATATTCAGGTCTTCCTGACAGATATCAGGGTTCCAATGTAACTAGCGCTCATTTTGAAAAAAGTGGTTTGGAAATAGCAAAGTGCATACTTATATTTATTGCCCTATAACTTGCAAAAAAAACGCAAAGAACATGTAAACATTGGGTATTTCTAAACTCTGGACAAAATTTAGAAATTATTTAGCATGGGTGTTTTTTGGTGGTTGTAGATGTGTAACAGATTTTTGGGGGACAAAGTTAGAAAAAGTGTGTTTTTTTCCAATTTTTTCCTCATATTTTATATTTTTTTTAATAGTAAATGATAAGATATGATGAAAATAATGGTATCTTTAGAAAGTCCATTTAATGGCGAGAAAACGGTAAATAATATGTGTGGGTACAGTAAAAGAGTAAGAGGAAAATTACAGCTAAACACAAACACTGCAAAAATGTAAAAATAGCCTTGGTCCCAAATGGACAGAAAATGGAAAAGTGCTGTGGTCATTAAGGGGTTAAATACACATGAAAATATGACACAGATCACAGCAAATATGCTTGAAAATATGCAGTGTGTCTTTTTAAATAAAGACCATTGTTAAAGGGTCTACACCAGAATTTTTATTGTTTAAAAATATAGATAATCCCTTTATTTACCCATCCCCAGTTTGGCATAACCAACACAGTTAACTTAATACACCTTTTTACCTCTGTGATTAACTTGTATTAAAGCCTCTGCAAACTGCCCCTTATTTCAGTTCTTTTGACAGATTTGCTTTTAGCCAATCAGTGCTGGCTCCGTAGGTAACTCCACGTGCGTAAGCACAATGTTACTATTATGACAAACATGAACTAATGCCCTCTATGTGGTTGGTAAAAAAAAAGCTGTCAAAATGCATTCAGATAAGAGGAGGCCTTCAAGGTCTAAGAAATTAACATTATGAGCCTAACTAGGTTTAGCTTTTAACTAAGAATACCAAGAGAACAAAGCAAAATTGGTGTATGAAAGTTAATTGGATGTAAAGTTGTTTAAAACTGCATGCCCTATCTGAATCATGAAAGTTTATTTTGCACTAGACTGTCCCTTTAAATGCACTACTGGGAGATAGCTATAACACATCTAGTGACCCAATGAAAAAAGGTATTTGAGTGTAGCAACCAATCACAGTTAGTAGGAGGTGTGCATTCATTTTTTTTACAAATGCATATTTGTAACGAAAACGGTTATTCCTTTAAGTAATGAAAACAAGTATCCAGATGAATACACAGCAAAATTTAAAGAAAACGAAAAATACTGACTACATTTTTAGGGGTACAAATTTACTTACCCTAACACGTTCTTTAGTGAAGGTCCTAAAAGCCGAGTGTGCTTAGAAGAGGATCGGGTTAGCGCGCTCTCTAGAGCACATTAGGGTATAAGTATTGTAGCTACAAGTGAACTTTTTCACCTGTAAGCTTTGAAACAACATAATTTAATGTAAGAACTTACCTGATAAATTCATTTTCTTTCATATGGCAGAGTCCATGAGCTAGTGACGTATGGGATATACAATCCAAACCTCAAAATCCCCTCACCACACCACAATTCAGTTTATATGAACAGCCCAAGTAGTGGGAGTGATAACGAAAGGAGTAAAAGCATCAACAAAGAAATTTGGAATATATGTGTTTTATACAAAAATCATAACCACCATAAAAAGGGTGGGCCTCATGGACTCTTGCCAATATGAATAAATGAATTTTTCAGGTAAGTTCTTACATAAATTATGTTTTCTTTCATGTAATTGGCAAGAGTCCATGAGCTAGTGACGTATGGGATATCAAATACCCAAGATGTGGAGCTCCACGCAAGTGTCACTAGAGAGGGAGGGATAAAAATAAACAACAGCCAAATGCTGAAAAAATAATCCACAACCCAAAAGATAAGTTATTCTCCTTAAGAAAAGAAAAAACTTTAAAACATCAGCAGAAGAATCAGACTGAAACAGCTGCCTGAAGAACTTTTCTACCAAAAACTGCTTCAGAAGAAGCAAATACATCAAACCGGTAGAATTTAGTAAACGTATGCAAAGAGGACTAAGTCGCTGCTTTGCAAATCTGATCAACTGAAGCTTCATTCTTAAAAGCCCACAAAGTGGAGACTGATTAGTAGAATGAGCTGTAATTCTCTGAGGCAGGGCTTGACCCGACTCCAAATATGCTTGAAGAATCAAAAGCTTTAACCAAGGAGGCCAAGAAATAGCAGAGGCTTTCTGACCTTTCCTAGGACCAGAAAATAAACAAATAGACTAGAAGTCTTTCTGAAATCTTTAGTAGCTTCAACATAATATTTCAAAGCTCTTACCACATCCAAAGAATGTAAGGATCTTTCCAAAGGATTCTTAGGATTAGGACACAAAGAAGGAACAACAATTTCTCTACTAATGTTGTTAGAATTCACAACCTTAGGTTAAAATTCAAATGAAGTCCGCAAAACCGCCTTACTCCTGATGAAAAAATCAGAAAAGGAGATTCACAAGAAAAAAGCAGATAGCTCAGACACTCTTCTAGCAGAAGAGATGGCCAAAAGGAACAATACTTTCCAAGAAAGTAGTTTAGTATGTCCAAAGATGCATAGGCTCGAACGGAGGAGCCTTAATGCCTTCAAAGCCAAATTAGACTCCAAGGAGGAGAAATTGATTTAATGACGGGCTTAATACGAACTAAAGCCTGTACAAAACAGTGAATATCAGGAAGTTTAGCAATCTTTCTGGGAAATAAAACTGAAAGAGCAGAGATCTGTCCCTTCAAGGAACTTGCAGACAACCCCTATCCAAACCATCCTGGAGAAAGTTAGTTAAAATTCTAGGAATCTTAAAAGAATGCCAAGAGAATTTATGAGAAGAACACCATGAAATGTAAATCTTCCAAACTCGATAATAAATCTTCCTAGAGACAGATTTACAAGCTTGTAAACATAGTATTAATTACTGAGTCAGAGAAACCTCTATGACTTAATACTAAGCGATCAAATTTCCCATACCTTCAAATTTATGATTGAGATCCTGATGGAAAAAACGGACCTTGAGGGACAGTAGGTCCGGCTTAACGGAAGTGGCCCAAGGTTGGCAAACTGGACATCTGAACAAGATCCGCATACCAAAACCTGTGGGGCCATGCTGGAGCCACCAGCAACACAAACGATATGTTCCATGATGATCTTGGAGATCACTCTCGGAAGAAGAACTAGAGGCAGAAAGATATAAGCAGATTGATAACACCAAGGAAGTGTCAGCGCATCCCACATGCTTCTGCCTGAGAATCCCTGGACCTGGACATGTATCTTGGAAGTTTCTTGTTTAGATGAGAGGCCATCAGATCTGTTTCTGGAAGACCCCCCATCTGAACAATCTGAGAAAACACATCCGGATGGAGAGACCACTCCCCATGGATGTAAAGTCTGATGGCTGAGATAATCTGCCTCCCAATTGTCTAAACCTGGGATATGAACCGCAGAAATTAGACAAGAGCTGGATTCCGCCCAAAAAAGTATCCGAGATACTTCTTTCATAGCTTGGGGACTGTGAGTCCCACCCTGATGATTGACATATGCCACCGTTGTGATATTGTCTGTCTGAAAACAAATGAATGGTTCTCTCTTCAACAGAGGCCAAAACTGAAGAGCTCTGAAAATTTCACGGAGTTCTAAAATATTGATTGGTATCTCGCCTCTTGAGATTTCCAAACTCCTTGTGCTGTCAGAGATCCCCAGACAGCTCCCCACCTGAAAGACTCTCATATGTTGTGATCACAGTCCAGGTTGGCTGACAAAAGAGGCCCCTTGAACTAAACGCTGGTGATTTAACCACCACGTCAGAGAGTGTCGAATATTGGGATTTAAGGATATATAATTGTTGATATCTTTGTATAATCCCGGCACCATTGATTCAGCATGCAAAGCTGAGAGGTCTCATGTGAAAACGAGCAAAAGGAATCACGTCCGAAACTGCAGTCATGAGGCCTAAAAGTTTCCATGCACATAGCCACGAAGGGAATGACTGAGACTGAAGGCGCCGACATGCTGCAACCAATTTCAAACGTCTCTTGTCTGTTAGAGACAGAGTCATGGACACTGAATCTATCTGGAAACCTAAAAAGGTGACCCTTGTCTGAGGAATCAAAAAACTTTTTGGTAAATTGATCCTCCAACCATGTTTTCGAAGAAACAACACAAGTTCATTCGTGTGAGATTCTACAGAACGTATAAAGACTGAGCTAGTACCAAAGATATCGTCCAAATAAAGGGAAACACTGCAATACTCTGTTCTCTGATTACAAAGAGTTGGGCACCCAGAACCTTTGAAAAGATTCTTGGAGCTGTTGCTTGGCCAAATGGAAGAGCAACAAATTGGTAATGCTTTGTCTAGAAAAGAGAATCTCAGGAACTAATAATGTTCTGGATGAATCGGAATATGAAGGTAAGCATCCTGCAAGGTCTATTGTAGACATATAATGTCCTTGCTGAACAAAAGGCAGAATAGTTCTTATAGTCACCATCTTGAAAGTTGGTACTCTTAACATAACGATTCAACATTTTTCAGATCCAGAACTGGTCTGAATGAATCTTTTTTCTTTGGGACATATGAATAGATTTGAATAAAACCCAGGCCTTGTTCCTGAAAAGGTACTGGCATGATTACCCCTGAACCTCCAGATCTGAAACACACTTCAGGAAAGCCTGAGCTTTTACTGGATTTACTGGGATGCGTGAGAGAAAAAATCTCCTCACAAGGAGGTCTTACTCTGAATCCAATTTGGTACCCCTGAGAGACAATGCTCTGAATCCATTGATTTTGGACAGAATTTATCCAAACATCCTTGAAAAACCTTAATCTTACCCCCTACCACCTGTGCTGGAATGAGGGCCACACCTTCATGCTGACTATTTTGGTTTCTTAAAAGGCTTGGATTTATTCCAATTTGAGGAAGGCTTTTAATTGGAAACAGATTCTTGGGGGAAGGATTAGGAACGAAAACGATGAGAAGCCTTAGATTTACCCTTAGGTTTTTTTATCTGAGGCAAAAAAACTCCTTTTCCCCAGTACAGTTGAAATATAGAATCACACTGAGAACCAAATAAGTTATTACCTTGGAAAGAAAGAGATAGCAATCTAGACTTAGATGTCATATCAGCATTCCAAGATTTTAAGCCACAAGGGGCTCTTCTAGCTAAAATAGCTAAAGACATGGATCTAACATCAATTTGATAAATATCAAAAATGGCATCACAAATAAAATGATTAGCATGTTGCAGTAAGCAAACAATGCTAGATATGTCAGAATACAATTCTTGTTGCGCTAATTCTCCAACCAAAAAGTTGAAGCAGCTGCAACATCAGCCAAAGTAATTGCAGGCCTAAGAAGATGACCTGAATATAAATAGGCTTTCCTTAGATAAGATTAAATCTTTCCTATCTAAAGGATCTTTAAAATAAGTAACTATCTTCCATAGGAATAGTGGTTCATTTAGCAAAGAGGTAGAAATAGCCCCATCAACTTTGGGGATCTTTTCCCCAAAACTCTTGCAATTGCTGGTAAAGGATACAATTTTTTAAACCTTGCAGAAGGGTTAAAGGAGTGCCTTAACTTATTCCATTCCTTAGAAATCATGTCAGAAATAGCATCAGGAATAGGAAAACCTCTGGAGTAACCACAGTAGGTTTATAAAACAGCATTTTTTTAATATCAAGAGGAATAGCTTCCTCAATATCCAAAGTAATTAACCACTTCTCTTAAACAAAGAAACGCATATACTCTATTTTAAATAAATACGTAGATTTGTCAGTGTCAATGTCTGAGGAAGGATCTTCTGAATCAGATAGATCCTCATCAGAGGTGGATAATTCATTATGCTGTTGGTCATTTGAAATTTCATCAACTTTATCAGAAGTTTTAAAAGACATCTTACACTTATTAGAAGGTGGAAATGCAGACAAAGCCTTCTGAATAGAATCAGTAACAAATTCTTTAAAATTCATAGGTATATCATGTACATTAGAAGTTGAGGGAACTGCAACCGGCAATGTACTATTACAGATGGAAACTACTATCTGCATGTAAAAGTTTATCATGACAACTATTACAAATGACATTTGGAGATATAATCTCCACAATTGTACAACAAATGCACTTAGCTTTGGTAGAACCGATGTCAGGTAGCAAAGTTCCAGCCAGATACTTCTGAGGCAGGATCAGATTGAGACGTCTTGCACAATGTAAGAGAAAAAAAACAACAGAATTTTTTTTTTTATCAATTTCCTTATATGACAATTTCAGGAATGGGAAAAAAGCAAAATAGCATAGCCTCTGACATAGCAAAAGGCAAGAGGCAAAAGCAATGGGGCAATAAATAATAAAAAAAAAATGTCCGCAAATGACACACTCGCGTCACTAGCGCCGCAACCCTGTGTGAACCCCCTGCATCAAGTATGACGCCAGAAAATTACAAACTTGCGTCAATGGACGTGCCTTTCGCGGCAAAAAAAATTGCGCCAAGAATGACGCAATAAAGTGTGAGCATTTAGCGCACCCACGAGCCAAGACAGCCCGCAATTTGAACAAGTAGTCATTGAAAAAAAGACTAAACCCCAGTAAGAAAAATATTTTTCAATATTAACTTTCCCAAATATGAAACTGACAATCTGCAAAAGGAAATACATGAACCTGACTCATGGCAAATATAAGTACAATAAATAAATTAAGAACTTTATATAAATGCATAAGTGCAAACATAGCTGAAGGTGTCTTAATAGATAAAAACATACTTACCCCAAAGTACAACCAATCCACATATAGCAGATAGCCAAACCAGTACAGAAACAGTTATCAGTAGAGATAATGGAATATGAGAGTATATCGTCGATCTGAAAAGGAAGGTATGAGATGAATCTCTACGACTCGATAACAGAGAAACTATGAAAATTATTGCATTCAATAGGTAATACTCTCTACGTCCTCTGACATTCGCTGTATTCTGAGAGGAATCCGGCTTCAAAATGCTGAGAAGTGCATGTCAACGTAGAAATCTTAGCACAAACTTACTTCACCACCTCCATAGGAGGCAAAGTTTGTAAAACTGAATTGTGGGTGTGGTGAGGGGCGTATTTATAGGCATTTTGAGGTTTGGGAAACTTTGCCCCTCCTGGTAGGATTGTATATCCAACTACGTCACTAGCTCATGGACTCTTTTACATTCATTTTTAACTAAAACAAATATAAATGTTTAAATCCTTTCTGCAAAGCTCGATGTAAACAAAATTAGTCAAAATTCAAATCATGTGATCACGTGATTTCATGGAACGTCCTAACGGCGGGAAGGGGTTAACTAAAATTCAGTATTTATTTCTTTTTAAACTAAACTAAAACCGTATAGTGCAGCCAATGAATATTCAGGGAATGAACATTCAGAACAAACATTTTGTCTGAAACTGAATTTTCTTGGCTGCACAAATCTACCAGCTAGCCCCCAGTAGTCCCTTGCTGTTCCTGAGCCTACTCATGTATGCTTTTTTAAAGGATATCAAGAAAATGAATTAACAAAAGTCAATTAAAAAGTCAATAAAAATTGATATTTTAATTTTGACTTTGATATCCCTTTAATTAAATAACATATAATCTATGTTTTTTTTTTATCGCTTTGCCATATATTTTATTTAAACACCCTCAGGTTGTGGCAATTTAATCTGTATTTTGACTAGGGATAGATGATGAAAGCTTTAAAATTCATGACTGTACTAACACAAGGTAGCTGAAGAAGGAAAACTGTATCTATAGCAACGTGATTAAATGTGGAATAATAGAGGTGAATAATAGAAACCTATGAGTCAGATGCACAGCAGCACATTCATTTCATTAGATGTGCTGATGTCAGAAAACGGAGAACGAGCAGCATGTAGATGCTGAAGACACGTCAGCAGAACCTAGAGAAGAAAGATTGCCCTAGATTTGTTACCACTGAATAGCAGCAAAAGGAATTACTATGTAGTGCAAATGGTAAAATACAGTACTGCACATACCATGCAAAACACTAGGATGTATGTTGCTTTTTCACAATATTCAACACTGACTCACTATTATCATATATTTTCTTACAATGCTATAATTGTACTGCTTTTCTCTATCTACAGAGCAATGTGTTTTGACCCTCAAAGACATTATGTTCGTATTTGCAGATATTGATATATTTATTTATTTTTAGACTTAAAGGACTTAAAGGAACAGTCAACACCAGAATTTTTGTTGTTTAGAAAATAGAATAAACTGTCCCCCTTATTCAGTTCTTTTGACAGACTTGCATTTTAGCCAATCACTAGGTAACTTCTGTGCATTATCTATATGAAACACATGAACTAACGCCTTCTAGTGGTGAAAAACTGTCAAAATGCATTCAGATTAAGGCGGCCTTCAAGGTCTAAGAAATTAGCATATGACCCTCCTAGGTTTAACATTCAACTAAGACTACCAAGAGAACAAAGCAAAATTGGTGATAAAAGTAAATTGAAAAGTTGTTTAAAATTACATGCCCTATCTGAATCATGAAAGTTTATTTTGGACTTGACTGTCCCTTTAAATTGACATTAAAGGGGCGTCATACTCAAAAAGTTTATGTCATGCATTTGAAACAACAAAAATGATGCATATAATTTTGTATTTTGGCATGAAAATGTTAAAAGGGACAATGTACTTAGGTGAGTAGCTAATAAAAGTTCATTGTATTACAAACAGCTGTGGAAACATCTCCTTTTAACCCCTTCGCTAGTGGGAATTTCAGAGAAGAGCTGTACATTTTTATATTTTTATAACTTTTAAACTGTGTAAAACCTACAAATATTTAAAGCTTTAGTTTTATGTTGTATAAGCCAATCCAACGTGCAAGGTATAGTCAAAAGGCAGTAACATCACTGATCTGTGAAAGCACACTGCTTCTATCACAGGATGCAACAAGACGCAAGCTACAAGAATACGGCGCCCAGTCTAAAGATGCCGGCAGGACTTCTGATAGGGTAAGATAAGAGAATGGCTTTAAAGAGAGATGCAGGTACAGGAGGAAAAACACAAGCATTGTGAGTAGTAACCATATTGCTGAAGTTGTAACCAGGAGTTTAAGGGTCCCTTTAAAACACCTTAACCCCTTAGTGACCAGAGCACTTTTCCATTTTCTGTCCGTTTGGGACCAAGGCTATTTTTACATTTCTGCTGTGTTTGTGTTTAGCTGAAATTTTCCTCTTACTCATTTTACTGTACCCACACATATTATATACCGTTTTTCTCGCCATTAAATGGACTTTCTAAAAATATATATTATTTTCATCATATCTTATTATTTACTATAAAAAAAATTATAAAATATGAGGAAAAAATGGAAAAAAACACACTTTTTCTAACTTTGAACCCCAAAATCTGTTACATATCTACAACCACCAAAAAACACCCATGCTAAATAGTTTCTAAAATTTTGTCCTGAGTTTAGAAATACCCAATGTTTACATCTTCTTTGCTTTTTTTGTAACTTATAGGGCCATAAATACAAGTAGCACTTTGCTATTTTCCAAACCATTTTTTTTCCAAAATTAGCGCTAGTTACATTGGGACACTGATATCTTTCAGGAATCCCTGAATATCCATTGACATGTATATATTTTTTTTAGAAGACATCCAAAGTATTGATCTAGGCCCATTTTGGTATATTTCATGCCACCATTTCACTGCCAAATGCGATCAAATACAAAAAATCGTTCACTTTTTCACAAATTTTTTCACAAACTTTCAGTTTCTCACTGAAATTATTTACAAACTGCTTGTGCAATTATGGCATAAATGGTTGTAAATTCTTCTCTGGGATCCCCTTTGTTCAGAAATAGCAGAATATATGGCTTTGGCATTGCTTTTTGGTAATAGAAGGCTGCTAAATGCCACTGCGCAACACACGTGTATTATGCCCAGCAGTGAAGGGGTTAATTAGGGGCATGTAAGTAGCTTTTTGGGGTGTTTTTAGCTTTAGTGTAGTGTAGTAGACAACCCCAAGTATTGATCTAGGCCCAATTTGGTACATTTCATGCCACCATTTCACCGCCAAATGCAAATCAAATTAAAAAAAAGTTACATTTTTCACAATTTTAGGTTTCTCACTGAAATCATTTACAAACACAGCTTGTGCAATTATGGCACAAATGGTTTGTAAATGCTTCTCTGTGATCCCCTTTGTTCAGAAATAGCAGACATATATGACTTCGGCGTTGCTTTTTGGTAATTAGAATGCTGCTAAATGGCGCTGCGCATCACAACGTGTATGATGGCTAGCAGTGAAGGGGTTAATTAGGTAGCTTGGTAGGGAGCTTGCAGGTTAATTTTAGCTTTAGTGTAGAGATCAGCTCCCACCTTAAACATCAGACCCCATGATCCCTCCCAAACATCTCTTTCCCTCCCCTACCCCACAAATGTCCCCGCCATCTTAAGTACTGGCAGAAACTCTGCCTGTACCTAAAATAAAGGAAATTTGGGCTTTTTGTGCATTCTTTTTAGCATATTTACATTTGCTTCTGTGTAGGATCCCCCTTAGCCCCCAACAACCTCACTGATCCCCACCCAAACAGCTCTCTAACCCTCCCCCTCTGACTTAATGTGGCCATCTTGGGTCTGCCAGTACCCATTTTAGTGAAAAATATGCTTTTTTTATTTTAAAAATGTCCCTTTTCTGTAGTGTAGCTCCCCCCCCCCTAACCAACCCCCCCACCCCTTCCAGTTCCCTTAGATGCTTTTCAAAAAAAAGTTTATTTCATTTTTTTTTTACACTGTTACTTGTAACTTTTTTTCTGTGTGTAGCGGATCCCACCCGCTCCCGCCCGTGCACGCTCCCGCCCGCCACCCCCCAGTGCACGCGCGCGCCCACTGTGCGCGCCCCTGAAGGCTCTGCCCCCGATCCCGCCCCCCTCTACCTTACAGAGTCACCGATGGCAGGCCCACCGCCTCCCAAGTCGGCTCCACCCCACCAACGATACCGGCCATCGATGCTCGGGTGCAGAGAGGGCCACAGAGTTGCTCTCTCTGCATGGATGGCAGAAAGTGTTATTGCAGGATGCCCTCGATGTCGAGGCATCACTGCAATAAACCGGAAAGCAGCTGGAAGCGAGCGGATCGTTTCACAGCTGCTTTCCAGAATGAGACGTGCAGGGTACATCCTGTTGGTCGTTAACTGACATCCTTTAGAGGACGTACCCTGCCGGCTCGGGTCGTCTAAGGGGTCTAAAGGGACATTCTGGTAAAAATGTAATGCACATAGATTAATTACATCTCTTGAATAGAAAACTATTTGTAATATACATGTATTGTCAAAAACTGCTTTTAAGTAAAAGTTATCACTGTTTTAGTGTTAACATTTTTCTCTGACGTGCATGTGAGCATAGCTAGATAATTGTCACTGCACCCACATTTTAAAACCTGCAGCTGCTCAGAGAATCAGTGGGGCTGTGTATCATGTCAGAAATTAACAAAGTTGAGTCATTACCAGATGGCACAAGCCCTTAGGCTCTCTGAATAAATGCTGTGTTTAAAATGCTGGTGCAGTGTCCTACTTAAATACATTTTTGAAACAAGCTATAGCTTTTATTAGAAGCATTTTTGCTACTGCCTGTATATTACAAAAATGCTTCTGTTCCATACCAAAATGCACCTATGTGAATTTCCCAATTTTGGCTGGAATATTCCTTTAAGTCCTACATAAAGTGAAAATAACAGTACTTTTAAAACCATGCCTAAAAATGCCTGCCATAATAGTCCCCAGGCTATTATATACCATAAGTGGGTACCTACTAATAGCTATATTGAAACAGGTGCCAACGAAAACTCCATACTTACCTGATAGGCACCTTGCAACTGGACTTACTATAAGCAGAAAAATCTGCTTTCCAGTAGATAGCCAATCCAGTGTACGTGACAGTAGGGAATAGAGAGATAGAGAGAGAGGAGAGAGAGAGAGAGAGAGGAGAGAGGAGAGATAGAGAGAGATAGAGAGAGAGAGAGAGAGATAGAGAGAGAGAGAGAGAGAGAGAGATAGAGAGAGAGATAGATGATGGATAGATAGATAGATAATAGATAGATGGATAGATAGAGAGAGAGAGAGAGAGGAGTGAGAGGAGAGAGAGAGAGAGAGAGAGATTAACATTAAACCAACAGGAGGAGGCTAGGGACCAATCCCTGTGACACTTGTGGGCAGGACCTGTGGACTAACTTCCATAGGGTGTTCTTGTGCCTCTAACCATACTCCAGTGAAATCCCCTCTGTCCAGACTGTAGCTCTGTGAGGGGAAACTGGGCTTCAAATCAGTCTGAGAACCCTTCACGCCTGGAGCATCTTCCTTCTTCACCTTCCTCCTGCGAAGGCAAAGACAAGACTAGCTACCAGTAAGGTTTAGGGTGCTCTGGGAGTTTTAGGACCTTTGCTTCCTTCTAGTGGCCAGGTGTATAATTCCCAGGAATAATGGATCTTGGACTTTCACCACCTTTATGAAAGAAATAAGTAAACAAATTGCATTGGAAATTTTGTTTTATTACTAATAATTAAACGTTTTAGGGTAATTACATTTTGAGTTTAATCTCTAATATGGTGGGGGCATACCTCTTGTTGACCGCCACCACAACTTAGAACCTGATGATGAAGAGCAGAGAGTTTTAAATCACCAGGTCTACTAAATTAAATATTTATCATTTATTCATCAAACATTTTATTCAAACCATTCTATAGGGTCATAAAACACCTCACCTTGAAAGAGGAATCTCTTTTGTTTCACATTAGGGATCTAATGGATGTAATAGATTTATTATATTTTTTATTTTTTTTAGTGCTGGCCATATGCTAACCAGAGGGTTAAAGGGACATGAAACCCAAATTTTACTTTCATGATTCAGATAGAGAATACAATTTTACAACTTTCTTATTTACTTCTATTATCTAATTTGCTTAATTCTTTGCTGAAAAGCATATCTAGATAGGTCAGTAGTTTCTGATGAGGCTTCAACATAGATGCATCGGTGTGATTGGCTCACCCATGTGCATTGATATTTCTTTAACAAAGGATATCTAAAGAATGAAGCAAATTAGATAATAGAAGTAAATTGGAATGTTGTTCAAAATTGTATTCCTATCTGAATCATGAAAGACAAAATGTGGGTTTAATGTTCCTTTAATAGATTTGCCATTTTTTTTTCCATTGGGGTCACATGCTCTTCTAAGTTGCACAGACACTGAAACAACATGCCCAAATCTTAAAGAGTATGCATTTGTTCACGCTTGCTCCAACATGGATCTCTATGATTCCAATATGATATCAAGATAAAGGTTTGCCAATAACATAGATTGATTATCTCTGCTGGTAAAGCTGAATTAAAGCTAAACATGTTATATTAAGCTTGGGGTTAAAAAAAAAAATGGTCTTACAGAAAAACATCTTATACAGGCGTGTAACTTCCATTGGTACAGGAGGTGCAGGTGTCCCCAGGGCCCAAGTGCTGGGGGGGCTCATAGGTCTATACATAGTTGTGTGCAGAATGTGTACAATTCTAATGCAGGGGGGCCTTTTGTTAGTGTAGGTTGCATATTGATCTATCTATCTTCCTACCCCAAATCATCATACTGAGCAGCATGTATATTATTATTATTGCTTACTACTGAGTTACCTTTGGTGAGCCTAAACAATTTTTGCAGCAGGGCCAGTGATTGAATATGTCCACTACTGATTTCATGCTTTCTATTGGCTTGTAATTTAAAGACAAATATACCTTATTCTCAATTGTCAGCTCTAATGAAAAGAGAAAGACATGATTCATTATGACAAATAGATATATCCATTTGTAGTAGTTCAGAGGAACATTTCCTTTACAAAGAAATATAATAAATCAATTTCATGTTAAGCTCACAGTACTTTGTAATTTACATAAACGTTACGAGGCATACAAGTGGGATGAATTAGGTCCCTGCTGCGTAGACCATACAATCTAATTAGATACATTGAGAATTCTGACAGAGAATTAAGAATAAAATTATGTTTATGGGTAATTAAAATGGTGTTAGCCCAGCAGATATGATAAATCAACATATTTCATCTTACATTTAGTATATTTAAACATGGCAATTAGTTCTGTCTGTTGGTTCTTTATTTCCTTCCTTTCCATCTCTACTCATGCTCTAGTCAGATATATTCCCATAGGCAAGTTTATTTATTGTCCCTTAGTTCAGCTATATAGTCACAAGTAGTTAGATATAATTTCACCATTAAAGTGAATGTAAATTTTGATGCTAAAGTGCCTGGTTTCTAAAACTTTGATTAAAAACAGGGGCACTTTATTCATCAAATTTTCATTTCACTCCTGCTTGTGAAAAAAAAAAACAACTTACCTTTTAATCTTCACAGCAGCTCCAGCTTCTCCGCCCGTTTCAAAGCCTCACCCTGGGTCTAAAATGAGGCAACCGGCTTCCTCCAATCACAGCAGTGAATCAGACACTGAATCCCCCGGGGGGGAAGCTGTGATTGGAGGATGACCTATCAATCATTTCTGACATCAAAGTTTTAAAAACGGGCACTTTAGCATCAAATTTACATTCACTTTAAGTTCTGGGTTCTGCTGGAAGCACACATAGCTGCTCTTCACCTACATAGTAAAACACACATTCACACCATGATTACAAGGACCAGTGAGGAATAAGGAATATGTTTGTATCAGGTAAGTATATTAATTAAAAAAATGAGACCTTTTTAACTTATGTTGGATATCACAACTCTAAACCACAACTGTAAAAGTGCCAAGGCTCATTTAAATCTGCCATCCATGTCTTTAGAAGTGAGTCAATAAATAAAAGTAATGGATTAGAGAAATAGTAAATCATCTTCTATCCCTACCTAGCAAAGCATTACCACATACTACAATTTGATATACAAGATCTACCTGTATGCTTATTCTACTTACTTACCAGTTAGCAAAAGCAACAAGGTGTTTATCAAAGTCCTCACTTACTAATCGAACATGTAAAACAAACAGGTTATTTAGAAATCCACGGATGGATGACCTGCTGAAGGCCGTTAGCCTGAAAGGGCTCAGACCCACCCAATCCCCTAGACCAGTGATTTTTAACTTTTTTTTTTGCCGTGGCACACATTTTTACATAACAAAATCCTGTGGCACACCACCATCCCAAAATTAAAAAAATCACACATTGTAGCCTAATACAGCATATATATATATACACATACACACAAACACACACATACTGTATGTATTGTGCTGTTATGCCATGCCTCCTACAAACTACCCTGCACTGGGAGTAAAAAACAAGCAAAGTTTAAAAAATATGTCACACTGTTGTCATTCTGCCGTGGACACACCTGAGGATCTCTCACGGCACACTACGTGTACCACGGCACACTGAGTTGAAAAAACACTGCCCTAGACAGTATATGATAAAGGTGTTTGGTTTCAGTCACACAAGGTTGGTTATTTGGAGCTCCCAGGTGTGATGCACTTCACACAAATGATTGTGTATTTCCACTACTAATATATGTAACACACTCAAATTACAACGGGATGGAGTAGCAATTACCTTTTTCATAAATGCATCAGAAATTTGAATCACTGCATTGCCAAAACAAAACAGTGTTTTACAGAGCCCCTTTAGCTGGTGGTCAATTAGGAACATACAGTATATAATTTAGCTCTTATATATTATCACTGTGCATATCGGAGGGGTCAGTGTTCTGAAACTACATGGAATACCCTCCCAACCTCTCTGGAAAGTGTGGAAATTTAACATTTCAAATTGAATCTACAGGAAACTGTATTGCATAATTAAATCCTTTCATAAGTGAATACATTTTGAGTTGCTGAATGTCCCTTTAAGTCAGCATCTAATTTTCAGTCAAACACAAAAACCTGGGATATGCATGGATCCTTTATGTGCTTTCTCAAACCTAAAAAAGAAACAAACAGGAAATGTAGAATTTAAATATACGCTAACACACTGCTGATGACATCACTGATGACCTCAAACTATAAAAAAAATCACTAATCTCATGACATAAAACAGCACTAGAAGAATTTCCAGGAAAAAGCAAGAGTAGAATGCAGAATTGATGATGGAAATACGTTTTTCACTTTTATCAAGAAGAAACACTAAAAATGTTACCTCCAACTGCCTAAAATGTTGCATTTCATGATCTGTTTTGTGTACAGATAACTCACAGATCTACATTCTCACAGACATACATTGTGCCCTGGCAGATATATTCTCTAGTAATAAAATGATTTCCACTCACAGCCACTATCTGTCTTCTATTTCAGCCGTCTTATTGACCGTGTGCTGCATGAGACGAAGAAGAAGACATCAAATCCAGAGAATAATCTGAGCTACTGGAATAATGCAATAACTATGGACTACTTCAATAAACATGCTGTGGAATTACTAGAGAGATCAGTCCCTGGAAACATCTGAGGTAATTTAGCTTCACTAATGAACACAAATACAGCCCAGATATTCAGAGGAGATTCTTTTGTGTCCCTGACAGTGCAGTGTGTCATATTAATTAGCACAAAGTGAATGATTTTTGAATGCCATGTTCACATATATTTTCTAACAGGAGAAAATAATTTGTAGAGATTCTTATAAGGAATCATATTTTACATAGCATTTAAAGGGACAGTCTAGTCAAAGTTAAACTTTTATGATTTAAATTTTAAAACAACTTTCCAGTTTACTTTTATCAAATTTGCTTTGTTCTCTCTGTATTCTTTGTTGAAAGTTAAACCTAGGTAGGCTAATGCTAATTTCTAAGCCCTTGAAGGCCTCCTCTTATCTCAGTGCATTTTGACACTTTTTTGACTGCTAGACAGCACTAGTTCATGTGTGCCATTTAGATAACATTGTGCTCACTCCTATGCATTTACCTAGGAGTTAGCACTGATTGGCTAAAATGCAAGTCTGTCAAAAGAACTAAATAAGGGGGCAGTCTGCAGATGCTTAGATAAAAGGCAATCACAGAGGTAAAAAGTATATTAATATAACAGTGTTGGTTATGCAAAACTGAGGAATGGGTAATAAAGGGATTATCTATCTTTTTAAACATATAAATTCCTTAATAGACTGTCCCTTTAATTCCTTTAAATGCACTTCTATTTATTATAAATTTGCATTTTGTCAAACAGCTGGCACTGGCTGTCATATCATATCATCAGCACTGATCCGGTGAAAGACAGAGAAAAGGGTGCCAAAACAATATGCAGGCCCAAGCCTGTGAGTAAAAACACAAAAACACTTTTTAAATGTATAAAATACTTCCCTTTGATTGCCCCCCCCCCTCTGACTCCTACCCTAACTGCATCCACAAAGAGTATAAGGCAGTTAGCAGTTTTCTGAAAGAGACAGTGATTCTTTTCTTTTTTGACCGGAAAAAAGCAAATACATGCAAAAAAACAATAGTGGAGAGCCTGCTGAGGGGTTATTATGGAATGAAATAAAGATGTTTTTGAGTCTGAATTCCGGAAATGCTGTTTTTAAAACACATAGGTAAAGCTCTATGTGTAAAGGCTGTGAACCCCCAACTAGGTAGTAACCTATAAAAGAAAGCTGTTTTTAGTTTCTGAGTCATTTACCTGGACTGCAGCCACCCCATCCACTGTAATCTTACCAGGCCTTTTCTCCCTCACAGATTGCTGATCTCCTAGAGACCCCTATCCAGCGGAAGTAAATATACTGCAGAGGATAGTTGCGGATATACCTGCAACCCCTTGGGTGGAGGCTAAAGGACAGGTCCCCGCGACGCCTAAGGGCAATTATGGCAGAGAGATTTACCCGTGATGGTACTGACATGCCATAAATGAGGTATTCCTCTACCCTGCTTCCACTCAGAATTATCCTGACGTCTTCCCTGATGGAAGAGGGGTACTGGGTCTTAAGTCAGGTCTGAGCTCCCAATAAATAATTGGGTAGAAAATAATAAAATGTTGCTTGCAGAGCATCTCTCTCAAACTCTCTCCTCGGAGGCCAAAAACAAACTGAGTGGGGGGAGGAGGTGGGAGGGATTAAAGCTTTTGTGAGGGTTCTTGACCTCCTCCTAATGGGTAGGAAATATATCCAACTTGTTATGGACACCTAAGGACTCTAGCATTAGAAAAGTGTGCACAGATCCTGGGCATGTGTGAGAAGCCATGCTATTCTAACCTGATTGCCACATAATAAACTTATGAAATATAATAATAACCCCTTATCTGCCAATGCTCTGTAACCTTTTATACTAAAAGTGGTTACAATAAGTTTAATTGATGGTGCTTTCATTTCAGCACATTTCATTCTAGCTTAAATGCATGATTTGTTAATTATGTTAATGTATGTGTTAGGGGCACATTAAATCATTTTATTTTGGTACAGTACATACTTTACAATATTAACCTAAATTTATTTGAAACTGTTCCTTTTGTCATAAATTGTAGTGCTAGTTTTTGTTTTTGGGTTCAAAATGTATAGGCATCTTGGCTAATGAGAATGCAGGACAAATAAAGGTAATGGTTTGGTATTTGTACATGTATATTTAACAATATAGATAAAAATGAAACATTATCAGGAGATATATGTATATATACTGTATATATGTATACACTTTGTTTAAAATATATATATATTTGGATCTGGCACAATGTTCGCTGACGCTGTGGAAGTGAGAGTGCAGAGTGAGAGTACAGATACCCTCCACTTTGTTTTAAATACTTATATAAATATATATAGGCATATATGCACAGTCACCAATCAGCACATAGGTTCCAAGCTGTGCACTGCTGCTGCTTCTGAGCCTTTTCAATAAAGGATACAAGAGAATAAATCAAATTAGATAATAGATGTAAATTAGAAATTTGTTTAAAATTGCAGGCGCTATCAAAAACATGAAAGTGGAATTTTGACATTATTATGTTGAGAAAAAAAAAGATGGGGGGTACCCTACTTAGATTCTTGAACCTGGGCCCTGTGGTTTCTAGTTACGCCCCTGAGCGACACCATGTTCCTGTGATTACGCTTTTGAGCACTTCCCACATCTTGACATTTACCATATCCTTTTTTTTAACCCATTTTAAAACATTTCAATAATAAAGATATTTTATATTAAATATCTTAAATATGTTTTATTTTACTTTTTAAATATGTTTTATATTCGTTTTGTGAAGTCCTAACATTTTACTTTAGGTCTCATGTTGCATTAATTTTTCTAGCGCTCAAGCACAACCCATAACTTTAAACTTGTAATATGAGCAATATTTAGCACAGTTGCGATATGCATTGAGTGTACAGGATGCGCAAAAGGGATGTTAGCCACACTAAACCTTCTCTGGTAAATCTGTTTTACATGGACTTGTAATACCAATTTTAGTGTGGTCCAGCGATATTGATATGCACTATGAGCTATTAAAGTGCTCCACTTGTAATCTGGGCCATATTGGTTAATGAGGTGGATTTAGGTATAATTTAGCAAATTTAAAAGATGAGGGTTGATATTAGTAAAACACATGCATTATAAATATTACATATTTGTTATTAGTTTATTAATTAGTTGAAATGAATCATTCAATATTATAAGATACCTTAGTCCCAAGTGTGATCTAGCGTGTACCTATAGTCCCCCAATTGTATAAATCTAATTTATTTTATGAGATAAATATTTATAACTCTAGCATTGCTTAGATATGACTTTGACTAGATGGCTATAAACAGGTGTAAGGGTGAACATACTAATTTGTTGGGACAGAGATTTCCAAACAGTGAGCTTATTTTAATGGTTTAAGACGTGAGGGATGTGAGCAGTGGCGTCACTAGGGTGGTGTCACCCGGGTGCGATAAGTTATGGTGTCACCCCCCCCCCCCCCAGAAAGCAGACACACAGAAAAACACAGGCACACACACATACAAACACACAGACACACTTAAAAACATACTGAGATGCACACACAAACACTCAGAAACACACTCAGACATACACACAAAAAAACACTGAGACACACACACACACAAAAACACTGAGACACACACACACACAAAAACACTGAGACACACACACACACACACACAAAAACTCAGACACACACAAAAACTCAGACACACACAAAAACTCAGACACACACAAAAACTCAGACACACACATACAAAATATGTAAACTACACTGCATTAATTATGAAGCTCATGCCTAGAGCTGCTCCCTGGCTCAGCAGAGCATCAAATGAAAGATAAACAGAGCACTCTAAAATAAATCACTGAAGAAAAGGTTTAGATGCGCAAACTATGAAAATTCTGCTCTCTGACTCTGTTCCAAGTCTGTCAGTGCACAGCCCTGGGCCACGTGCCTACCGCTTCTTATGGTCAATCACCTCTGCACTCTGCCCACCCCAGACCCCCGCCCGCCTCCTACCTGTTCAGTGTGCACTTAGTGTACGTAACCGTAAAGGTCTGGTGGGCATCATACGTGGCTCCTTCACTTTAGAGACAGTGTCAAACAGTCATGTGGTCAGGTGCCAGGCATCCCCTCACAATTTCCCAGTTCCCGTTTAGAGAGAGACAGCACAGCAGTGAGTGACTCCACTGCTCCACATGTCACTGAGCAGTGAGCACAGATAGGCAGGCAGGTTTAGGCTAGCAGCGCAACTTTGCAAGCCCACGGCACGCCCACAACAATCATAGAGAAATTGGGCCAGGGGAGAAGCAAAGTACAAACAAGCAAAAGCAGCCGGGAAAACTATTTGTTGAAATTGCAGTACTGGCTCAAGGGGCAAAAAAATTGTGTGTCTACAACTTCCCCAGTACCACTAATGTTCACAAATGCCAGCCCCTCTAATAAAAAATAATCTATGCATCTCAACATTGTATTTGTTTTGTATTTGGGTTACACCTGGAGGGTGTCACCCAGGTGCGGCCCGCACCCCCGCACCCCCCTAGTGACGCCACTGGATGTGAGTTAAAGGGATATAAAACCCAGACATTTTCTTTTGTGATTCAGACAGAGCATACTATTTTAAAGAAGTTTCCAATTTACTTCTATAATCAAATTTGCTTAATTCCAATAGCATTCTTTGTTGAAAAGATAACTAGGAATGTGTCTGGGGCACTACATGACAGGAAACAGTGCTGCCATCTAGTGTTCTGTCAAATAGATAACATTCTTGCAAAACTGCTGCTATATAGTGTTCCAGACACATGCACGCTCCTGAGGTTTACATCTCTGCTTTTTAACAAATTAAATCAGGAGAATAAAGAAAACATAGGAAATGAGATAACATAAGTAAATTGGAAAGTTATTTAACCCCTTCACCCAATACGACGTATATATACGTTGTGCGGTACTTGTCTATCGTACCGCACAATGTATATATACGTCGTCGCTTCAGGATGCTCCAGCAAGCTTCAGGCATCTCCCGCATATGGAGCGGAGCAAGATCGGTGCTCCGCCTCCATATGAGGGCAGATGCGCTGATCGTTACAGACAGTGACATTGTGTGTGTCACCGTTTGTAACTATCTTTTGCTGGAGCCAGCGGGAGGTTGTGGGCGGGCGGGCCAGCAGGGAGCGGGGGGAGGGGAGCAGGAGGAAGTGGGAGGGGCCCTACCGCTGCGGAAAAAACTTAAGTAAAGAGACAGGGCAGCTACGCTACTGAAAAGGCGATCTGGGGGTGTGGGGTGCCCCCCTTACTAAAGATCGCGGGTGGGGGGAGGTGGTTAAAGTACCTAAAACATATAATTATAAAAGCAATAATAATAATAAAAATAAAAAATACTGGCAGACAGCTGCAGTACCTAAGATGGAGCCCAAGAGTCAGAGGGGGGAAGTTTAGAGAGTGTTTGGGGAGGATCAGGGAGGTCGGGGTATAAGGGGGTATCCTACACTGTAGAAATATTTAAAAAAAAAATATTATATATTATTTGCCAAAATAAAAAAGAGCTGTTTAACATAGGGCAATGCCCTTCAAAAGGCCCTTTTAAGGGCTATCGGTAGTTTAGTATTAGATTAGGGGGTGTTTTTATTTTGGGGGGGGCTTTTTTATTTTTCATAGGAATTAGGTATCATTTTTTTTATTTTTGATAATTTTTGTTTATTATTTTATGTAATATTAGACATTTTTATTTTCTGTAATTTTAGCTTAATTTAAACTTAGTTTTGTTTTTTGTTTTTTTTAAATTAATGTTAGGTTTTTTATTTTAATTGTAATTTAGCATTATTTTAATTTATGTAATGGGGTTAATTTACAGGGTGTTAAGTTTGGGGGCTTAGTGATTAGTTATTTGCATTGTGGGGTTTAGTGGTTTAAGGGGTTAATAGATTTTTTAGGTTTATTGCGTTGTGGGTTAATGGCGGATTAGGGGTTAATAGTTTTTATTAAGTAGTTTGCGATGCTGGGGCTGGTGGATTTAGGGGTCAATACTTTTATTAGGTAGATTACGATGTATGTGAATGGCGGTTTAAGGGTTAATAGTTTAATTAGGCTATTGCGTTGTGGGGGGTTGACGCCGGTTTTGGTTTAATACTTTTATTATTATTTGCGATGTGGGTTTGATGGCGGATATAGAGGTTTTTATGTGTCCGGTTTATTTTTGGGAGCGGGTTAGACCTTTTACGGGAGATTTTATTTTATTTATTTTTTTTCTTAGTCGCCGGCAGTTTCTAAAGTTCCGTAAGTCACTGGCGACTCCAGAAATTTGTATTTACGGTCATTTCTTGACATCACTAGTTTATCCGACTTATGGCACTTATTAACTTCCGGTGGGGGTTTATTGCTATACACGATTAGCAAGGTGAAATTACGGGCGGCGTGGGTTTTAGCAATTGCGCTAAAGCCTGCGCCGTATATGTAATCTCACCCAAAATTTGTAAACCTTAGTTTTTAAAATGCTGCAATTTGTGTAAAAATTTGATTTGCAACATTTGCTGGTCACATCATTTGCTTATTGGCCTTTCTAGGGAGCACATTACAAGCACAATTTAATATCCTTTTAACTTGGAGTATATTTAGACTCAAAAATAGAATTGCTTTTACTAAAGAAAGACAGTAGCAGGCATATGCATACACTGTATATTTCATCCATTTATTTTGTTAATTTGTGGAATATCATATGTATGACCATAAGAGATGTGTACAGTATTCTTACTTTTCTGGAGCAAGCAAGTATGCAAAGATAGTAGCCACAAGCCACAGTCAGCAATTTTCAGAGCTGGATTTATTCTTGTGAAAGTGTAACACACTAAGTTCTGGAATTGCACAGACATTAGTGTGTTGCACTTTCACAAGAAAAATCTGAAAATTGCCGGATGCGCGCTTACGGCCTCCCCTTTTGGCATTTGTGAATGCACATGTCTAATGACCAATCACAACCATGCTTCATAAATCAAAGCAAAATATATGTTTCAAAGGCAGCATATGACATATTTTTATTATTTAGGACAAATAAGCAAAAACTACAGAGGCATTTACAAACATAGGTAGACTCATTTATAATCGCCTAATTAGTGTTTCTTTTATATGGATTAGTAATAGCACCACACTTAGGGAACCTGCAACTCACAACCCCATTTTGCACAAGCATTTTACATTAGTTGATAATGTATATTTATTTTATAGCCCTTTGTTGCATTGTTAAATAATTGAGATCTTTTTTTTGCTTTTGATATAACCCACACGGCTAATGACAAAGAGGGGAAAACCTCACTTCTCTGGCTGTGCTGGCTGCCTGAGGAGCTCAGTGCGGCGAACACTTGAAACAAATAAAGGAGTTCCTGCATGAAGTATTTTTCACTTCATGACTGAAAGTCCAATTTATTTGTTCCAATGGTAGACCCTAGTGTTTCACAAACGCTAGGATTGACTTTCACTTTAAGAGCATTCTGAAATACCAATTTCACATTTATCGCTTTTAAAAAACAAGTATTAAAGTGAATGTCAAGTTACGTATAGTGCACCACGGCATTGGATAGACTTTTAAAAGATAACAAGGGTTTAATTCATTCAATTTTTTATATGTATACAGGGAGTGCAGAATTATTAGGCAAGTTGTATTTTTGAGGATTAATTTTATTATTGAACAACAACCATGTTCTCAATGAACCCAAAAAACTCATTAATATCAAAGCTGAATAGTTTTGGAATTAGTTTTTAGTTTGTTTTTAGTTATAGCTATTTTAGGGGGATATCTGTGTGTGCAGGTGACTATTACTGTGCATAATTATTAGGCAACTTAACAAAAAACAAATATATACCCATTTCAATTATTTATTTTTACCAGTGAAACCAATATAACATCTCAACATTCACAAATATACATTTCTGACATTCAAAAACAAAACAAAAACAAATCAGTGACCAATATAGCCACCTTTCTTTGCAAGGACACTCAAAAGCCTGCCATCCATGGATTCTGTCAGTGTTTTGATCTGTTCACCATCAACATTGCGTGCAGCAGCAACCACAGCCTCCCAGACACTGTTCAGAGAGGTGTACTGTTTTCCCTCCTTGTAAATCTCACATTTCATGATGGACCACAGGTTCTCAATGGGGTTCAGATCAGGTGAACAAGGAGGCCATGTCATTAGATTTTCTTCTTTTATACCCTTTCTTGCCAGCCACGCTGTGGAGTACTTGGACGCGTGTGATGGAGCATTGTCCTGCATGAAAATCATGTTTTTCTTGAAGGATGCAGACTTCTTCCTGTACCACTGCTTGAAGAAGGTGTCTTCCAGAAACTGGCAGTAGGACTGGGAGTTGAGCTTGACTCCATCCTCAACCCGAAAAGGCCCCACAAGCTCATCTTTGATGATACCAGCCCAAACCAGTACTCCACCTCCACCTTGCTGGCGTCTGAGTCGGACTGGAGCTCTCTGCCCTTTACTAATCCAGCCACGGGCCCATCCATCTGGCCCATCAAGACTCACTCTCATTTCATCAGTCCATAAAACCTTAGAAAAATCAGTCTTGAGATATTTCTTGGCCCAGTCTTGACGTTTCAGCTTGTGTGTCTTGTTCAGTGGTGGTCGTCTTTCAGCCTTTCTTACCTTGGCCATGTCTCTGAGTATTGCACACCTTGTGCTTTTGGGCACTCCAGTGATGTTGCAGCTCTGAAATATGGCCAAACTGGTGGCAAGTGGCATCTTGGCAGCTGCACGCTTGACTTTTCTCAGTTCATGGGCAGTTATTTTGCGCCTTGGTTTTTCCACACGCTTCTTGCGACCCTGTTCACTATTTTGAATGAAACGCTTGATTGTTCGATGATCACGCTTCAGAAGCTTTGCAATTTTAAGAGTGCTGCATCCCTCTGCAAGATATCTCACTATTTTTTACTTTTCTGAGCCTGTCAAGTCCTTCTTTTGACCCATTTTGCCAAAGGAAAGGAAGTTGCCTAATAATTATGCACACCTGATATAGGGTGTTGATGTCATTAGACTACACCCCTTCTCATTACAGAGATGCACATCACCTAATATGCTTAATTGGTAGTAGGCTTTCGAGCCTATACAGCTTGGAGTAAGACAACATGCATAAAGAGGATGATGTGGTCAAAATACTCATTTGCCTAATAATTCTGCACTCCCTGTATATTTTGCAGAATTTTTACCTATATACCGTTGCGACGATAAGCGCAGCTCTCCCCTTCGCCATTTTGTCAAATTGATTGACAGATGACGATTTGTAAAAGAACCAATCCTTGTTTCCCTCCCGGAATCATCATCTATCAATCAATTTGACAAAATATATACATATAAAAGATTTAATGAATTAAACGCTTGTTAATTTTTAAAAGTCTATCCAATGCAGTGGGGCACTATTAGTAACTTGACATTCACTTGAACTATTATTTCTTGCTATTGTGCATTCAAAACATGAAAGATGTATAGCAAAGAACTTAACCAAAAACTCCTGTATTTAAGAGGATGCTGTGATCCACTGACTTAGTGCTTAAAGGGACAGTTTACTCAAAAATGTTCTCCCCTTTAATTTGTTCCCAATAATTCACTTTACCTGCTGGAGTGCATTAAATTGTTTACAAGTATTTTCATTAACCTTATATTGGCATGTGAATTAGTTTATTTAGCCTGTGGTATCCCCACCCATCTTGAAAGTTTTTGGCCTCAAGGCCAAGCTGTGTTAACACAGCCAGTAGAAGAAATTACACTCCCAGTGGGTTACAGAAGAGATAAGGTAATAACATGTTAATTTTCCATTGTTCTCTCCAAGTATTGGTGATTGTTTTTTGGACAGATATAAGATAAAGAAGCAGGTATATGTTCACAATGTGATAAAGTAATTAGATCTGATTATACCTACAAGCTCAACCCATTTTATTAGGTTGTGGTTTCAAAACACAAAATCAGCTCATTCTTACACAAATAAGCCTTAAAAAAGCAAATTTCATACATTTTATACTCTGCAGCTGGTAAAAAAAAGTAATGGAAACACATTAGGGCAAAAACTATTTTATAGTATACTGTCCCTTTAAGCATTATTTCACATGAATTTTAGTCTGCTGCTTTATAGATCTCTATTATATGAGGGGAAAGAATGCACCTGTGCTACCCAACTTGGATGTTGTATAACGCATTATAGTACCACACGCACATTGTTAATTAGCTATGGACTTGTAATACCAGGGCAAAAATACAAGCAGTATGGATTGCACTCCAGCAATAACACTCCATTGCATTTGCATTTTTGCTCTCCGGTTATAATCTAGCGCTTTATGGGACATTTCAGTTTAATTTGCGCTAGAATTGGTTAGCAAAATTAGTTTTCGTCAGGTTCTTTTTATAGCATTAGGGTAAAAAAAATGTAAACCCTTTTGTGTAAATATTGTGTATTATCTCATACTTCCTAGAAAGGCCAAAAAGCTAAATCTGTAACCTAGGTTTTCAAAATACTGCAAATTTCCCAAAACATCTATTTAGTTTTTTTTAATCTATTTAGGGAGAGCAATAAATGTTTAATGTTCTTTTTATATGGCATCATCCAATGCTTTGTCTATTTGTTAAAAGAATATTAGTACAAATATTTCACTGACAACAATTTACACAAACTCTTTAGAGTCATTTCATGAATTAAATATGTTCTTTTATGGGTAATGGAGATTGTACACCGTTATATGTAATACTCTGCATTATACTAACACCTGTTATTCTTCCTATAGGACCATCTCTCTGAACCGCGCTCCCCAGCTAACGGTGATTACAGAAACAGCGGAATGGTCCTTGTAAATCCCTTTTGTCAGGAAACACTTTTTGCTGGACATGAACAAGTTTCCGAAATCTGATTGTCATCTGGGCCATTTTTAAGGAGTACTGCATTTAGAAGGTGCAAGAACTGATTTTTGACCAAGCTACAAATATTAGTAGCTCATCTTAGAAGACAGAAAAACAGTTGATCAATAGGTCTCCAATTAGTGATTTAGATGATTAAAAATCTGTTTATAATTTCAGGTTTAGAGGTGTGTAGTTAAGTAGTTTCTTGAACCAACCTTTGGTTCCTCCTCTTTTGGGCACTAAATTCTCAAAAACCATGGCAGAAACGCTGGGGCTGAAAACATCAGGATAAAGATTTGGATAAAGAACAAAAGAGCTGCAAATATCTGGTTTAGTTTAGTTTAGTTTTAGCCTATTCCTCCCCATCAGCAAATATATCCTAGTTGCAGCTCTGGGTACATATATCTTATAAATATGCTTTGTGTAACCCCCTCCTCTTATTAATTCAAATGTTTTGAGCTTGTTTTTCCTAAGAATTGTCATCTTTTTACAATTGTGGTAAAACTTTACAGGATAAACTGTGGCTTTATAAATAAAGTTATTTATATGTAAAAAAATAAATAAAAAGGGTCCATGAGTTATTAAATCATTTTGTTTATTTAAGTGTGAGATTCCAGAATACACACAAATAGTGAAAATCCACATATGCAGTATTGTTTCTTAAAAATAGCAGTAATATATTCCATGTAAAAAAATGTAGTTATTGGGACAATGTACTCTCGCAAGCAGCTGATAAGAGTTTATTATATTCAAAGCTGTTGCAGGAATGCCGTTTTGAAACAGGCAACATTTTCTATTTCAAATTATAAGATAAAGGTAAAGGAGATATTTTTAAGTAATTAATACACTTCAGCTGGTAAAATAGATGATTGGGAACACATTAAAGGGAAGAACATTTTACAGTACAATGTCACTTTAATGTCAATAGAAAACATGTGGATTTGTGTTCACCCAACTGTAAACATGTCTAGAAAGAGAGCTTTATCTTAAGTAATCTTCACATCCCCTCTCACCACAAGTCATTGTTAATGAGTTCTATTACTTAATTTAGTACATCAGATATCAGTACCAATCAAGTGCCAGATCAGTAGAGTGCATCATCGACTAGTATGAAACCCAAAAATGTCCTTCTATGATTCAGATACAGCATATCATTTTAAACAACTTTCACATTTATTTCTATTATCTAATTTGCTTCATTCTCTTGGACCCAGATTACAAGTTGTGCGGTATGGCTTTAACGATAAAAAAATGGCCTTTGAGTGCGCAATGGTCAGCTACTTGATATTACAATGTGTGCGGTATGGCTATTCCGCTAGCATTATAGCCTATACTGCAACGATCCATTCCACAATCAAAGACTAGTAGTTATGGATTTTGCGGAACATAAATGTTTCACAATACTCATAAAAATATGTTACAAAGTACACTAACACCCATAAACTACCTATTAACCCCTAAACTAACCGCTGTCTCCCCACATCGCCAACACTAAATAAAGCTATTAACCCTAAACCTCTGTCTCCCCAACTCGCCAACACTAAATAAAGATGAAACAAAAATGAGGCAACAAACTGTGCTCACAAAAGCAAAGTTCAGGTTTGTATAGTGTGCTAAGGGAGACTGCCACCTTCGCGCGGTGCAGTGTTATAGGATCCTAAAGTGTATAAGTAAATCTGGTACAATCTCCAAATAAAACAAGGCAAAGTATACCTTCTGTTATGTCGCACTGACTTTAAGCTAATAGGGCAAAGAAACGTTCTCTCGTAGCTGTTAGAGCAGTGATAGTTGTGTAAGTCCAGGTGTTAACTTTCAAGCCCCAAAATAAGGAGCACCGTTACAGCTTATTTCCACAACACCTGCCCCATTCCCACTTCTGCAGTTGACAGCAAAGAGTGTAAATAAATTGAGGAACACAATTACAGGTATTTTCCCAGATTGCCGCTTCTGCAATTTACAACAGGGAGTATAAGTATATCATACCATCCTGCAGCTACTGTGTAAGCTGCAAAGCAGATAGCGGTAGTACGGACTAGGAAGCTGCAAAGTCCTAGACTCCAATAAGCCAGATCAATCAAACAGTCATATAGCAGAAATAACAGTGCCAATGGTGCAAATACGTACTCACAGTACCCGGGGATCTGTAGTTTAGTGATTTTGAGTTGTATTCCTCAATGCCGGGTGCATCACATGCAGCTTGATGCCGGAAGAACACTGCTCTGCCTCTCACAATAGCACTACTCCTCCTCAAATCAATCAAAGTCAGCAGGGTCAGCTGGAGCCAAATCGGCCCGGAGAAGCCAGCGGAAGTGGAGTCCCAGTACTCCACAGTGTAATATAAGAAAAAAAGATAACCAGTGCTAATCAAGGAAAGGGAAAAAAGAGTCACTCTCAAAGCCTCCAGTTCCATATATAAAAAATGTTAAAAAAAGCCTTTATTTAGAAAATTCCATAGGATAAAACGAGTCACAAAATTATCTCAGCATAGAGAACATGTACAAAAGGTCTGACCCGGTTTCGAGCACAAAGTGGCCAGTAGTCATAGACTGTTAACAGGTGTTCAGAAAAGAGCACCCCGATATAACCTGTTAACCACATCCCCAAGTGGGAGTGGTATAATGAAACATTATTAAAAACATACTTGTATCTCTAAGCAGTAGATAAGAGGGATTTAGCATATATGTATAAAACATGTATGTGGAGATAGATAGAACAAATATAAGGGAAAATGACTTAAACAAATAAGCAACTAAAGCAATATGCTAAAAAGCTACTAAAGATATCAGCAATATTACAGAGGGCAAATATTCATATACAAATGTGAATGCACATACGTGATTAAATTGTGAAATTCCATAAAAAATAAAAATAATAATGAAAATACATATTATTTTAAATTATTTAAAGTCTGTATGGAATTGTTGGGGTACTCCTTAGCTAAGGCCTATTATATAATCTTGAAAAATATACCACATTATTAAAAGAGTGAAAGATATAAACAATATCAATGGCATCCATATTCACCTAAAATGAGCAACCCAATGGTATCTATATATTTACATAAGAAAATAATGCTCTACAAAACACAAACACTATCTGTGCCAGAAATTGATGATGTCAAATTCGGAATTGAAGCCCCAGGCAGCAGGCTACCGAGCCTATGTATCCAGTAGATCTCCTGTCTTGAGAGAATATGGAATACATTGCCCCCTCTTGGCGGTCTGGACACCTGCTCTATAGCCTGCCACCTGAGGGTTCCAACATCTCCCGAATGGACATCCAAAAAATGCTTAGATAAAGCAGAAACAGCCCTTTCCTGTGAGACATATGAAAGATGCTCCCTGATCCGCTTGCCCACAGGTCTAGTGGTTCTGCCCACGTATTGTTTGTTACACTGGGTGCACTCAATTAAATATATGACATATTTACTGCCACATTTAATGCAACCTCTAGTGTCAAAAACTTCTTACGTGCGGGCTGAGGTAAATGTTTTAGAGACATACATGTGGTCACATGACTTACATGTTCTTTTGCCACACTTGTATGTTCCCTTTACCTTCAGCCAGGAGCTACCATATCCTTTTGTGGCAGCATACTAGGGGACAAAATGTTACCCAAGGTCAGATTACGCTTGTAAATTTAATTAGACAGCCATCATCCATAATTTCCCTTAAAACCGTGTCACCACGAAGAATAGGCAAATTTTTCTCTATTACCTTGCAAACTTTGTCGAACTGATTAGAAAAGGCCGTGACTAGGGTAGGTTTAAACTTAGAAGAAAGGATGATCATCAATTTGTTGTCTCTTTGCCGTCCATGGACACTTTTTCTGTCCATAGCCGATACCTCAGACCTCCTGTTGACCAACTTTTTTGGGGTACCCCTATCCTTCAATCTGGATTTTAGTTCCTCACTCTCCTTAAGGAAATCCTCTTCCGTGTAACAATTTCTTTTAATCCGCATGAATATGGCCTTTAACAATGCCTTTTAAAAACAATGCTAGGGTGACTGCTTCAGGCATGCAACAGCGTGTTCCCTGAAATAGGTTTCCTATAAAGAGATGAGGACACCCCCCCTAGTTATAACATCAAAACTGAGGGTCACATCCAAGTAGTTGACACTAGTCTGATTCCACTCAAAGGTGAAACTCAGGCCCACACTGTTGTGTGTGTAAACATGTCAACCAGTATGTTTTGCTTGATCTTTATTGCCTGACCAGATGACACACAGGTCATCTATATAGCGTAGGTAATTTGACATATAGCCGTGGTATTGTCTCTATTACCGTCCAAAGACAGGGACCCCCCCGCTCCACCAACCCATAAATAGGTTGGCGTAGGAGGGTGCAAACTTGGCCCCCATAGCGGTTTCCACCCACCTCTTTGGAGGTAAAACTTTCCCTCGAACATAAAAAAGGTTATGTCTGGAGTAGAATGTTAACCGCCTCTCAGCACAAACTCCCCATGCTCAAGGGAGAGGGTCAGTCTCCATTCTCAGAAAGTAAGATACTGCTTTCAGGCCACACTCGTGAGGTATGGAGGGAGTACAGGGACACAGCATCAATGGTAATCCAGCTGTATCCCGACTCCCAAGTCACATCTCAAGTCTAGAGAGCACGATGGGTTGTGTCCTTTACAAACTAGGCAACTTTTGAACAAGGGTTGAAGGAATTGGTCCACCCACTTGGACAAAGGTTCCAGTAAGGAGCCAATCCCTGCCACTATTGGCCTACCTTGTACATCTACTAGGCTCTTATGGACCTTTGGAAGGTGGTGGTAAATGGGCACTACAGGGACTGTCAACCATTAGACAATCATATGTCTGTTCATCAAAATGCCCATCTCCACCCCATCATCCAAAAGGTCCCTAAGAATTGCCTTTGTACTGTGTTGTGGGATCCCTAGATAGTTCCATATAGGCCTCAGGGATCTTCAAGTTGTCTTAAAGCCTTCCTTGATGTACATGTCTTTATCCAGCAAGAGCCACACTGCCCCCCTTTGTCTGACTGACAAATAACCACCTCCTTATGTTCTGTAGGGTAGCTACTGCTTCTCTTTCTAGTCTAGACAAAATTAGAGTGATGGTCTAATTTTCTGGATTTGTCCAGTAAAGTAAGATCTTCAATGACTCTTTTATGAAAAACTTCTAGGCCTTTACCCCTAGGTTTGTAAGGGATAAAATTCGACCTAGATTCAGATTATATTGTTGATAATTAGTTTGTGAGATAGTTGGTTCTTGCCGCCTGTGTAACCACACAAATCGTTCTAGGTTCTGTTAGTGCACAAACATCATCGAACGATAGATCAGCATAACTCCTCTCTTGATCATGTCTAGTTAGTTCGCCAGGTATACTGTCAGTAGATGTTGAGAAGAACTTCCTCAGGGTAAGATCCCTCACCATTTTACTTACATCCAGTATAGTCTGGAATAGATCAAAGTCCTGGATGGGACAAAAGTTAAGACCAATACCCCAGGACTTTTCTCTCAACATCTGTTATCTGGTAGGAGGATAAGTTAATTACAGAAAAATCATTCACTGATATCTGTGCCCCCCTGGTGCTTCTGTTCTCTCTCACTGGATACCTTTGAACTGTGGCATCTGTTTCCTCCTTCTTTCTGTGATAGCCTCTCCCTCCCCTCTGGGTTGTTTCTGTGCCCACTGAAAAATAACCTAACCTGCGTATTGGGTCCCATATCACTAGTCATAGACTCCCTAGTTGATACTAGATTGAGAATAATGAGACCGTCCCCTTCTCTGTACTGCCCCTCCCACCCCTCTTAGGGATGGTTCCCATATCAGCTCCTGGGGGTTCCTTTAAAATGCTTTTAGGAATAGAGTTGTGTTCAGTATTCTCCAAGTAGTTTCAGATATCTCTCCTCAGAGGCTGAGCAGGCCTCATCCTTGAAACTGGATGCAAATCTATCTCATCAGTCTGCTCAGGCTCTGAGTCAGAGAATACAACCTGTTTAGATCCAACACTCTATTAAATTTCTTGTTCACCTTGCTAGGTTTAAAAGAGATGTAGTAGCCTGTCCTGATTCTGAGCCATAGATTTATTAGCAATTTGTGACCAAGCCTCTACCCCTCTGTCTTTTACGCCAAATGTAAACCATACCATTGCTATAATCTTTTGGTCACGTATGTATTTAGATTGCTTAATCTGGATAATTAATCTCTTAGATTCTTCATAACATTCCTAAGTATAGCATCATATTCTGGATAAACATTGCACAAATTTATATTTATATCATGTCACCCTGCAAGGCAGTTATCTTATTTCTTGACCTCTGCCAATAATGTGTCCTTATATTCAATCAATAAGGCTATAAGTTTAAGTGAGCAGTCTGTTAAACTTGATTCCATCTTTCAATGAACCCAGGGGTCCTTTACATCATAAGTAGGAATTTTATTAATCCTTAGAACCTCTGGGAATCATTTTCATACTAATATATTTAGATAAATCCATTTGTGCCACTTGAGCTTTTGTTCTTTTTTCTTTAGATTCTCTAGATCAAAAAAGAAATCTCCCAATATAGTGTTAGGTGTATCACTTTCAAACACCATCCGTCAATTCCAATGAATCCCAATTCTCTTCATCTGTCTCAATTAAGAGAAAAAAATAAGTCTGGTTTGACATGTTATTCACAGTTCAGGAAAAAGTGCTGTGCAGCTACTTTAACTAGTTAAAGCTTTAAAATGATATAGATATTTAAGGAACTGAGTGTAATCCCACACGATACAGCTTATATAGATTTAAAACCCTCTGACACACATGGAGGAAGGGTGACCTGAACCTTAGTTCAGGGTAAAATGAAACAAAAAATGAGCAACCAAACTGTGCTCACAAAAGCAAAGTTCAGGTTTGTATAGTGTGCTAAGGGAGGCTGCCACCTTCGCGGCGTGCAGTGTTATAGGATCCTAAGTGTATAAGTAAATCTGGTACAATCCCCAAATAAAACAAGGCAAAGTATACCTTCTGTTATGTCGCCCTGACTTTAAGCTAATAGGCAAAGAAACGTTCTCTCGTAGCTGTTAGAGCAGTGATAGTTGTGTAGTCCAGGTGTTAACCTTCTAAGCCCCAAAATAAGGAGGCACCGTTACAGTTATTTCCACACACACTCGCCCACTTCCCACTTCTGCAGTTGACAGCCAAAGAGGTAAATAAATGAGGAACACAATTACAGGTATTTTCCCAGATTGCCCGCTTCTGCAATTTACAACAGGGAGATAAGTATATCATACCATCCTTGGCAGCTACTGTGTAAGCTGCAAAGCAGATAGCGGTAAGTCGGGACTAGGAGAGCTGCAAAGTCCTAGACTCCAATAAGCTGGATCAATCAAACAGTCATATAGCAGAAATATCAGTGCCAAGATGGTGCAAATACGTACTCACAGTACCGGGGATCTGTAGTTTATGTGATTTTGAGTTGTATTCCTCAATGCCGGGTGCATCACATGCAGCTTGATGCCAGAAGAAACACTGCTCGGGCCTCTCACAATAGCACACTCCTCCTCCAATCAATCAAGTCAGCAGGGTCAGCTGGAGCCAAAATTGGCCCGGAGAAAGCCAGCGGAAGTGGAGTCCCAGTACTCCACAATGTAATTTAAGAAAAAAGCCAAGTTTGCCCCCTCCTACGCCAACCTATTTATGGTTTGGTGGGAGCGGTTCCATTTCTTTGGAGGTAATAGAGACAATACACGGCATATTGTCAAATACCTACGCTATATAGATGACCTGTTGGTCATCTGGGTCAGGCAATAAAGATCAAGCAAAAATACTGGTTGACATGTTTAACACCAACAGTGTGGGCCTGTAGTTTCACCTTTGAGTGGAATCAGACTAGTTGTCAACTACTTGGATGTGACCCTCAGTTTTTGATGTTATACACTAGGGGGGATGTCCTCATCTCTTTATAGGAAACCTATTTCAGGGAACACGCTGTTTGCATGCCTGAAGCAGTCACCCTAGGCATTGTTAAAGGCCAATTCATGCAGATTAAAAGAAATTGTTCAGCGAGAAGATGATTTCCTTAAGGGAGTGAGGAGGAACTAAAATCCAGATTGAAGGATAGGGGGTACCCCAAAAAGTTGGGTCAACAGGACCTTCTCTGAGGTATCGGCTATGGACAGAAAAAGTGTCCATGGACGGCAAAGAGACAACAAATTGATGAATCATCCTTTAAACCTACCCTAGTCACGGCCTTTTCTAATCAGTTCAACAAAGTTTGCAAGGTAATATGAGAAAAATTTGCCTATTCGTCGTGGTGAAACGGTTTTTAAGGGAAATTATGGATGATGGCTGTAATTTCATTTACAAGCGTAATCTGACCTTGGGTAACATTTTGTCCCCTAGTATGCTGCCACAAAAGGATAGTGGTAGCTCCTGGGCTGAAGGTAAAGGGAACATACAAGTGTGGCAAAAGAACATGTAAGTCATGTGACCACATGTATGTCTCTAAAACATTTACCTCATCCCGCACGTCAGAATTTTTTGACACTAGAGGTTGCATTAAAGGTGTGGCAGTAAATATGTCATATATTTAATTGAGGTGCACCCAGTGTAACAAGCAATACGGTGGGCAGAACCACTAGACCCTGTGGGCAAGCTGTATCAGGGAGCATCTTTCATATGTCTCACAGAAGAGGGCTGTTTCTGCTTTATCTAAGCATTTTTTGGATGTCCATTGTCGGGAGATGTTGGAACCCTCAGGTGGCAGGCTATAGAGCAGGTGTCCAGTCCCGCCCCAGAGATGGGGGCAATGTATTCCATATTCCTCTCAAGACAGGAGATCTACTGGATACATAGGCTCGGTAGCCTTCTGCCTGGGGGCTTCAATTCCGAATTTGACATCATCAATTTCTGGCACAGATAGTGTTTGTGTTTGTAGAGCATTATTATCTTATGTAAATAAATAGATACCATTGGGTTCTCATTTTAGGTGAATATGGATACCATTGATATTGTTTATATCTTTCACCGCTTTAATAATGTGGAAATATTTTTCAAGATTATATAATAAGCTTAGCTAAGGAGTACCCAACAATTCCATACAGACTTTAAATAATTTAAAATAATATGTATTTTTCATTATTATTTTATTTTTAGTGAATTTCACAATTTAATCACGTATGTGCATTCACATTTGTATATGAATATTTGCCCTCTGTAATATTGCTGATATCTTTAGTAACTTTTTAGCATATTGCTTTAGTTGCTTATTTGTTTAAGTCATTTTCCTTATATTTGTTCTATCTATCCTCCACATACATGTTTTTATACATATATGCTAAATCCCTCTTATCTACTGCTTAGAGATACAAGTATATTTTTAATAATGTTTCATTATACCACTCCCACTTGGGGGAGTGGTTAACAGGTATATCAGGTGCTCTTTTCTGAACACCTGTTAACAGTCCTATGACTACGGCCTACTTTGTGCCGAAACCGGTCAGTTACCTTTTCTACATGTTCTCTATGCTGAGATAATTTTGTGACATCGTTTTATCCTATGGAATTTTCTAAATAAAGCTTTTTTTAACATTTTTATATATGGAACTGGAGTGACTCTTTTTCCCTTTCCTTGGATTAGCACTGGATATCTTTTTTTATACTAATAAAGATATTAACCTCTAATCCGCTTGTCCCCCCACATCACCCAACACTAAATAAACCTATTAACCTCTAAACCGCTTATCCCCCCCACACCGTGCACTCCCTATATAAACCTATTTAACCACCATATCGCCGCCCCCCATCATCGAGACAAGCTAAATTAAACTATAACCCCTAAAATTAACACCCCTAGCTTTAAATTAAAGTTACAATAAAATAAAACCTTAAAATAAATAAAAACTTACCTGTGAAATAAAAAAACTAAGCCTTAAGACTATAAATAAACCTAAAATTACTATTTAGAAAAAAATAAAAGATACCAAAAATAAAAATCTGAAATTACAAAATTAAAAATCCTAACACTACGAAAAAAAAAAACATTACAAAAAATAACAAACTCTAAATATTACACAAAATAAACAGAACCTAATATTACACAAAATAACAAACTCTAAAATTATACAAAAATAACAAAATCTAACATTACACAAAATAACAAATGAAATTATCAAAAATAAAAAAAATATTCATAATCTAATACCCCATTTTAAAATAAAAAAAACACCCCAAAATAACAAAAAAACCCTAATCTATAAATAAACTACCACTAGCCATTAAAAGGGCCTATTGTAAGGGCATTGCCCTAAGTTTAACAGCTTTTTTTACCCCCCAAATAAAAAAATCAAAACAAAAGACTAAAAAATTTTTTTATTTTACCCATTGCCATGAAAAATGGCATTTGTATGGGCATTGCCCTTAAAAGGATTTCAGCTCTTTTAGTGGCCATTAAAATAAAAAACCTACGCATAGATTACGAGTTTTGTTGGTAAAAACTTGTGGGGCTAACGCTCCTTTTTTTTCCAGCGCTCCCTTAAGACAACGTGGTATTACGAGTTTTCTGTATGTGCTTCGTAGCCTCAGAAAAGTGAGCGTTGACCCAAATTTAGCTCTACTTCAACCCTCAATACCAGCGTTGCTTACGGTTAGCGGTAAGATGGAAAAACGTGCTTGTGCATGATTTCCCCATAGGATACAATGGAGCTGAGCTGGCCTGAAAAAAACCTAACACCTGCAAAAAGCAGGTTCAGCTCCTAACGCAGCCCCATTGTTTCCTATGGGGAAACACTTTCTAAGTCTACACCTAACACCCTAACATGAACCGGGAGTCTTAACACCCCTAACCTTACACATATTAACCTCTAATCTGCCGCCCCCCAACATCGTTGCCACCTGCATTATACTATTAACCCCTAATCTGCCGCTCTGTGATACCGCCGCCACCTACATTATACCTATGAACCCCTAATCTGCTGTCCCCAACATCGCCGGACACCGTATATTATATTTATTAACCGCTAATCTGCCCCCCCAACGTCACCACCACCTACCTACACTTATTAACCCCTAATCTGCTGACCGGCACACGCTGCCACTATAATAAATGTATTAACCCCTAAACTGCCGCAATCCCGCCTCACAAACACTATAATACATTTTATTAACCCCTAATCTGCCCCCCCCCCCAACGTCGCCACCACCTACCTACAATTATTAACCACTAATCTGCCGCTACTATAATAAAGTTATTAACTGCTAAACCTAAAGCCTAACCCTAACACTCCCCCCTAAGTTAAATATAATTTAAATAAAACAAAATAGAATTTACTATAATGAAATAAATTTTTTCCTATTTTAAAAATAAATACTTACCTATAAAATAAAGTCATAAGATAGCTACAATATAACTAAATAGTTACATTGTAGCTATTTTAGGGATTTATATTTATTTTACAGGCAACTTTGTATTTATTTTAACTGAGGTACCAATAGCTATTAAATAGTTATAACTATTTAATAGCTACCTAGTTAAAAATAATTACAAAGTTACCTGTAAAATAAATCCTAACCTAAGTTACAAATACAACCTAACACTACACTATCAATAAAATAATTAAATAAATTAACTACAATGATTTAAACTAAAATACAATTAAATAAACTAAACTATATTACAAAAAACAAACACTAAATTACAAAAAATAAAAAAATATTACAAGAATTTTAATCTAAATACACCTAATCTAGCCCCCTAATAAAAATAAAAAAGCCCCCAAAATAATAAAATTCCCTACCCTATACTAAATTACAAAAAGTAATCAGCCTCTTTTACCAGCCCTTAAAAGGGCTTTTTGCGGTAGCATTTGCTCCAAAGTAATGAGCTCTTTTACCTGTAAAATAAAATACAAGACCTACCCCCCAACATTACAAACCACCACCCACACACCCCCTACTCTAAAACCCACCCGATCCCCCTTAAAAAAACCTAACACTACCCCATTGAAGATCATCCTACCTGGAGCCGTGTTCACCCAGTTGGGCACCGATGGGCCAAGAAGTAGACATCCAGAGCGGCAGAAGTCTTCATCCGATCGGGGCAGAAGAGGTCCTCCAAGCGGCCGATGTCTTCATCCAAGCGCATCCTTCTATTTTCAATCAACCGGAGCGGAGCCATCTTGAATCCAGCCGACGCGGAGCCATCCTCTTCTTCCGATGTCCTAACAGCGAATGAAGGTTCCTTTAAATGACGTCATCCAAGATGGCGTCCCTCGAATTCCGATTGGCTGTTAGGATTCTATCAGCCAATCGGAATTAAGGTAGGAAAAATCTGATTGGCTGATGTAATCAGCCAATCGGATTGAATTCAATCCGATTGGCTGATTGGATCAGCCAATAGAATGCAAAGTCAATTCTATTAGCTGATCCAATCAGCCAATCGGATTTTTCCTACCTTAATTCCGATTGGCTGATAGAATCCTATCAGCCAATCGGAATTCGAGGGACGCCATCTTGGATGATGTAATTTAAAGGAACCTTAATTCGCTGTTAGGACATCGGAAGAAGAGGATGGCTCCGCATCAGCTGGATTCAAGATGGCTCAGCTCCACTCCAGTTGATTGAAGATAGAAGATGCCGCTTGGATGAAGACATCTGAAGACATCTGCCGCTTGGAGACCTCTTCTGCCCCAATCGGATGAAGACTTCTGCCGCTCCGGATGTCCACTTCTGGCCCATCTGTGCCCGGCGGGGTGAACACGGCTCCAGGTAGGGTGATCTTCAATGGGTAGTGTTAGGTTTTTTTAACGGGGGGATCGGGTGGGTTTTTAAAGTAGGGGTGTGTGGGTGGTGGGTTGTAATGTTGGGGGGTCTTGTATTTTATTTTAAAGGTAAAAGAGCTGATTACTTTGGGGCAATGCCCCGCAAAAAGAGCTGATTACTTTTGTAATTTAGTATAGGGTAGGGAATTTTATTATTTTGGGGGGCTTTTTTATTTTATTAGGGGGCTTAGATTAGGTGTAATTAGATTAAAATTCTTGTAATATTTTTTTATTTTTTGTAATTTAGTGTTTGTTTTTTTGTAATATAGTTTAGTTTATTTAATTGTATTTTAGTTTAGATCATTGTAGTTAATTTATTTAATTAATTTATTGATAGTGTAGTGTTAGGTGTATTTGTTAGGATTTATTTTACAGGTAATTTTGTAATTATTTTAACTAGGTAGCTATTAAATAGTTATGAACTATTTAATAGCTATTGTACCTAGTTAAAATAAATACAAAGTTGCCTGTAAAATAAATATAAATCATAAAATAGCTACAATGTAACTATTAGTTATATTGTAGCTATCTTATGGTTTATTTTATAGGTAAGTATTTATTTTTAAATAGGAATAATTTATTTCATTATAGTAAATTTATTTCGTTTTATTTAAATTATATTTAACTTAGGGGGGTGTTAGGGTTAGGGTTAGACTTAGGGTTTAGGGGTTAATAACTTTATTATAGTAGCGGCAACATTGGGGGCGGCAGATTAGGGGTTAATAATTGTAGGTAGGTTGCGGCGACGTTGGGGGGGGCAGATTAGGGGTTAATACAATTTATTATAGTGTTTGTGAGGCGGGATTGCGGTGGTTTAGGGGTTAAATACATTTATTATAGTGGCGGCGATGTCCGGTCGGCAGATTAGGGGTTAATAAGTGTAGGTAAGTGGCGGCGATGTTGGGTGTGGCAGATTAGGGGTTAATAAATATAATATAGGTGTCGGCGATTTTGGGGGCAGCAGATTAGGGGTTCATAGGAATAATGTAGGTGGCGGCGATGTCCGGTCGGCATATTAGGGGTTAAAATTTTTTATTATATTATGCGATGTGGGGGGGCCTCGGTTTAGGGGTTCATAGGTAGTTTATGGGTGTTAGTGTACTTTATAGCACTGTAGTTAAGAGCTTTATGTTCCGGCGTTAGCCCATAAAACTCTTAACTACTGACTTTTAAATGCGGTAGGAGTCTTGGAGGTAGAGGCTGTACAGCTCACTTCTTCCAAGACTCGTAATACCGGCGTTAGGCAAATCCCATTAAAAAGATAGGATACGCAATTGACGTAAGGGGATTTGCGGTAGCCTCGAGTTGCAGAAGAAAAGTGAGCGGTAGACCCTTTCCTGTCTGACTCGTAATACCAGTGGGCATTAAAAAGCAGCGTTAGGACCCCTTAACGCTGCTTTTTAAGGCTAACGCAGAACTCGTAATCTTGGTGCTAATCTTTAAAAAAAAAAACAACACCAAAAATTAAAAAAAAATCCTATCACTAATCCCAAAATTGGTACTCACCATTCCGGAAGAGTGGCGCTCCATCTGCATCCCGCGCGGAATGATCTTCAATCTTTATTTGCGGCAGAACAATCATCCGACGTGGAGGCTTCTTTTCATGTGATCGTCCACCACACACTGAAGATTGAATGTGAGGTACCCATTTTATATTGGGGTACCATGAATTCCAATTGTCTGAAAATGTCTAATTAGCCAATAGGATGAGAGCTGCTTACATCATATTGTCTGTTCAAATCAGCCAATAGGATTTAAAGGGACAGTCTACCATAGAATTGTTATTGTTTTAAAAGATAGATAATTCCTTTATTACCCATTCCACAGTTTTGCATAACCAACACAGTTATATTAATATACTGTTTACCTCTGTGATTACTTTGTATCTAGGAACCTTCTTCCAGCCCCCTGATCACATGACTGTGACTGTTCATTATCTATTGTCTTAAGTTTAGCATTGTTTTGTGCTAAATCTTAAATAACTCCCTGTGCCTGAACACAGTGTTATCTATATGGCCAGGTGTAGTTTCTGTCTCTTTGTGTTGAAAAGAGATTTAAAAAGCCAGCGATAAGAGGCAGCCCTCAAAGGCTTAGAAATTAGCATATGAGCCTACCTAGGTTTAGTTTAAACTAAGAATACCAAGAGAAAAAAGCAAATTTGATGATAAAAGTCAATTAGAAAGTTGATTAAAATTAAAAGTCATATCTGAATAATGAAAGTTTAACTTATACTAGACTGTCCATTTAAGCAGCTCTCATCCTATTAGCTGATTTGAATTTTTCAGCCAATAGGAATGCAAGGTACCCCAATATAAAATGGGTACTTCGCATTCAGTCTTCAGTGTGCTGTGGACAATCGCATGAAGAGGAGCCTGCAGGTCAAATTATTCCACACTGGATGCAAATAGAGCGCTGCAATGCAGATACAAATTCCATTTTCATAGCAATGGGTAGATTAGTTTTTTAGTTAGGATTTTTTTATTTTGGGAGGTTGTAATGTTAGGGGGGACTTTGTAGTTTTTTTGGGTAAAAGAACTGTTAAACTTAGGGCAATGCCCTACTTGAAAAGGCCCTTTTAATGGCTATTGGTAGTTTATAGATTAGGGCGTTATTTTGGAGTGGCTTTTTTTATTTTAAATGGGGTATTAGATTAGGAATATCTTTTTTTATTTTGGTTAATTTCATTTGTTATTTTCTGTAATGTTAGATTTTGTTATTTTGTGTAATTTTAGAGTTTGTTATTTTGTGTAATACAGGGGGTGCAGAATTATTAGGCAAGTTGTATTTTTGAGGATTAATTTTATTATTGAACAACAACCATGTTCTCAATGAACCCAAAAAACTCATTAATATCAAAGCTGAATAGTTTTGGAAGTAGTTTTTAGTTTGTTTTTAGTTATAGCTATTTTAGGGGGATATCTGTGTGTGCGGGTGACTATTACTGTGCATAATTATTAGGCAACTTAACAAAAAACAAATATATACCCATTTCAATTATTTATTTTTACCAGTGAAACCAATATAACATCTCAACATTCACAAATATACATTTCTGACATTCAAAAAACAAAACAAAAACAAATCAGTGACCAATATAGCCACCATTCTTTGCAAGGACACTCAAAAGCCTGCCATCCAAGGATTATGTCAGTGTTTTGATCTGTTCACCATCAACATTGCGTGCAGCAGCAACCACAGCCTCCCAGACACTGTTCAGAGAGGTGTACTGTTTTCCCTCCTTGTAAATCTCACATTTGATGATGGACCACAGGTTCTCAATGGGGTTCAGATCAGGTGAACAAGGAGGCCATGTCATTAGATTTTCTTCTTTTATACCCTTTCTTGCCAGCCACGCTGTGGAGTACTTGGACGCGTGTGATAGAGCATTGTCCTGCATGAAAATCATGTTTTTCTTGAAGGATGCAGACTTCTTCCTGTACCACTGCTTGAAGAAGGTGTCTTCCAGAAACTGGCAGTAGGACTGGGAGTTGAGCTTGACTCCATCCTCAACCCAAAAAGGCCCCACAAGCTCATCTTTGATGATACCAGCCCAAACCAGTACTCCACCTCCACCTTGCTGGCGTCTGAGTCGGACTGGAGCTCTCTGCCCTTTACCAATCCAGCCACGGGCCCATCCATCTGGCCCATCAAGACTCACTCTCATTTCATCAGTCCATAAAACCTTAGAAAAATCAGTCTTGAGATATTTCTTGGCCCAGTCTTGACGTTTCAGCTTGTGTGTCTTGTTCAGTGGTGGTCGTCTTTCAGCCTTTCTTACCTTGGCCATGTCTCTGAGTATTGCACACCTTGTGCTTTTGGGCACTCCAGTGATGTTGCAGCTCTGAAATATGGCCAAACTGGTGGCAAGTGGCATCTTGGCAGCTGCATGCTTGACTTTTCTCAGTTCATGGGCAGTTATTTTGCGCCTTGGTTTTTCCACACGCTTCTTGCGACCCTGTTGACTATTTTGAATAAAACGCTTGATTGTTCGATGATCACGCTTCAGAAGCTTTGCAATTTTAAGAGTGCTGCATCCCTCTGCAAGATATCTCACTATTTTTGACTTTTCTGAGCCTGTCAAGTCCTTTGTTTGACCCATTTTGCCAAAGGAAAGGAAGTTGCCTAATAATTATGCACACCTGATATAGGGTGTTGATGTCATTAGACCACACCCCTTCTCATTACAGAGATGCACATCACCTAATATGCTTATTTGGTAGTAGGCTTTCGAGGCTATACAGCTTGGAGTAAGACAACATGCATAAAGAGGATGATGTGGTCAAAATACTCATTTGCCTAATAATTCTGCACTCCCTGTAATAGGTTTTTTTTATTTTGTGTAATATTAGAGTTTGCTATTTTTTGTAATGTTAGTTTTTTGGGGGGGGGTTCGTAGTGTTAGGATTTTTTAATTTTGTAATTTAGGTTTTTTATTTTTTGGTATCTTTTATTTTTTTTAAATAGTAAGGTTTATTTATAGTTTAAGATTAGATTTTTTTTTGTTTCACAGGTAAGTTTTGATTTATTTTAAGGTAGTTATATTGTCGCGATGTGGGGCCAGTGATTTAGGGGTTAAAAGCTTTATTTATTGTTGGTGATGTGGGGGGACTGCGGTTTAGGGGTTACAAGCTTTATTTTAGTAGTTGCGATTTGGGGGATGGCGGTTTAGGGGTTAATAGCTTTACTTAGTGTTGGCGATGTGGGGGGACAGCGGTTTAGGGGTTATTAGACTAGGGGCCTATGTTAGGGTGTTAGGGTTTTACAAAACTTTCTTTTCTCCATAGACTTCAATGGGGAATGGGTTAATGCGATCGCCATTTCGCAATCGCAGGTGTTAGGGTTTTTTCCTAATTTTTTTCTCTATTGATCTCTATGGGAGAAAACGTGCAAGAGAACGCCAAGTCTTAACTTTTTTTTGTGTGCGGTATGTGGCTTACAGCACCATACCGCAGAAAAAAAAGAAAGTTTTAGGGTGACTTGTAATACCGACAGTATGGAAATAGCGGTACGGCCCAATTTTGCGTGGTGTGTATGCTACAGCTATACCGCACAACTTGTCATCTGGGTCTTGGTTTCCTTTGTTGAAAAAGATACCTAGGTAGGCTCAGGAGCTGGGAGTTAGATGCTGATTGGTGGATGCACATATATATGCCTCTTGTAATTGGTTTACCAATATGTTCAGATAGCTCCCAGTAGTGAATTGCTGCTGCTTCAATAAAGGATACCAAGAGAATGAAGCAAAATTGATAATAGAGGTAAATGGGAAAGTTGTTTATAATTGTCTGATCTACCTGAATCATGAAAGAAAAAAATGTGGGTTTCATGTCACTTTAACCCCTTAATGACCGCAGCACTTTTCCATTTTCTGTCCATTTGGGACCAAGGCTATTTTTACATTTTTGCAGTGTTTGTGTTTAGCTGTAATTTTCCTCTTACTCATTTACTGTACCCACATATATTATATACCGTTTTTCTCGCCATTAAATGGACTTTCCAAAGATACCATTATTTTCATCATATCTTATAATTTACTTTAAAAAAAATTATAAAATATGAGAAAAAAATGGAAAAAAACACACTTTTTCTAACTTTGACCCCCAAAATCTGTTATACATCTGCAACCACCAAAAAACACCCATGCTAAATAGTTTCTAAATTTTGTCCTGAGTTTAGAAATACCCAATGTTTACATGTTCTTTGCTTTTTTTGTAAGTTATAGGGCCATAAATACAAGTAGCACTTTGCTATTTCCAAACCATTTTTTTTTTCAAGATTAGCGCTAGTTACATTAGAACACTAATATCTTTCAGGAATCCCTGAATATCTATTGACATGTATATATTTTTTTTTAGTAAACATCCCAAAGTATTGATCTAGGCCAATTTTGGTATATTTCATGCCACCATTTCACCGCCAAATGCGATCAAATACAAAAAATCGTTCACTTTTTCACAAATTTTTTCACAAACTTTTGGTTTCTCACTGAAATTATTTACAAACAGCTTGTGCAATTATGGCATAAATGATTGTAAATTTTTCTTTGGGATCCCCTTTGTTCAGAAATAGCAGACATATATGGCTTTGGTGTTGCTTTTTGGTAATTAGAAGGATGCTAAATGCCACTGTGCACCACACGTGTATTATGCCCAGCAGTAAAGGGGTTAATTAGGGAGCATGTAGGGAGCTTTTTGGGGTAATTTTAGCTTTAGTGTAGTGTAGTAGACAACCCCAAGTAATGATCTAGGCCCATTTTGGTATATTTCATGCCACCATTTCACCGCCAATTGCGATCAAATTAAAAAAAAAGTTAAATTTTTCACAATTTTAGGTTTCTCACTGAAATCATTTACAAACAGCTTGTGCAATTATGGCACAAATTGTTGTAAATGCTTCTCTAGGATCCCCTTTGTTCAGAAATAGCAGACATATATGGCTTTGGCGTTGCTTTTTGGTACTTAGAAGGCCGCTAAATGCCGCTGCGCATCACACGTGTATTATAGCTAGCAGTGAAGGGGTTAATTAGGAAGTTTGTAGGGAGCTTGCAGGGTTAATTTTAGCTTTAGTGTAGAGATCAGCCTCCCACCTGACACACCAGACCCCCTGATCCCTCCCAAACAGCTCCCTTCCCTCCCCCACCCCACAATTGTCCCCGCCATCTTAAGTACTGGCAGCAACTGTGCGCGCCCCCATCGCCCCCGCCCCCGATCCCGCCCCCCTCTACATTACCCGGCCCATCGATGGCCGCCCACCCGCCTCCCAAGTCAGCTCCCACCCATCAACGTTACCGGCCACCGATGTCCGGTGCAGAGAGGGCCACAGAGTGGCTCTCTCTGCACCGGATGGCCATTTAAGGTTATTGCAGGATGCCTCCATATCGAGGCATCACTGCAATAACCGGAAAGCAGCTGGAAGCGAGCAGGATCGCTTCCAGCTGCTTTCCACACCGAGGACGTGCAGGGTACGTTCTCAGGCATTAACTGCCTTTTTTCTGAGGACGTACCCTGCACGTCCTCGGTCGTTAAGGGGTTAAAGGGCCATTATACACTCATTTTTTCTTTGCAGAAATGTTTTGTAGATTATGTATTTATAAAGCCCATAATTTTTTTTTTTTTAAAAATGTATAATTTTGCTTATTTTTAAATAACATTGCTCTGATTTTCAGACTCCTAACCAAGCCCCAAAGTTGTATTTGAATACCGTCAGCTACCTTCTCCAGCTTGCTCCTGTTTATGTAAAGGTCATATGCAAAAGAAGGGGGAGGGGGGGGAGTGTCTTATTTCCCACTTGCAGTGGGCTTTCCAACTACCTTTTCAACAGAGCTAAATTGAAAGCTTCTAAGTACGTTTTTAAAGCATTTTATACTGGATTTTTATATCAGTATCTGTGCATCTTATTCGTTATAGTAGTGTCTATTACATGCAGTTATATGAAAATGAGTGTATACTGTCCCTTTAAGTAGCACTTCTGCACTGTAGCCTCTTCAGCATCATCTAGCAGTGCTACAGTGTAACATTGTCCTAATGCACCTGATCAACCAGAATCAGATCTTAAATATATAGAAATATATTTGTATGTGTTAATATGTGTATATACACATATTATTAACACATAAATATATATGTATATAAGCATATACATATATATTTACTGGGAACATACAGTCCCCATAGACCAAGATGTAAAGCACTTTTCAGTGGCATTTTTTCTAACATCCCACACCCGCCAACTTTCAGCATTAAAAACTGCTTTGTGCAGTTATTTTATTGAAAAATAAAAATGCTACAATTTTTTTTTTTTTTTTTTTTTTTTTTTTATTGAGGTTCTTTTCAAAACATACATTTGGTAGCTGTAAAAACATACATATAGAAGAAAATAAATTGTTACAGGGTAGGCTGTTAAAACAAGGCAGATAAATGCACAAAATAATCAATGATAGCCTACTCTGTCAATATAGGCAGTAAGTGCTACGTAAGCTGTATGCCCACCATATGGTTTGAGTGGCCACTCTTGGACCACACTCTTGCATTAACCCTGAAATAAGGTAGGTGAACATTGATGTGTCAGGGCCACTCATGGACCCCAGATGAAGAACCTCTGGTTTTCTTGCTGTTTGAAACTATATGAAAACGTGCTTGAGTAAATATTTTTTAACGTACAATAGTTTAACAGGGTGGTATAACATTAAAAAAATTATAAGTAGGACTCTGCCTTACATGTAGCCAGAATATATCATTTGAATGCTGAATATAATATGAAGCTACACTAAAACTTGAAGATTGTAATCATGTATGAATACATTGTAAGGGTTGGGAGATAGTGAGTAAATACTTTTTAACGTATAGTAAGTTATAAGGATGGTATAGCGGTGAAAAGAAGAGATTGGTAATAGGACTCTGCCTTACATGTAGCCAGAATATGCCATTGAAATACTAAAAAAAAAAAAAAAAGATTATGAAACTACTCTGAAAGATGGAGATTGCAACTATGGTATATACGTTGTGAGGGTTGATAGATAGGAGGGGGCTAAATATAAAACAAGGAGGACTGTTCCACCTGATGAATCCCTAGATCCAAACCAAATATGAGAAATATATATATAATGAAGGAAGATCCCACCATAACACACTAAGAATAAGGTATTCTGTCTCCTCTTGAGAAATAGATATATTATATCAACTAGCCAGCCATAGCCTTTGCAAAAAACTAGTAAAACTTAAAAGAATTAAAAAAAATGGGTATCCCACCACCTCGGCCGCTGGTAGCAAGACCCCACCTTGAAATAATGTATTGACCCAACGGGGGTACAGAAAGGTATAAAGGCTATAGGGCATTCAGGGGTATAAATGCAGAGGTAGCTGCATAATCCTTCTATAGGCTATTAGGAAGTGGGTAAATGGAAGCATTCTTAAGATAAGGGTAAACCCAGGTGTACATTGTTAAACAGTGAATAAGTCAAAACCCAACAATGTAGGGGACCTAGAATCCCTCAACAGATGATCCTTAAGCAGTTATGTGTATACTGCAGATATGCATTGCCAAAGTGGGGCTGCAACAATGACATACATAGGATAAGGTACTGTGTTACTATGCTTGACATTCTTATATTAACAGTGAGGGTGAAGGCAATAACATAATGCATAAGGTTAGGCAACCAATAAATCATGAACATTGTAAGGGACCTGAAAGCAGTGAACAGATCATCTGAAAGTAGAAACAAGCAGTGTCCCAGCTTAGCGTTAGCTAACATATGAATATATTGGAGCTAGATCCCCCCTACCCATGCTACAATCATCTTAAAGAGCAGTCAAGTGCATAAAAGGGAAAACGAATGTCGGTGTCCCAATATGGCAAAAGTCGGTACTGGTGTTGAGTCTCCTTTACTCACGCTGCAGGGATCCCAAGGAGCAGTCCGGTGCATATTTAGCAAACAAGCGCTGACACTGAATAAGTCACTTTTACTTGCGCTACAGAAATCACAGGAGGCAATTCAATGCGGCCCGCCGGGATCCCAGCTAGCCGCACAAAAACAGACATCTAGTGAGTAGGGAGATTGTAAGGTGTGCGCTACCTTTGAGTGAGTGGAAATGATGATCTGGGCACAATTGCCTGTTAGGGGTCGCCTGGGAAGATATTCTGCAAATATCTGCTGCAAGAAAAGACCGCTCCTATTGCACTTGCCTTCGGTCCCGCCGAAGGGCATACAGCTTGCATCTGCCAGGGCGCAACACCTTGTCCCTCTCCTCCAAGTGAGATCGCATGTAAGTCCCCTCTTATACTATTCCAAGGGTGTGGTATAGTAGGTTCAAGCTCCATGCTTTCAACTTCCTCGGTCGGGGATAGAGCAGTGGAGATCTCCATACAGTGCTTTGCCGGCTTTGTGGGCTCTTCATCTAGAGTGGTACTGAAGGCGAGTGGTGATCGCTGGGGCCCCAAAACGCCACCCTCCTCTCCTTCCATAAAAGCAGGCTCAGTTTGAGGCGATTGTGGGACCGGACTACTGCTACAGTCATATACTGACCTATTCAGTGTATCTGCAAGAGCAGCATAATGTCCGTCAAGCAGGCTACGTATCTCCCCCAGTAAATAAAAGGGTATCTCCATGGTAAACGTGTGGTGTAGTTCTTTTGGCAGGTAGATGGTACTCAATAAGTCCAGTAATTTCTTGCAACCGGCACTCCGTGCCTCTTAACGACAAGGCCCAAATGTGCCTCTCCGAGGGTGTAGGGAAGGCCGCAACCTTCTGTCGTGCTCCGGGAGCTCAAAACTGCAGATATCTTGATAATTTTAGGCTCATCCAATGCAGGATCGTAAGCGGATTGAAGATCTATTAGTGTAGTTATTATTTGAGCTAATTGGAAAGTTATTTCAGTCAAAAGTAGATAGGATGCAGGAGCAGTATGTAATTATGCAGCCTATCATGGCCGCCACCCGGAAGTTCCCCCCAATTTTTATTTTTTAATAAAATACACAACTCCGTATTTTGGGGGTATTTGAGGCACATTTATAAAATTTACCAGAGATCTGATCTCTGGTTAATTTTATGAGTGCTAATTGCTACCGTGAGCTCACGGTAGCAATAACCAGCCACTTGTAATGGCTGTTTATTTATTGCGCAACCTCAAACAGGCAAATTTGCCTGTTTGCAGGCGCACAATAAATTAGCACTCCACTTGTACTCTGACCCTAAATAGGCAGGTCACTAAATGATGGCTATAATGTTCAACTCTCTGACTTGAGTCTCAATATTTTATATTTGTCCACAATCACTGTATTTTATTTTTTTACATGAAATGGACATGTTGGTGATCAGCATCAAGATTTATTACTTTTATAACCAGAAAATACTGATTTGATATATTGTAAGAAGATTAAATAAGATATTTTATATACAATATATAACCTATTTTAAGTTAACCTTAGGATTTTGCTTCCCAAAGGCAGATGAAAGTGGAGTTACCATAGGAAACCTATTTATCAGTCACTAAATTTGCGTTTACTCCATTTTTAAAGTCTAAGTTGATAATTTCCTATAACCCACCCACTCATCCACTCAACTAACTGGAAATATATTTATTGATCTTCTAATTTCTAGATGGTAAAATAATGATGAAAGAGCTTAAAGGGCCACTAAACCCAAATTTTTTCTTTCATGATTCAGATAGAGAATACAATTTTAAACAACTTTCCAATTTACTTCTATTATCTAATTTGCTTCATTTTTTAGATATGCTTTGTTGAATAAAGAGCAATGCACATGGGAGAGCCAATCACAGGAGGCATCTATGTGCAGTAACCAATCAGCAGCTAATGAGCCTATCTAGATATGCTTTTCAGCTAAGAATATCAAGAGAATGAAGCAAATTAGATAATAGAAGTAAATTAGAAAGTTGTTTAAAATTGCATGTTCTTTCTAAATCATGAAAGAAAAATTTTTGGTTTCATGTCCCTTTAAAGTCACTGTTAAAGGAACATTCTAATGCTTGTGGCTCCCAAATAGGACTTTACATTGGAAGGTCCCTTAGAAAGATGATACTTGTAATACTTTTACCCATTTTAGTCATTGCTATTTAAATGTATCCTTTTTTTCCACTTTTTCTATGATAGTTTATATGTACACAGTCAACTACTTTTTTCTCTCTATGTAGCACCTTAGTTAACACCTTAAGTTGCTCCGAGGGGGCAGGTTGTATCTGTTTTTGATATGGCTTTAGGAGCCAGACTAAGCTGTACTATTCAGAAGTTGTCAGAAAACAATGAAAACAAACTAAAAGGTACAAAAGGGTCTGTCTGCCCAATTTAGGAATACTAGTGAACTTGAAGTTATGAGTGATATAAAAATGACTGGGAGGTGTTATAGCCCAAATTACCACCTCTCTAGGAATTGTCACTGACCCCTTGAAATGTCATGCATAATGTAATTCCAGTGGCTTTACAAGTAATTTATTTTGAAGATATGACATATCTAATCACAGTAGTTTCATTAAAGTGTTTATATGGAAATTGGTATTTACGTAATTTCAAAATAATACCCTTTTGTACTTAAAGGGATACTGAAGCCAAATTTTTTTCTTTCGTGATTCAGATAGAGCATGCAATTTTAAGCAACTTTCAAATTTACTTCTATTATCAATTTTTCTTCGTTCTCTTGCTATCTTTATTTGAATAAGAAGACATCTTAGCTAAGGAGCCAGCAAATTGTTGGTTCAGACCCATGGACAGCACTTGTTTATTGGTGTTGTTCAATCAGCAAGGACAACTCAGGTTGTTCTCCAAAAATGGGCCGGCATTTTAACTTACATTCTTGCTTTTCAAATAAACATACCAAGAGAATAAAGAAAATTTGATAATAGAAGTAAATTAAAAAGTTGCTTAAAATTGCATGCTCTATCTGAATCACAAAAGAAAAAAATTGGGTTCAGTGTCCCTTTAAACATCTAAATTGATACAATATTTGCACCTACCTCACTGCATAAAAATATAGAGTTGTGGATCACATACCTAGGAACAGCAGTATTTAACAGAAAAGATAGTGTCAATTATGTTTTTATGTGATAACAGTGACCATTTTTGGCAACAAGTTTCATTTGGTTCATACAGGAATCAATCTAAATGTTCTATGCTATTGTGGTCTGTATTTGTGCCCATTTGTTTTTTTAAATGGATTTCATCAGATTTTTGGGGGATTTTTTTTATACAACAAATAGATTACTCTTGAAATGAACTGCTGATATAGTGAATACCATAGGACAATGACACAGAACTCTGTGGCACATTTCAAAAACAGTGTTCCAGAAAAGCATATGACAAAATGCAACAACAAACAAGCCAGCTTAGTATTGAGAAGGTAACCCAGAGAGTTTCAGTGCTGGTACAGTGTGCTTCAGTCCTGTGGTAGCAATGCCTTTACCAAGACGTAGATCCTCTATCTTGGGCCAACAGCCCAATTTAACCTCCGCAGATTGTTCTGCTGCTACCAACCGTAGGGTAAGCATTGGCAGTGCAAGTAACCTGCCCAGACCCCCTGGGGTCTATGTAGGCAGTGTACCAACTGGGGGAGTCAGTAGTCTTGGTACAAGGGTGTCTCGCCGAGCCTTAGGCATCAGTAGTGTCTTCATGCAGGGATTACGCAGCTTTGGACCTCCTGTTCCAGTTGCCCAAGGTTTTGAAAGGGGAAGAGCCCCAACATTTGAAACACTGAATGCTTGCCTGGTGGAGTATATTGATAAAGTGAGAGCTTTAGATCAGGTGAATCGAGAGTTGGAGGAGCATATCAGAGTGTATCTGGACAAGAAGTCTTCATCTGTGAGCAGCTGGGGATCACTCAGAGACAACTGGGAAAATGTCTACCATCAGGTATGTGTTCAGAGTGTCGATGATATGGCAAACACAATATTACATGTAGCCAGGGCCACCATCAGGGGGTGACAGGGGTGACTGTTGTCAGGGGCCCAATGGGCCAGGGGAGCCCCATGAGGCAAGAACAATTTATTTTTATTTTTTAAAATTTTGGCAGCCACCAGTGGGTACTACAGCAGAGTGCTAATTGAGCATGGGAAATGTTATTACAAGGAGTAAAGTATTAACATTTGAGAGTTTTTTTTTTGAGTGTGCACTAAACCACTATGCACAGTGTGAGACAGTCTTGGCACTTTGTACAGTGTGTGCCTGAGTCAGACTGCAGATCACTTTCATTTGCATGGAAGGTAGGACTTACTTAGTAAATGTTTTTTATTTCTTTGTGCAATTTCGGATTGTAACTTCAGTGTGGTGGTAGTAGTTGTATGGTGGGGCCAGGGGTCCATAAAAACACATTTTTTTAGTAGCAGTGTATTTATGATTATTTGACAATGCTGTATAAATGATATATTTAAAGCCATGCAGAAATGTTTCCTCCTCAATACACAAATGGTAGGTGCCCATTTGGCAGATATGTTTTTTGAATTAATATATATATATATATTAATTACATTCCAGTTTACTGCCCCTTTATGCAAGGACTTTCCAGATGCAAGGAGGCATTTTATCTAAGATTTTTACATCTGCATAAAATGTTATACTCTCAGACTAAGATTGCTCAGTGTTTGAAATGAGACAGGTTAACTTAAAACTGTTCAGTTTACACTACAGCTGACTTAATTTTGAAATACATACAAACAAACCTAAATCCTGCATTTAACCAGATCTAATGGTATGAGTACCACAGCTTATGCTTCCACCAAGACCATATAGAGTACAGCATTTTCAAAATCCATAAGTACAGCTGACAGATAGGAACATTTGTACACTATATTTGAAGTGGTGCTCTTGGTTGGGGAAAATGGAGGGAAAAAAACAAAAATATGTCAACCTTTTAAAAGTACTTTTCTTCATCTAGCCATCTACCCAGATCATTAATGTACAATTTTGAATTCACAGAATTATTTTTGTTTGCACATTTACAAATATGATTCTTTCAAAAGTAATCTCTTAATTTCTGCAATTTTTTTTATCATGCATGTCACACACTGTTGATTTAGGGGATGCAATGTGCAGAAATGTAACCTCCTGTGAGTGTTTCTGTGGGTGTCTATGTTTATGTCTTTGTGCTTTTGTTTGTGTCTCTATGAGTGTATATGTATTTTTTTTGTGGGTCTCTCTGTGAGGGTGGGTGTGTATGTCTGTGCATTTTCTGTGGATGTCTGTGAGGATGTGTGCATATGTCTTTGTGCTTTTTATATAGGCATCTCTGTGAGGGTGTGTATGTATGTCTTTGTGTACTTTCTCTGGATACCTCTGTGAGGGTGGGTGGGTATGTCTCTGTGCTTTATGTGGATGTCTCTGTGAGGGTGGGTGTGTGTGTGTATGTATGTATGTCTATGTTTTCTGTGGATGTCTCTGTGAGGGTGTGTGTTTTCTGTGGGTGTCGCTGTGAGGGTGTGTGTATGTTTGTGCATTTTTTGTGGGTGTCTCTGTGAGAGTGTGTGTGTATTTATGTCTTTCTGTGTTTTCTGTGGATGTCTCAGTGAGGGTGTGTGTGTATTTATGGCTTTCTGTGTTTTATGTGGTTGTCTCTCTGTGTGTGTATGTCTTATTGTGTTTTCTGAGGCTTTCTCTGTCAATGTTTCCTTGGGTGTATGTGCAAGTTTGTGTTTGTGTGTGTGTGTGTGTGTGTGTGTCAATTGTCTGTTCCTTTTTAGGACATTTGGACCTTACTACTGATTAATTTCATCTTTCTACAGACTTTGAGACTAATGAGACCTTTCCGGAAGTCACCAATCCACCATTTAACCTTTAAATTATTGTTTAGACAGTTCAGGGCCCTTCCTTTCAGCCACTGCATGCTGTTGTCATCATTTAGTTGGCATCTTCCTTGACAAAAAGATAATCAGAACTCCATATTTTGTTTTGTAAATCTCCTTTTTTGACAAAACTGTAGTCTACCTCATTACTTGTCAGGTCAATGTAAACAAGTGCTGAGTGTCTGTTTGGGTGTCTGTGTCTGAGTGTGTTTGTGTGTTTCTTTGCGTGTCTCCTAGAGTGTCTATATGTAAATCCTTATGTGTGAGTGTGTGTTTCAGTGTATGAGTGTGTCTGTGTGTTTCTGTGTTACTACCTTTACAACATTTCCAAGTTTGACTACACTTAAGAATAAAGTGCATATACGTTTTAGTGACTTGGTCAAAAATTGCCTATGTCAAAGGGGGGGGGGGGGGGGGGGCTGATCAATGGTTAAGTCAGGGGCCCCAAAACTTCTAGTGGCGGCCCTGCATGTAGCTACCTGGTATTCAAATTTGGCATGCCAATCCTAAAGGCTAATTCTTCAAATATTTTCTATAATTAATATACCCTAAGCTTGTGTCCTCTCTATCCCTTAAAATGATGCATTATCCTATTAAAGCAAATCTGCTCCTTATTCATGCTATTAAGTGAATTGTATTTGTGATGATGTTTTGCTAGGAGACACAAGTTTGTTTAATTAACTCACAGATGTAGGTCAGCCTACATCTCTGGAGATACCAGTGTACAAAACTATACTATAAACTGGTACTATTACTAGGTAAAAATAATATTTCAGTATTGAAAACAGAGGTCAAAGTCCAAAGTCAGGACAGTGAAAATAAAACAACACTGTGGGTCAGGTTCCCTTAAAATATAAATAAAACAAAATTTGTAAACCTATCACTTTTCTTAATGGTCTCTAAGGCCTCTAGTTATCAAGGTCTGTCGGACCTGATCCGACAGTGCGGATCAGGTCCGACAGACCTCGCTGAATACGGCGAGCAATACGCTCTCCGTATTCAGCATTGCACCAGCAGCTCACAAGAGCTACTGGTGCAACGCCGCCCCCTGCAGACTTGCGGCCAATAGGCCGCCAGCAGGGGGGTCTCAATCAACCCGATCGGCTTGATTTCCGGCGATGTCTGTCTGCCTGCTCAGAGCAGGCGGACAGGTTATGGAGCAGCGGTCTTTGTGACCGCTGCTTCATAACTGCTGTTTCTGGCAAACCTGCAGGCTCGCCAGAAACACGGGCGTCAAGCTCCATTCGGAGCTTGATACATATGCCCCTAAGTATGGACATGCAGTCAAATGTACTGCACTGAAACTTCTGTGCAAAACATGGAAATATTGCAATAAAGATCCTTGAAAACATCCCTGCTTTAAACAGATTTCTAGGAAACAAGTACCACAAATGCACCACTTAATCCCAATAATAAAAAAAAATATTATAGGGTGATAACCGTATATTGGATTAAACCTATAGTTAGATTTTTTTTCCTTTGTCAAAGGGAATTAAATCAGTGGTAGTAAAATCATGACATTAATACAGTGAACAGTGACTGGTTTATCAATTAATATTTCTAATAGGTGACACTCAGATTAAATTAAAACTATCTTTAAAAACATATTTGGAGCAACAGATAAATTTCTGAAAAGATAATTTGATTTAATAATTCTAAACATTCCTAAAAATAAAAAGGATCATAAGTAAAACAGATATTTACACATACCTAGAGATCATAAGGGGCGCAATCCGATATACGGCGTGGTTTTCGGCGCAAGTGAGGGAACCCGCGCCGCCCATAATTTCACCTCGCACATCGGGGTATTACATATACCCCGCCAGCAGTTCCTAAAGTGCCGTAAGTCAGATAAACTAGCGATGTCCAGAAATGAGCGTAACTACAAATTTCTGGAGTCGCCAGTGACTTACGGCACTTTAGAAACTGCCGGCGCCTAACAAAACTAACTAAAATTTTAAATCTCCCGTAACTGTCTAACACGCCTCCCAAAAATAAGCCCGACACATATACCCCTATATCCGCAATCCCCCCTCTCACTCCTAATAATAAATGTATTAACCTCTAAACCACCATAGCCCACTCCGCAAGTAATAACTAAATTATTAACCCCTAAACCGCCATAGCCCACACCGCAATAAACCTATTCTAGTATTAACCCCTAAACCGCCATAGCCCACACCGCAATAAACCTATTCTAGTATTAACCCCTAAACTGCCTAGCCCACATAGCCTAGTAATCAGCTCTTTTACCTGTAAAAAGAAATTACAATACCCTCCCAACAGAAGTCTTCATATGATGGGGCAGAAGAGGACATCCAGACCGGCTGAAGTCTTCATCCTATCCTGGCAGAAGAGGACATCCGGACCGGCAGAAGGCTTCATCCAAGAGGCATCTTCTATCTTCTTCCATCTGACAAGGAGCGACTCCATCTTGAAGACATCCGGCGCGGAGCATCCTTCCAGCACGACGGACTAACGACGAATGATGGTTCCTTTAAATGACGTCATCCAAGATGGCATCCCTCGAATTCCGATTGGCTGATAGGATTCTATCAGCCAATCGGAATTAAGGTAGGAAAAATCCGATTGGTTGATTTAATCAGCCAATCGGATTGAAGTTCAATCCGATTGGCTGATTGGATCAGCCAATAGAATTGACCTTGCATTCTATTGGCTGATCCAATCAACCAATCTGATTGAAGTTCAATCCGATTGGCTGATTAAATTAACCAATCGGATTTTTCCTACCTTAATTCCGATTGGTTGATAGAATCCTATCAGCCAATCGGAATTCGAGGGACGCCATCTTGGATGATGTCATTTAAAGGAACCGTCATTCGTCGAGTAGTCGTCGTGCTGGAAGGATGCTCCGCGTCGGATATCTTCAAGATGGAGTCGCTCCTCTTCGGATGGAAGAAGATAGAAGATGCCGCTTGGATGAAGCCTTCTGCCGGTCCGGATGTCCTCTTCTGCCCGGATAGGATGAAGACTTCTGCCAGTCTGGATGTCCTCTTCTGCCCCATCGGATGAAGACTTCTGCCCGGATCGGATGACCACTTGTGCCCGGCTGGGTGAAGACGGCTCAAGGTAGGGTGATCTTCAATGGGGTAGTGTTAGTTTTTTTTAAGGGGGATTGGGTGGGTTTTAGAGTAGGGGTGTGTGGGTGGTGGGTTGTAATATTAAGGGGGTATTGTAATTTTTTTTTACAGGTAAAAGAGCTGATTACTTTGGGGCAATGCCCCGCAAAAGGCCCTTTTAAGGGCTATTTGTAATTTAGTATAGGGTAGGGCATTTTATTATTTTGGGGGGCTTTTTTATTTTATTAGGGGGCTTAGATTAGGAGTAATTAGTTTAAACTTCTTGTAATTTTTTTCTGTAATTTAGTGTTTGTTTTTTTTTGTACTTTAGTTTATTTTAGTTAATTGTATTTAATTTTAGCTTATTGTAGTTAATTAATTTAATTTATTAAATGATAGTGTGGTGTTAGGTGTATTTGTAACTTAGGTTAGGATTTATTTTACAGGTAATTTTGTAATTATTTTAACTAGGTAGCTATTAAATAGTTATTAACTATTTAATAGCTATTGTACCTTGTTAAAATAAATACAAAGTTGCCTGTAAAATAAAAATAAATCCTAAAATAGCTACAATGTAATTATTAATTATATTGTAGCTATCTTAGGGTTTATTTTATAGGTAAGTATTTAGTTTTAAATAGGAATACTTTCGTTTATAATAGTAATATTATTTAGATTTATTTAAATAATAATTAAGTTAGGGGGGTGTTAGGGTTAGACTTAGGTTTAGGGGTTAATAACTTTATTATAGTGGTGGCGACGTTGGCGGTGGCAGATTAGGGGTTAATAGATTTAATAGGCTATGTGGGCTATGGCGGTTTAGAGGTTAATAATAGAATAGTTTTATTGCGGTGTTGGCTACGGCGGTTTAGGGGCTAATACACTTTATTAGTTATGGCGGTGGGGGATTGCGGTTGACAGGTAGATAGACATTGCGCATGCGTTAGGTGTTTTTTTTGCTGGAATTTTAGGGAGTTACGGTGCTCCCATACTCAGTGCAAGGCCTGCTACGGCTGCATTTTATGGCAAGGTGAAAATGGAGTAAGATTTCTCAATTTTCGCCACGTAAGGCCTTGCGCTGGATATTGGATACTGATTTACGACGCGGTCCCATGATAGCTTATGGGAGTAAAAATTGCGAGCGACGGGTAAAATATACAGGCGTAACTTGTATGCTACGCCGTATATGTAATACCAAAAATGCACAAAAACCGGCGTCGCCGGCTTTTGCGGGCGACGCTGCATATCGGATCGGGCCCAAGATCAGCAGTAAACATCAGCTACAGTATATACTGAAAAGAAAGTTTATATTAAAAAAAGCTAAGAAACAGCTTAAATAAAAAAAGTATCTAAGTAAGTATCTGTTACTGCTGTTTTTTATAGGGCCTCTATTTGAAAAAAATATTTTTAAATGTGTTTTTAGAAAAAAAAAAAAAAATACATATATATATATATATATATATATATATATAGTAATTAGCCGGTCGCCCAGCGCTCCAACCATTAGGGTGTAATCAGTACCTGGGTGCTGTCCTCAATATTATACATAAAAGAACCATAGATTTAGAAGAGCACTCTCAGGTATTTAAATAGTACTCCAAATGAATTTATATTAGTCACACATCAAGTTCATAGTGTAGTTGTCAATGTTTTGGCCTCTGATTGGGCCATCTTCAAGACAATTACTCGGTCATAGCCACTGCAACAATTCATACCGGCATCACAGCCGTACTCCCAGAAGGAAAGCCTAGTCAGGCAATATATGGTTCACTTATATATACTGTATATATGTGTGTGCATTTCAATAGTGCCCTCCTTTTTAACATATCCTGATAATTGGTTATGTTAATATAAACTGTCTTTCGCTTGTTTAACTATAATAATATATTGCTCAAAACCATAAACTATACATAAATAATTTATTTTTAAATATATCTGTGTGTCTATTTTGGTTGCGCCAATCACAAGTGAATGTTTTATTTGTTATTATTATTATTATTACTGTATTATGCTTTATTTCTAAACCTCACACACACAAAAAAAAAGTTGCAAGGCTTCATGATAAAACTTTAAATACATAGGGCCAGATTACGAGTGGAGCACAAACGTTTGCACACGAGCGGTAAAGGGTTTATTGTAGGGGTTTGCGCTCGTTGGGTTTACAGCTTGTATTATGAGTTGAAAGTAAACGCGATTTGTGCTAGAGTGATTACCGTGACTTCAGAGCTCTGGTTAACTGTGTTGCTAAACATAAAAGTGTCACAAAACACATCAAAAATACACTCACCGGCAATTTTATTAGGTACACCTTGCTAGTACCCGGTTGGACCCTATTTTGCCTTCAGAACTGCCAAAGAGAGCTTTAAGGAATGAGCTGGAGAATTTAGAGAACATTTTAAACAGAGAGGTTACCCTAAATATCTTATTGATAAGGCATTAATAGAGGTTGATAGTATGGATAGAAGCACAATTATTTTCAGAAGTGGTAAGAACATAAAGGAAATAGGAGAGGATAGGCTGCCTACCTTTGTTACTAATTACAGTAACCAATTCAAAGAGATCTCTAACATCATTCAAAGATGGCTGCCAATACTACAAGGTGATGAGGCACTATATCCCTGGGTACAAAAATTATGTAAATGTGTATGCAGAAGGAATACAACAACGGGCAATATCCTGGCTCCCAGTGAGGTCAGAATTACCAAAAAAAGAGCTAGCAGCTGGTTAGAATGCAAGGGACACTATAGGTGTGGTACTGGTGGCTGCAAGGCTTGTACATACACAATGAGGGGTAAGTAATTTCAATCTGCTGTCACACAGAGAGTGTTTGACATAGATGCGTGCACAAACTGTCGTACAACCTTTGTAGTCTACTTGATCACATGTATAGAGTGTAACATGCAGTATGTCGGGCTCACCACAAGGGAAGCCAGAGATAGAATAAAAGAGCACTTAAATTATGTAAAATCTCTTTCTACAGGCCCCCAAGCGGCCCTCGATTTCAAATCTGTTCACAATGAAAGGGTTGATAGTTTCAGATGGCAAATCATAGAACATGTTAATGCTAATAGGGAAAAATTGCTTCATAAATGTGAAGCCTTTTGGATATTTAAATTAAAAACTAGGGCCCCAGGAGGCCTCACCATTTATGTTGATCTTATTAACTTCTGGGAATGAGAATAAAATAACAGAGTCCTTTGGACTAATTTTAATATTAATTAGTTTACAAACATATCAAGGTTTTTCATTTACTTCTTACTATATTTAATAATATGACATATCTCTATGATTTGCCTCTGATAATGTATGATGTTATGTCATTAACTACACCTTTGTAAAATAATTTTATGTATATAATAGAGAATTTGAGAGTTAGTGGAGAATTAGTGACTCACAAGATGTGATTCTATGGACACATACGTTCTGACACAGTGTGTCTGTAGAGAATTTTTAGAGATTCATTAGTTGCAGGTTGCAACTATTTATTATATCCTTCTAATGATGTAGTATAGGATAATAATGATAGGATATTTTTACCTATATATACCTGATACTATTAGTATTTTTTCTCTAACAGCCAAAGATAGACTGTATTATCTAGAGCTTTGCGGAAATAGTCTATACAATTAGAATTCTCATGTAAGATGCTAATAATCGCTTGTTTATAACACTGAGAGTAACTATGTATCCTTGTGTGACACAATAGAGAGGACAGTTAAGGTGTGTTAAGAGTTAACTATTTCATTTTAACACGTCACTGAACAACACATGTATTTAATCGGGCTGTCTGGCCAGGTGCAGCAGGTCTATGAGTAAGGCGCAAGCTGAAATGCGTAAGGCCGATGCTGCACTAGCCTGTGTATTTGTGATGCTGTTTTAAGTTTTTGAAATAAAAGTTACTTTTTAACTTTTTAACCCCTGCCTCGCAAACTTTGTTGTTGTTTTTTTGCTCTATTTCTTCATGGCATAGATTCAACAAGGTGTTGGAAACATTCCTCAGACATTTTGGTCCATATTGACATATGATAGCATCACGCAGTTGCTGCAGATTTGTTGGCTGCACATTCATGATAAGAATCTCCCGTTCCACCACATCACAAAGGTGCTCTATTGGATTGAGATCTAGTGAATGTGGAGGCCAATGGAGTGAACTCATTGTCATGTTCAAGAAACCAGTTTGAGATGATTTAAGCTTTGTGACATGGTGCATTATCCTGCTGGAAGTTGCCATCAGAAGATGGGTATAATGTAGTCATAAAGGGATGGACATGGTCAGCAACAATACTCAGGTAGGACGCAGAGTTTAAATGATGCTCAATTGGTACTAAGGCACCCAAAGTGTGCAAAGAAAATATCCCTACACCATTACACCACCATCACCAGCCTGAACAGTTGATACAAGGCAGGATGGATCCATGCTTTCAGGTTGTTTTTTGGGAAATCCTGACCCTACCATCTGAATGTCGCAGCTAAAATCAAGACTCATCAGACCAGGCAACATTTTTCCAATCTTCTATTGTCCAATTTTGGTGAGAGTGTGCGAATTGTAGCCTCAGTTTCCTGTTCTTAGATGACAGGAGTGGCCCCCGGTGTGGTCTTCTGCTGCTGTAGAGTAGTGGGTGATAGGAGCGCTTAAGGACTATGTGGGTATCCTGCTGCTAATATAGTTTAACCCTCAAACTAAACTAAATGATGTGCAGAAAATAAAAGAATTAGCAGCGCTAAAAGAAGCACGGATATACTGAAATGTATTAAAAAGAGGTATTTTACCCAGTTTAATGTGATTATGAAATATATTAAATATATGCAGTACAACTTTGAAATACTTAATAAAATAGGGACGTCTCCCAATCTAAAATATGATCACAATGGACAATTCAGCAAATGTAAAAATACTTTGCAGCTTATTTGCACAATATTGCAAACAAATATAGTAACTTTATAGTTGGAAAGTTTGCAGTGCAGTGAGTTTCCACCAAATTATTTCCACAGTGTTACAAACAAATATAGAAACTTTATAATTAAAATGTTGCAATGCAATAAAATTCCACCAGATAAATAAACAGAAGCACTGTTTAAATATGACACCAAAGAACCTATTTAGGTAGTGTCAGTTTAGATTATTCATATCAGGCTTAATGTACATGTATAAAAACAAATTATTATAGGAATGTTCACAATCCCCTCGGCGGGTTTACCGCGCCCAGAGGGATAATATGAAGAGTGATGTGTCTTTATGCGTGTGAAATATTAGGTTTAATCTGCAATCCCCTTATAGACAATAAGAAAGTACACAATCCCCTCGGCGGGTATACCGCGTCAAGAGGGATAATGAAAAGAGTACCTTTAAATAAGGTGTTCCCCTCAGCGGCAATCCTATCCACGTCCAGAGGGAGAGTATAAATCTCGTGCTGATACCTTAAATATGAATACTTCTGTGGGAACTTCTGTAAGCTGTTTACTTCTGTTCCTCTTTATCGGGCAGTTGGTTTGCAAGGCTCCGGTGGTGGTTGTTCGTCACCTGACTCCCCTCTGTGTATTAGAGGTCGGAGGTCACATCCTGATCCAATTGTTATAGGTAGCTTCAATAGTAGATTGGGCTATTTCTTTCTTCTTCCAGTATCCTAGGCGCCTTTAGGACAAAAGGTGTATATAGCACAAATAGAGAATCTCCACTCGGTATCTTGATAAAGCCCATCGGGTAAAACGCTTAGACCAGGACTTGCTGCCACTCAGTACAGACCGAGAACTTTAAGCCACTTGTTTTTGGCTCCCTTTTGGAACTTTTATTATATTATTTTTTTTATTATATTTTCAAAGATACCGAGTGGAGATTCTCTGTTTGTGCTATACAAAACTTTTGTCCTAAAGGCGCCTAGGATACTGGAAGAAAAAAGAAATAGCACAATCTACTATTGAAGCTACCTATAACGATTGGATCAGGACGTGACCTCCAACCTCTAATACACAGAGGGGAGTCAGGTGACGAACAACCGCAACCGGAGCCTTGCAAACCAACTGCCCGATAAAGAGGAACAGAAGTAAACAGCTTATAGAAGTTCCCACAGAAGTATTCGTATTTAAGGTATCAGCACAAGATTTATACTCTCCCTCTCGACACGGACAGGATTGCCGCTGAGGGGAACACCTTAAAGGTACTCTTTTATTATCCCTCTGGACGCGGTATACCGCAGAGGGGATTGTGTACTTTCTTATTCTCTATAAGGGATTGCTGATTAAAACTAATATTTCACACGCATAAAGGTACATCATTCTTCATATTATCCCTCTGGACACGGTAAACCCGCCAAGGGGATTGTGAACATTCCTACTCTCCGAAATAAGGGAACTGCTGATCAATAGAGGTTGATAATAATTTGTTTTTATACATGTACATTAAGCCTGATATGAATAATCTAAACTTATACTACCTAAATAGGTTCTTTGGTGTCATATTTAAACAGTGCTTCTGTTTATTTATCTGGTGGAATTTTATTGCATTGCAACATTTTAATTATAAAGTTTCTATATTTGTTTGTAACACTGTGGTCTTCTGCTGCTGTTGCCCATCTGCTTAAAGGTTGGACATTTTGTGCGTTCAGAGATGGTATTCTGCATACCTTGGTTGTAATGTGTGGCTATTTGAGTTACTGTTACCTTTCTGTCATCTCGAATCAGTCTGCCCATTTTCGTCTGACATCAACAAGGCATTTTCATCCACACAACTGCCTCTCACTGGATATTTTCTCTTTTTTGGACCATTCTCTGCAAACCCTAGAGATGGTTGTACGTGAAAATCCCAGTAGATCAGCAGTTTTTGAAATACTCAGACCAGCCCATCTGGCACCAACAACCATGCCACGTTCAAAGTCACTTAAAGGATTACAAACTTTTGCCCGATTTTGTGTAACCAAAACACATATTCTAACAACCATGTATTAAAGTAAACTTACTGACCTATAAGTCTTGGAAATCAAAGCCTCATTTATTAAGAAAAACAAATTTTATTTTTTAACAAAGACGTCATGATATCCAACCCATTATTTTTTTGACCTACGTGTATTTAATCAAGAACCAATAGGATTCTAAGTTTATGCATATAATTATCATTAGAACTGTTCCCCATTTTCATGGGCACAAAATCGGCACCAATAGCCCATGCGCATTCGCTACTAATGATGCCGCTATTACCAGCATCAAGATGGGAATAACGCATGCGCATTTGAGACCTAAATCGATGCTATAGGCTCTCCAGGCTTTCTACGCTGAATACCTTACCTGTCAATGCGCTGCCGGATCTAATTGTGTAAGATCGATAGAGCGGGTCTACAATGTCAGAGCCGATCTGGAAGGAGGTGACGTTGACAATGACATTGCACAATCTAGCGCATGCACAGTGAGAAATTTCGGCGCCATATTCAAACCGCGGTTGTCATACAGGATTGGATATTAGCAACAGAAACCCACAAAGTGGGTTCGGAAAAATTTATTTTTAATAACAGCAATTACAGCAATCGTAAATATTCAGTAATGACATCTTATTGAAAATGTGCTTGTTTAAAATAGTTCAAATTTTAACAACGTAGTTTATATTAGCTTACAGTGGTCCTTTAAATCCCCTTTCTTCCCCAAGTTTGAACTTCAGCAAGTTGGCTTCACCACGTCTAGATGCCTAAACTGAGTTGCAGCCATGTGATTAGCTGATTTGCAATTTGTATTACCAAGCATTTGAACAGGTGTACCTAATAAAGTGGCCAGTGAGTGTACATTACAATATATAGTTACACTCATAGTAACACAATCTAATAAAAATTAGTAAAAAAATATTGCACACAAAAGTTATAAAGGCTCAAAGATATGAGATCTCAGATGGTAGGGGAAAAAAGGCATTGAATGGACTTTAACATTGAAATACATACATATACATCTTTAAAAATGTATTTGTATGTTTCTATATATATATATATATATATATATGTGTGTGTGTGTGTGTGTGTGTGTACAGATGTATTTTGTATATATGTATTTACAGACATATATATAGATATAAACGCATAAATACATATGTATACATACTGTATATATATATATATAGAAGTGCACTGGAGTCCTTTGCCGTTAAGAATATGGAAACATGAAAAAGTATATTTATGCAATATTCATTTTTTATAAAGGATTTAACTATGTATTTACTGTAAATATTTGACATTGCAATGTAATGCGCATAGCAGAATATGTACTATGTATTTATAAATAGATATTCCTAAATATATCTGTATATATATATATATATATATATATATATATATAAATAGGTATATATATATATATATATATATATAGATATAGATATGTCACCATAATATCATCAGATACTGTATATAAAAAATATATATTTCTTTATAAATAGAACATATTCTTTTATGTAAAGAACATTGGAATATGAAACATTCATATTTTCATCTCGGGTTAGCACAAATGAGAATATGCGACCGGGTTTGCACAAGAATGGGGTGTTTTTTATCCCACCTAATGGGGCCTATTTATTAAAGGTCTTGCGGACCTGATCCGACAGTGCGGATCAGGTCCGCAAGACCTCGCTGAATGCAGAGAGCAATACGCTCTCCGCATTTAACATTGCACCAGTAGCTCACAAGAGCTGCTGGTGCAACGCCGCCCCCTGCTGACTCACGGCCAATTGGCCGCCAGCAGGGAGGTGTCAATCAACCCGATCGTACTCATCAGAGCAGACGGACAGGGTTATGAAGCAGCTGTCTTTAGACCGCTGCTTCATAACTGGTGTTTTTGGCGAGTCTGAAGACTCGCCAGAAACACAGGGCCACAAGCTCCGTTCGGAGCTTGATAAATGGGCCCCTTTGTCTCTATTAAAGTGAAAGTAAATCCTAGCGCTTTACAAACGCTAGGATTTACTATTGAAACAAATAAAGGGCACTTTCATTCATGAAGTATAAGATGCTTCATGTAGAAAGGTCCTTTATTTGATTCAATCGATCTCCGTTTTTAGCTGCTACAGCAGCTCACGGCTAAAAATTTTTGGCTAAGAGGTGATGTTTTCACCTCTTAGCCAATAGCCATGCCTTAAATCCGGCTTGGCGCCCATGGGAGCTGGATTTACTGCACTGCAATTGGCTAAGAGGTGAAAACATTCATGGGGGAATACATGAAAGTGCATGCAATATTCTAACTTTGGATTTTTGCGCTCTTTGGGTTACTGCAAGATCATAAACAGTTTACTTTCAACTCATAATACGAGCGCAACCCGACGAACGCAAACATTTTTATTCTAGCGCAATAAACAATCAAGCAGTAGCGTTAATTTGCGCTCCACTCGTAATCTGGTCCATAGATATTTAATAAAGATGATCTATTTTGCATTTTCAAATTAGACGATTTTAGAAAACGAGCAGTTTTCTCTCACCGCTCACTTACATGCAGCGCTGGTATTACAAGTTTTTACAAACTCGGCATTAAAAGGCAAGAAGTGAGCGTAGAGCAAAATTTAGCTACATATCTCGCTTCAATACCAGCGCTGCTTAAGTCAGCGGTGAGCTGGTCGTACCTGCTTGTGCACGATTTCCCCATAGGAATCAACGGGGAGAGCCGGCTGAGAAAAAGTCTAACACCTGCCAAAAAGCAGCGTCAAATTCAGAAACGCAGCCCCATTGATTCCTATGGGGAAATAACATTTATGTCTACACCTAACACCCTAACATAAACCCTGAGTCTAAACAACCCTAATCTTACAACCGTAATCTGCCACCCCCGACATCGCCGACACCTGCATTATATTTATTAACCCCTAATCTGCCGCTCCGGACACTGCCGCCACCTACATTACAGTTATGAACCCCTAATCTGCTGCCCCCAACATCGCCGACACCTACATTATATTTATTAACCCCTAATCTGCTGCCCCCAACATCGCCAACACCTACATTATATTTATTAACCCCTAATCTGCCGCCGCCACCTACCTACATTTATTAACCCCTAATCTGCCACCCCAACGTCGCCGCCACTATACTAAAGGTATTAACCCCTAAACCTAAGTCTAACCCTAACACCCCCTAACTTAAATATAATTTAAATAAATCTAAATAAAATTACTATCATTAACTAAATTATTCATATTTAAAACTAAATACTTACCTATAAAATAAACCCTAAGCTAGCTACAATATAACTAATAATTACATTGTATCTAGCTTAGGGTTTATTTTTATTTTACAGGCCAGTTTGTATTTATTTTAACTAGGTAGAATAGTTATTAAATAGTTATTAACTATTTAATAACTACCTAGCTACAATGAATACAAAAGTACCTGTAAAATAAAACCTAACCTAAGTTACAATAACACCTAACACTACACTATAATTAAATAAATTAACTAAATTAAATACAATTACCTAAATTAAATTAGCTAAAATACAAAAACAAACAAACACTAAATTACAGAAAATAATACACAAATGACAAGATATTTAAACTAATTACACCTAATCTAATAGCCCTATCAAAATAAAAAAAGTCCCCCCAAAATAAAAAAAAACCCTAGCCTAAACTAAACGACCAATAGTCCTTAAAAGGGCCTTTGGACGGGCCTTTCCCTTAAAAGGGCGGTTAGATCTTTTGCGGCCCAAACCCTAATCTAAAAAATAAAACCCACCCAATACACCCTAAAAAAACCTAACACTAACTCCCTGAAGATCAACTTACTGTTGTGAAGATCCGACATCCATCCTCAAGGAAGCGGCAGAAGTCTTCATCCAACCGGGCCGAAGTCCTCAACGAAGCCGGGAGAAGTCTTCATCCAAGCCGGGCGAAGTGGTCCTCCAGACGGGTAGAAGTCTTCATCCAGACGGCATCTTCTATCTTCATCCATCCGACGCGGAGCATCCTCTTCAAATGATGGCTTCTTACTGAATGACGGTTCCTTTAAGTGACGTCATCCAAGATGGCATGCCTCCTAGTATGTGGCATCTAGGTTAGGTTATACTTGCTAGGTTTGACGCTGGAGTTTTATATTTTATCTTAAAACGAAAAAAAATAAATAAATAAATAAATAAATAATAATGATCCTAATACACATCCAGTGAATTGCATATAATGTGTAGGACTAGAAAACATCTCTTGCTTTTTTTATAGCTTAAATACTTAAACCTGAAGAAATTCAACGAACATCATACTATTTTGTACTATGCTAGATATATAACCAACACATTAATAATTGTATAAATCATAACATTCTCTCACTGGATTGATCCATAATCTATAAATAGACACTGATTCACAACACCTTGAATCGCTGTCTCCCCTTTAATAATATAATATTTCAAAAATAAATAAATAAAATTGAGTCCCTGCTCACCTCTCACCCCTCTTGTGTCAATTAACCCATTGAATTGGGAGATACCCCTTCATAATTAATGTATAAAAAACACCAGATTTACGTAAAGGATAAATAATCTGAAGCTGTATTGCAAAAGAAAATGACTCAATTAATTTTAACCATTTCTCAAAATAAATCTTTAAATTGTTTCTCATTATTTGACTCCACCTGATATTGTTCTACTATCATTTGTAGGTACATTTTTTGTACAAATTCGGCAATACTAGGGGGTTTATCTGCCTTCCAGTGTAACAGTATTACATTTCTTGCTACCATTATGGCAGTATTAATAAAAGATTGATCTTTTTTTAGTTCTTGAATTCTTGCATAAAACAAAAAAATAATAATTTTTGGAGAAAGTATTAAGTTATGATGGATACATTTATTTATCCAATAATTAACTCTATTCCAAAACCTTCTAATTTTTGGGCAGAACCAGAAACAGTGCATCAAATCTGCATTCGGATATGTGCAATGAAAACATCTACCTAAACATTTTTTGTCCCATTTAGCAAGAGTTACTGGAGAAATATAGGAAAGATGTAGTAATTTGCTATGGGACTCTTTCCATAACGTATTCTTGTGACCTACCAGTTGAATACTTTTTTGTATATCATATATTTCTAACTCTCCTAGCAGTCTTTGCCACCTAGAAAGGGACAATTCTAAATATAAATGTCCCTCTCTTAACATGATCATTTTGTACCAATTTGTAATTAAATAACATCCACTCCTAAACAGATGAATCCCATTTTCAACTATTCCTAAATCTCAACTGTTATTAGATTCTGACCTAATTTGCTGGAGAAAATGTCTAATTGTAGATACGCATAGAAGTGGTGTTTTGGGAGATCAAATTCCCTTCTAATTTGGTCAAAAGTCTTAATAATTTGTGTGTCTGTGTCAAATAATTGGGCGACATACTTAAATTCCCGTAAATACCAACCTTGGAAAATTCCAGGATTAAGACCCGGAATAAACTCAGTATTGCCCAGAATAGGTAAATATCTAGAAAAAAACATAATTTATGTAAGAATTTACCTGATAAATTAATTTCTTTCATATTGGTAAGAGTCCATGAGCTAGTGACGTATGGGATATACATTCCTACCAGGAGGGGCAAAGTTTCCCAAACCTCAAAATGCCTATAAATACACCCCCCACCACACCCACATTACACCCACATTTCAGTTTAAAGAATAGCCAAGAAGTGGGGTGATAAGAAAGGAGCGAAAGCATCAACAAGGAATTGGAATAATTGTGCTTTATACAAAAAATCATAACCACCATAAAAAGGGTGGGTCTCATGGACTCTTGCCAATATGAAAGAAATTAATTTATCAGGTAAATTCTTATATAAATTATGTTTTCTTTCATGTAATTGGCAAGAGTCCATGAGCTAGTGACATATGGGATAGCAAATACCCAAGATGTGGAACTCCACGCAAGAGTCACTAGAGAGGGAGGGATAAAAATAAAGACAGACAATTCCGCTGAAAAATTAATCCACAACCCAAAAGTTTTAATCTTTATAATGAAAAAAGCTGAAATTATAAGCAGAAGAATCAAACTGAAACAGCTGCCTGAAGTACTTTTCTACCAAAAACTGCTTTTGAAGAAGAGAAAACATCAAAATGGTAGAATTTAGTAAAAGTATGCAAAGAAGACCAAGTTGCTGCTTTGCAAATCTGATCAACAGAAGCTTCATTCTTAAAAGCCCAGGAAGTAGAAACTGACCTATTAGAATGAGCCGTAATCCTCTGAGGCGGAGATTTACCCGATTCCAAATAAGCATGATAAATTAAAAGCTTTAACCAAGATGCCAAAGAAATGGCAGAAGCCTTCTGGCCTTTCCTAGAACCAGAAAAGATAACAAAAAGACTAGAAGTCTTTCTAAAATCTTTAGTAGCTTCAACATAATATTTCAAAGCTCTAACCACATCCAAAGAATGTAAAGATCTCTCCAGAGAATTCTAAGGATTAGGACACAACGAAGGGACAACAATTTCTCTACTAATGTTGTTGGAATTCACAACTTTAGGTAAAAATTTAAATAAAGTCCGCAAAACCGCCTTATCCTGATGAAAAATCAGAAAAGGAGACTCACAAGAAAGAGCAGATAATTCAGAAACTCTTCTAGCAGAAGAGATGTCCAAAAGGAACAATACTTTAAAAGAAACTAATTTAATGTCCAGAGAATGCATAGGCTCAAACGGAGGAGCCTGTAAAGCCCTCAAAACCAAATTAAGACTCCAAGGAGGAGAGATTGACTTAATGACAGGCTTGATACGAACCAAAGCCTGTACAAAACAATGAATATCAAGAAGATTAGCAATTTTTCTGTGGAACAGAACAGAAAGAGCAGAGATTTGTCCTTTCAAGGAACTTGCAGACAAACCCTTATCTAAACCATCCTGAAGAAACTGTAAAATTCTAGGAATTCTGAAAGAATGCCAAGAGAATTTATGAGAAGAACACCATGAAATGGAAGTCTTCCAAACTCTGTAATAAATCTTTCTAGACACAGATTTACGAGCCTGCAACATAGTATTAATCACTGAGTCAGAGAAACCTCTATGACTAAGCACTACGCGTTCAATCTCCATACCTTCAAATTTAATGATTTGAGATCCTGATGGAAAAGTGGGCCTTGAGATAGAAGGTCTGGCCTTAACGGAAGTGGCCAAGGTTGGTAACTGGACATCCGAACAAGATCTGCATACCAAAACCTGTGTGGCCATGCTGGAGCCACCAGCAGTACAAATGAACGCTTCATTATGATTTTGGAAATCACTCTTGGAAGAAGAACTAGAGGGGTAAAGATATAAGCAGGTTGATAACTCCAAGGAAGTGTCAACGCATCCACTGCTTCCGCCTGAGGATCCCTGGACCTGGGCAGATACCTGGGAAGTTTCCTGTTTTGATGATAAGCCATCAGATCTATATCTGGAAGCCCCCACATCTGAACAATCTGAAAAAACACATCTGGGTGAAGAGACCACTCTCCCGGATTGTAACAGGTGTGTGAAAGTTCATTAGTAACACTGCTTTCAACAAGTCTTTTGTGAGCATAAGTCATGAATAGATTTTCCAATATATTAAAAGTATGGTTACCAAATAAAAACTTGAGTGAGTGTTTCATTTTTAAATATATGTAATAACTCATGGCTTAGGGTTTTACATATATTTTATTATGATTTTAATATACTAGTCAGTTGTCATGAAAATATGTAGAACTATTTACCCCTGGCAACATATGTTAGTTCAAATTTAGTCAGACTTGACTTTAAAAATAACAAATACCTTCATTGCAATGAATAAACAAAATAAGCAGCTAAAGCTTAGAAAATATGAACTGGAAAAAATAAATACTCAGCTTACCGAGATTTAAGTAACAAGCAGAGGAATATTGAAGAAAAAGCTCACAGTCAGAGAGGCACAATCCTTTGCTTGGGAGAGAGAGCACTAAGCAGAGACGCTGCAGCAGCTGCTGGAAGCAGGGTGTGTGAGACACAGCTGATGAGGCTTGTGGGAGAAAGAGCACAAGGCAGAGACGCTGCAGCAGAGGTTGAGAGCAGCGTGTGAGAGACACAGTGGATGTGGCTCGTGGGAGTGACGTCACCTGGTAGTCAGCTGGAACTGAAAGTCCACTACAGAGCAGGAGAGAGTAGCAGGCTCCGGATCCAGGGAGAGAGAGAAGCAGGCAAATTTCCCCAGAATCCACAGGAGAGAAACTAGCTTCACAGGTGCAAAAGGGATTAGCTCACAGGAAGTTAATCCAGGCTGGATACATCAATACCAAGCATTGGTGTGATGTATCCAGTGTGATTTATATGCACCTGAGGAAACCGCCCCTTAAAGGGGTATAATGTTACAGGACCCCCCCCCTTAAGAGCAACCACTCCATGGGTCAAGGTCTGGGACGATCCGGGAATCTTCTGTGGAAAAGAGAGACCAACCTGGGAGCGGAGAGATTAACAGAAGGTTCCCAAGAATCCTCCTCAGAAGGGTACCCCTTCCAATGTACCAGGTACTGAAGACGACCAGAAACCTTCCTGGAGTCAAGGATGGCAGCAACCTCATATTCCACATCCGGAGCTATAGGCAACACAGGAACAGAAGGGTCCAAAGGATTCCGAAGTGAACTGTAGGGTTTGAGGAGTGAGACGTGAAACGTGGGGTGTACTTTAAGAGAGGGGGGCAATTGGAGAGTAACAGCATTCTCATTTACTATTTTAATGATGGGGAAAGGACCAATAAAAAGTTTATGAAACTTCTTGCTGGGCACGGAGATCCGTAAGTTCCTCGTAGAGAGCCAAACAAGATCTCCAAGAACATATGAAGGAGGAGGACGATGCCTGAGGTCGTAGTATTTCTTCTGCCTCTGTTGGGCAATTTTTATAGTGTCATAAAGTTGAGAGAATGTTTCAAGCATAGTGTTAGTAAGATCATCAATGACTGGACAGTCAGTGGTGACTTCGGGGTGTAGGTGAAAGCATGGATGGTAGCCATAATTAACAAAGAAAGGAGTAGCTTTTATCATTGAATGGTAAGTATTATTATGTGCGAATTCTGCTAGGGGAAGTAATTTTGTCCAGTTGTTTTGTTGTTGGTTGGTGTAACATCTTATATATTCCTCCAACCAATGGTTTGTACGCTCCGTTGGTCCATTGGTTTGGGGATGAAATGCGGTAGAAAGCCGTTGTTCAATGTTAAGGGATGAACATAATTGTTTCCAAACCTTAGAGGTAAATTGTGAACCTCTGTCAGATGTTATAGTGTTCGGTAAGCCGTGTAGGCAGATGACATGCTTTATAAGGATATTTACAGTTTCCAGGGCGGTTGGTAACTTATAATAAGGCACAAAGTGTGCCATTTTAGTGAAGAGATCAACGATAACGATTATTGTGTTATTCTTTTCAGATACAGGTAGATCAACAATATAATCTATAGCAATGTCTTTCCACGGTCTGTCTGGAACTGGTAGGGAGAGAAGAAACCCTGTGGGTTTATTCCTATCTGTTTTACAGGTTGTGCAAACTGAACATGATTTAATGTAGTTTCTTATTTCTGTGTTTATGTGGGGCCACCAGTAGGATCTTGTAACTAAGTCATAAGTTTTGTTCATACCAGGGTGACCTGAAAGGGGAGATTCATGACAAGAGGAGAGAACTTGTTCCCTTAGTGAAGGGGGTACATAGAGTTTTGTGTCATGGTAGTATAACCCATTCTCTCCTTGTGTTAAGTTGTATAGCGCTTTAGTAGTATCAGTTAATTGCTTTTCTTTTAATTCAGTGGTTGATATGGCTAAAGTCCCCACTATGTTATCTAATGGAACTAGGGGTTTACACATCTGAATCTTAGGAGGAGGAGAAGGAAGCCTAGAAAGTATGTCGGCCTTGGTATTCTTCAAAGCCGATCTATAGGTTATGATGTAGTTAAATCTTGAGAAAAATAAACTCCACCTCACTTGTCTAGATGTTAACGTGCGAGATGTTTTTAGGTACTCTAAGTTGCGATGATCAGTGAAAATAATTATAGGCTCTATTGTACCTTCTAAAAGGTGTCTCCAAGTTTCAAGAGAGCTTTTAACAGCCAAGAGCTCTTTTTCACCGATATGGTAATTTATTTCAGAGGTTGTTAACACTCTTAAATAATATGCTACAGGGTGTGTCCTATTTGTTTTGGGATTCTTTTGGGACAATACAGCTCCTATAGCATAGAATGAGGCATCAACCTCTAGTATGTACTGTTTTTGTGGATCAGGGTATGCTAGAATAGGTGCTGTAGTAAAGGAATTTTTTAGAACATTGAAGGAGTGATTTGCGTCTTTGTTCCATTCAAAAGGAACATTGGCTTTTGTCAAGTTAGTTAGGGGTTTAACTATTGCTGAAAAGTTTTAATACATTTTCTATAGAAGTTAGAAAATCCCAAAAACTTTTGTATATGTTTTCTGGTTTTTGGTATAGGCCAATCAAGAATGGTTTGGATCTTTGTTTTCTCCATATATATCCCTTTAGATGATATATGATACCCAAGGAAAGTGATTTCAGGGGAATGAAAGGTACACTTTTCAGGTTTCACATACAGGTGATGAGCTAACAGTCTTGAGAGGACTATCCTAACATGTTTTATATGTTCTTTTTCATTATCTGAAAATATAAGGATGTCATCCAAGTAGATAACTAGAAAAGTGTCAAGGAGATCATGGAACACATCATTGATGAACCTCTGGAATGTGGCGGGTGCATTGCACAATCCAAAGGGCATTGCAGTATATTCATATAACCCGTACCTAGTACGGAAAGCAGTCAACCACTCATCCCCAGAACGCACTCTTATTAAATTATAAGCTCCTCTTAGATCAAGCTTAGTGTAAATGGATGAGCCATGTAATCTTTCGATTAATTCAGGGATGAGTGGAAGAGGATAACAATCTTTTTTTGTTATTTTATTCAATTCGCGGTAGTCAACGATTGGCCGTATGGTTTTATCTTTATTGGTTACGAAAAATATTCCTGCCCCTGCAGGGGAGGTGGAGGGTCTAATGAATCCCTTCCTGAGATTCTCATTGATATATTCTTTTAACGTATCAAGCTCAGGTTTAGAAAGTGGGAATATGTGTCCATATGGAACTTTTGACCCAGGGATTAGATCTATGGGGCAATCATACTCCCGATGGGGTGGCAAGGTTTCTGCCTCCTGTTTGTCAAATACTTGTTTTAAATCTGAATAAACAGGAGGGATGTTAGTTTCCAAGACAGATAGAAGAGGTTGTATAGGGTAACATGTGGTGGTACAATATTGTGAATTAAATTCAAGTGTTTTTTCTGACCAATGTACAAGGGGCTGATGTTTATTCAACCAGTTTAGACCTAATACAACAGGAAAAATGGGTGAAGAAATAACGTCAAAAGAAATGAACTCTTGGTGTATGTCATGAGTAGTGACTAATAAGGGAATTGTTTGGTGTGTGATGGGTCCTGACTCTAACTGTCTTCCATCAATTAATTGTACAGAAACAGGTTTTTTTTTGCAATAATGGGTATTTTATTTTCTTGTACAACTTTTATATCTATATAACTAGCGTAGGCTCCCGAATCCAAAATGGCCTTAAGACTGTGTCGGTTTTGTCCCCACTGTAAAGAGATAGTAATAATGAAATATGCAGGATTTTGTGCTGTTAAAGATAGTAAATGATCTGAGGTAAAATTTGCCTTACCTGATCTTTGTATTTTTTAAAGAAGGACAGTCAGAAACAGAATGCTCCTTTGCGGCACAATAGAGGCAGAGTCCCAGTTCTTTTCTGCGTGACTTTTCCTCAGGGGACAGGGGTCCTCTAATGAACCCTATCTCCATGGCTTCATCCTGACTCTTATGGGAGGGTGTATAAGCTTTAGGGGTGGTAACCTTGGTATAGGAGTCTGGGGAATATCTTTCCTGTTTCCTTTCCCTAATTCTTCTGTCTATTTTTATAGTTAAAGACATAAGTGAGTCAAGTGTTTCTGGGAGATCTAGTCTAGCAAGCTCATCCTTAATATTTTCAGACAACCCTATTCTAAATTGATTTTTTAGGGAAACCTGATTCCATTGGGAATCCCTTTGCCAAATCTTAAATTCAGAGATATATTCCTCAACAGGCCTCTTATGTTGCTTTAAGTTACGCAACTTAAAATCTGCTGTGAGTTGCCTGTTGGGGTCCTCATATAAATCTGACATGGCCTTGAAGAAATTATCAATTGAATTTAGAATAGGGTCGTTATTTTCTAAGAATAAATCTGCCCATTGTCTGGGCTCACCTCTTAGGAAAGAAATGACAGTTAGTACTTTTATACGGTCATTAGGAAATGTTTTTGGCTTAAGTGTGAGAAATAATTTACAGGCATTATGAAACTGCCTAAATGATTTCCTATCCCCAGAGAATTTTTCAGGAGGTGGAATTGGGGGGTCAGGAGTGTTAGTGTCAGGGGTTTTAGCTGCACTTAACCCTTCTTTAATAATATTCCTAAGTGTCAGGTTTTCTACCTGAAGTTCTCTAAGTCCCTGACTTAAAAGGTCAACTTTGTTGGATAATTCCTGGAAGTGAGCGTTTATGTCACCTGGATTCATCATCGTAGTTAAGTCAGCTGGATAAGTTTGGCTTGGTATTCTGTAACAGGTGTGTGAAAGTTCATTAGTAACACTGCTTTCAACAAGTCTTTTGTGAGCATAAGTCATGAATAGATTTTCCAATATATTAAAAGTATGGTTACCAAATAAAAACTTGAGTGAGTGTTTCATTTTTAAATATATGTAATAACTCATGGCTTAGGGTTTTACATATATTTTATTATGATTTTAATATACTAGTCAGTTGTCATGAAAATATGTAGAACTATTTACCCCTGGCAACATATGGTAGTTCAAATTTAGTCAGACTTGACTTTAAAAATAACAAATACCTTCATTGCAATGAATAAACAAAATAAGCAGCTAAAGCTTAGAAGATATGAACTGGAAAAAATAAATACTCAGCTTACCGAGATTTGAGTAACAAGCAGAGGAATATTGAAGAAAAAGCTCACAGTCAGAGAGGCACAATCTTTTGCTTGGGAGAGAGAGCACTAAGCAGAGACACTGCAGCAGCTGCTGGAAGCAGGGTGTGTGAGACACAGCTGATGAGGCTTGTGGGAGAAAGAGCACAAGGCAGAGACGCTGCAGCAGAGGTTGAGAGCAGCGTGTGAGAGACACAGTGGATGTGGCTCGTGGGAGTGACGTCACCCGGTAGTCAGCTGGAACTGAAAGTCCACTACAGAGCAGGAGAGAGTAGCAGGCTCCGGATCCAGGGAGAGAGAGAAGCAGGCAAATTTCCCCAGAATCCACAGGAGAGAAACTAGCTTCACAGGTGCAAAAGGGATTAGCTCACAGGAAGTTAATCCAGGCTGGATACATCAATACCAAGCATTGATGTGATGTATCCAGTGTGATTTATATGCACCTGAGGAAACCGCCCCTTAAAGGGGTATAATGTTACACGGATGTAAAGTCTGTACCTGGGATATGGACCGCAGAAATTATACAGGAGCTGGATTCCGCCCATGCAAGTATCCGAGATACTTCTTTCATAGCTTGAGGACTGGGAGTCCCACCTTGATGATTGACATACACCACAGTTGTGACATTGTCTGTCTGAAAACAAATAAATGGTTCTCTCTTCAGAAGAGGCCAAAACTGAAGAGCTCTGAGAATCGCACAGAGTTCCAAAATATTTATTGGTAATCTCGCCTCTTGAGATTTCCAAACCCCCTGCGCTGTCAGAGATCCCCAGACAGCTCCCCAACCTGAAAGACTCACATCTGTTGTGATCACAGTCCAGGCTGGATGAACAAAAGAGGCCCCTTGAACTAAATGATGGTGAGCTAACCACCAAGTCAGAGATAGTCGAACATTGGGATTTAAGGATATTAATTGTGATATCTTTGTATAATCCCTGCACCATTGGCTCAGCATACAAAGCTGAAGAGGTCTCATGTGAGAATGAGCAAAGGGGATCGCGTCCGATGCTGCAGTCATGAGACCTAAAACCTCCATGCACATAGCTACTGAAGGGAATGATTGAAACTGAAGGTTCTGACAAGCTGAAATCAATTTCAGACGTCTTTTGTCTGTTAGAGACAAAGTCATGGTTACTGAATCTATTTGGAATCCTAAAAAGGTTACCCTTGTCTGAGGAATCAAGGAACTTTTTGGTAAATTGATCCTCCAACCATGTCTTTGAAGAAACAACACTAGTTGATTAATGTGAGATTCTGGAGAATGTAAAGACTGAGCAAGTACCAAGATATCGTCCAAATAAGGAAACACCGCAATACCCCGCTCTCTGATTACAGAGAGTAGGGCACCGAGAACCTTTGAAAAGATCCTTGGAGCTGTTGCTAGGCCAAAAATAAGAGCAACAAATTGGTAAAGCTTGTCTAGAAAAGAGAATCTCAGGAACTGATAGTGATCTGGATGAATCAGAATATGAAGATATGCATCCTGTAAGTCTATTGTGGACATATAATGCCCTTGCTGAACAAAAGGCAGAATAGTCCTTATAGTCACCATCTTGAATGTTGGTATTCTTACATAACGATTCAAAATTTTTAGATCCAGAACTGGTCTGAAAGAATTCTCCTTCTTTGGAACAATGAAAAGATTTGAATAAAACCCCAGACCCCGTTCCTGAAAAGGAACTGGCACAATTACCCCAGATAACTCCAGGTCTGAAACACACTTCAGGAAAGCCTGAGCCTTTACTGGGTTCACTGGAATGCGTGAGAGAAAGAAACTTCTCACAGGCGGTCTTACTTTGAAACCTATTCTGTACCCTTGAGAAATAATGTTCTGAATCCAATGATTTTGGATTGAATTGATCCAAAGTACATCCTTGTAAAGTCTTAATCTGCCCCCTACCAGCTGCGCTGGAATGAGGGCCGCACCTTCATGCAGACTTGGGGGCTGATTTTGATTTTTTAATTGGCTTGGATTTATTCCAGACTGGAGAAGGCTTCCAATTGGAAACTGTTCCGTTAGGGGAAGGGTCAGGTTTCTGTTCCTTATTTTGACGAAAGGAACGAAAACGGTTAGCAGCCCTAAATTTACCCTTAGATTTTTTATCCTGAGGCAAAAAAGCTCCCTTCCCCCCAGTGACAGTTGAAATAATAGAATCCAACTGAGAACCAAATAATGTCTTACCTTGGAAAGAGAGAGATAGCAACGTTGATTTAGAAGTCATATCAGCATTCCAAGATTTAAGCCATAAATCTCTTCTAGCTAATATAGCTAAAGACATATATCTGACATCAATTCTAATGATATCAAAAATGGCATCACAAATGAAATTATTAGCATGTTGAATTAGCTTAACAATGCTATACACATTATGATCTGGTACTTGTTGTGCTAAAGTTTCCAACCAAAAAGTTGAAGCAGCAGCAACATCAGCCAAAGAAATAGCAGGCCTAAGAAGATGACCTGAACATAAATAAGCCTTCCTTAGAAAAGATTCAAGTTTCCTATCTAAAGGATCTTTAAAAGAAGTACTATCTGCCATAGGAATAATAGTACGTTTAACAAGAGTAGAGATGGCCCCATCAACTTTGGGGATCTTTTCCCAAAACTCTAATCTATCAGTCGGCAAAGGATACGGTTTCTTAAATCTTGAAAAAGGAGTAAAATAAGTACCCAGTCTATTCCATTCCCTAGAAATTACATCTGAAATAGCACCAGGAACTGGAAAAACCTCTGGAATAACTACATTAGGTTTAAAAACCGAATTTAAACATTTACTAGTTTTAATATCAAGAGCACTAGTCTCCTCCATATCTAATGTAATCAACACCTCCTTTAATAAGGAACGAATATACTCCATTTTAAATAAGTATGAGGATTTGTCAGTGTCAATATCTAAGGTAGAATCTTCTGAACCAGATAGATCCTCATCAGAGATAGATAAATCAGAATGCTGTCGGTCATTTAAAAATTCATCAAATTTATGAGAAGTTTTTAAAGACCTTTTACGTTTATTAGAAGGTGGTATGACAGACAAAGCCTTCTGAATGGAATTAGAAACAAATTCTCTCACATTAACAGGAATATCCTGAACATTAGATGTTGAAGGAACAACAACAGGTAATGGATTACTACTAATGGAAATATTGTCTGCATTTAAAAGTTTATCATGACAACTAACACAAACTACAGCCGGAGGAACAGTTACCACAAGTTTACAAAAAATGCACTTAGCTTTGGTAGAACCGACATCAGCAGCAGGATTCCAGTAGTAGATTCTGAGACAGGGTCAGATTGAGACATCTTGCAATATGTAATAGAAAAAATAACATATAAAGCAAAATTATCAATTTCAGGAATGGGAAAAAATGCAAACAGAAGCCTCTTAAATAATGTCAAAAATCTGGCGTCAAGTATGACGCCCACAACTGACAAAATATATTTTGGTGCCAAGAACGTCTGCAACAAACACAGGCGTCATAGATGACGCAACTACGTGAAAACTCTCGGCGACAACTAAGACGCAGGAAATGACGAAATTACGTCAACAAACGTAATTCTCACACAAAAAAAGTCTTGCGCCAAGAATGACGCAATAAATTATAGAATTTTGCGCTCCCACGAGCCTAACAGCCAGCAATTTAGAAAAGAGAGTCATTTTGAAAATTTTCAGGTAAGAATTTTTTTTTTAATTATATATATATATATTTTTTTATATATATATATATATATATGCATTTCCCAAAATGAAACTGACAGTCTGTAAGAAGGAAATATACTGATTAACCTGAATCATGGCAAATATAATTACAAACATTATATTTAGAACTTTACATATAAAGTGCCAAACCATAGCTGAGAGTGTCTTAAATAAAAGGAAAACATACTTACCAAAAGACACTCATCTACATAAAGTAGATAGCCAAACCAGTATTGAAACGAGAATCAGTAGATGTAATGGTATATAAGAGTATATCGTCGATCTGAAAAGGGAGGTAGGAGATGAATCTCTACGACCGATAACAGAGAACCTATGAAATAGATCCCCGTTAGGATGACCATTGTATTCAATAGGTAATACTCCCTTCACATCCCTCTGTCATTCACTGCACTCTGAGAGGAACCGGGCTTCAGCATGTTGAGAAGCGCATATTAATGTAGAAATCTAGCACAAACTTACTTCACCACCTCCATAGGAGGCAAAGTTTGTAAAACTGACTTGTGGGTGTGGTGGGGGGAGTATTTATAGGCATTTTGAGGTTTGGGAAACTTTGCCCCTCCTGGTAGGAATGTATATCCCATACGTCACTAGCTCATGGACACTTGCCAATTACATGAAAGAAACATATTTTATCTTAAGTTCCCCACAAAATTTCTGCCAGGCTATCACCATGTTCTTAATGACACTCAAATTCCGAATGTTTGATGGCATTTTGCTTGGAGTTATGTGTAGAATAGCTTTTAATGTAAATGGTTTAATCATTCCCTCCTCTATTTCCGAGAAGGAAAAATTATTAGTTTCCGTTATCCAATCTGCTGCAATCTTGACCATGGTAACCCAGTTATAGAATTTGATATTTGGTAACCCAAATCCTCCAAAATCCCTGTCTAATTCTAGAAACCGAATAGAGAGGCGTGCCTTCCTCTTCCCCCATAACAGCCCTGTACATAGTTTCTTAAATTGTCTTAAATCTATACTTTAATAAATATTGGAAGATTTTGTAATAAGTATAAAAGGTGCGGAAATAAGAAAGCTTTCAACAATACAATTTTTGCTTACAGGTAAATTGGAAGTAACTTCCATTTATCAATCATAATCTTAGCTTCCCCAAAAAATTTAGTGAAGTTTAATGAGTACCAATTAGCAGGGTTATCAGATAAATAGATCCCCAGATATTTCTACTATTTAGAAGGGGACTTTTCTTAAACTATCTTTCTTTTTATTTATCCATAACAGTTCAGATTTATTTTGATTAACTGTATAACCTGAGAACATACTAAATTCATTTATTATTTCTAAAACAAGAGGTACACTAAACTTAGTTTTGGACAAGAATAATAAAAGGTTGTCCGCGTATAAAGAAAGGACCAATTTGTTACCCCCGATAGTAATACCTTCTAGTTCTTGTCTAAGACGTATGGCTAATGGCTCAATTGATAGGTTGAAAAGAAGCGGCGAAAGCGGGCACCCCAGTCTTGTGCCTCTGGCCAACATTATCTTAGGAGACAGTCCCCCATTAATTAAAAGATAGGAACACGGATTTTTATATAATAATTTTACAAAATTGAGAAAGCCGCCTGTCAAACCAAACTGGGTTAAAGATGTAAATAAATTATTCCAATCTATTGAATCAAAAGCTTTCTCCGCATCCAATGTCAATACCGCCATATCTGATTTAAGAGGTTTTTGGCCATTTTTAGCCCTATTATAAAAAATAATCCAAAGTTAACAATACCTTTCGTATATTTTTGGTTACACTTCTACCCGTCATAAACCCTGTTTGATTTATATGTATTAATACATTCATACAATTCTTAAGTCTATCTGCAACTATAGAAGTTAATAGCTTATAGTCATTATTCAGTAATGAGATAGGGCGATATGCACTGGGCTGCTCTGGGTCTTTATCTTTTTTATGTATAAGAAGAATGACTGAAGTAGTGAAATACATTGTAACCATCTGATTGCTAGTATAGTATTTATTAAATAACTTAGTTAAAGTGTCTGAAATCTTCCCCTTCATCATTTTATAAAATTATGCTGGTATGTGATCTGGCCCGGGTGCTTTATTCATTTTGGACTTCTCTATGGCTGCAACAACTTCTTCTACAGAAATTGGCTGATTTAAGTCTTGAAGTTGATCTGGGGATAATTGAGCTTAGGTTTTTTTATATAGTATTTTATTTGGGGGGTTGGTTGTGTGGGTGCTGGGTTTTACTGTTGTAATTTTTTTTTACAGGTAAAAGAGCTGATTAATTTGGGGAAATGCCCCACAAAAGGCCATTTTAAGGGCTATTGGTAGTTTAGTTTAGGCTAGGGTTTTTTTTATTGTGGTTTTTTTTTTTTAATTTTGATAGGGCTATTAGATTAGGTGTAATTCGTTTAAATATCTTGTAATTTGTTTATTATTTTCTGTAATTTAGTGTTTGTTTTTTTATGTTCTTTAGTTAATTTAATTTAGGTAGTTGTATTTAATTTAGTTAATTTATTTAATTATAGTGTATTGTTAGGTGTTATTGTAACTTAGGTTAGGTTTTATTTTACAGGTACTTTTGTATTTATTTTAGCTAGGTAGTTATTAAATAGTTAATAACTATTTAATAACTATTCTACCTAGTTAAAATAAATACAAACTTTCCTGTAAAATAAAAATAAACCCTAAGCTAGATACAATGTAATTATTAGTTATATTGTAGCTAGCTTAGGGTTTATTTTAAAGGTAAGTATTTAGTTTTAAATAGGAATAATTTAGTTGATGATAGTAATTTTATTTAGATTTATTTAAATTATATTCAAGTTAGGGGGTGTTAGGGTTAGGGTTAGACTTAGGTTTAGGGGTTAATACATTTAGTATAGTGGCGGCGACGTTGGGTGCGGCAGATTAGGGGTTAATAAATGTAGGTAGGTGAAGGCGACATTGGGGGTGGCAGATTAGGGGTTAATACATATAATGTAGGTGTCGGCGATGTTGGGGGCAGCAGATTATGGGTTCATAACTATAATGTAGGTGGCGGCGGTGTCCAGAGCGGCAGATTAGAGGTTAAAAATTTTATTTTAGTGTTTGCAATGCGGGAGGGCCTCAATTTAGGGGTTAATAGGTAGTTTATGGGTGTTAGTGTACTTTTTAGCACTTTAGTTATGAGTTTTATGTTATGGCGTTGTACCATAAAACTCATAACTAAAGACTTTTAAATGCGTTAGGACTCTTAACGGGGTAGGGTGTACCGCTCACTTTTTGGCCTCCCAGGACAGACTCGTAATACCGGCGCTATGGAAGTCCCATAGAAAAAAAGACTTTACGAAGTTTACGCAAGTCGTTTTGCGGTAAGGCCAAAAAAGTGTGCGGTGACCCTAAACCTTCAAGACTCGTAATACCAGCAGGCATAAAAAAGCAACGTTAGGACCTGTTAACGCTGCTTTTTTACCCTAACGCACAACTCGTAATCTAGCCGATAGCTATAATGTATATTGGAGCAGAATACAGTTTATGAAAACAAGTTTTTGTATAGTTATTTAGCCATTTCATAAACATTTGAGTGTTTTTAAAGTAACAGAACCACATTAAGGGTTAGATTGAGAGTGGTGCGCTTACTGTTGCGGCGAGTGATAGTTTATAGAAGTAGCGCGCGTATTACAAGTTGGAACGCGTTTGCTCAAGCGTAATTAAATGTAACGGGCGTGGGGATAGTGCAACCTCAAAGCTCCGGGTTACCTGTTACGTTCCACTAAAAAGTTGCACAAAGCACATCAAAATAACTGAAGTACAGGTAGACTCATAATAATACTATATAAGAAAAACATTTTTTTTAAAGTTGCAATTAGAAGTTAGAAGGGCTCAAAGATATGAGTTCTCAGGTGTTAGAGGGAAAAAATGCTGCAAAGGGTTTTAACATGTCTAAATATGTATATATATATAGCTAGAACACGAATGGTGAATATGTCAATAGTATAAGCTTGAATTCAACACTAAGCACAGCACTTGTTAACCTACCCTATCTTTTATACTAAAATTACAATAAACTATTTTAAATGAATAATTAATCTACCCTAACTTTTATACTAAAATTACAATAAACTACAAATTAAATTTACTATATTATATATTTAAACACCTAACCGTACTCAAATAATTAAAATCTACACTAAAAAAATACTAAGTTACAAAACACTAACAACTAAGTTACAAAAAATAATAAACAAAAAATAAAAAATAAAATTATCAAATATTTAAACTAATTACACCTAATCTAAGGGCCCTATGAAAATAAAAAAAAAAAACCCAAAATAAAAAAAACTAACCTACAATAAACTACAAATAGCCCTTAAAAGGGCATTTTGTGGGGCATTGCCCCAAAGAAATCAGCTCTTTTACCTGTAACTAAAAAATACAAATACCCCCCCCAACAGTAAAACCCACCACCCACACAACCAAACCCCCAAATAAAATCCTAATCTAAAAAAACCTAAGTTCCCCATTGCCCTGAAAAGGGCATTTGGCTGGGCATTGCCCTTAAAAGGGCATTTAGCTCTATTGCTGCCCAAAGCCCTAACCTAAAAATAAAACCCACGCAATACACCCTTAAAAAATCCTAACACTAACCCCAGAAGATTCACTTACAGCTTTGAAGATCCGACATCCATCCTCCAGGAAGCCGGCAGAAGTCTTCATCCAAGCGGCCGAAGTCTTCCTCTAAGCCCGCAGAAGTCTTCACCCAGACAGCATCTTCTATCTTCATCCATCTGGCGCAGAGCGGCTCCATCTTCATGACATCCGACGCGGAGCATCCTCTTCAATCAATGACTTCTTTGGAATGAAGGTTCCTTTAAATGACGTCATCCAAGATGGAGTCCCTTAGATTCCGATTGGCTGATAGAATTCTATCAGCCAATCGGAATTACGGTTGAAAAAATCCTATTGGCTGTTGCAATCAGCCAATAGGATTGAGCTGGCATTCTATTGGCTGATTGCAACAGCCAATAGAATGCGAGCTCAATCCTATTGGCTGATTGCAACAGCCAATAGGATTTTTTTCAACCTTAATTCCGATTGGCTGATAGAATTCTATCAGCCAATCGGAATCTAAGGGATGCCATTTTAGATGACGTCATTTAAAGGAACCTTCATTCCGAAGAAGCCGTCTATTGAAGAGGATGCTCCGCGTCGGATGTCTTGAAGATGGAGCCGCTCCGCGCCAGATGGATGAAGATAGAAGATGCCGTCTGGGTGAAGACTTCTGCAGGCTTGGAGGAAGACTTTGGCTGCTTGGATGAAGACTTCTGCTGGCTTCTTGGAGGATGGATGTTGGATTTTCAAAACTGTAAGTGAATTTTCTGAGGTTAGTGTTAGGATTTTTTAAGTGTGTATTGGGTGGGTTTGATTTTTAAGTTAGGGCTTTGGGCAGCAATAGAGCTAAATGCCCTTTTAAGGGCAATGCCCATCCAAATGCCCTTTTCAGGGCAATGGGGATCTTAGGTTTTTTTAGATTAGGATTTTATTTGGGGGGTATTTGTATTTTTTATTTACAGGTAAAAGAGCTGATTTCTTTTGGGCAATGCCCTGCAAAAGGCCCTTTTAAGGGCTATTTCTAGTTTTTTGTAGGTTAGGGGGGTTTATTTTGGGGGGCATTTTGATTTTCATAGGGCCCTTTCATAGGTGTAATTAGTTTAAATGTTTGATATTTTATTTTTTATTTTTTGTAACTTAGTGTTTATTTATTTGTGTAACCTACCCTTTTTGTTTGTTATTTTTTGTAACTTAGTTGTTAGTTTTTTGTAACTTAGTAATTTTTTAGTGTAGATTTTTAATTATTTGAGTAGGGTTAGGTGTTTAAATATATAATATAGTTAAGTTAATTTGTAGTTTAATGTAATTTTAGTATAAAAGTTAGGGTAGATTAGTTATTAATTTAATGTAGGGTAATGTAATTTAGTATAATAGTTAGGGTAGATTAATTATTAATTTAATATAGTTTATTGTAATTTTAGTATAATAGTTAGGGTAGGTTAATTTTTAATTTAATATAGTTGAATGTAATTTTAAAGGTAAGTTTAAATTTATTATAAGATAGGGATGAGTTAATATTTAATATAAAGTTAGCGGGTTGTTAGGTTTAGGGGTTAATAGGTTAATTTAGTTTATGGCGATGTGGGAGGCTGGCGGTTTAGTGTTCAATAACTTTATTTAGTTGCAGTGGGCTCCGGAAGCGGCGGGATAGGGGTTAATAACATAATGTAGGTGGCGGCGGTGTAGGTGGCAGCAGATTAGGGGTTAATAACATAATGTAGGGGGTGGTGGGCTCCAGGAGTGGAGGGATAGGGTTAATACATTTATTAGAGTTGCGGTTGGCTCCGGGAGCGGCGATTTAGGGGTTAATAACTTTATTTAGTTGCGGCGGGGTCCGGGAGCGGCGGAATAGGGGTTAATACATTTATGTAGTGGCGGTGTGCTCCGGGAGCAGCGGGATAGGGGTTAAACATTTTAGTATAGTGGTGGTGCTTAGTGACAGTATACAAATAAAGCTGGGAAAAAGCCGAATAGCAGCGAGATCGATTACTGTTAGTTAACAACAGTCCGCTGCTCATCGCCCCGTACTTGGTGCGCGGCTTTTTGACAGCTTTTTTGTTAAATATGGAGAGCGTATTAAGGTCCGCGGCAGCGATGTTAGGCAATGTCAGGCGAGCGTATTGGTGCCAGCGAATGCAGCACAGTTGACGGCTTGATAAATAGACCTCATGATATTTATTTATTTATTTTTATTTTTTAATTAGCTTTATTGACACTCTCTGGATAACCTAACCCCTCAATCCAACAATCCTATTATATTTATCTCCTGTTACTTGTTGTCATACAGCACTTTATAAGAAAGGGAACCTATCTTAGCATGTGTTTATTTCCTATTTTAGGGTGTTTGTGTAGTTGTCTGTCTTGTTCTTTTTTTCCCTTCAATGGACATTATAAAAGGTTCCTATTGCTCAATAAAACGGTCTTTAGTATGCATGAGCTCTGCAATTGCGTTGGACATGTTATAATTGTACTCAATTCTTTTTTCGATATATTCAAGAGGGAGGATCCATTTTCCAAAACCTGGCTATGCTTATTCGTGTAACAGTACATATCATATTTACTAATTTGAAGTGCCTCTTTAGAGATCCCTCAAGGGGAAAGTGGAGCAGGGCCTGTTCTGGGATATAGATTATCCCTTTCTCTAGTATTTTACTTAAATATGAGGAAATGTAATCCCATATCTTTTTAACCTTGTCACAGTGCCACCACATGTGCAAATATGACCCAGTTTCCCCACATCCTCTATAGCATAGTTGAAGCCTTGTTTTCTCTACCTTAGCTAATCTAGTGGGGTAGACAAACCACCTGTAAAGAACTTTGAGGTAATTTTCTTTTAATAGGGCATTGGGGGAAAATGCTAGTCCCCTTTGGATGTTTGTCACCCAAGTGTCTACTGCCCAGGATTTGTCTAGATCTCCTTCCCATTTTATCATAGTACTATCTTTTTGTCACCATCCTTAACATTAAAGATTGGATATAGTAAAGAAATCAGACCTTTTTTAAAGTCTTTTGTGATACACAGGGATTCAGAAATAGTGTTATTTGTTGTCATCCTAGTTCCCAATACCTCTTGAACTCTCGATTTGAGTTACAAGTAATAATACCATATGTTTTGGTCAGGATCCCCCAGTTCTGCATATTGTTCATAGGACAGTGTGTCTGCAATACCGTATAGGCCCTTGTTTTCTCATTTTCTTTGTATTTGCGTATTGATTATTGAATTAAGTGTATGTATGTATTGGGTACTTGTAAAGCGCGGCTAATCACCCGTAAGGGTTTCAAGGCACTGATCATTTTATCAACCTTGGAAGGATGAAAGGCTGAGTGGACCTCGCCAGGGATCGAACCTGCAACCCTTGGGTTGCTACAGAGCTCAGCCGCAGTGCCTTAGCATGCTGACCTATCGGTCCAGAGGTGTCACTTTGGATCTAACCTTGACAAGAGGGAAGGTCTTGGTTAGTCTATCCCATAGGAGAATGGTGTGTAGAATTGATATATATTGTCTTATATGTTGAGGTCTTTTCTGTTTGCCTACCCAAAGCAGCTTATCTATTCTTCCTATCCCTGTGATGTCAGCTTCCAATTGGACCCATTGTGGAGCATTAACCATCTTATGCCATTGTATAGTCTGTGCCATTCTAGCCGCATAATAATAGGATATTAAGTTTGGGAGACTCACTCCCCCACCCTTCCTATGTTTTGTCAGTGTATGTTTGTTAAATCGTGCCCTTTTCCCTTGCCATATAAATTTAAGGATTTCCCTCTGCATGATGTGTAGTTCTGATACCGGAATAGTTATTGGGAGTGATCAGAATAAATATAGGAGTTTAGGTAAAATCGCCATTTTAATGGACATAATTCTCCCATATAATTAAATATTATGTTTAGACCAATTGGCCAGTATTTTTTTAAGCTGCATAAACATAGGCGTGTAGTTTTCTTTATACATTGTGTTCACATTATTCGTGAGGTTAATACCTAAATATTTGATAGATGTCTTGGCCCATGTAAATGCAAAATTTATCTCTAGCTATTTCTTGGTGTGAAGTGGTAAGTGAATACCAATGGCCTCACACTTGCTCTCATTAACTTTATATCCTGACAATAATCCAAATTTACCTAGTTCAGAGTAGATTACTTGGAGGGAGAGCAGGGGTTTAGTGACTGCAAGGATGACATCATCGGCAAATAATGACATTTTATACTCTTTTCCCCTAATTTAATTCCTGCAATATCAGGATTACCTCTTATTCTCACTGTGAGCGGTTCAATGCAGAGTGCAAAGAGTAGTGGAGATAGTGGGCATCCCTGTCTAGTTCCGTTTCCAATTGTTATTGGATTCGATTGGTATCCGGAAAGTCTGATAAAAGCATCTGGTTGTGAATATAACTTTCTCAGGGCCGTATGGAATGGGCCCCTTATTCCTATTTTATTGAGAACTGCAAACATGTAGTCCCAGTTAACCCTGTCAAATGCCTTCTCCGCATCCAGGGTGAGGAACAGAGAAGGCATTCCTCTTACTGTAGTCAGATTAATTAGATCTATAATTTTTCTTATGTTTTCTGGGGCTTCTCTTTGTGTTATGAACCCTACTTGGTCTGTGTTTATTAAACCTTTAAGGGGTATTGATAAGCGGTTAGCCAGGATTTTGGTGAATAACTTTAGGTCTTGGTTGATTAAAGAGATTGGCCTGTAATTTTGGCAATATTGTTTAAACTTACCCGGTTTTGGGATAACTGTCACCCTCGCAGTCAAAAGATCCTGTGGTATATCACCTCCCCTCAAAATGTTATTAAATACTACTACTAATTGGGGCGCTAAAGAGATCTGTAAATCTTTATAGAAAGAACCTGGAAAACCGTCAGGACCTGGGGCTTTATTTCTCTTAAGTTCTTTAATAGCCAGGGAAACTTCATGTAATGTTATGGGCGCATTCAATTCGTCTAGTTCATCTTTTGATATTTTTGGAAGAGAGCTACTTCCCAGGAATTTGTCTAGTTCCCTCTTTTTATTATGTTCATGGGTAGGATTTGGTAGGTTATATAAGGTGTTATAATAATTTGCAAATTTGTTGGCTATTTGAAGGTGGTCATTAGTCACTTTCCCATTTGCTAGCTGAATTTGCAGAATGGTTGTTGCCCTTGTTAAGTCTTTTAACTTGTTTGCCAACATTTTATATGGCTTATTGCCATATGTATAGTAGCTTGTGTCCAATGCCTTAATTGAGGAAATTGCCACCTTATCTAATAGCTGGTTAAGCTCCCCGTTTTTAATTTTAAGTAGATTTACATATTTTCGTTGAGGATTCCTCAACAGTGTCTCTCGTAAGGTGTTTATCTCATTTCTCAACTTCTCTATTTTACAATTAGTCTGTTTTTTAAGTTTAGAAGATTCAGCTATTATTAAATCCCTAATAGAGGCTTTCAATGCGCTCCAGACCGAATTTGGATTAGTGGTGGAGCCCTCATTTAGATTTATAAATTCACTAATATGTTGTTCTATTTGCTGTTTAAAAATATCATCTTGGAGTATACTAGGTTTCAGAGACCATGACCTCACTCTTCCTGGATGTATCATCCCTTCTATATCTATTCTCATCATATTGTGGTCCGACCATGCACAATTGCAAATATTCGCTTCTTTAACTAAAGGGAGAAGAATTTGACTTATAAGTATTAGATCTATTCTGGAATGGGTACCATGCACTGGGGAGTAGTAAGTATATTCTTGTGATCCTTTATTTAATGCTCTCCAAATGTTTAGTAAATTGTAATCCAGTAATAAATCTCTCAGGATCTGTTGATCAGGCATTTGCCTTCTAACTTTATTTGTTTCAGAGGAGGACCTATCTAATCTATCGTCTAGTGTCAAATTAAAATCTCCCCCAATTATTGTTTTATATCTCTTCCAAGATGACAGTTGTTTGCTTAGTTTAGTAAAAAAAAGACCCTTGATGATCATTGTTGGCATAAATGTTCACTAACATGATGGGTGTGTTGTGTATTAATCCTCTTACTATGAGGAATCTCCCTTCCTTATCCTTAATCACCTCTTCTTCCCTAAAGTTAAGGGTGGCATGTATTAGTAGAGAGACCCCACATTTCTTTTTATTATTGATTGTGTGGAATTGCACTGGGAAGAGTTTGTCCCAATATTTGGGAGTCGTGGCGGATGTAAAGTGGGTTTCATGTAACATCACTATCTTGGCATTCTGGATGCTTTTAAATGCATCTAAAATATTACTTAACAAATTGGGCAGTAGCCAACTCTGGAGCAATCTCTTATCACCTTCGTCTTTTTTACAAACTGATAGCTCTAATTCCTGTCAATAAACATCAGTTTAGGTGAGGAATAGCTGAGGGAGGGGAGGGGGTGGAAGGGAAGGGGGAGGTGAGGAAGGAGCACGGGTCCAGGAAGGGGAGGTAAAGGGGGAATCAACATCTTGCACAACAATCAACTTTAGAAACATTTTGTGAATCATAGTCCACCCATATCATCATTTACAACCTGTGCATCCAAGAATGAGATGATCCAGACCCTTCGAAGTCCTTCTATGAATCAATGGATTCATGGAACTGGAGGGCTCTCCCTACTAGAGCAATTGTTGTCAGTACTGGGTGATGGATTCGGTTTCATTCTCTTAGTTTTCCCATTCTTGGAAACAACTGACCATTCTCTCTGTGGTAGCTTCATCATCATCTTCTGTGCGACTTGTGGTTCTGTCTCCTCCATTGATATCTTGAGTTTGGCAAGTATCAATTGTCCCTCTTCTACAGGAATAAGTTGCATTTTGATGAGTAAAGACCAGTTTAAAAGGAAAGTTCCACCGATATCTCAGCTTTTATCCAATCAATGCAGTCACTACTGGCCTCATCTCTCGTCATCTTCTTAATGTTATAGGGGATAAGTCTGTGTAAATTTGAAGATTGTGACCCTCATAGGTAACAGTTTGTGCTTGTCTCATGGCTTGTAGAATCAGCTCTTTAATATGGTAATAATGCAGCTTGACTATTATGTCTCTTGTTTTGGATTGAGAGGGCTTAGTGAGGGTTCTATGAATTCTATCAAATAGTAGCATGCTTGGTTGTGTGTCAGATATAAGTTGATGAAAGATCTCTGTCACATCTGCTTGAAGATTTTTATAATCTTCCAGTAAGTTTTGATCGTCGTGACCGGTTTTTCCAGGTCCTCCAACTGATCTTCAAGCTTTTTAATATAGAGTGATCAAGCAAGGTGTGTTGGATTTGGGGTATTTCTTCCGTAATATCATCCAGTTTATTTTCAAGTTATGTTGTTCTCCTGCCTATTTCTCTTGTATCTTGTTTAAGATCATGTAGCGCTGTCTTTAGCTCTTCATGGAAGAAGGTTTTGATTTGGGTTAACATCCCTTATAAGCTTCAGCTTGTATCTGTCTAAGACTGCTCCAGGTTGGTTTTCAATATTTTAATAGATCATTGGAAGTAAATATTTAGAAGTATAAACTGTATTCACCACTTGATTGTCAGGGGCCTGAAGTTCCTGTGTCTACATGACATCATGCACCACACAAAATCTCCCTAAGTGTGTCCTGGTCCTGCGTATTATATCTGCTTTACCAAGTTAGTGAGATAATGGTTGGAATACGTAGTGGCTTCATAGAAACTTTAAAAGTCCGGGACCCCTAGATAGAAGCTAATATATGCTCATAATCCTTTGTGGCCTATTTGGTGTTTGTGTCTCCAATCACCCTTCCTATCGTAAAGACAACGTATCTGGTCTTATTTGCACTGCTAGTATCGGCTTTAATTTTCAGATTACAATGCAGTGATGCACATAAAAAAGCATAAGTGTATTGCCCCACAAATCAGAAGATTCTCCTTATTGCTTTATAGGTTACACAACAACAGTGTCTTCAAATCTGATGGTTCCCCCTAGTACGGGTATATAGGGGGGTTCTGTGTAAGCCTGTCTTTTATAGTGTCTTTGATAGAGCTGTCATGCAGCTTGTCTCCCCTAAAATGGCCGTCTGAATTTTGCTCCAGCTACTGTATGTATAAGTTGTTTTCATGAGCTGTGCACTTTTTATATGCTTGTGATTTGAGCATCTCTCTGAGTGGCACTTTACCTTTTAATATTGAGTTAAAGTTTTATGCAGCTCACCTTCTCTGATTCTCCTCTGCTCTCCGGACTCTTGAGATGGTGTTGAGGACTCATTCAGATCTGGGCCCAACTTATGTTTTTCTGGGGTTGACTCGGTTTAAAGGGCCTGTATGTCGCTGAATTCTGACCTCCGTGTTAGGCCGCAGCCACGGCTTTCCTAGTTTAATCTGCGCTCTCGTTCTTTCTTTTGTCACAAATACGGATGTCGAATCTCCTGCTGGGTTCTCCAGAACCCTCCTCAATACCTGTTGCTCGATTTCTTGGCTTATAATTTATTTTTAGAGAACTTTAACAAATATTTCTGGCGGAGCTCCTGCAATGTGCGTCTTCCCTGCTGCACCGTTGGCTCCGCCCCTCCTAACTTCAGCTTTTTGACGTGCGTCGGGTTAGCACTCGGGCAAAAACTTTTTTTTACTTTCATCTTGTAATATGTGAGCAACCCAACGCGCACATAAAGCTTACTTCGAGTTAATGCACAAGCGGGAGTGATAAATAGTGATTAACTTGTAATCTAGCCCTAAGTGTTAGATATTATATAAAACACCTGCTCCTACTGAGCCTGTGCAAGATTTCCAAGATGAGCATATATGCATTTTGTGATTGGCTGATGGCTGTCACATGATGCATTAGGAAGGAAAATATAACTAACTGACATTTGACAGAAAAAAAAATATTATGCATTTATTGATTATGTAATTCTACTGTGTTCAGTGGTCCTTTAAGTACATATAAGAAACTTGTACACATTTGTTAACTCTTTACAGTATGTATGCCTTTATCTGTTACCATAAATAAATATAATGGTACTGCATAAGCATTAGATGCATACCTACATACCTCTCAGCATTTTATGTTCTAATACTAGGACAAATGTTACATTTGTAGCTGGACGACTTTGTGAGATTTTGTGAAAACTGACTGAGGCTCTAAGACAACTATCATCATTATAATTATTTTTTTTTTCTTTTCAAAATAATTTTTATTGAGGTAGCAATGACATACATAAACAACATCTTATACTGTCATGGCAACACGCCTATATACATACATCAAGTCTCGTGCGTCTAATACATAGGCATGTCTTAGAGACCATAAGCAATACGAGGTCCTAAACAATAGGAAGTACAATAGGCCATGAGCGGCACCTCGTTTTATATATAAACATTTTAACATGGACAAAAAATAACTTAACAAGTGGTAATGATAAGACCTAGTTTTCGTAAAAGGACTCTGAAAGGAAAGAAGTAGGTCTTTGTGTGTCCACAACATAGACAACAGAACATAAGCCAGTGATTTTTAACACAGAAGAAATACTATTAGCCACCTGGTTTTTAATCTCCCCTCAGAGTGTTGGGAGTCTTAGAAAATTTCTTCAATTACCCATCGTAATAACATACAGGTGATTATAAACAAGTTCTGGATGATAAAAGAAGTGCATTCCAAGGTGGCAGGGCAAGTAAAGGAGAAAGAAAGAAGAAAATTTAAGTGGGGAGCTTTTAAAAAGCAGACTATTTCAATTTGAGCGTCAGCACCTGTGGTCAGTCTCTTTCGTTCTCTATTTGTCTGCTCTCACCCAATCCTCCCAGGCCACCCAAATTTGTCCATCTAATCCCATTTTACCCATAGATTTGAAGGAGTATTCTTCCATTGTACAAATATATTCAACTATGTCCCTTACCATTCGGAAGGAGATCTGGGAAGTTCCCAGCTAGCTTCTCGCAAATGGCCAACTTTGTGGCCAGAAGGATGATAATGCACAATATCCTCTCCAGTTGGGTCAGTTTCCCTAGCCCTAGGTGAAAGAGAGCGGTGTCTGGTGTCAGTTTATGAACTAAGCCCAATTGAACTAGTACCTTCGCTACCTGATACCACACTTCCCTTAGTTTCTTCAGCTTCACTAAATATGGAAGTGAGATCCCCTCTGGCCACATCCCCTCCAGCACTTGTTCGACTTTTAGGGGAACATCTTATGTAGTTGGACTGGGACCCTATGCCAGCGCAGCACTAGCTTAATAAATAGTTCATATAACGTAGCACAGTGTATCGCTGTTCTAGTAAATTGTATGGCTTTTTGCCCCATTTCTCTTTCCCACTCCAGGACATGGAGCACCTTCACGAACCCCTCTGAGTCTAGTAGCACTTGATAGTGGATTGTCAGGGCCTTAAGAAGTGGCTTGCCAGCAAGCCACCTTTTTTCCCAATGAGTCATTTCTCTAAGTTTATCTTTCTGAAATCCCCACGCCAAAATCATAGAGATTAACCAAAAGTATTCAAAGTGGTGTTTCTTAGGTATATCCACATTTAATAGTCTAGAAGCCTGGGTCACCAACTCCCGTGGTGTGTATAGATCCTGAATATGTTTTATGCCCCATGAAGACCACCCCTGTGGATGGGAGTCCGGTAGGCAGAGCAACAGTGCCCTGACAGAGTGAGCAGGGTATGGGTGTGGTGCGACCCGTGCCAAGTTCCGAAGTTCGCTCCATGTCTTAATGCAAGCCCTAATAACGGGGTTGTCTACACCCATGAGTGTGTCAGCGTGTTGTGGGACCCAAATGAGGTCCTCAAGGAGTAAGCCCGCTGGAAGTACAGCTTGTTCAAGCTGCCTCCATCTAGTGTCCTCAGTCGGTGTCCCCCAAGCCGCTATATAAGAGAGCATAGCAGCTTTATAGTAAGTACGAACATTAGGGGCTGCAAGTCCCCCACTTAGGATAGTGGGGGTTTGCCCTACCAGATAAACCTGTTTACCACAGATTGGAAGTGGTTTAAGGTATAGTTTGGGATCATTAGTGGGATGCACCGAAAAAGATATGTGGCCTTGGGTATTAACATCATTTTTACCGACTGAATTCTCCCTATCCACGAAATCTCGAATCTGGACCATTTAGCAGTAAGAGTCTCAAGTTATTTTAGGAGTGGGTCGTAATTGGCTTGAATCACTTTTTTAGGGTCAGATGAAAGAATGACCCCCAGGTGTTTCAACTGGCTGATAGACCAATTGAATGGGTAGGTCTCTTTTAGGTGAGATAGCTGAGCCAAAGAAAGATTCAGGGCCAAAGCCTCCGTCTTTGTATAATTAAGTTTATAATACGACAGATTTCCAAACCTTCCAAGAATATCAAATATCGAATACTGCCGGTAGTGAAGTATCAGGCTCTGTAACAAATAGGGTAAGATCGTCTGCAAATAATGCGAGCTTCTGCAGAGTATCGTGTATCAGCAATCCTTGTACTTCGCTTGACTGTCTGATCATAGCTGCCAAAGGCTCAATGATGAGTACAAAGAGAAGGGGGGACAATGGACACCCCTGTCTGGTCCCGTTCATGATATCAAAGAGCTTTGAGCAGAATCCCTTCCCTCTAACCCTGGCCAAGGGATTATTATATAGAGCCATAATGGCTGTGATAAGATAAGTTGGGAACCCAAAGGCTCTTAGGACCTCCTCCATATACTCCCACTGCACCCTGTCAAATGCTTTTTTCTCCATCTAGGGACAGGGCGACTAGTAGGAGCCCCAAGGAATCAGATTCAGTAAATATGTCTAATAATCGGCACGTGTTGTCCGAGCCTTGTCGGCCATGGGCAAACCCCACCTGGTCCAAATGGACCAAGGAGGGGAGAACCCTACTCATCCTGTTGGCCAATATTTTTTAATACATCTTAATATCCACATTTATCAAGGATATAGGCCTATAGCTTTCGCACCAACTTGGATCCTTCCCCGGTTTGGGAATAGTCACAATCTCTGCCTCCAGATATTCTTTGGGAAAGTGCCCCGTCTGAAAGGCTGAATTAAAAATGGAGACCAAGGTGGGGCTGATCTCTGCCAAAAGCTTCTTATAAGAAAATGGAGGTGAAACCATCAGGCCCTGGGGCCTTATGTAGTTTCAGTTCTTTAATCGCCTGAGTTACCTCTTCAATATTTATTGGGGCAGACAGTAGTTCCTCTGCTTCAGCGGAGATCTTAGGTAAATTAAGGTCCTGTAAGGCCCTTGTTATTTCCTCCCTAGGGAAAGTCTGTCTCTGCTCTGAGGACTATATTTGATTAAGTCTGCTATAATAGTCCACAAAAGCTTCTCCGACATCCCTAGGGGAATAACATCTCCCCTACCTCTTTTGGATGTAAGCTATTCTGCTCATTAGCGTTTTGTGGCGTAGCCTATTTGCTAACAGGCGATCTAACTTATTGCCATTGTGGTAAAACTTCATCTTCAGGTACTTAAGATTCCTCTGGACTTTTTCCAGTTCCAGGTCTTGGATTTGGGCCTTCAGAGACTGCCATTCCTTCATATCTGAAGGAGAGGTACCTGCTCTAGCACGCTCCCTGACCTTGACAAATCTGCTATACAGCTGTGTCAGGGTCTCACCTCCTCGTTTTCTATTCTGAGACTCCTTTTTTATCATTATTATTCTTTATTGATCAATTAATAATTATTCAGTGTCACATTGTCTTCATATTTTCACTTCTATGGCTCCTAACAGATAAAGAGTTCTAAACAGACTTCCATGGCGCTAGTTCTATTCAATGATTCTCAGATTTGTTTTCTATTGAATGTTCTTTTGTTTTGTTTTATTATTATTATTCAGTTTGTTTACCATTTAAAAATGTTTTCCATTTATTATTTATGTTTTAATTTTGGTTTTAAAATAAATATAGAAACTGGTACAACTTATGTTTGGTGTTGATCTTTGAATACAAGATCATGTTTTGTTAGTTTATCTGCATAAAAAAATGTTACTATATATATATATATATATATATATATATATACACACACAGTATCCCACAAAAGTGAGTACACCCCTCACATTTTATTAGATCTTTTCATGTGACAACACTGAAGAAATGACACTTTGCTATAATGTAAAGTAGTGAGTGTACAGCCTGTATAACAGTGTAAATTTGCTGCCCCCTCAAAATAACTCAACACACAGCCATTAATGTCTAAACCATTGGCAACAAAAGTGAGTACACCCCTAAGTGGAAATGTCTAAATTGGGCCCAATTAGCCATTTTCCCTCCCCGGTGTCATGTGACTCGTTAGTGTTACAAGGTCTCAGGTGTGAATGGGGAGCAAGTGTGTTAAATTTGGTGTTATCGCTCTCACACACTCTCATACTGGTCACTGGAAGTTCAACATGGCACCTCATGGCAAAGAAGAGGATCTAAAAAAAAGAATTGTTGCTCTACATAAAGATGGCCTAGGCTATAAGAAGATTGCCAAGACCCTGAAACTGAGCTGCAGCACGGTGGGCAAGACCATACAGCGGTTTCACAGGACAGGTTCCACTCAGAACAGGCCTCGCCATGGTCGACCAAAGAAGTTGAGTGCATGTGCTCAGCGTCATATTCAGAGGTTGTCTTTGGGAAATAGACGTATGAGTGCTGCCAGCATTGCTGCAGAGATTGAAGGGGTGGGGGGTCAGCCTGTCAGTGCTCAAACCATACTCCGCATACTGCATCAAAATGGTCTGCATGGCTGTCGTCCCAGAAGCATGCCTCGTTTAAAGATGATGCACAAGAAAGCCCACAAACAGTTTGCTGAAGACAAGCAGACTAAGGACATCTAGTAATTACTAAAGAAGTCAGATCCAGGGACATGAAGGAGAAATTTGTCAGCAGAGTTTATAGCATACAGGAGCTAGAGGAAGCTGAGGATTCGTTAAAACCCCCAGTCAAAAGTGAGATAATAAACCCAACCAGACTAAACTTTGTGAGCTCATATAACACAATGAGCAAGAAAGTGTTTAACATAATCAAAAGAAATTGGTTTCTGTTAAGAGAAGCCTGCCCAGAGATCAAGGAGTTCCAGGAATACCCTAGAGCCTCATACCATAAAGGCAATACTATAGGTAAAAATTTGGTTCATGCCATGCCCACTGCCAGTGTTCAAAGTAAGAAATTCTTTGGCACCCCCAAGCATGGTACGTTTCCGTGCTTGTGCTGTGCCCAATGTAACAACATCATTAAGGGAGGGGTTATTTCCCACCCATATACTGGGAAAAAATATAACATCAAGGGTCACTACACCTGTAGGTCGCCTTATGTTGTACAGTATCTATATATATATATATACTGTACACATAAGTGTGTGTGTGTATATATATATATATATATATATATATATATACACACACACACAAAAGTGGATATAAAAAGTCTACACACCCCTGTTAAAATGTCAGGTTTCTGTGATTAGACAAAGATAAATCATTTCAGAACTTTTTCCACCTTTAATGTGACCTATAAACTACACAACTCAATTGAAAAACAAACTGAAATCTTTAAGGTGGAGGGAAGTAAGCAAAAAAACTAAAATAATGTGCTTATAACTGGGGATGTAGCTGTGTTTCAGAATTAAGCAATCACATTCAAAACCATGTTAAATAAGAGTCATCACACACCTGCAATAATTTAAAGTGCCTCTGATTAACCCTGAATAAAGTTCAGCTGTTCTAGTAGGTCTTTCCTGACATTTTCTTAGTAACGTCCTACACAAAAGTCCAGGTCCTCAGAGAGCTTCCAAAGCATCAGAGGGATCTCATTGTTAAAAGGTATCAGTCAGGAGAAGGGTACAAAAGAATTTCCAAGGCATTAGATATGCCATGGAACACAGTGAAGACAGTCATCGTCAAGTGGAGAACATATGGCAAAACAGTGACATTACTAAGAACTGGATGTCCATCCAAAATTGATGAAAAGATGAGAAGAAAACTGGTCTGGGAGGCTACCAAGAGGCCTACAGCAACATTAAAGGAGCTGCAGGAATATCTGGCAAGTACTGGCTGTGTAGTACACGTGACAACAATCTCCCGTATTCTTTATATGTTTGGGCTTTGGGGTAGACGGCAAGACGGAAGCCTTTTCTTACGAAGAAAAACATCCAAGCCCAGTTAAATTGAGCAAAAACACATCTGAAGTCTCCCAAAAGCATGTGAGAAAAGGTGTTATGGTCTGATGAAACCAAGGTTGAACTTTTTGGCAATAATGCCAAAAGATATGTTTGGTGCAAAAACAGCACTGCACATCACCAAAAGAACACCATACCCACAGTGAAGCATGGTGGTGGCAGCATCATGCTTTGGGGATGTTTTTCTTCAGCTAGATTCAAGGTAGAGGGAATTATGAACAGTTCCAAATACCAGTCAATATTGGCCCAAAACCTTCAGGCTTCTGCTAGAAAGCTGAATATGAAGAGAAACTTCATCCTTCAGCATGACAACGACCCAAAGCATACATCCAAATCAACAAAGGAATGGCTTCACCAAAAGAAAATTAAAGTTTTGGAATGGCCCAGCCAGAGCCCAGACCTGAATCCGATTGAAAATCTGTGGGGTGATCTGAAGAGGGCTGTGCACAGGAGATGCCCTCGCAATCTGACAGATTTGGAGTGGGCAAATATTGCCAAGTCAAGATGTGCCATGCTGATAGACTCATACTCAAAAAGACTGAGTGTGAGTGCTGTAATAAAATCAAAAGTTGCTTCAATAAAGTATTAGTTTAAGGGTGTGCACACTTATGCAACCATATTATTTATTTTTACTTCCCTTCACATAAAAGATTTCAGTTTGTTTTTCAATTGAGTTGCATAGTTTATAGGTCACATTAAAGGTGGAAAAAGTTCTGAAATGATTTATCTTTGTCTCATTTTTTTACATCACAGAAACCTGCCATTTTAACAGGGGTGTGTAGACTTTCTATATCCACTGTATATATATGTATATGCGCTAAAGTTCCCATGTGGGCTTTTGTACATAGGCAAAGCGACTCAAAGAATAAAAGATCGCATTTGTCAACATAAGTCGAGAAATTGTTACACCTCCCAGTACCAGCACATTTTGCAGAAATGGGACACCAGGCCAACCAATTGAGATATTTGATTATTAATAGTGCCCCTAAAAAAACAAGAGGGGGGGGCAGAGATAGGGATTTACTTAACAGGGAAGCCAAGTGGATTTGGCATCTCAATACCATGTCTCCCAAGGGACTCAATAGGGAGTTTGATCTCCTCCCCTTAATTTAAAACTTGCAAAATTATATGTTCACACACAGTTTTTAAACAGAATAATTAATATTTTGACTTTATTAAATTTATTAGTAAACTTATAATGGTGGGTAGTTTGCTGCATTTGTTTTTAATCAGGCAGTCCAATTCGCTCATAAGGAATAAAGGGTTAATGTTAAAAAGTTTTTTTAATGTCTAATGAAATGAGCTGCAATGATGTCAGTTTTTCTTAGCCCCTCCCATGCATGTTTATTGGTCACCTGTTTTATTGTTGTCTCTATAAATGGTGTATAGTTTGTATTTGTGATTAGCTTGAGAAAGGGGCAGGTTCCCCCGAAACATTGCTCTAATAAAAGGTATAGCCTCTATACCGTGTGCTTCTATGTATCCTGAGGCCTAGAGGGTGGTCTCCTAAGGTGTTGCACTGGTCTGTTTATGAATATACACTGGAAATACTGAGATACACTCAGTGGTAAAGTGCGGATTTCATTGTTTCAAACTATATATATATATGTATAAGCATAGATTGCAAGTGGAGCGCAAAAATATTAGCGTTATTGAGCACTAACACAGATCAAGCTAAAATCAGTAGTGCTCTTATTCTTGCGCTCATATTACAAGTTGAAAGCGTGAATATATAAAGTCTGTGCAAAATTTGATAATGGAAGTAAATTGGAAAGTGTCTTAAAACTTCACGCTCTTTCTGAATCATAAAAGTTTATTCTGATGAGTGTCCCTTTAAGGGAATATGATATATGACAAGGTTTTTGCCAGGGAAGAGATTAATGGAGTATATACATGTGTGTAGATTTGTTTATGTCAGGGGTGTTTAAAGTCTTAGGTGTTGGGCCTCCCCCCTGGTGAAATTTACAAGACAGCCCCCCCCCCCATAAAAGATGTTACTTTATCTCCTCTCTTTAAAGAAAATATTAATATTTATTTTTAGTTTTAACCTGTGGAAATTACATCATACCCAGGGTTCCCAAGCTGATTCTTCTCAATCAAACCCTTTGCTTTATTTCACCACAAAATGGCAAGTGTTATCATTGTCTCTTAAAAAAGTTTTATGTTTTCTATGGAATTTCTATGGAATACTGGAAAGTCCCCTGTGCCTCCCCTTATATGTTCTAATGTCCCCCTGGGGAGGCCCGCCTCACACTTTTAAAAAAACTGGTATATGTGTATGTATATATGTGTATGAATGTGTGCACATACATACATACACACACACACATATATACATACAAATATACACACATATATATACAGTACACCTTGGAGCCCTTTCCTGTCAAACACATTGTCATATACCATTTCCTTTTTTATACATTTATTTCAATAATAAACATATATTTACATTTCATATGTATAAATATGAGAGAAATACTTTCAGGGCCGGACTTGGAAATAAGACCGGCCTTAGAAATTTGTATAGACCACTTGCACCACAGGGACCACTAAACTCACAATTTTGAATCCTGTTGACTACTAACATGATTTTTTTTTTTTTAAAAAAAAGGTACAAACCTGTATAATGTGTATATATATATATATATATATATATATATATATACAGTATATATATTTATATATATGTATATACACATGTAGGGGCCTATGTATCAAAGGTCTTGCCGACCTGATCCGACAGTGCGGATCAGATCCGCAAGACCTTGCTGAATGCGGAGAGCAATACGCTCTCCGTATTCAGCATTGCACCAGCAGTTCTCAAGAGCTGCTGGTGCAACGCCGCCCCCTGCAGACCCGCGGCCAATGGGCCACCAGCAGGGAGGTGTCAATCAAACCGATCGTACTCGATCAGGTTGAATTGTGGCGATTCCTGTCTGCCTGTTTAGAGCAGAAGGACAGGGTTATGGAGCAGCGCTCTTTAGACCGCTGCTTCATAACTGCTGTTTCTGGTGAGTCTGAAGACTCGCCAGAAACACGGGCCCACAAGCTCCATACGGAGCTTGATAAATGGGCCTCATGCTGTACATAACTAGTATAACCATAGTTAAGTTTACATTATGTATATATTTACTCATTTTTAAGAATTAGTTTTTGGAATTAACTAACTGAATGACAAAACTGAGAGAATACTTCCAAATGACAGATGAAGGGTGAGTGCCAACTTTTGAGCTGGAAACAGAGAGGCAGAAAGTGGGGAAAAAAGAATTATGTTTAAAAGGACCACAAGACTTCCAAGTTACCTCCCCAGTTAGGAATTATTCAAAACTACTTATGATCATGGACAGACATTGGAGTCATAAATTAAGTTTATATCAGAAAGCTCTCAATATGGATGTGAGCTAACCCCGACTGATGTTACTGGCAATTACTATAATACTGGTGGGATATGGCTGATCTGCTGGATGGCAATTACTGCAATTCAGGTGGAATGGCTTTGTGCGCGGGAAAATTATTAGAATGAAAAATAATTCATATTTAATAAATAAAATAAAAAAAGATGAGAACATTTTTTTTAATATTTTCTTTTTTTATATACTTTAATTTAACTATTTCAAGCCATGACTATACCAACCTCTGCTGGCTTTAGAATGGAATCATCCTCCTTTAAGCAGCACGCCGGACAGGAGGAGTTAAAAATACAATCTAGCTACGCAAGTTGCGCAGGGGTGACACTATCAGAGGAGATTAATTCCTGCTTGATGGTGTCAAGGACCACTAACATCTTCTCGTGGACCACCAGTGGTCCATGGACCACTGGTTGGCGACCGCTGCTCTAGGCAATATATATATATACATACATACATACATACACAGTATATATATATATATACTAATGTAATAAAGAAATAAAATGATGTGCTGTGTGTATGATGATGTTCTAAAGGTAATTGCACAATCCTATAAAATGGGGTGTAGTTTAACAAGCAAAGCATTGTACATAAAGCTTTAATCATAGTGTAGTATCCATGACTATATATAACACCTGAGAGGAATGTATTTAGTGGGGATACTCATCAAACTGCAGTTGTATGAACTGTCTCAAGCGAATGCCATATGAGTACATATTAATCAATAAATTCATCTCTATGTGATGTGCATCACAGTTTTTTTTGCTTATATCTATATTTATTGGGGTTATGCAGAAAAATACAATATGCACAAAACATAAAATCATTTTTATACACATCTCCAACAATTGCTGTACCAATAATTCCACAATCACATACAATATCTAAACATGTATATATTGCACCATCTTTTAAAACTTAAAAGAATTGTGTATAACCCAAGAGCTGGATGCAATAGTTTTTTCTGCTACTAGGTTATTCACATTTACAACCACCTCCTCTAAGCTATAGACAGAGATGAACCTCCCCTTATACTTTATCCAATATCTTATTGGTCAACTTTACTGCCCTATCATCCATGCATATCAAGAATAGTTTACACTAAGAACATGAGAGCAAAATATTAAAGAAAATGTTGTACAACAGAAAATTGAACCTCTAAAGCTTATCCAATGAAAGCCCAATTATCTTTTTGAGAGTTTTTCTACCAGCCCCTGTACTTATTAATCATAACATCCACTTTACCTTATATATATTATCCAGTATGTGTGGTAAGAGAATATTAGATACTATTGTATGTAGCCAATTCTGTTTGCCAAACTGGATACAATGTGCATCACATGTTGACTACAATGATGTTATATTAATATAAAAACGAACATATAAAGCTAAAATCAACTATGTAATACATATAACTACTCATATTCTCACATAAAGGGACCAATTCTAAAAAATACAGTAGTGGAGAGAAAAAAACTTATTTAAGTATTATATTATAAAATGTTTGTCTCTCTTTAACATCCACAACCACTGTTGCTTTTAGGTATCATAAGTAATCCCTTATTACGATCTGCCATTGACTAGTATTTCATGTAAATTGAGAATCTAAGTCAGTTACCCAACCACTGTAACTGTTTGTATTCCCGTGCAGGTGGGAGACGCTGTTTTGGAGAATGCTCGTCTTATGTTGCAGACAGAAAACATCCAAGCATGTGCAGAAGACTTCAAAGAAAGGTAATGGTATAAATAGCTAAAGATAGAGATATGCATACAAATCCAGAGCTAGATTTAACTGTATATTTACTGTATATTATATTTCACATTCCAATGTTCTTCACTTACAGGATAATGTACTTTTTATTCTTAAATACATATTTATATGTGTGTGTGTGTGAATACCTATACCTACATATCTACATGTCTATTCTATAGGAATGTAAAATATGCGTTTTGCACATTGTGTTTCCCAATTTAGATCTTAATCCGGTCCAGTAACCACACATAAAAATGTAATTTACCCGTTTGCGGGCACGTGATAAGCAGCCATCACAAGTGGCTGTTTATAGCTACCCTGTGCTCTCTGTAGCAAATAGCGCTTATAAAGTCTCTGGTTAATTTTATAAATTTGCCCTAAATGCCCCCAAAATGCAGTACAGTGTATTTAATTAAAAAAAATAAAGATAGCAGCATCTTTATTTTTAAATAAAATAACTGCACTAGGCAGTATTTTGGAGATAAAGTTTGCGAGAGTGGGATGTTAGAAAAAAATGGCACTAAAAAGTACCTTTACCCAGTAAATATATATATATATATATATATATATATATACACGCACACATGCTTACATGCTTATATACTTTACATTTATATTTATGTGTTCATATGTGTATATACACATATTAACACATAAATATATATGTAGATAAGCATATAAATATATATTTAAATTTTCTGACATCGCTATCCTACTTACCCCATTCACTGCGCTTAGGTTCTGATGCCGTCTGTGACCTCATCACACTGAGGCTCCCATTGGAGCCTATGGAAGTGCTCTCTCATGAGCGCAATGCTTCCCAGCAATTCGAAAGTGAGCTCACGTTTGCATTGCTGACAACTTGCAATACCAATGTTTATTAGCTTGTGCTGGTATTACACAGTGGAGCTCAAATATCGCTTTAAAGGGACGTGAAACCCATATATTTTTTCTTTCATGATTTAGAAAGAGTATGCAATTTTAAACAACTTTCCAATTTACTTCTATCATCTAATTAACTTTATTATTTTGATATCCTTTGTTGAAAGGCATATTTAAATAAGCTCAGTAGCTGCTGATTGGTGGCTGCACATGCCTGGTGTTATTGGCTCACCCATGTGCATTGTTATTTCTTGAACAAAGGATGCCTAAAGAATGAAGCAAATTAGATAAAAGTAAATTGGAATGATATTTAAAATGGTATTCTCTATCTGAATCGTCAAAAAAAAAGTTTGGCTTTCATGTTCCTTTAATATGTGACATTTCGGGGCCTTCACCCCTTCCTCAGACGTTTGCTGTGATTTGAATCCAGACAGTGCATATTTCATTGGTTCCTTTTATATATATACTAGTCCTAAAGCCCGTGTACATGGACCAAAATCCACATCCATTTGAATCCCCTCTCTCTTTCTCCATTCTTCCCCTTCCCTGCCGCTCTCAAAAAATTTCTGTAGTGCAGCGGTCCCACCCTCTCCTGCCCCCCTCCAGTGATGGGCCGCCCACCCACCTCCCTCCTAATCCTCCATCGGCACCACTGCTGCTGATGCAGAGAGAGACACAAAGTGTCCCTCTCTGCTTCGGTATCTCTGCAAGAATATTTCTGCACTTGTGGGGCGAGATTGCGGCAGAGAGAGGCCCAGTGCTTAACAAACAGTGTCGCCCTCCGGACTGCACTGTTGTTAAAGGGATTAAGGCCAAGTATGTTTGTCTCATGCTGCAGTCTCTACTGCACATGACTGCATCGGACATACATACTTGGCCTTTTATAATATAGGATATATATATATGTACACAGTATATATATATATATATATATATATATATATATATATATATATATATATATATAATCTGTAGTTTAAAACACAGTATCACTTCTTTCTGAACCGATATTTGTGAAGTATTAACTGATAAATGGCCTTTAAAATGGCGTTGCCAGGCAGTTAGAGGACTTTATAAGCTAAATATTTATGTATCCATGTTGAAATGCCTTACTAACCAATTCAGTTCTGAACGGCTTACAACTGTGTTTTCTATTGCAGTGACATAACAGTCAATGTAGTGCAACCAGATTTTGAAAATGAACAAAGGAACATTTGAACAGCATGCAAAATGTAAGCTGGCAGCACTAAATTGAGTTTAATCTCATGCTCTATTGTGGGGCTGAAACTCACTCTTAAAGGGACAGTCTACACCAGAATTTTTATTGTTTTAAAAGATAGATAATCCTTTTATTACCCATTTCCCAGTTTTGCATAACCAACACAGTTATAATAATATACTTTTAACCTCTGTGATTATCTTGTATCTGCCCCTTTTTTCAGTTCTTTTGACAGACTTGCAGTCTAGCCAATCAGTGCCTGCTTCCAGATAACTTCTCGTGCATGAGCACAGTGTTATCTATATGAAATATGTGAACTAACACCCTCTAGTGGTGAAAAACTGTTAAAATGCAATCTGAAAGAGGTGGGCTTCAAGGTCTAAGAAATTAGCATATGAACCTCCTAGGTTAAGCTTTCAACTAAGAATACCAAGAGAACAAAGCAAAATTGGTGATAAAAGTAAATTGGAAAATTGTTTAAAATTACATGCTCTATCTGAATCATGAAAGTTTATTTTGGCCTAGACTGTCCCTTTAAAACTATTTAAGATGCGGAAGCATTGAAACTCATTTACTTCATTTGAAAATCAAAGTATGATTAGATTTAAACCATTAGCTTTTGTGTCCCTTTTAGATTTTCTGGGGACCAGGACACCAGTCCCTAAAAAAAGGGACAAACTCTTAAAAATTGTACATCTGGCCACCATTACATAGCCAAGTTAAAAGTTGCAATAAAAATTGGATAGTGACAACATGCCTAAAGCAATGGATGGATTCATTTCTAGTTGTAGATATGGGGCAGGTATTTTAATTTCGATATTAAAGCCGTTCTCTTATTGAACTCATTACAGAATCCAGCTAGTAAAGTTTTGCATTTTATACTGGTTGCCGCCATCTTGTAGCTTGCGTATTGTTACATCCTGTGATAGGAGCAGTGCACTTTCACAGATCTGCTTTTTGACAGCTGTACCTTTCACTTCAGTTTAACTAACATACACCAAGATTACAAGTTGTGCGGTACGGCTATACCACTGAAAAATTGGCCATTGCGTGCGGAATATGTAGGTCTCCCGTATTAAAAGTTGCGGCGATACAGCTATACCTCTAGCATTTTGGCCTTTACGCAACTCTCGATTCCGCATTCAAAAAATTACTTTTGAGTGTGGAATTTTGAGGTCTCCCGTATTACAGGTTGTGCGGTCTCGCTATAACGCTAGCGTTACAGCTTATACCGCCATTTATTTGATTTTGTAATCTTAGGAGTCTATTTATCAAGCTCCGTATTTATCAAGCACCAGAAACAGTAATGAAGCAGCGGTCTAAAGACCACTGCTCCATAACCTGTCCGCCTGCTCTGAGGCGGCCCTGCTAGCGGCCGATTGGCTGCGAATCTGCAGAGGGCGATATTGCACCAGCAGTTCACAAGAACTGCTGGTGCAATAATAAATGCCGACAACGTATGCTGTCGGCATTTATCGATGTGCGGCAGACATGGTTCGCTATAGCGGATCATGTCCATCCGCTCAATGATAAATGGACCCCTTAGTGGGGTTTTTTTATTTTTCGTAATGTTAGTGTTTGTTTTTTTTTTGTAATATTAGATTATTTTTAATTTGTGTAATTTTAGTGGGGGTTTTTTGTAATGTTAGTTTTAAAAAAAAAAAATTGTAGTGTTAGGATTTTTAAATTTTGTAACTTAGGTTTTTTATTTTTTGTTTATTTTATTTTTTTATTATAGTAATGTTAGGTTAATTTATAGTTTAAGCTTAGGGGTTTTTTTTCACAGGTAAGTTTTTCATTATTTCAATTTAATTATATTTTAACTTTAATTTAAAGTTAGGGGGTTTTAGGTTTAGGGGTTAATAGTTTAATTAAGTGTGTTGCAATGTGAGTGTTTAGCAATTTAGGGATTAATAGTTTTCGTTTAGTATTAGTGATGTGGCGGCCCACGGTTTAGGTGTTAATAGGTTTATTATAGTAGTAGCGATGTGGGGGGCCGGCGGTTTAGGGGTTAATCAGTTTATTATAGTAGTTGTGATGGGGGGATGGCAGTTTAGGGGTTAATAGGTTTATTTAGGTGTTAGTGATGCGGGCGGTGGTTTAGGGGTTAATCACTTTGATTAACCCCTAACGTGTCGGCGATGTCGGGGTGGCGGATTAGGGGTATTTAGACTAGGGGTTTATGTTAGGGTGTTATGTTTTTACATAATCTTCTTATCCCCATAGACATCAATGGGGAATGCCTTATATAGCAATAGCCATTCCACAATCACAGGTATTAGTTTTTTTCTAACACTTTCTCTCCATTGATGTCTATGGGGGAAAATGTGCACAAGCACGTCAAGTCAGACCTTGGCTTTTGTGCGGTATGGAGCTTAACGCACAAGAAAAGAAGTTTTTTTAAAAACCTGTAATGGCAGCGCTATGGAGAGTGTGATACCACTCATTTTTTTGCATTATGTACACTCTGGGTTTTGCGCACAACTTGTAATCTTGGTGATAGAGAGCAGAAGTGTTACATTTTTGCAGTATTTTTTGCAAGTCACATAACAAATATAAGCTCCAAGGTGGCGCCGCCCAGTGTGAAGATGAAGACGCTTCAATTCTTACCACAATCTCAGAGCTTTGGATGGTTAACTGTTTTCCGAAACAAAAAAAGTGTCACAAAATACATTACAGTACAGTTACACTCATAATAACGCTGTCCAATAAAAATTATTTCCAAAAAATATTGTACATAAAAGTTATAAGGGCTCAAACAAATGAGATCTCGGGTGCTAGAAAGAGAAGCCTCAAAAGAGCTTTAACATTGAGATACATACAGATACATTGCTAAAGATGTGTGTGCATGTGTGAGTACATATATATATATGTGTTTATGTATGTGTACATATGTATTTATGTGTGTATATATGTACAGACATACTGTATATACACATATAGACACATAAATATAGAAGTGCATTGGAGCCATTTACAGTTATGCAGTATTCAAATTCAATAAAGGTTTTAACTATGTATTTACTGTAAATATTTCACATTCAAATGTTCTGTACATAGGTAAATATGTTCTAAGTATTTATAAATAGATATTCCTAAATATATCTGTATATATCTATACCTATATATTATTATCTATATATATATATATATATATATATATATATGTATAGGTATAAATGTATATTTGTTTTATAAACCATCAGATATATGTAAAAATATATATTCCATTATGTAAAGAACACTGGAAAATTATATTCCTATATTCATGTCAGGTTAGCGCTAATGAGAATATGCAATGTTGTTTCGTGATATTGAGGTGTTAGGTTTTGTTTTTTTTAAAACTTCTCTCCATTGACTTCTATGGGGAACGTGAATATGCGATAGTGTTTTTGCGCAATATTGAGGTGTTAAGTTATGGGCGAATGGGTAAAAGTGATCAGGATTTTCAGATTTCGACTTTATTCGCGATTTTAGTTACCGCTAGAGAAAAACAGTTTACTTTCACCTTGTAATACCAGCTCAAGCTGAGTAGTGCAAAAATGAAAATCCTAGCAGAGTTTCCGCTACACTGTCAGAAAAAAATGTGCAAGAATTGTACCTTTAGGGGTACAACAGCTTGTCACTGGGGCAGTACCCTCAAAGGTACACCCGCTGTACCCTTTAACATGGGTACATAGTGGTACCCTTGTAGATTGTACCTTTCAAAGGCTAATATGTACCTTTGGTGACTAGATCGAACCTCAATGCTATGGTATCATAATGTACCCTTAAAATTTGTGCAAATCTGGCCTTTTAAAGGGACACTGAACCCAAATTTTTTCTTTTGTTATTCAGATAGAGCATGACATTTTAAGCAACTTTCTAATTTACTCCTATTATCAAATTTTCTTCATTCTCTTGGTATTTTTGTTTGAAATGCAAGAATGTAAGTTTAGATGCCGGCCCATTTTTGATGAACACACTGTGTTGTTCTTGCTGATTGGTGGATAAATTCACCCACAAATAAACAAGTGCTTTCCATGGTCCTGAACCAAAAAAATAGCTTAGATGCCTTCTTTTTCAAATAAAGAAAGAAAGAGAACGAAGAAAAATTGATAATAGGAGTAAATTAGAAAGTTACTTAAATGTGCATGCTCTATCTGAATCAAGAAAGAAAAAATTTGGGTTCAGTGTCCCTTTAAGGGTACTGCCCCAGTGACAAGCCCTCGGTACCTCATGATGGCAAATTTGTACTTAACACAGCATATTAAAATGCTGCTCCATCAAAATTATTATAAAACATTTAGATTCAACTATACATTCACCTTCTGTGTACTACAATAGCCACACTGCAGATTGATAAGCTAGGATAGTGTAGCCATCTATCAGGTCATAAAACTGTTGCAGGAATTCCTGAAAGAAGAACCAGAAAAAAAAACAACAACCAGTTCCAATAGAAGCAACTGAAAATATGTTTTATTCCACTCTGTACTAGACTCTAATAACACCCCATTTAACTTAGGGTAACATGCCACATAAAACATAAATATATAGAAAACATATAAAAAACAACATAATAAAATATAACTCTAATGAAAGGAAGGGGGATTCAGGGGAGCGATAAACAATAAAACTCACAACCATACATTGAATTGTCACTTTATGCAAACTATATGCAAATGAGACTCTATTTCCCCAGTACACAATTTGGTGATGAACCTTCTACCAATTGATGGTGCTGTGTTACACATGTCAAGCAACTTTCAACCAACAGATGGCGCTATGGCGTGTTACACAATGTCCATGTATGTGACTGGGGAACAGTTACAATTTTATTTTATTTATTATTTAAATAGCTCTTGTTTATTTTATAGAATGTAAAAAAAAAAAATTCTTTGTAATTGAAGTTAATACATTTTCTTTATGTTTAAGAGTTAACATCTTGATGCTCTAAATATAAACATTAAAATGGTAAGTGCTTGTTTGCTATTTAGAACCAGCAACAAAGTATCATTGAATATATGGGTTATTACGTTTTTTTTGCTTTGCCCGCTTCTTGCATATTACCAACTGCATTCATTTTGGGCGACTGCCAGTTATGTGAATATGAATAATTGAGGTATACAAATGATATGGACTTGCAGGGTTTGGCAGCCTTGAACCACCCATCCCCCTCAACCTTTTAGTCACACAAGTGATTGTACCTTTTTGGGGGGATTAAATGGTACAGACATGGACCCTTTGACAGTTGGAAACATATTTGTACCTTATTTACCGCTAAATGGTACATATTAGTTCCCTAAGGTGTAATTATGATCCATTGAGGGTACAACCACAGCAGTTGTACCCTAAGTGTTCACAAACGCACCCCAACCGTACCCTTTTTTCTGACAGTGTATATCGAAAACGCAAAATACTGCTCCACTTGTAATCTGGCCCTATATGTTTTAAGAAATATATTAGAGCATTTTCTTTTTTACTTTTTATGTTTCTTTAATTAAACAACTAAACCCGTAGAATTTGATATTAGACTTATATTCATATATGTAAAGCTGCTCCAATTAAATTCAAAGTTACAATATCAACTCAAACTAATATTTTTTGTATGACAAATGTACTAACAGTAAAACTAATGTTAAAAATATCTTAGATTAATTATGCATGTTTATGAAAGGTATATTGACATAACATTAAACAAAGGAATTCATTAGATGACCAAGAGAAAGTAGTAATTGTATACCAAGTTACTAACTTCACAGTTGAATAAATATGGCACCAGACAAGTAATAATACTCTTCTATTTCTCCTGTGTGCACTCACATATGAATATGCTACGTACAGCCCTGTTGACATGAATAGCTGCAGCATGTGTCAATACACTTCATTCACATAGGAAAGCAACACTAGGATCATTATTGCCATTATGAATCAGTTGTGTGTAGGAAAACATAATCATTTAACATAGCTATAAAAGGGCTGCATTCTATCATCACTTGAATGAATGTAACCATTGAATAGATTTGTTGAAAGTGAGTTTTCTCCTTCAGCAACGTCATTGCTCTATAGCTTTATAAAACCAAAACAGCTGTCTATAAACACTTAAAGGGACACTCAGGTTAAATTAAATTTTCATGATTCAGATACAGCATGTCATTTGAAACAGCTTTCCAATTTACTTCCATTAAAAAAAATGTGCACAGTCTTTTATATTTACAATTTTTGAGTCACCAGCTCCTACTGAGCATGTGCAAGAATTCACAGACTATACGTATATGCATTTGTGATTGGCTGATTGCTATCACATGGTACAAGGGGAGTGGAAATACACATAACTTTGAAATTTGTTATAAAAAAATCTACTGCTCATTTGAAGTTCAGACTAAGTGCTATTGCATTGTCTTGTTATCTTGCATTTGTTGATTATGCTAATCTAATGTGTTGACTGGTCCTTTAAAGTCAAAATGTTATATGCTCTAATACATTAGAGAATGTAATTTTACAACTATCGACCTTGCACCTCTATGTGTTTAACCCTGCAAAGTGGTTAAACACATAGGGGCATATTTATCAAGCTCCGTATGGAGCTTGAAGCCCCGTGGAAGGCTTGCCAGAAACACAAGTTATGAAGCAGTGGTCTAAAGACCACTTCTCCATAACCTGTCTGCCTGCTCTGAGGAGGCGGACAGAACTCGCAAGAAATCAACCCAATCCAATACGATCGGGTTGATTGACATCCCCTGCTAGCGGCCGATTGGCTGTGAATCTGCAGGGGGTGGGATTGCACCAGCAGTTCACAAGAACTGCTGGTGCAATGATAAATGCCGATAGCGTACGCTGTCGGCATTTATTGATCTGCGGCGGACATGATCCGCAATATTGGATCATGTCCATCCGCACCTTGTTAAATAGGCCCCATAGTAGAAGTACCGCACAGGACCCACAGAGCACTGCACGTAATTCTTCTACTATAATGGATACAATATTTATTTACTGATGTAGTGCATCTGATATAGCCAATATAGCATTCTTTATTTATTTTAGCAACCATTGCAGCCAAAAGAAATAAACTGCCCTATATAGAAATAGTATTTTTTTTTTGGTTTTCCATTGGCTGTGTTCAGCTCTGGAGTAGAAGTGTTCTGCCGTTACAGAGCTGACTTCATTTATATGTTTAACCACTTTGCATGGGTTAAATATATGTTTTTCTACAAGCAATTGTCTAAAAATAAAATGCTTTAGCACTTTACAACTTAGGGCTAGAGTACAAGTGGCACGATAACTGTTGCGCGTAAGCAATATTGGGTTTTTCTCTGCTTTTTTTGCATGCGCCGTAAAAAGTGCATGTATTACAAGTTGAAAGTAAAGAGAAATTAAATTTAACTCTAACTTTAACTTCAGAGCTCGCTTAAAGTGTAGGGGAAGAAAAAGGTTGAAACACAACATAAATAATGTTCTTCACTTATAGGATAATGCATGTTTTAATATATATATATATATATATATATATATATATATATATATATATATATATATATTTATACACATACATATACACCTATATATATCTATTCTTATAGCTATGTATTTTATCTATCAGCGTTCACAATTTAGGACTAACGCAGTTGGGTTAGTGCACATGAAGAATTTAATATTTCAATAACATGCATTGAAGATAGCATTAGTCCTAAGTTGTGAACCCTGATGCGCATAGAAAATAAAATGAACTTTTGATTTTTTTATACATATACATATATATATATATTTATATATATATATCTGACACTGTTAATGTAAAGTACATATCTATACCTATATATCTATAGAAATAGATATATAGAAATTGGTATATACAGATATATATAGAAATATGTATTTACAATAAAAAGCACATTGTTCTATATGTGAAGAACATTAGAATGTGAAATATTCATAATTCACGTCGGGTTTAGCACACTTGAATAAACGCAATCAGGTTAGCGCGCAAGTATAGGTGTTAGGTTTGCGCACACCATTGAAGTCTATAGGGGAATACGTTAACCCGATTGCGACTTCGTGAAATCTATCTATTTGCGCGTGTTGAGTTTTGATTGTGCTTATACTTTTTACTTTCAACTCGTAATACGAGTTAACAAAGTTAACGCGCAAGCAGGAGCGCAAAATACCGCTCCACTCGTAATCTAGCTCTTAATCGTTGCTTGTATATTTTACTGCATAAATCAATACATTCTAATCACTGTGCCATGTTATATGTATCTCAGGGGAAATAATACTACTAATGTTAGGTAATTCATCTCATACAAATCCCTGTAATCAAGCGGCATATTGGCAACAAGTTGCTTTGCTGATGAAATTGAACATAATAGGATTAAACAGAGTGTGGGGAATGTACAGCAGTTTTCAGTCATCACAAGGTCAGGCATCATGATGTTGCTTTCACATGTTTTTCTGACATATGCCACAGACATGACAATCATTTTCTAGCACTTCTTGGTGTAGGTCCCTAAAAGAGGAAAATAATTAAGACTGCTTCTGAAGCTAGCTTTCAGAGACTTTCCACTGGTGCACAGTCACTAACAGAAGCCTTCCTAGTCAAGTCTCTTCACTGGTATTCTATATAGTAAATGTACTTACACATGAGTAATGTCTATAAATCTTACATCTCTTAGGCTCCATGGAATAACACTGGAATATGAGCTCCAACCTACTAAAAACAAAGCTCTATTCTTTGTAAATCTAAACCAGTTTTATTTAATCATTGTTAAAAGTGGCATCTAATCAATTCAGCCAGGAGAGTAATAGAAACCACAAATGTATAGCTCATGCATGTTTATAAGGAACAACACTTGGTTGGTATGAGATTTCATGTATTTCAAGAATGCAAATGTGACATTTGTAGATTAATCAGAAAAAAAGTGTATATCCTTGATTTTTTTTTTCCCATGAAGTATGAGATAATTGTGAAAAGGTCAGAAACCACTAATCCAGATCAGTTTTGTCCTCTGGGATAGCTGAAAATTTTAGAAATTGAAAACGATTCAGAGACATGGAATTCATATTTTTATGATGAATGAAAGAATGAATTAATTCATTCATTCATTCATGCTTTATGAAGATAATGACATTTGTCAAAATGCTTCAGTATAAATATAAGGGAGGACTGTATTCTACATCATGGGAAAGGTTTAATATTATTTTTTTGCACAGAGTAGGGTTTGATTTCAAGCGTGTATGTTTAATGGAGTTATTTGGCTTTTATTCCGCAATATTTGGTCCAGAAAGCTTGCATCTAACAATACACATTTATAAAATGTAAAAGCTTGGCAATCATATTTATTTGTTAATATTTGTTATTAATAATTGTTAATGTCATGGCTTGATTCCCACAAAGTTTAAAGAAATAGTCTAGTCAAAGTTAAACTTTCATGATTTTTCATGATTCAGATAGAGCGTGCAATTTTCAGCAACTTTCTAATTTACTCCTTTTATCAATTTTTCTTCGTTCACTTGATATTTTTATTTGAATGAAAGCTTAGGAACCGGACCATTTTTGGTTCAGCTCCTGGGTAGCGCTTGCTGATTGGTGCCTACATTTAGACACCGATCAGAAAGTGCTACCCAGGTGCTGAATTAAAAATGGGCTGGCTTCTATGCTTACATTCTTGCTTTTTCAAAAAAGATACCAAGAGAACGAAGAAAAAATTATAATAGGTGTAAATTAGAAAGTTGCTTAAAATTCTTAAAAAAATCTAAATCATGAAAGTTTAATTTTGACTAGACTATTTTGTTAACAAATATCTGTAGTTTTTTTTTTTTAGTCTGCATTATTTTGATCAGGGTTCATTTCTAACACAGTTTAAACATGAACAGAACATTCTTGAAAAAAATAAAAATACTATTCAGTTTTAATAGAAACTGACAATGTTGTATACGCTCTAGATATGAGAATGAGCAGCCTTTCCGGAAAGCAGTGGAAGAAGAGATAGACTCCTTGTACAAAGTCATTGATGATGCAAATTTGACAAAAATGGATCTAGAAAGTCAGATAGAAAGCATGAAGGAAGAACTTGGGCTGCTGTCAAAGAATCACGAAGAGGTAAGAAATAGGTCTCTAGAGGAGGCTATTAAATAATACTGAGCCATATTTTTTAAAGAGACATGCAAGTTAAAGGGACTTGAAATGCAAACATTTTCTTTTATGATTGAGATAGAACATACAATTTTAAACAATTTTCTAAAATAATTTTATTATCGAATTTGCTTTGTTCTCTTGGTATCCATTTTGAAAAGCATATCTAGGTTGACTCAGGAGCAGTAATGCACTACGGGAGCTAGCTGCTGATTGGTGGTTGCACATATTTGCTTCTTGTCATTGGTTCACCCAACATGTTCAGCTAGCTCCCAGTAATGCATTGCAGCTCCTTAACAAAGGATACCAAGAGAATGAAGCAACATTGATCATAGACATACATTGGAAAATTGTTTAAAATTGCATGCTCTATCTGAATCATGCAAGTAATTTTTGGAGTTTCACGTCCTAAAGTGTCCAGCAGTGCATTTCTAATCATTTTAGCAACATTTGTAATATATGTAAACATACATATGCACTATGCATTTGAAAATTAGCATTGCTTAAAGGGACACTGAAACCAATTTTTTTCTTTTGTGAGTAGTGTAGGGTCAATAGTCTTAAAACTACATTTTATAAATTGTGAATTAGTGTATGTAATTTTTCAACTATTATGGCTTTTTAATTTAAATGGTAAAAAATGTATTTAACCCCTTAAAGGGACAGTCTACCATAGAATTGCTATTGTTTTAAAATATAGATAATCCCTTTTTTACCCATTCCCCAGTTTTGCACAACCAACACAGTTATATTAAAGGGACACTCAGGTCAAATTAAATTTTCATGATTCAGATACAGCATGTAATTTTACACAACTTTGCAATTTACTTCCATTAAAAAAAATGTGCACAGTCTTTTATATTTACACTTTTTGAGTCACCAGCTCCTACTGAGCATGTGCAAGAACTCACAGACTATACGTATATGCATTTGTGATTGGCTGATTGCTATCACATGGTACAGGGGGAGTGGAAATATACATAACTTTGAAATTTGTTAGAAAAAAATCTACTACTCATTTGAAATTCAGAGTAAGTGCTTTTGTATTGTCTTGTTATCTTGCATTTGTTGATTATGCAAATCTACTGTGTTTACTGGTCCTTAAATATACCTTTTACCTCTGTGGTTACCTTGTATCTAGGAACCTTCTTCCAGCCCCCTGATCACATGACTGTGACTGTTTATTATCTATTGTCTTAAATTTAGCATAGTTTTGTGCTAAATCTTAAATAACCCCCTGTGCCTGAACACAGTGTTATCTATATGGCCCACGTGTACTTTCTGTCTCTTTGTGTTGAAAAGAGATTTAAAAAGCATGTGATAAGAGGTAGCCCTCAAAGGCTTAGAAATTAGCATATGAGCCTACCTATGTTTAGTTTAAACTAAGAATACCAAGAGAAAAAAGCAAATTTGATGATAAAAGTAAATTGGAAAGTTGATTAAAATTAAAAGTTCTGTCTGAATAATGAAAGTTTAATTTATACTAGACTGACCCTTTAAGGACCGGTGTTGTGTCAAATGTAGTGATCATCAAAATCGGGAATTAGCAATTCCCGGAACCCCGCCCACACATCTCAAACCCGCCCACACATCTACTAAGCTAATAAACACTATCCTAACGTCCGCCCAGGCTATCTGCCACTTCTACTAAACTCCACCTAGGACTAATAATTGCATATTAATTTTAACAATTTATTAATTATGATAAAAATCGAAAAAGTATAGGAGTATAATTGCAGCAGCACTATCGGTCCATTACAGGTCTCAGAATACTTATTCTCGGTCCCCTCTCTTACTTATTCTCGGTCCCTTCTCTTGATTTTGCCTTTAACATCCTTAATCCCCGTTCTCAGCTCCTTTAACCAATGCTTGTTGTTATAAAAAAATAAATACATCTGTTTTTATTGGAAAATCTGTCCCCAAGTCAAGTTGGTTGAGAAGGCAGTATAGTATGTGTGCTATGCTTATGATGTGATGCCACTTTATATAGTAAGTACGAAATACAGGGCTTATATAGTAAGTACGAAATACAGGGCTAATAAAAACGCTGCCTCGTATGTGACAAGCTGTCACAAATACTATGTTGTGAACATAGTAAATGTGACAGCTCATCTGTCCCAACGTAGCTGGGTGGCATTTTGGAGGAGTGGTGAGGCTATCCTGGGTGGAGTTTAGTAGACATGGGAGGTATCCTGGGTGGACGTTATGCATAGTATGTTTTATCTTACTGGAGATGTGAGGGCGGGTTAGAGATGTGTGGGCGGGGTTCCGGGAATTGCTGATTCCCTAGTTTGATGATCCCCAGATTCGACACAACACCGGGCCTTTCAGACTAAAACTTCCCCAAAAGACCAGAGCATTTTTAGCATTTTTGCTCCATTTAAACAGAAATAGAGCCTTGTTTTGTTTTTTTATTTATCAAAACTATATATTTTTTTAGTAGACAACCCAAAGTATTGATCTAGGCCCATTTTGATATACGGTATTTCATGCCACCATTTCACCATCAAATGCGATCAAATAAAAAAAATTGTTAACTTTTTCACAAACTTTATGTTTCTCACTAAAATTATTTACAAACAGCTTGTGCAAGCATGGCACAAATGGTTGTAAATGCTTCTCTGGGATCCCCTTTGTTCAGAAATAGCAGACATATATGGCTTTCCCATTGCTTTTTGGTAATTAGAAGGCCTCTATTTGCCGCTGCGTACCACACTTTTATTATACCCAGCAGTGAAGGGGTTAATTAGGTATCTTGTAAGGTTAATTGTAGCTTTAGTGTAGAGATTAGCCTCCTACCTGACACTTTTCACCCCTGATTCCTCTCAAACAGCTCTCTTACCTCCCCCACCCCACAATGGTCACCCCCATTTTAAGTACTGGCAGACAGTCTGCCAGTATGCAGTTTTAAACCTTTTTATTTTATTTATTTATTTTTTTATTATTAATACTGTATTGTTCTTACAGTAGGATTACCCCCTTACCTTCCCACCTCCCTGATCCCTCCCAGAAAAGCTCTTTAACCCTCGAATGAATTACCACCATCTTAGGTACTGGCAGCTGTCTGCCAGTACCCAGTTTTCCAAAATTTCCCAACTTTATTTAATAAAATTAAAAAAACACACACATTTTTTCTGTAGTGTAGCTTCCCCCCACCTCATTTACCCCCTTCCCCTCCCAAATCGATTTCTCACTCTCTAATCCCACCTCCACAGTATGATCCCCCTCTCCCTTCTCCCCCCTCCCTCCTTCCCCCTCCTGCCGCTCTGAGGGTACTTTTTCTGTAGCATAGCGGTCCCGCCCACCTTACCCTCCCACACCAGCAACGATCGACACTACCGCTGCCCGATGCAGAGAGTGCCAGTACCTTTGTCCGTCTATTTCTGCACTGCCCTACTCGTGGGGCATGCAGAAATAGCACAATCTCGCTACTTTTTGCGACATTGTGGCAGAAAGAGGCCCAGGACAGCAGCGTCATACAGGGTTAATGAAGGAATAGTCTAGTCATATAAATAAATATCAATAAAACTTTCATGATTCAGATAGAGGATGCAATTTTAAGCAACTTTCTAATTTATGTGTATTTATGTGTATTTAGACATGTATGTACACGTCTCTATGTTAAAGTCCTTTGCCTGCTTTTTTTTCTTTTTTCTAACACCTGAGACCTCATATCTTTGAGCCCCTATAACTTTTTATTGCAATTTTTTAAAAATATTTTTTATTAGTGTTATTATGAATGTAATTGTACTTTTAAATGTATTTTAAATTTGTTTTGTGCAACCTTTTAGTCGAGTGTATCAGTTAACCAGAGTTCTGAAAGGGATGATAAACTCTGACAAACTGCTCAACATATCTGTTAAGGTCTTATCCTAACTAGCATATTGATATGCTTCTCACTTAAAGGGACAGTCAAGTCCAAAAAAAACTTTCATGATTTAAATAGGGCATGCAATTTTAAACAACTTCCCAATTTACTTTTATCACCAATTTTGCTTTGTTCTCTTGGTATTCTTAGTTGAAAGCTAAAACTAGGAGGTTCATATGCTAATTTCTTAGACCTTGAAGACTGCCTCTAATCTGAATGCATTTTGACCACTAGAGGGCATTAGTTCACATGTTTCATATAGATAACATTGAGCTCATGCACGTAAAGTGACCTAGGACTGAGCACTGATTGGCTAAACTGCATGTCTGTCAAAAGAACTGAAATAAGGGGGCAGTCAGCAGAAGCTTAGATACAAGATAATTACAGAGGTAAAAAAGTATATTAATATAACTGTGTTGGTTGTGCAAAACTGGGGAACGGGTAATAAAGGGATTATCTTTCTTTTTAAACAACAAAAATTCTGGTGTTGACTGTCCCTTTAACCTATTCATCATTACACTGAAAATGTTTAATTTTATTCCAGCAACAATACCGTATTGAATTCAGCCTCTCTCTCAGTTTTTTGAATCTCCTTCTTTGAGTGGCATCTGTTCGAGCCAATCAGAGCCTCACCATGCGCCCCATGTAAATCTCTATCTCCACGCTCCTGTGCTCTGAACGATGTCATCATATTGAAATGCGCATGCGCTACAACTTACGCTAATTGCGCATCAGAAGTAGTAAATTATCTTTTGCGGTTTATTCACCGTTTACTGTTAGCGGAGCAGCTAATTCACTTCTTCTGATACGCAATTAACGTAAGTTGTAGCGCATGCACATTTCAATATGATGACAGCGTTCAGAGCACAGGAGCGTGGAGATAGAGATTTACATGGGGCGCATGGTGAGGCTCTGATTGGCTTGAACAGATGCCACTCAAAGAAGGAGATCCAAAAAACGGAGAGAGAGGCTGAATTCAATACGATATTGTTGCTGGAATAAAAGTAAAATTATTCAGTGTAATGATGAATAGGTTAAGTGAGAATAAGACCTTTACAGATATGTTGAGCAGTTTGTCAGAGTTTACCATCCCTTGAAGCCACATACGAGTGAACTCGTTTACTTTCAAATCACAACAATTAGCGCACCACTCGTAATCTAGCCCTTAGAAACTAATTACCAATCAGTTTGTCTTGGGAGTAATTAAATGCCTTAACTAACCTTCTTTAATCCTGTTTCTCATTCTGCACATTTAGGATGTGAAAATGCTGTACAAACAGCTGGCTGGGTCTCAGCTAGAAGAGCTGGATGCTCCAATAGGCACTGGACTGGATGACATACTGGAAACCATCAGAATTCACTGGGAGAGAGATATTGAGAAGAGTAGAGCTGAGACAGGTGCCCTGCTTCAAGCCAAGGTACATAAACTGACTATATACCAGAATTAGCCATATATAACTATTATTATTATTTATTTGTATAGTGTCACAAACTTCCATAGTGCTGGGTAAAAAGACAAAGATTTGTGATAAGATACAATCACATGACAAAACTAGTACTATTGAGCACAAGTGGTAGATGGTCACCTGGTGTTTGTTGTAGTGTCAAGCAGTTGTGAGCAGAAATAGTAGGTCAGATAATCAGGCAGAGCTCACGATATGCTAAAAAGAGACTAGAATTGGTAATTGTTGTTTTTCTACAACTTTGAAACATTGGATGCTGCAATGATAATTAGGGAGTAGCATCCCGGCTACTTCTGCCTCCGTATTTCAATTACATTAAACTGTTTCCTTCACTTGCACCATTCAGTGATGCCTCTGGTATTCCTATTACCATCTTGTGTGTCCCCTTCTCCTGTTTAAACTTTCTTAAATGCATTTACCTCCTTTACCTTTTAAAATCAATGTTAAATGCACCAGCTTTTCTAAAAAAATTAGAATGCTCTTGCTCTACAATAAAATAAATACTCACAAAAATAAATGATAGACAGTACCAACCGTTCTTTTAATGTATTAGAATAGACCCCATAGAGCCTTTGATATCTAGGATATCCCCTGCTGCTCCTGAATCACAGGAAGCTTTGTTAAGAACAGATGATGTTATTTAAAGTGCCATAAAACATGTTGAGATCTGTGCATATCCTAAAAGAGCTAATTAAGTAAAAAATAGTTTACATATAAAAAAAAGTTGTATTGTATTTCAGCTGAGTTCACAGGAGCTTATTTGCTTCTAGGCATGCTCCAGCAGATAATGACTGTTAAAGTCTTGCATTCCACCACAGCAAAGGTGGAGATACAGCCATATAAGGAATTGTGTAGGGGGGAGTTAGAGCTGTACAATTCAGAAACTTAAACGAAAGGGTTAATGGTGAGGCACTGCAGTATAAAATTACAGGTAAAGTAATTAAAGTACATATTATATTTTGTATCTATCCCATCTTGTTTTATATCCCTTTAAGGCAGTGTAGCAGGCAAAGCAACCAGGCAGATGATATTAAACTAATCCTCATGACTCAGTGGCTGACTTCATACAATTGCTTATTAGTTGTCATGTGCTTATTATTAATGCTCAGTGTCTGACTTAATGCAAATGCTTATTAGTTGTTATGTGCTTATTATTAATGTTCAGTGTCTGACTTCTTACAAATGCTTATCAGTTGTTATGTGCTTATTATTAATGCTCAGTGGCTGACTTAATACAAATGCTTATTAGTTGTTATGTGCTTATTATTAATGCTCAGTGTGTCTGACTTCATACAACCGCTTATCAGTTGTTATGTGCTTACTATTAATGCTCAGTGGCTGACTTAATACAAATGTTTATTAGTTGTTATGTGCTTATTATCAATGCTCAGTGTCTGACTTCATGCAAATGCTTATTAGTTGTTATGTGCTTATTATTAATCCTCAGTGTCTGACTTCATACAACCGCTTATCAGTTATGTGCTTATTTTTATTAATGCTCAGTGTCTGACTTCATACAAATGCTCATTAGTTGTTATGTGCTTATTATCAATGCTCAGTGTCTGACTTCATGCAAATGCTTATTAGTTGTTATGTGCTTATTATCAATGCTCAGTGTCTGACTTCATACAAATACTCATTAGTTGTTATGTGCTTATTATCAATGCTCAGTGTCTGCATGCAAATGCTTATTAGTTGTTATGTGCTTATTATTAATGCTCGGTGCCTGACCATGCACATGCTTATTAGTTGTTATGTGCTTATTATTAATGCATAGGGGGATATTTATCAAAGGTCCGTCAGACCTCGCTGAATGTGGAGAGCAATACGCTCTCCCTATTCAGCATTGCACCAGCAGCTCTTGTTAGCTGCTGGTGCAACGCTGCCCCCTGCAGATTTGTGGCCAATCGTCCGCCAGCAAGGAGGTGTCAATCAACCCGATCGTACTCGATCGGGTTGATTTTCAGCGATGTGTGTGTGCGCCTGCTCAGAGCAGGCGGACAGGGTTATGGAGTAGCGGTCTTTAGATGTTCAGTATGTTCAGTATCTGACTTCATGCAAATGCTTATTTGTTTTTCTTGTGAGCTGCTGGTGCAATGCCGCCCCCTGCAGATTTGTGGCCAATCGTCCGCCAGCAAGGAGGTGTCAATCAACCCGATCGTACTCGATCGGGTTGATTTTCAGCGATGTGTGTGTGCGCCTGCTCAGAGCAGGCGGACAGGGTTATGGAGTAGCGGTCTTTAGACCGCTGCTTCATAACTGCTGTTTCTGGCGAGCCTGCAGGCTCACCAGAAACACGGGCCCTCAAGCTCCATCCGGACCTTGATAGATAGGCCCCTCAGTGTCTGACTTCATCCAAATGCTTATTAGTTGTTATGTGCTTATTATTAATGCTCAGTGTCTGACTTCATATACATGCTTGTTATACATGCTTGTTAGTTGTTATGTGCTTATTACTAATGCTCAGTGTCTGACTTCATGCAAATGCGTATTAGTTGTTATGTGCTTATTAGCAATGCTCATTGTCTGACTTCATGCAAATGCTTATTAGTTGTTATGTGCTTATTATCAATGTTCAGTATCTGACTTCATGCAAATGCTTATTTGTTTTTCTTGTGAGCTGCTGGTGCAATGCCGCCCCCTGCAGATTTGTGGCCAATCGGCCGCCAGCAGGGAGGTGTCATTCAACCCAATCGTACTTGATCGGGTTAATTTTCGGCGATGTGTCGGACTTCATACAAATGCTCATTAGTTGTTATGTGCTTATTATGAATGCTCAGTGTCTGACTTCATACAAATGATTATTAGCTGTTATGTGCTTATAATCAATGCTCAGTGTCTGACTTCATAAAATGCTTATTAGTTGTTATGTGCTTATTATCAATGCTCAGTGTCTGACTTCATGCAAATGCTTATTAGTTGTTATGTGCTTATTATGAATGTTCAGTGTCTGACTTCATGCAAATGCTTATTAGTTGTTATGTGCTTATTATTAATGCTCAGTGTCTGACTTCATGTAAATACTTATTAGATGACAGCTTGATGGCCCCTGTTTCTGGCGAGTCTTCAGACTCGCCAGAAACAGCAGTTATGAAGCAGCGGTCACAATGACCGCTGCTCCATAACCTGTCCGCCTGCTCTGAGCAGGCGGACAGATATTGCCGGAAATCAACCCGATCGAGTACGATCGAGTAGATTGACACCCCCTGCTGGCGGCCTATTGGCCGCGAGTCTGCAGGGGGCGGCGTTGCACCAGCAGCTCTTGTGAGCTGCTGGTGCAATGCTGAATACGGCGAGTGTATTGCTCGCCGTATTCAGCGAGGTCTCTCGGATCAGGTCCGACAGACCTTGATAAATATGGGCCAATGGCTTTTACTTCACTTTTTTTCTGTCGATACAACATGTGAATGTAAAAGTGAATGTAAAAGTGTCAGAACATTAAGATTATGCTTATTACGTTTGTATTGTTTTCTTGCCAACAGCATTCAGTAGCTTTACCAGCTGTGCAGAGCCAAGAAGAAGAATTTGTTGAGTCTCTTAGAGAAGAATTCCATGATACAGCCTGTAAAATCCAGAGCCTGCAAGCTGAGACTGAATCCCTGAGGACTCTGGTAAGGGCAACTTCTGCATTACATGTGAATATTATATGAGTAAGCTGGGATTGTGAAGTTTGAGTGACATATATCTTAGGGTTGTCACATTTCTTGGAAAAAAATAATATCCATGCTAATAAGCATAAATAATTATATAGTATGACTCATAAACTAGTACTGCTAGTTTTTTTTTATAATTAGATTCCAACATACTTAGAAGAAGCTACACCACAGCTGGGACTTTATTTCCACACACATTTTTTTTTCTATAATGACCCTAAAGGGACAGTGTACTGTATAATTATTTTCTACTTGATGTTACCAGTCTCTGCTAATTGAAATCATAACCCAATCAAAAGGGCTGAGTTTGCAGGGAGAACATACCAAATTAGCGTATCTCTCTCTATATTTACACAAAAAGTCCAGATTATTTCTCACTGTGTAAACACAGTGATACCAATATTAATTAATAGTAATATTTTAGGACCCGATGATCTAAAGCTCTCCATTTTGGCAAGATTATTTAAGAAGGCTCATGATTGCTGCATTGTTCCTCAAAATTTTAGCTTAAGAGCCGTTTATCTTGCTGTGCAGGCTTCTTGGGGCCTGATATTCAAAAGCTTGTGACTCAGGCAAGATATTCTAAGAAGTCTCGTCGGTACATGAGACATGTTTATGACACTAGATAGTGCTCTTCATGTGAAACTGAGACTCCTACATTAAAATACAATAATACAAAATCTTAAAAAATCCCCAAGATTTTGGGTGATTTCTCTCCATGCTGGCGAGATTTTGAATATCAGGCCTTGGTGTGAACGAGAGACACCTACATTACACATAACACTTAAAAAGCACCCAAAAATATTGTGCAATATCCTTCTAAGCTGGCAAGTTTTTGAACATTGGGGCCTTCTTGTTTACATAGTTTTTTCTTTAGCTAGCACTTAAGTGTTGATATATATTGATCTATTTCTAAACAATTTAATACACTCCGGCAGGTATCATTGATCATTGGTAACGCATTAAAGGGGAGACAAAGCTCACTACACTATCCCTTTAACCTTAAAACTACCAGACATGACAGTAAAATTCCAGCTGGTGGCAACCTTAATATATCAGTGATTTATACAGACATCGTCCATTTAACAATATTTTCATTATATAGTGACAGGCAGAAAAAAAGCCTGCACATTTTATAGTATATAAATATATATTCAATATTAGTACTGAGGTAGGCTCAAGGGCATGAATATATCTTCATTGCTTTATGTATAACATTGTTATAAACATTGTTGCAAACGCTACGGCTATATAGTGTTCAAGAGCATACCTCAGTATGCCTTCAGAAAGTTTCAACAGAAAACAGCAAGATAAAGAGTTACATTAAGACAACAGTACAGATAATGGGGCCAATTTATGAATGTCTGACGAACATGATACGCTGTAACGTATTATGTCCACCAGACATCACAGAATGCCGACAGCAAACGCTGTCAGCATTTAGCATTGCACAAGCAGTTCTAGTGAACTTCTTGTGCAATGCCGCCCCCTGCAGATCGGTCGCTAGCAGGGGGTGTCAATCAGCCCGATCATATAGGATTGGGCGGATTGATGTCCGCAGCCTGGAAGCAGCGGACCAGTTAAGGAGGGGTCCTTTCCGGCGAGCCTGAAGAGTTTATAAAATTGAATGCTCTGTCTAAATCATGATAGTTTTATTCATATAAATATATCCATATCATTTCAGAACAGACAGAAAATTATATTGAAATTAAATTTGAATTAAAATAAAACTATTTAATTGCAATCATGAAGCTGGTAAATCATGTGATTCCAGCTACCTTTCCCCTCAATCAGCCGATTCCTGTTGTGATTGTCAGCTGGTTTTGCAGTTATTCAGATGTTACCAGCTGACTTTTATTTATTTAGAACAACTTGACAGGCACAGGTGGCAGCTTGTCATACAGCTGATGCTATGCTGCAACTACACTAGAAAGACTCTCAATCTGTTTGAGGTGTAAACTTTCTTTGCTGTCAATGGTGTGAAAGGTATTTTATGTGACAAAAACCCAGGAGCAAGACTAGAGTCAAGTAATTCTCTAAGCAATGTAATATGAAATGGATATATATATACAGGTATATATATATATATATATATATATATATATATATATATATATATACAGTATATATATATATATATATATATATATATATATATATATATATATATATACAGTATATATATATACAGTATATATATATATATATATATATATATATATATATATATATATATACTGTATATATAGTTCTTTAGGCTATTTTAATATTTATATTAGTTTTTTTAGCTTTTGTTCTACTGTATAGTATTTCAAGATGTCATCTGCATTTAGAAATTATTCTGGAAAAAGTAAGATTCTCAATAATACATGAAGCATCTTTATTGGTACTTTTTATTAGGCATGTGTACAGACAAAAAAACAAGTTGTTTGTCACAAAATAAATGTTTCCTTCTTTCATCCTATATTTATTAAGTGAGTCTTTCGGATTTCATCTATTAACGAAAATTCATTCGTCCGCTATTTCCTATGGGAATTATCTTTAAGGCAGTGCAAATTTTAACGTTTTAAAACCCTTCAGCCTTTATAGTAATAGCTTTAACTGTACAAATCTTCTTATATACATTCATTTTTTTCTTGTTTTTGAACAAATACAACAAAAAACAGTTATATCCCGTTCATGATAATGTGATTGCTGATAGAAATCCAATTTAAAAAGGCAAAAGTACTATAACTTACAATCATGAAAATGCGCGTATGAAATAAAAAAAACCACAGGAACAGGAATGCTAAATTCCATTTCTAGATGTTGCAGTTGTGATTTTCTACAGATCTTGTTAGCGGTACAAAATATCATTGTATATAGCTATTAAATACATATAAATATATACTGTATGTAAAATTATGTCCTGTCCAATACCGATGGACTATGCAATGGCACTGGATATTCACATGTTGAAAAGCCGTATTTTGCGCTCATTGCCTGCTGAGTCTTTTGTGAGCTGGTATAACATAATGCAAAAGTATGTAAACCGCATATAAAATGAAAGCCAATGCACGACGTTTAAAAGCAACATTTTTATTGTTTTACAACTTCCAATTATGTAAACTTTGCCTAAAATTCATAACCAAAATCTTATTCCTACCTTAAACCTTAACCTCAGGGGCGAAACTACAGGGCGCAATTGCGACTGGGCGCCGAAGGGTGGGGGCCCAGCTTTAAAAAAAAAAAAAAAATTTGAATGAAAAACGCTGACCTGCCACTGCCTGCACTGATATCATGTGAGTGTGACATGATGCTTCACTAGTGTCTCTGACTACAGGGGTTAGTGTTTATGTGTGTGTGTGTGTGTGTATGTGTGTATGTATGTATATGACTGTGTGTGTATTTATGCATGTATGTGTGTGTATGTATGTATGTGACTGTGTGTGTATTTATGCATGTATGTGTATGTGTATGTATTTTTGTAGAACCAGCAAATTACAGACCTTGTTACTGCAGCATGGGGAGGGGGTAAACAGTGTCACTATACAGTACCACTATATACAGTATGGGGGGGCTGGACTATGTCACAGACTACTGTGGTCACTTTATAAAGTACTGGGACAGGTAGGGTCAGGCCAGCCATCTCACCGGCAGATTACAGACTGTGTCACTGACTCACTATATACAGTACTGGTGTGGTGGAGTGGTTTAAACAGTGTCACAATATACAGTAATAGGGGGTCAGACCATCTCACAGACTGTGGGCACAGGGTACCTTCTTTTGCAGACGTAATCTGATTCACATTTTTTTTCTGTGTTAAATGTAAAAAAAAAAAAAAAAGTGTATGCATCAAATTCACTTTTTTGGGGGGGGGGGGGCCTTCTTAGATTCTTGCACCTGGGCCCTGTGGTTTCTAGTTACGCCTCTGCTTAACCTACTATCTATCCCTAACTCTTATGAAAATGCAATAAGTATGTTTCATTCATTTCTCTAACATTTTAAACTTGACAATCTAAACTCAAATACAGCAGCAAAGCCTTTATTTTTTTGCCAGTTAGAACAAAAACTGCACCAGTCTTTCAAAATCATACTAAAGTGGCTTTGACATAAGACCTAAAATTGTATTAGATTTTCATTATTCAGGGGTCGATCACAATATTAATCCATTGATTTTCTACAGAAAAGCACCATTAGAGTCTATGGGGGATTTTTGTAGATCTATTGTTTGAGTAGCTTTTCTAAAGGATTGTGATCGACCCCTTAATGTTCAATAGAAGCATCTTAACATTTCCTTTTATTGTATAATTTTAAATCCAAGCAATATTATTGTAAATCCTCTCAGTAGCAGCACTAAGAAGGAAGTATTGATTGCTTGCTACATTGCCGTAAAGCAGTGATTCTCATCCAGCATATCAAAACACCACAGCTTATCAACATACAGAGAATTAGGACTGATAAGGTGGTATAAAGTGGGTGGTATAAATAACAAAAAAAATTACATGTAACGTAAAATTATATATGTATGTGATATATACCATCATACATTTATCTATACTGTGCTATACATATATTTTTTATTGAATTTCAGATATAATTATCTCCATATGTTCAAAATGTTGCCTATATACAATTAGAATAGAATATTAAACAAGCATTTGTGCAGTGGGTGCAGTGACACCAGGGCCCAAAAGGTGAGGGGGGTGGGCAATGGTAGCCAGTTTATGCATAGACAAGTGCCTATGTGGTCATAATCTGTGTATAGATACTCATCAGAATTATACAGTGCAGCATTTTCTCTTTTAATGTACAGATATTCTGTCATTATACAGCACAGCATATTCATCACATTTATACAGAACAGTGTACTCATAAGGGTATAGTGTATAGAAAATCACATCATTATATAGCAGTGTATAAATACTCAGTTTAATTATAAAGTGCAGCATGCTCATTATGAGTGTGTGTATATATATATATATATATATATATATATACACACACACACATATATACACACACACACACACACATATATATATATATATATATATATATATATATATATACACACATATACATATACACACACACACACAGTCCAATAGAATTTTATTGCTGTGGTGTTTCTGGATAGCTTCCCCTTCATCAGGCCTTGACTTTCATGTACCTTTAATATCTTCCAAATGTAACTCATTTCATTTCATAACTGAGGGTACTGTGTTTAATATTGAGTTTCTAAAACTGATGCTATTTTTATTGTTTTTACAGAAAAGGGGTTTGGAGAACTCTTTGTATGATGCTAAGCACTGGCACGATATAGAACTCCAAAACTTAGGCTCTGTGATAACAAAACTGGAAGCAGAATTACAAGAGATCAAAGCTGAAACTGAACAGCAACAGAGAGACAGAGAAAACTTGCTGTCCATCAAGCTGCAACTGGAAAAGGATATAGCAACATATCACTCTATCCTGGATGGGGAGGAGAAGAGGTATCTGGCCAAAAATGCTGAGAGCTTTTCCTCCAATTTGTGTCTAAGCTTGTAAACATTTCACAGTGCATATCAGTATCTGTCTTTGTGTGGATGGTTATGGTGTGGATGTACTCTCAAGCCAAAACTGCAATCTTGGCTTGTAGTTAATCATGTTGTCCTCAACTAACCTTGGTGGATTATTCTTTAAAAAAAAAAAAAAAATCCCACGTCTTACTACAGAATAACATACAGTATCAGCCAAGTCTAAACATGAAATCAACATCTTGTTTGCGACAATTGTTTTCAATCGCTAAACTCCACCCACCATTTTTAGAAACCAATCTAGGCTTGAGTCTGCAGATGACAAGGCTCAACATGCTCATTATATTAGTAAAGCCAGTAAATTGCAGATATGTCGCAGGGTGTATTTCCAGCTCCAAGAATTAGAAAAATCACAATTTCCAAACTAAATTTCATGAAAAGGGAGAAAATAATTTATGGTAATTAGATATATTGCAAAGTTGTTTTACTACACATAACTAAACATAGTATTTAAAAATAGCAAGGTGTTTACTGTTCCTTTAACAAAAGAACCCAAAATGCAATGAAATGGTGAACTCATAGTAACATAGTGACATAGTAACATAGTAGATTAGGTTGAAAGAAGACAAAAGTCCATTAATTTCAACCTATACAGAGCCTACCTGATTTGCAATAAGGAAACTGCCACTTGAACTTAAATTATACAATTAGTCATAAATGTATCTAAGCCGTTTTTTAATTGAACTAACGTATTGGCAGTCACTACCTCCTTAGGCAAGGTGTGCCACGATTTAATTGCTTTTACCATGAAAAAACGTTTATGTTGCTGGAAATTAAATCTCCTTTCCTCTAGCCTTAAATTGTGACCTCTTGTCACAAACAATTGCTATAGAATAAAGAGAGCTTCTGCCAACATTGTATATGGGCCTTGAATATATTTATATAAAGTAGTCATATCACCTCTTAAGCACTTTTTTTTCTAGAGTAAACAGACCCAGTTTGTCTAACCTCTCTTCATAGTTTAAATTTGACATTTACCTGCCCATTCCTCCATTTTTTTAAATCCCCTTTTAAGCAATTTCATCCTGCACTGACCTAATGACCTTACAGAACTTTGTATTATCCACAAAAATAGAGATGATGCTATTTATTAATCCTTCCTCCAAGTCATTTATAAAAATATTAAAGAGAACAGGGCCCAGTACTGCTCCTTGGGGTACTCCACTAATTACTTTTGTCCAATCTGAGTATGATCCATTCACTACAACTGGTTGCTCCATATCTTCTATCCAGTTAATTATCCATGAGCTAACATTTTCAGATATCCAGAGTCCCTTAATTGTGTACATTAATCTCTCATGTGGCACTGTATCAATACCCTATGCAAAATCCAAGTATATCACATCAACTGATTCCCCTGTATCTATATTTTTCCTTCCTTCCTTCAAGAATTGAATTAGATTTGTTTGACATGCTCTATTATTCATAAAACCATGCTGATTTAAAGGGACACTGAACCCAAATTTTTTCTTTTGTAATTCAGAAAGAGCATGCAATTTTAAGCAACTTTCTAATTTACTCCTATTATCAATTTTTATTTGTTCTCTTGCTATCATTATTTGAAAAAGAAGGCATTTAAGCTTTTTTTTGGTTTCAGTACTCTGGACAGCACTTTTTTATTGGTGGATGAATTTATCCACCAATCAGCAAGGACAACCCAGGTTGTTCACCAAAAATGGGCCGGCAGCTAAACTTACATTCTTGCATTTCAAATAAAGATACCAAGAGAATGAAAAAAATTTGATAATAGGAGTAAATTAGAAAGTTGATTAAAATTTCATGCTTAATCTGAATCACGAAAGAAATTTTTTGGATACAGTGTCCCTTTAAACTCATAATCTTATTTACATGAATATACTCATCAATATAATCCCTTCTATACCCTTCAAGTATCTTCCCCACTATTGATGTAATATTTAATTGGTCTATAACATCCTGGATCAGGAAAAACTGGCACCACATCAGATTTACGCCAGTCCTGGGGTACTGGGCCGGCCTTAGGGCAAGGCGAGTGAGGTGGTTAGGGGGCCACCGCCGCACGGGTTCAAACAAACATGTTTTTTAATAATTTTTATATTTTGTGCGCCATTTTTATTTAAATTTTTTGGGCACAATTTTTTCCTGTCAAAGTTCAGGACTCGCCAAGCAGAGGCACAGAAGGAGGAGTGACAGACACTTGGCGAGTGTGGGACAGAGTAGGGCCGGCCTTAGGGTTTGTTTGTTTGTTTTTTTATGGTTGTTTTGGCGGGGCCCGGGGGTGGCTTTTGCGCAAATGTGCAGTGGACTGCAGGAGTCAGGGCGGAAGGCTGAAGGTATGAGCGCTAGCCTGTCAAACAGCTAACACAGAAGCTGCTAAGGATACGTGCAAAGTACTTGATATGCAGATAAAGATGGAGTTGACAGAACGCTCTCATTAATTAAAGATTATGGGCTGTGGGCGCAACTCAGCGCAAGGCTATGGAAACAATATTTATTTATATTTATAATAGTGATAAATATTAGTGATTTAATTGTAAAAATAGAGCCTTTATGAAAACATAGCTGCTGCATTTTGCTCTTTTATAGCAACTTCAGTTCTTCAACAAGACTGAGATCTGGGCTTATCCTCTAAGATAAAGTCAATGCTATTGGCATAGAAGTTAACTGAAAGCCAAATCTGTGGCATTTGTCGGTAATAAAAAATTTTTTGACTGTTTGAAACATTTAAACTATGAAAACAACCAAATTTCAACCTCTAAAGCACAACATAAATACAACATTCTATGTAACTGTTTGTGGATGTGACCATCCATTGAATCCTCCATCTTGTTCTTGTTGGGAATGTCACACTGACAGCCATATTGCAGCTTCCAAAATGTTGCAGTTGTGATTTTACACTAGTCAATATGGCTTAAATGCAGCTGTAATGCTAATTTATAACCCTTTCCCCAATCCAATCCCTTACACTAACCTCAGTCCCTTACCATAAACCAAGCCCCATCCCTTACTCCAATGCCTCCAAAGATTTGTAATATTTAACAGTAACTAAAACATACAAGCAAACAATTATGGCCAGATTACAAGTGGAGCGCTAAATTATTGAGTAATTTAGCCTTTAGATTTATGAACTTAAAAATGTCAGGCTCTCACAATCAATATATTCATTATCGTCTTCACTACAATGTAAGCTTTCTAACAGTGGGGGCTGTCTGTGTGTGTGTGGGGCTGTCTGTTGTGTGTGTGTGTGTGTGGGGGGCTTTCTGTTGTGTGTGTGGGGGGGGCTGTCTGTTGTGTGTGTGGGGGGGGCTGTCTGTTGTGTGTGTGGGGGGGGCTGTCTGTTGTGTGTGTGTGTGTGTGTGTGTGTGTGTGTGGGGCTGTCTGTTGTGTGTGTGTGTGGGGGGGGGGCTTTCTGTTGTGTGTGGGGGGGTCTGTCTGTTGTGTGTGTGTGTGGGAGGGGGGCTGTCTGTTGTGTGTGTGTGGGGCTGTCTGTTGTGTGTGTGTGTGTGTGGGGGGGGGGGGCTGTCTGTTGTGTGTGTGTGGGGGGCTGTCTGTTGTGTGTGTGTGTGTGGGGGGGCTGTCTGTTGTGTGTGTGCATGTGGGGGGGTTGTCTGTTGTGTGTGTGGGGCTGTCTGTTGTGTGTGTGTGGGGGCTGTCTGTTGTGTGTGTGGGGGGGGCTGTCTGTTGTGTGTGTGTGGGGGAGCTGTCTGTTGTGTGTGTGTGGGGGGCTGTCTGTTGTGTGTGTGTGTGTGGGGCTGTCTGTTGTGTGTGTATGTGTGTGTGTGGGGGGCTGTCTGTTGTGTGTGTGTGTGGGGGGGCCTGTCTGTTGTGTGTGGGGGGCTGTCTGTTGTGTGTGGCGGGGCTGTCTGTTGTGTGTGGGGGGGCTGTCTGTTGTGTGTTGGGGGACTGTCTGTGTGTGTGGGGGGACTGTCTGTGTGTAAGGGGGGACTGTCTGTGTGTGGTGGGGTGACTGTGTGTTGTGTGTCGGGGGCTGTCTGTCGTGTGTTTGTGGGGGGGCTGTCTGGTGTGTGTGGGGGGGGGGTCTGGTGTGTGTGTGGGCTATCTGGTGTGTGTACACCTGTGTATGTATATATCTGTGTACCTGTGTATGTGTCTGAGTGTGTGGATGTATGTGTATATAAGTATCTGTGTGTGTGTATTATATCTGTGCACTGTGTTTGTGTGGTACTGTGCATTGCTCCATTTCTTTAAAGTATTTTTTGTTTTAGATAGAGGCCCTCGCTGTCATTCTGCCTAGGGACCTGCACTTGCTAGGGCGGCCCTGGCATCTCTGTAATGTTCTTATTATAATAAGAAAACGCATAAAAATAAGGCCCAGTTCAACTCAACTGTTTCTAATTGTCAGCATAATTCTTCATTATATACATAAACAGTTGTTCCAATAGTACAAATGGTATATTGCAATATATACAATGTTATAGTGCTCTATTTATATGTTTTTTTTTTATATAAAATGTTGTGCATTACCTTAAATGATTTTTCTCCCATTTTTTTGTAAAAATGGTGGGGGGCAGGGTTAGGGACAGAGATTGGGCAGGGTTGGAGGTGGGGAGAAAGGGGGCCCCATTTTGTCATCCTGCCTTGAGCCCCTCAATGGCTAAGGCCGGCCCTGCTGGGGTAGTATGTCTAAGGATAATGATTCTTGAAAAAGTAAGTGCAGAAGTTTGGCTATGACAGTGCTAAATTCTAGGGATGGGCGAATGCTTTACAACATTTGAAAAATGTACAAATTTTAACACATTCGGTCATTTGTTTTGAATTTAAAATGTTTGTACAACATTCTAACATTCTGTTATCTTTAAATGTAATATTCTATTAAAATTTTTCGAATTCGAATATTGCATAATTCTAATATAATTATGTAATATCCAAATAAAAAAATCAAATAGATATATTTGTAATAGTAATTCTAATACTCTCTTTAAATGTAATATTCAAATTATATAATATTCAAATTATGCAATATTCGAAATAAAAAATTTTTAATCAATATATTTGTATCTATTATGTATCATTTTACTAAATTCCCTTTAAACATTTTTACATTTAAATTGAAAACTAAGAGGAAATGCTTGTTTCTGCATAACAGACATTGCTGTATCAATGTTGAATGGATGATGGGGACAACTTCTGCAGTTTTGTTGGTGAAAAGAAAGAAGTTTACCCAAACCAAACAAGAAAAGAGTTGGTTTGTTCAGAACAATAACATTTGTGATATGTGTATGAATATATTATATTTAGAAATGCCCCCTTTTAGGTGCAGCAAAGTAAAGACTTGCATACAATCGCCTAGATTTAGAGTTCTGCGTTAGCCGTCAAAACCAGCGTTAGGGGGTCCTAACGCTGGTTTTGGCTGCCCAATGGTATTTAGAGTCAGTCAGGAAAGGGTCTAACGCTCACTTTCCAGCCGCAACTTTTCCATACCGCAGATCCCCCTATGCCAATTGCGTAGCCTATCTTTTCAATGGGATCTTTCTAACGCCGGTATTTAGAGTCTTGGCTGAAGTGAGCGTCAGAAATCTAACGACAAGCCGCAGAGAAAAGCCAGGAGTTAAGAGCTTTCTGGGCTAACGCCGGTTCATAAAGCTCTTAACTACTGTGCTCTAAAGTACACTAACACCCATAAACTACCTATGTACCCCTAAACCGAGGCCCCCCACATCGTCACCACTCTAATAAAAAATTTTAACCCCTAATCTGCCGACCGCACACCGCTGCAACCTACATTATCCCTATGTACCCCTAATCTGCTGCCCCTAACACCGCCGACCCCTACATAATATTTATTAACCCCTAATCTGCCCCCCCCCAACGTCGCCGCTACCTTACCTACAATTATTAACCCCTAATCTGCCGACCGGACCTCACCGCTACTCTAATAAATGTTTTAACCCCTAAAGCTAAGTCTAACCCTAACACTAACACCCCCCTAAGTTAAATATAATTTTAATCTAACGAAATAAAATAAATCTTATTAAATAAATTATTCCTATTTAAAGCTAAATACTTACCTGTAAAATAAACCCTAATATAGCTACAATATAAATTATAATTATATTGTAGCTATTTTAGGATTAATATTTATTTTACAGGCAACTTTGTATTTATTTTAACTAGGTACAATAGCTATTAAATAGTTAATAACTATTTAATAGCTACCTAGATAAAATAATTACAAAATTACCTGTAAAATAAATCCTAACCTAAGTTACAATTAAACCTAACACTACACTATCAATAAATTAATTACATACAAATACCTACAAATACATACAATTAAATAAACTAACTAAAGTACAAAAAATAAAAAAAGAACTAAGTTACAAAAAATAAAAAAATAATTTACAAACATTATAAAAATATTACAACAATTTTAAGCTAATTACACCTACTCTAAGCCCCCTAAAAAAATAACAAAGCCCCCCAAAATAAAAAAATGCCCTACCCTATTCTAAAATAAAAATTGAAAAGCTCTTTTACCTTACCAGCCCTTAAAAGGGCTTTTTGCGGGGCATGCCCCAAAGAATTCTGCTCTTTTGCCTGTAAAAAAAAACATACAATACCCCCCCAACATTACAACCCACCACCCACATACCCCTAATCTAACCCAAACCCCCCTTAAATAAACCTAACACTAAGCCCCTGAAGATCTTTCTACCTTATCTTCACCACGCCGGGTATCACCGATCCGTCCAGAAGAGGGTCCGAAGTCTTCCTCCTATCCGGGCGATGTCTTCATCCAAGTGGGGGCTGAAGAGGTCCATCATCCGGCTGAAGTCTTCATCCAACCGGGGGCTGAAGAGGTCCATCATCCGACTGAAGTCTTCTATCATGCGGCATCTTCAATCTTCTTTCTTCCGGCTCCATCTTCATCCCGCCGACGCGGAACATCCATCCTGGCCGACGACTTCCCGACGAATGACGGTTCCTTTAAGGGACGTCATCCAAGATGGCGTCCCTCAAATTCCGATTGGCTGATAGGTAGGAAAATTCTGATTGGCTGATGGAATCAGCCAATCAGATTCAAGTTCAATCCGATTGGCTGATCCAATCAGCCAATCAGATTAAACTCGCATTCTATTGGCTGTTCCGATCAGCCAATAGAATGCGAGCTCAATCTGATTGGCTGATCCAATCAGCCAATCGGATTGAACTTGAATCTGATTGGCTGAGGGAATTTTCCTACCCTAATTCCGATTGGCTGATAGAATCCTATCAGCCAATTGGAATTCGAGGGACGCCATCTTGAATGATGTCCCTTAAAGGAACCATCATTCGTCGGGAAGTCGTCGGCCAGGATGGATGTTCCGCGTCGGCGGGATGAAGATGGAGCCGGAAGAAAGAAGATTGAAGATGCCGCTTGATAGAAGACTTCAGCCGGATGATGGACCTCTTCAGCCCCCGCTTGGATGAAGACTTTAGCCGGATGATGGACCTCTTCAGCCCCCGCTTGGATGAAGACTTCAGCCGGATGATGGACCTCTTCAGCCCCGCTTGGATGAAGACATCGCCCGGATAGGAGGAAGACTTCGGACCCTCTTCTGGACGGATCGGTGATACCCGGCGTGGTGAAGATAAGGTAGGAAGATCTTCAGGGGCTTAGTGTTAGGTTTATTTAAGGGGGGGTTGGGTTAGATTAGGGGTATGTGGGTGGTGGGTTGTAATGTTGGGGGGGTATTGTATGTTTTTTTTACAGGCAAAAGAGCAGAATTCTTTGGGGCATGCCCCGCAAAAAGCCCTTTTAAGGGCTGGTAAGGTACAAGAGCTTTTCAATTTTTATTTTAGAATAGGGTAGGGCATTTTTTTATTTTGGGGGGCTTTGTTATTTTATTAGGGGGCTTAGAGTAGGTGTAATTAGCTTAAAATTGTTGTAATATTTTTTGTACTTTAGTTAGTTTATTTAATTGTATTTATTTCTAGGTATTTGTATGTAATTCATTTATTGATAGTGTAGTGTTAGGTTTAATTGTAACTTAGGTTAGGATTTATTTTACAGGTAATTTTGTAATTATTTTAACTAGGCAGCTATTAAATAGTTATTAACTATTTAATAGCTATTGTACCTGGTTAAAATAAATACAAAGTTGCCTGTAAAATAAATATTAATCCTAAAATAGCTACAATATAAATATAATTTATATTGTAGCTATATTAGGGTTTATTTTACAGGTAAGTATTTAGCTTTAAATAGGAATAATTTATTTAATAAGATTTATTTTATTTCGTTAGATAAAAATTATATTTAACTTAGGGGGGTGTTAGTGTTAGGGTTAGACTTAGCTTTAGGGGTTAATACATTTATTAGAGTAGCGGCGAGGTCCGGTCGGCAGATTAGGGGTTAATACTTGAAGTTAGGTGTCGGCGATGTTAGGGAGGGCATATTAGGGGTTAATACTATTTATTATAGGGTTTTTGAGGCGGGAGTGAGGCAGATTAGGGGTTAATAACTTTATTATAGTAGCGGTGAGGTCCGGTCGGCAGATTAGGGGTTAATAATTGTAGGTAGGTGGCGGCGACGTTGGGGGCAGCAGATTAGGGGTCAATAAATATAATATAGGGGTCGGCGGTGTTAGGGGCAGCAGATTAGGGGTACATAGGGATATCGTAGGTTGCGGCGGTGTACGGAGCGGCAGATTAGGGTTAATAATAATATGCAGGTAGTCAGCGATAGCGGGGGCGGCAGATTAGGGGTTAATAAGTGTAAGGTTAGGGGTGTTTAGACTTGGGGTTCATGTTAGGGTGTTAGGTGCAGACTTAGAAACTGTTTCCCCATAGGAAACAATGGGGCTGCGTTAGGAGCTGAACGCTGCTTTTTTGCAGGTGTTTTTTTTCAGCTCAAACGGCCCCATTGTTTCCTATGGGGGAATCGTGCATGAGCACGTTTTTTAAGCTGGCCGCGTCCGTAAGCACCGCTGGTATTGAGAGTTGCAGTGGCAGTAAATTATGCTCTACGCTCCCTTTTTGGAGCCTAACGCAGCCATTCTGTGAACTCTCAATACCAGCGGTATTTAAAAGGTGCGGGGGGAAAAATACACGCGTAGCTAACGCACCCCTTTGGCCGCAGAACTCTAAATCTAGCCGAATGTTTATTAGAGGAGCACATGAGTGATAGTTATAATGCATCACAGACCTGTTATGCAACTGCTAGTTACACAGATGCTCTACTATGCATGATTGGTAGTGATGTTATTGTCTACTAGGCAAATATTTACATATCAAAGACTATCATAAAATCTTGTGCCTTCCTAATTTCAACTCCCTTTCAGTATCTGGCAAAGCTGATGCTTACTTAACCCCTTCATGACCAGACCACTTTTCCATTTGTTGACCGTCTGGGACCAAGGCTATTTTTACATTTTTGCTGTGTTTGTGTTTAGCTGTAATTTTCCTCTTACTCATTTACTGTACCCACACATATTATATACCGTTTTTCTCGCCATTAAATGGACTTTCTAAAAATATTATTTTCATCATATTATATCATTTACTATGAATTTTTTTTTATAAAATATGATGAAAAAAATGGAACAAAGCACACTTTTTCTAACTTTGACCCCCAAAATCTGTTAAACATCTACAACCACCAAAAGACACCCATGCTAAATAGTTTCTAAATTTTGTCCTGAGTTTAGAAATACCCAATGTTTACATGTTCTTTGCTTTTTTTGTAAGTTATAGGGAAATAAATACAAGTAGCACTTTGCTATTTCCAAACCATTTTTTTTTTTTCAAAATTAGCGCTAGTTACATTATAACACTGATATCTATCAGGAATCCCTGAATATCCCTTGACATGTATATATTTGTTTTTTGTAGACAACCCAGAGTATAGATCTAGGCCCATTTTGGTATATTTCATGCCACCATTTCACCGCCAAATGCGATCAAATAAAAAGAAACGTTCACTCTTCACAAACTTTAGGTTTTTCACTGACATTATTTACAAATAGCTTGTGCATTTATGGCACAAATGGTTGTAAATGCTTCTCTGGGATCCCCTTTGTTCAGAAATAGCAGACATATATGACTTTGGTATTGCTTTATGGTAATTAGAAGGCCGCTAAATGCTGCTTCTCACCACACGTCTATTATGCCCAGCAGTGAAGGGGTTAATTAGGTAGCTTGTAGGGTTAATTTTAGCTTTAGTGTAGAGATCAGCCTCCCACCTGACATATCCCACCCCCTGATCCCTCCTTGACCCCCCTCAAACAGCTCTCTTCCCTCCCCCACCTCACAATTGTCACCGCCATCCTAACAACTGGCAGAAAGTCTGCCAGTACTAAAATAAAAGCCTTTTTTTTTAAAAACCCTTTTTTAAATATATATTAATAGTTTCTGCAGTGTAGGTTCCCCCTAACCCCCCAACCTCCACGATCCACCCCAAACAGTTCTCTTAACCACCCCCCTCTTCCAATTTGTGGCCATATTGGGATACTGGCAGTTGTCTGCCAGTACCCAGTTTGCAAAAAAAAAACTTAATTTTTTATTTTTGGGGGCATAAAAGCCAATTTTCTGTAGTGTAGCTGTGCCCCCCCCCCCCCCTCAATAGTCTACCCCCTCCCAGATTCTTCTTTTTATAAACTTACCCCCCCCTTTCCCTCTCCCTCCATCCCAGGACCGGCTTTTATTCAACTACACTCGACTATTGAGGGGGGGGGGGCACAGCTACACTACAGAAAATTGGCTTTTATGCCCAAAAAAATAAAAAATTAAGTTGTTTTTTTTGCAAACTGCATGCTCTATCTGAATCACGGAAGAAAAACATTTGGGTTCAGTGTCCCTTTAAGGCTTTCATTTATAATTAATTTTGTAATCATTGCAAAATCCATTTTTTAATTAAAGGGACACTGAACCCAAATTTTTTCTTTCATGATTCAGTTAGAGCATGCGATTTTAAGCAACTTTCTAATTTACTCCTATTATCAATTTTTCTTCGTTCTCTTGCTATCTATCTTTGAAAAAGAAGGCATCTAAGCTATTTTTTAGGTTCAGGACTCTGGACAGCAATTTTTTATTGGTGGATGAATTTATCCACCAATCAGCAAGGACAACCCAGGTTGTTCACCAAAAATGGGCCGGCATATAAACTTACATTCTTGCATTTCAAATAAAGATACCAAGAGAATGAAGAAAATTTGATACTAGGAGTAAATTAAAAAGATGCTTAAAATTTCATGCTCTATCTGAATTACGAAATAATTTTTTTGGGTTCAGTGTCCCTTTAAGTGTTATATGCAAAAGTCATATGCAACAAACTTAAAGGGACAAGAAACCCAAATTGTTTCTTTCAAGATTGAGATAGAGCATACAATTTTAAAAAAAACTTTTCAATTTATTTATTTTATTAAATTTGTTTTTGGTTTTCTTGATATCCTTTGTTGAAAAGCATACCTAGGTAGGCTTAAAAGTTTGGAGCTAGATGCTGATTGGTGGCTGCATTTATATGCCTCATGTCATTGGTTTACCAATGTGTTAAGATAGCTCCCAGTAGTGCATTGCTTCTCATTCAATAAAGGATACAAAGAAAATTAAGCAAAATTAATAATTGAAGTAATTTGGAAAGTCCGTTAAAAATGTATACTCTATCTGAATCATTAAAGAACAATTTTGGGTTTCATCTCCTTTGAAATGCAAAAATTCATAACATTTATTTATCACACCGATCTGAAAACAATTTTTAATTGCATACTCACTTATACTAGTGTTTGCTGACTTCTAATGTATAAGATAATAAATAAATAAATAAATAAATATTACAGTTAATACTGTTAGACTAACAAATGAAAACATTAAACTGCAAATGTTTTTTTGTTTATTTTTAAATTGCAGATGATTTTCAAGATACGGCCCTTAGAAGATGATGCTGATATGTTCTATACGGATTCACTGCTACATGTGATTTTAGCAAAGCCTGTCCGATTTTATTATTCTTTGGTGCGCAGTTTGGTTTATGTAGATTGCAGATTGATGAGCTAGCTTTAATTTAACTATTTCTCCTACAAAAGGGGTTTGGTATGCTACCTTCCAAATATTAGGAAAAAGAAACAGGGGCGTGCGAAAGCTACTCTGAGGTGTCAGAAAAAGACTGAACACAAATAATTATCACACTAATCTCTCAAAATGTGTGATGGTATTAAAAGTATAAAAAAAAGGAGGGTAAGGGCTAGCACTCCAAAAACAGGAGCAATCTGACTAACAAATAGTATTAAAAGTGATTAAATATCACAGCTATATAAAGACATGTCACAATGTTTTAAATAAAATGCTATAATTTATTAGTTAAAGAATTCGTTAAAACAAACAAATGTGTGCCAGTGTTCTGTTAAGGGGCCGAACTTTTGAAAAGAGCGAACCATGTCACTTCCTGTGACGTTACATCAGCTGTTGTACACATTTTGCCCCTAATGCGCATGCGTGCCAACGTCATCACATACCTGACCGCATACGTCACTGTGAAACTATTTAGACTTGTGAAATTGAGAAGCCTTTCTATAGCGCATGCATGGGATTTTCTATCACAAATTGGGGGGGGGGGTTATGGAACGCTGTTTATTCGTCCCTGCATGACAAACAGCCACTCGGCTATCGCCACTGCTTGTGTTGGAAGATCCATTTTACTTTAGTAGAAAGTCTGGTCACGTTGTCATTGCTTTACCAACAAAAATATAATTTTGCAATGTCGTATTTTAAACTAAACATAAAGTGAAGTGCTTTGAATGCACACCTTGTTGTTTGTATGCGTTTGAGGTTATAGGTTAAGTTATATTATATTTTTGTTTCATCCACACCCAAATAAATTGTTCTATGTGTTTTAATATTTTTAAATAAGTATACATTTTCCTATCCTTACTTTTATATCGGTTTTACACCATAATTCACATATATTGTTGAATTAACAGCGTTCCATAAACCCCCCCATTTGTGATAGAAAATCCCACGCATGCGCTATAGATAGGCTTCTGAATTTCACAAGTCAAAATAGTTTCACAGTGACGTATGCGGCCAGGTATGTGATGACGCTGGCATGCATTCGCATTAGGGGCAAAATGTGTACAACAGCTGATGTAACGTCACAGGAAGTGACATGGTTCGCTCTTTTCAAAAGTTCGGTCCCTTAACAGAACACTGGCACAAGTGACTAAAATTCAACAATTAAACGTAATGCTAACGTATCCCAAAGCTATATAGAAATAGATAAAAGACATTTTACTAGAACAGTAGGTGAATGAGGATAAATGCAAATGAGATAGTAGGTATAAGACCTGTTAGGCTGATAGAACAAATTATCCCTGGAAGGTGTGTTCTGTGGACTGATATGTTTACAGTTCTGAAATAGTAAATCCTCTGATCCAGAGATATTTAGGAAATGTTTCAAAGTCAGCCATGAGTATTGGCGTTACCTTTAGATGATTTCTTCTGTTTGTAGAACTGAGTTGCGGTCTTTGCGACCGGGTGTGAAACAATGCTCCTCTCTGTTTGTTTTCCAGACGATAGGCGATTCCAGACGTTTTGCGGTCCATTTCTTTCAGAATAGGCTATCTTCAAGCCTTTGACTTGAAACCTCCTGACACTTGTATACGCCTTCAGGGTGCGCCGTAGCACAGATTGTAGTTTCCGGTTTACCAGGGTGGAACACTTGCAGTGGATAACAGAGTTGTATCATATAGGTGCCACAATGGTAAAGTGTGTACCTGTCCCTCGTTATTTAGCACTAAGGGACACTTTGATACCCGTTCAGCTTAGTGTACTTCTCCGCTAACATAAGTTATACAGGTGATAGAGAAAATGCATCTACGCATTTCAGCTGTATGTCAGCATTTATCAAGATGCTCACCTGTACTATCTGAACTCATTTTATAGCTTAACATGCAATTCCTCTCTGAACAAGGAACACAGCAACCCCAGACGATCGTTTCAGCCTTCACTGGGACTCGTCAATGAGGTGATTAACTATAACACTCTATCATTAATAAAAATACTGTTAAGTTTGTCTGATGTTTGTCTCGCAGCTTGTAGTATTTTTAAGTTTAACATATATGTAAACAAATCTCTCTTATTTAGTTAACCATCCAAGGGTTAAATCTCAAAAAGGAGTTGGATTACAAATATAAGGATTCTCAGCTTGCAACAATATACAATTAACTCTACAGACAACCATTGGCTACACCGGTTGTCAATCACATACTAATCAAGCATGTTAAAGGGACAGTAAACACCAGAATTTGTGTTGTTTAAAAATGTAGATAATCCCTTTATTACCCATTCCCCAGTTTTGCATAACCAACACAGTTATAATAATATACTTTTTACCTCTGTGATTACCTTGTATCTAAGCCTCTGCAAACTGCCCCCTTATTTCAGTTCTTTTGACAGACATGCATTTTTAGCCAATCAGTGCTGGCTCATAGGAGCTTCACGTGCCTGAGCTCAATGTAATCTATGTGAAACACATGAACTATCGCCCTCTAGTGGTGAAAAACTGTCAAAATGCTTTCAGATTAGAGGCGGCCTTCAAGGTCTAAGAAACTAGCATATGAACCTCCTAGGTTTAACTTTCAACTAAGAATACCAAGTGAACAAAGCAAAATTGGTAATAAAAGTAAATTGGAAAGTTGTTTAAAATTACATTCCCTATTTAAATCATGAAAGTTTTTTTTTTACTTGACTGTCCCTTTAAGCTATAAAATGGGATCAGATAGTACAGGTGAGCATCTTGATAAATGCTGACATACAGCCGAAATGCGTAGATGCATTTTCTCTATCACCTATAAAACTTATGTTAGCAGAGAAGTACTCTAGGCTGAACGGGTGTCAAAGTGTCCCTTAGTGCTAAATAACGAGGGACAGGTACACACTTTACCATTGTGGTGCCTATACGATACAACTCTGTTATCCACTGCAAGTGTTCCACCCTGCTAAACCGGAAACTACAATCTGTGCTACTATCTCATTTGCATATATCCTCATCCACCTACTGTTCTAGTAACATATCTTTTATCTATTTCTATATAGCTTTGGGATACATGTCAGCATTATGTTTTATTGTTGAATTTTAGTCACTTGTGCCGGCACACATTTGTATATTTTAACGAATTCTTTAACTAATAAATTGTAGCATTTTATTTAAAAGATTGTGACATGTCTTTATATAGATGTGATATTTAATCAATTTGAATACTATTCGTTAGTCAGATTGCTCCTGTTTTTGGAGCGCTAGCCCTTACCCTCCTTTTTCTGATACCTTCCAAATATTGCCATGACAATACAAAAATAATTCTAATAAAAGAAATTACATTTTATCAAACTTCTCGTGTTTTTTTTTCTTGTTTTTTTTTAAGTATAACCTGATTCATTTTATCATAGTTTTTACTGACATCAAACTACTACTAATAAATTAATAAATATAAAATATCTTGCTAAACATTTATTTTAAATATATTTTACTTATATTACTTCTTTATATTCCATGCTGAGAGGTTTGCACACTGTATTCACTAGATCCAGACTGGGAAATTAGACCGGCCCTGGACATTTTTGAAGACAGGAGCACAGAGTGCTTCTAAGAAGGTCTTTCTTCATCTGAAGCATCTTAAAAAACTCTCAACACACGTTTCATAATAGTTTACCTTAGTAACTAACATTGTCTTCAGAGTGTCCACACCAAGCAGTTTTGTCACTGGTTCATATGCTCTTCATGAGGGAACATACCCTTTCAGTGGGAGCAATGGTTCCAATAAGGCAGAAAAGGAACTCAGCTAATTTAAGTATCTGTGAGCAAGGAACATGGTTTTTGTTGAAGTAAGAACCAATTTCAACCTATCTTTGAGACGGCAATGTTTTTTTAGTCCATTCAGAAACATTTTCCAAGATACAAATTACTTTGCATAGACATACTCATCATACATTTTATTTTCAGTTAATTGAGAAGATGGTACAGTTTTACTGACAAGACATGAAGTTCTTTCAATGTCTTCCCATGAAAGTGTTTTGTTTAAGGTTACCCAGTTGTAGGATTCCCAGCAAAGCTTACTGAAATGATGTGAGAGGTCAACTCTGTGTCACATACAAACATAAGGGGCTAACTGCTTGATCTGACATTTTTTGCACATGTGCGCATGGCTTCTTCAGAGATGTTGGATTCCGGGTTCTGAAAGTTTTTTTAGTCCATTTCTTCAAGTAACTCAGCAAAGTTTCATAGAATGAGAAAGCAGTGGTACAAAACTTTTTTTAACCTCATCTTGTGGTAGTCCTTTTTATAGTTTTGCAAGGATTGTCCAAACAGCTGAAGGTAGGTAAGCCTTAAATTGTAGACATCAAAGTGGTTTGAAACCATTAATGTTATCAATCACTTCAAATAGTGTCACTGTCTGTCCCTCTACATTTTTGGCTGCCTCATGGAAAGATGAAGCCTGACTGTGAATAAAGTACTGTACATACAGTTCTGAACAGATCATAGCAGCATATAAGTAATTCCAGTAATCTTCAGATGTATTCAATACAGCTCCAATAGACAAAACATTGGTGATGTTTTGTCTATTGGAGCTGTATTGAATAAATCAGAAGATTATTGGAATTACTTGTGTGCTGCAATCATCTGCTCAGAACTTTATATAGTATGAGGCCCTGAATGGTGTTTTGCACCCTTAATACAAACACAGGTGCTGGAAAGTATTATTGATGTGAACAAAGTACAGCAATACTTCAGACAAAGAGGCATATTTATCAAATTTCATATTTACCTGATCCGTCAGTGCAGATCAGGTCCGACAGACATCGCTGAATGCGGAGAGCAATACGCTCTCCGTATTCAGCATTGCACCAGCAGCTCTTGTGAGCTACTAGTGCAACGCCACCCCTTCAGACTCGCGGACAATCGGCCGCCAGCAGGGGGGTGTCAATCAACCCGATCGTACTCGATCGGGTTGAATTCCGGCGATGTCTGTCCACCTCATCAGAGCAGGCTGACAGGTTATGCAGCAGCAGTCTTTAGACCGCTGCTTCATAACTGCTGAAGACTCGCCAGAAACACGGGCCCTCAAGCTCCATTTGGAGCTTGATAAATGGGCCTCAAAGGATTGTTAAGGAAATTCAGCAGAAACAATGGGCATTTCTCCTTAGACTGCAAATATGATTTCAGAGGCATGAACATTTTGAGAACTATTTCAATGGCACTCAGAAGTGCTAAGCACCTTGTTTGAGCATAACCCAACATCATCTGAAACTCTCTACATAGTCATAAATATCATTTAGAATTTCAACTCTGAGTGTGTAACATTTGAAGTATAAAAATATTTTGAAGATAATCATCTCCACATCAACAGCAAAAATTAGTAGGTGCTCGAACAGTGCTTTGGTAGATGTGGCCTGCACCCTCAATTCCACAGCAGACTTTGTCGTAGCCTTTTCTTTCTGCATTATCAAAATTAGAATTTTTATTATCTACAAACAGTCTGACAACTTTTCCTTCTAGACTATTTTCTGTTATGCAGTCACTCAAATAATAACTCAAAATAACAGACATTTCACCAGGAAACTATTTTAGTTCTAATATTTTAACTTTAACTCCAGTATTGTAATCAAAATACCTGACAAGCACAAGAAACATCTTGATCTCTTTATGATTGGATGTGTCAGTTACAACAGAAATAAATGTAGTCATTTCTAGAACATGAGGTGCAAACACATTCAAAATAATAGCTTCTGATTTTGTCCGTGCACATGCAAATTTGGGCTCTTATGTTACCTGGAGTAGCTTTGATGTACAATGGACCTAAAACTATCATAGTATGATATGCCAAAGCACACTCAGTTGCAGCTTGTTCCCAATGATCCATTTTACCTGCTGGGGTGTATTAAATTGTTTACAAATAGCTCTTAAGCCTTTATATTGACATTTTAAATAGTTGATTTAGCCTGCAGTATCCCTACCTTTTACAGTGACCTCTCCTTTACAATCGATTCCTGCTATTATGACAGAAATTACAGAATTTGGCCGATTTTCCAATTTTATGATAAATCTGCAGAAATCAGAAATTCTTAATATATCTTTATCACAACCAATATATAGAAGTTTGAACACGATATGCCCGCTTAAGCTACAATCCAAAACTCTGAAATACTTAGGCATCCAATTATCACCAGACAAAAAAATTCTATTTGAAAATAATTATGTTCCCTTGCTGAATGTGACTCAACGGGACTTACAAACTTGGGCCACCAAACCCATCTCCTGGTGGGGGTGGATCCAATGTATCAAAATGACCACGCTCCCAAGAATATTATATATCTTACAAACACTTCCTATGACCCTCCCAAGATGGTATTTAGCTAGATTGCAAAAACAAATGAACACATTTATATGGGGAGCAAGCAAGCCTAGGATAAATAGGGAAACTATGTACAGAACATTAGCAACTGGAGGTCTAGGGGTTCCCTGTATATCAGTGTACTTGGAAGCAGTGACTATACAGAGGGTGTTGGATTGGCATGGAGTTAGGGAATCAAAAGCGTGGGTGGCCATGGATTTGTATATCTTACGGGTACCTAAGGTGGGAACTTTATGCTGGACTCCGAAACACTTAAGACCCCCGCAGTGTTTGACTTTGGAAATACATAGACAAATTTTTGACTCATGGGATAGGATAGCAGCGACAAGACCACATATTACAGGGATCAGATTCCCCTGTTTCCCATCCCCACCAATGCTGAACTAATAGGGGGATTGGATTGTGGTCAGCAACGTTTGACAGAATGGGGCTGTACAACACTGCTTAGAGATTTTATTTCTAACCGGAAACTTAAACCCAGAGAGGAAATGAGGGATATAGCAAATGGTAACTACACACGATGGCTTAAATATCATCAGTTGGCCTATTTAATTCACACATCCCCACATAAAGTAGACTACCTGAAAGACTTGACAGCCTTTGAGCATTTGTGCACCAGAAACGAGACAACACCACACTCGCTGTCATTATCTAGAAAATTAATACAAGCACACCAGACCTCTCAACTTCCCACTTTCACGGCTAGATGGCAGGAAGACCTGAGTCTAGTGATATAATTAGATGACTGGGAAAAGATTTTCAAGAATACTAAAAAATCCTCTACATCTCCACAAGTAATAGAGCTTAACTTTAAAGTATTAATGCCCTGGTATCTTACACCGGTGAGGCTATGTTCAATATATCCAGGAGCTAATGATAGATGTTGGAGGGGCTGCGGGAAGAGAGGAGACTATCTGCATAGGTGGTGGGGATGTGACAGGATTAAACCATTGTGGCAGGGGATAGAAGCACATTTCAGGGGAATACTGACGGATAGTTTTGAACTGACTCCTAGAATTGCCCTACTTAATGACCAGCCACACATCACTTGTAAATTGAGACTCTCACTAGTACAAATGGGACTAAACGGAGCCAAATCTTTAATTGCACATAAATGGAAATCGCCAGATATACCATCCATACATGTATGGAGATTGAAAGTCACAAGTCTACTATCCTTGGAGGAATATGGTTACTTAAAAAGACAAAAACTAAACACTATAGCAGACATCCGATTTATATGGGATGAATCATTTCAGACAAGAAGGGGAAGACTAGTATAATGGAAGAAGTCCCGGAGGTCCCAACCTGTTTGACCTAGTTCTCTCTTTATGTATTAATCAGTTTTACAGTTCTAGGTTGTTTCACAGAGGGAACTTACCTTCTTTGAGAAATTCATGGGTATTCCTTAATGCTCAAAGACGAATTGGATTGGAAGGAGTAGATCTAGAGATGTAAAATCTTTATCCTAACAAGCACAGGAAATTGAATGGTACCATTGTAATGTTAGAGTTATTTTGTATATAGTCATCTGTAATAAGTACGTGTACACAGACTATTAGAGAATTGACTGTTTAATGTAAAATTGCATAACTTTTGCCTTTTTGTTTTGCCTCTCTTCTCAAAGTCTGTATTCTTTTATGATTTTCAATAAACAGATTAAACAAAAAAAAAAACAGCAAAATATTAAAGGACTCTTTATATTTTTAGTAATTGACCTCTTGTTAAACCCTATGGAAGGAGCCCCAGCCTAAGAAATATATATGGAAAAAATTCCCAAAGACACTTAGAAATACTTTGACAAATCAAATATGAATAACTCTTTAAAGGGACAGTCTAGGCCAAAATAAACTTTCATGATTCAGATAGAGCATGTCATTTTAAACAATTTTCCAATTTACTTTTATCACCAATTTTGCTTTGTTCTCTTGGTATGCTTAGTTGAAAGCTTAACCTAGGAGGTTCATATGCTAATTTCTTAGACCTTGAAGCCCACCTCTTTCAGATTGCATTTTAACAGTTTTTCACCACTAGAGGGTGTTAGTTCACATATTTCATATAGATAACACTGCTCGTGCACGTGAAGTAATCTCGGAGCAGGCTAGACTGCAAGTCTGTCAAAAGAACTGAAAAAGGGGCAGTTTGCAGAGGCTTAGATACAAGATAATCACAGAGGTTAAAAGTATATTATTATAACAGTGTTGGTTATGCAAAACTGGGAAATGGGTAATAAAGAGATTATCTTTTAAAACAATAAAAAATTCTGGTGTAGACTGTCCCTTTAAGTTAACCCCTATGGTAGGAGCCACAGTTAAGAATGGGACAACAGATAAATATCGCCATATTTAGCTAGAATAATAGTACAAACAATTGTGACAGAAAAAAACCTGTTGGGAGACTAAAGGCTGTGACACACTGCAAGCGGACCGGTGCGCAGCGTGTAGATGCAGCTGTGCGCGCTCAGTGTGTCCTGCCTTTTCATCTATGAGCACTCTGCTGCGTCAGGTCGCGTAGCTGAGCGCTCAGAGATGAAATATTTGATCTTCAGAAGTGATGCAACGCAGAGTGAAGCAGCTGCTTCGCCTCGTGCCGCATCGCTTGCAGTGTGTCACAGCCTTTAAGCTTGCTTCCCTGATTTCCTGGCCGATATCTAGTCTCCTCAGCATCAGGCAGAGTTTGTAGGTTTAGGACTCACATGCAAGGCATGCAGATAGTTATGTTTTTATCACAAATTGGCCTTTTCCACTGGTGACAGATTCAGCTAGTTAGTGTAGTAGCTACAATAGAGGCTGTGAATAAAGAAAATAGCTACTGAAAATAATAGATGCAGAGGCTGACAACATACACTGTGTGAGAGGTGAGCTTAGAGTATGGAGGTAGGAAACACAGAGGAGCGGAGATCTCTCTCACTGCTGGCTCCGCCTTCAATAACATCACCAGCTGCTGAAACTGGAGGTCTCTTGCTGCTGGCTCCCCATGGGAAGACTCACTGGATTACTCATGCTGTGGGTCAAATTGCTGTGCCCACATGGGTCAATTCTCAATACTGGACATCGAAGTGAAAATCAGTGTCTCAAATTGCCCTTTCAAAATTACTAAAATTAATGAAAGAGGAACAGGACTTGGAAATTATTATTTTGATAATTGTTTGTTTAGTGATCAAAGCAGTACTAAACTAGGGTACTTGATTGTATTGGAAATGCACTTTAGATCTCTCTTTAGGCCTTATAGGGTGTCCTGCAGCCTCACCCTTTTACGCAATCAAGAATCGGACTGGGGGCGCGATTAGCAGCGTAGGCAGTCTCCCATGATTCAATCCTGGCCTTGTAATCAATTGATAGCGTGATTTCATTTTTATGTAAAACACTTAATACCGGCACAAAGGGGATAAATAATGTGTACAGCTCAGGATTCATTTCTATAATGCAAACTAACAAGCACTACTTAAATGTGTTAAAAATATTTTGTTTGCATAAAAGGTTGTTAATAATGTTTTTTTTCAAGGCATTTTCTTATTGCAATAAAACAAAAGGGTTAAAAACATGCTATATATATTTTAATTATATTAGTTGTTTATATATTCAGACATTCCAACTCTCCCTGAAGTTCAGGGAGTCTCCCTCATTGTATTAGCGGCTCCCTGACGCCCGCAATCTCCCTGAAACTACAAGTACCATGATCCAACGTGGCCTAAATCCGGAAACAGTGTTTCTTTAAGGAATGCTTCTAGTTGTGGTGACATCATCAAGCAGGACACATTGCCCCAGCAAGTTTGTCTTTACTTTCAGCGTATTGCGTGTCTGCCATCCTCCCTTCTGCTGTTTGGAGGCAGAGATAAGGCTCTTGGGGAAGGAGGAGAATCAGCAGCAGGCAACATTGGCTACAGCTTAGGCTGAGTGAGAAATGAGAAAGAGGGCAAAGAGAGTACGCCCCTGTGAGGGAGGAGATAGACAACCCTGCTGCCAGGTCCTTATCAAACTGATATATTCCAGTATAGGGCGCACCACAAAGACAGTCTGTAGACTTACGTATAGGTAAAATCCATATTTATTAGGCACCACGTAAAAACATGTAAGGGCTCACCAGCCCAGAAAGCTCACAGATAAAAAACACACAGGTGTGTCAGGTAACCACGCAGACGCTTTTCGTGAGCATGCTCACTTGTTCACTGCCAGTGAACAAGTTAGCATGCTCACGAAACGCATCTGCGTGGTTACCTGACACACCTGTGTGTTTTTTATCTGTGGAATATATTGCATTTACCTTGGATTTGCTGGCAGGCTTGTCTTGGGCTGCACAGCGAGACTGCTGTTTTGATATACGTACACCCACTCTCCATTGAGCTGGCTAGGAGAACCGGGATCTCCACCCCCTTGAGCGTCATCACTACAGAGCGGAGAGAAGTGCGCACCTTTACACAGATACCAACTGTCTCCCCTTATCAAACTGACTCTACAAAGAGTACAAAACATACTTACAAATAGCCTATCAAACTCAAAATCACACACGCTCCCAGACACAAAATTCGAAAAGTCGTACAGGGACAACTATACTGAGTACTTCACAAGCTGGGACACTATAGAACCCTCAAACATGCATCAGTAACCAAAAATCCCCCACTGATTTTAATAAAATAAAACACAAACGGCCAGATTACCGAGTTTTGCGTTAGTGGCTATGCGGTGCTAACGAGCAGTTTTTTCTCACCGCTCACTTACCTGCAGCGCTGGTATTACGGGTTTTTACAAACCCGGCGTTAAAAGGCAAGAAGTGAGCGTTGAGCAAAATTGTGCTACTTACCGCACTTCAATACCAGCGCTGCTTAAAGGGACAGTAAACACCAGAGTTTTTGTTGTTTAAAAAGGTCGATAATCCCTTTATTACCCATTCCCCAGTTTTGCATTATCAACACAGTTATAATAATATACTTCTTACCTCTGTGATTACCTTGTATCTATGCCTCTGCAAACTGCCCCCTTATTACAGTTCTTTTGATAGACTTGTTATCTATATGAAAGACATGAACTAACGCCCTCTAGTGGTGGAAAACTGTCAAAATGCTTTCAGATTAGAGGCGGCCTTCAAGGTCTAATAAATTAGCATATGAACCTCCTAGGTTTAGCTTTTAACTAAGAATACCAAGAGAACAAAGCAAAATTGGTAATAAAAGTAAATTGGAAAGTTGTTTAAAATGACATACCCTATTTAAATCATGAAAGTTTCTTTTTTACTTGACTGTCCCTTTAAGTCAGCGGTGAGCTGGTCGTACGTGCTCGTGCACGATTTCACCATAGGAATCAATGGGGAGAGCCGGCTGAGAAAAAGTCTAACACCTGCCAAAAAGCAGCGCAGTGGCGGCTGGTGACTTTTAAAGATGGGGGAGCACTAGCCCCGCCCCTCAGATGGCTCCACCCATTTTATATATATATATATATATATATATACTGGGTACAAGAGTTCTGTCACTGGGGCAGTATAAGGACTATATATATATATATATATATATATATATATATATAGTCCTTATACTGCCCCAGTGACAGAACTCTTGTATCCAGTAAATATATATATATATATATATATATATATATATATATATATATCAATGAACAAATGGCTAGCACTCACTCGTCCTTTTAATTATGTGCCTTTATTTGTGACGTTTCGGGGACCTTATCCCCTTCCTCAGACAAAGAATCCAAGTGAAATGTATTCATTTATAAAAACTAACAACCAATGAAACACAAACCCCACCCCTAAGTGAAAAAACCCGCCAAATGGTTGTCACAGCAACCTCTCTAAACAAAATACACAACCACACAGCTCACCCAATAGACAGGCGAGACACAACACGTGACACCTAACATTAGGACAGCAACAGTTCTCATAGGTACAAAATGTAAACAGAGCAGATAAGTTTTACAAAGAGCAAATACGTTTTAAATGCAAAGAGCAAATACGTTTTAAATGCAAAGAGCAAATAAGTTTTAAATGCATTGATACACTCACTAAAACAGCACACTTACAACTCATACCACACGCAGATACACGAAAATGCAAAGGCACTTTGATGCCATTATTACAAGAAACACTGTTCAAAATCACTAGTCATAAACAGGGGAGCCGAACACACAATGTACATTCAAATGCACAATTCAGGTAAAACATATCACAACACACCAAAAAAACAAAATAAATTTTTAGGACCTTGTGTATTAGCTGCAACCTTCTCGGCGAACTCCACAGTAGCAGCGTGTATCCAAAGGGGGCGGCACCAATTGCGTCATCACGTGTATCAGCTGAGTACACAAACAAACAGCTGTACCACCGGATCACACGCTGTCAGCGCGGTGCGTGGAGAAGTCAAACCATAACTAGATAAAAAGTTGGGATGGCAATATTGTAAACACCTAAATCACCAACCTATCAAGGAAGTATAAACATATAGCTAGGTAACAACAAAACTCAGTTGAAGACACCAAACTGTAAACAGCTCGTATTAGAGGCTTAAATTCATCTAAACACTACGTGGTACAAAAGGTACAAACATGTATAGGTCCATAGAAGAGTAGGACAAAAGAGCAATGTCAAACATACATAAGTGTACAAAACAATTCAATACACCAGCACACCTCTCCAGCAGCACCAGCTTAGTCTCACTGCTTCCCTCTCAGCACTTCCTCGCTTGCGGCCGTATGTAATGATGCTGTCTGCGACTGGGACTGACTCTCTGGGTGGGAAGAAGAAGACGGTCGGTTCGGACCAGAAGTAATGAGTGACGTGTCAGGGAGCGCCGTGCGGGAGATTGCAGCATCACGTCACCTGAGGCCCACCCCAACCTCACACACACACACACACAGAGTCAGCTCTTAGTGTGTGAGTGTCACGTGACAGCTGGCTCTCACTCGCACACTAAGAGCTGTGCGATTAGGAAGGCTATGGGCTGGCCTGTAGGTGGCGCTGCTGTCAATGCAGGCTGAAAGTGGAAAGGGCTTTTGTCTATACTTCTATCTATCGCACTGCACAGCATGTGTGATAGATAGAAGTATTAGGCAAAAGCCCATTCCACTTTCAGCCTAAAGATTTTAAAATGGCAATTTTAATCAAAACTGCAGGCGAGACACAACACGTGACACCTAACATTAGGACAGCAACAGTTCTCATAGGTACAAAATGTAAACAGAGCAGATAAGTTTTACAAAGAGCAAATACGTTTTAAATGCAAAGAGCAAATACGTTTTAAATGCAAAGAGCAAATAAGTTTTAAATGCATTGATACACTCACTAAAACAGCACACTTACAACTCATACCACACGCAGATACACGAAAATGCAAAGGCACTTTGATGCCATTATTACAAGAAACACTGTTCAAAATCACTAGTCATAAACAGGGGAGCCGAACACACAATGTACATTCAAATGCACAATTCAGGTAAAACATATCACAACACACCAAAAAAACAAAATAAATTTTTAGGACCTTGTGTATTAGCTGCAACCTTCTCGGCGAACTCCACAGTAGCAGCGTGTATCCAAAGGGGGCGGCACCAATTGCGTCATCACGTGTATCAGCTGAGTACACAAACAAACAGCTGTACCACCGGATCACACGCTGTCAGCGCGGTGCGTGGAGAAGTCAAACCATAACTAGATAAAAAGTTGGGATGGCAATATTGTAAACACCTAAATCACCAACCTATCAAGGAAGTATAAACATATAGCTAGGTAACAACAAAACTCAGTTGAAGACACCAAACTGTAAACAGCTCGTATTAGAGGCTTAAATTCATCTAAACACTACGTGGTACAAAAGGTACAAACATGTATAGGTCCATAGAAGAGTAGGACAAAAGAGCAATGTCAAACATACATAAGTGTACAAAACAATTCAATACACCAGCACACCTCTCCAGCAGCACCAGCTTAGTCTCACTGCTTCCCTCTCAGCACTTCCTCGCTTGCGGCCGTATGTAATGATGCTGTCTGCGACTGGGACTGACTCTCTGGGTGGGAAGAAGAAGACGGTCGGTTCGGACCAGAAGTAATGAGTGACGTGTCAGGGAGCGCCGTGCGGGAGATTGCAGCATCACGTCACCTGAGGCCCACCCCAACCTCACACACACACACACACAGAGTCAGCTCTTAGTGTGTGAGTGTCACGTGACAGCTGGCTCTCACTCGCACACTAAGAGCTGTGCGATTAGGAAGGCTATGGGCTGGCCTGTAGGTGGCGCTGCTGTCAATGCAGGCTGAAAGTGGAAAGGGCTTTTGTCTATACTTCTATCTATCGCACTGCACAGCATGTGTGATAGATAGAAGTATTAGGCAAAAGCCCATTCCACTTTCAGCCTAAAGATTTTAAAATGGCAATTTTAATCAAAACTGCAGTGGAGCCTGAAAGATTTTTTCATTTAATCAGAAAAAAAGGTTTAAAAATGTAATATTTTTTTTTTATTTCTCACTTTATTTTTATTTTTTTCTGTTTATCAGGGTTCTCAGGGGGTTCACGTGCTCAAGTGCTCTTTAGAGATCGTCGCCACTTACAATATATTTATTAACCCCTAATCTGCCACTCCGGACACCGCCGCCACCTACATTATACTTATGAACCCCTAATCTGCTGCCCCCAACATCGCGACACCTACATTATATTTATTAACCCCTAATCTCCCTCCCCCAATGTCGCTGCAACCTAACTACACTTATTAACCCCTAATCTGCCGCCCCCAACGTCGCCGACACTATAATAAACATATTAACCCCTAAACCGCCGCACTCCCGCCTCGGAAACATTAGTTAAATATTATTAACCCCTAATCTGCCGTCCCTAACATCGCTGCCACCTACCTACATTTATTAACCCCTAATCTGCCGCCCCCAACTTCGCTGCCACTATACTAAATTTATTAACTCCTAAACCTAAGTCTAACCCTAACACCCCCTAACTTAAATATAATTACAATAAATTTAAATAAAAATTAATATTATTACCTAAATAATTCCTATTTAAAATTAAATACTTACCTATAAAATAAACTCTAAGATAACTACAATATAACTAATAGTTACATTGTAGCTATCATACACCTAGATTATGAGTTTTGCGTTAGAGGCTGTGCGGTGCTAACGAGCAGTTTATGTACACCACTCACTTACAGACAGCGCTGGTATTACGGGTTTTTACAACCCAGACAAAAAGTGAGCGTTGAACAAAATTTTGCTCCTTACCGCACTCCAATACCAGCGCTGCTTACGTTAGTGGTGAGCTGGTGTAACGTGCTCGTGCACGATTTCCCCATAGGAATCAACGAGGAGAGAGCCGGCTGAAAAAAAGTCTAACACCTGCAAAAAAGCAGCGTAAAGCTCCTTAACGCAGCCCCATTGATTCCTATGGGGAAATACATTTTATGTCTACACCTAACACCCTAACATGAACCCTGAGTCTAAACAGCCCTAATCTTACACTTATTAACCCCTAATCTGCCACCCCTGACATTGCTGCAACCTACATTATATTATTAACCCCTAATCTGCCGCTCCGGACATCGCCGACACCTACATTATATTTATTAACCCCTAATCTGCCACCCCCAATGTCGCCGCCACCTACCTACATTTATTAACCCCTAATCTGCTGCCCCCAACATCGCCACCACTATAATAAACATATTAACCCCTAAACCGCCGAACACTCCCACCTCCCAAACATTAGTTAAATATTATTAACCCCTAATCTGCCAGCCCTAACATCGACGCCACCTACCTACATTTATTAACCCCTAATCTACGTCCCCAACGTTGCCATCACTATAATAAACATATTAACCCCTAAACCTAAGTCTAACCCTAACCCACTCTAACTTAAATATAATTTAAATAAATCTAAATAAAATTACTATAATTAACTAATTTATTCCTATTTAAAACTAAATACTTACCTATAAAATAAACCCTAAGCTAGGTACAATATAACTAATAGTTACATTGTATCTAGTTTAGGGTTTATTTTTATTTTACAGGCAAGATTGTATTTATTTTAACTACGTAGAATAGTTACTAAATAGTTATTAACTATTTAATATTTCCCTAGCTAAAATAAATACAAAAGTACCTGTAAAATAAAACCTAACCTAAGTTAATAACAGCCAACAGAATGCAATCTCAATCCTATTGGCTGATCCAATCATCAGCCAATAGGATTTTTTCTACCTTATATCCGATTGGCTGATAGAATTCTATCAGCCAACGGAATCTAAGGGACGCCATCTTGGATGACGTCACTTAACCCCTTAACGACCGACGACGTATGCCATACGTCCTCAAAAAAAAAGCACTTAACGACCGAGGATGTATGGCATACGTCGTCGGTTAAACAGAGCACTGGAAGCGATCGAAATCGCTTCCAGCTGCTCTAACAGTATTGCAGGCTTGCCTTGATGTCTAGGCATCCTGCAATACTGTTCCCGAGTGCCGGGACCGGATTGATCACTCCCCCACGAGTGACCACTTTCAGTTTTGCTCCACGTGGAGCACAGCAGTGTGTCAGAGCATCGGATGCGTTCGGACACGCTTCCGATGGTCTGCTTGTGTGCTAAGTGCCTCGGTGGGTCGAGGCACTTAGTTAGTTATAAAATAATAAAAAAAAAATGATAAAAAAAACCCGTAAAAATAAAAAAAAGCCCTAAATAGCCCCCCCTCCCCCTTCACTAGGCATCCAAGATGGCGATGCCCAGTGCATCATGGGGCCTTTGGGGGTGTCCCTAGCCTGCCTCATCATAGGGGCAAGCTAGGGTCACCCAATATGAGCCTCCCACCCAAAAAAAATAAAATAAAATACCCCATTTGTCTGATTATGTCAATATTTGTAAATATTGACACTGATCAGTGTGGATCTCCCTCCCTCTCCTTACTTGCGATTTTGTTGGAGAGAGAGAGAGACCTGTTTTTTTGCAGAGAGAGATTTAATTCTTTTATTTGTTAAAAAAAATATAGAACCAAATGCTCTTTTCAGAGCCATTAACCCCTAGCTTGCCAGTGATCACTATAAATCACTGGCAGTAGCATAGCTGCACTTTTTTTTTCTGTCTGTGCATTTTTTTAAGGGTTAATTTTTTTTGTTGTATTTTTTTTAAAAACCCAAAGGCTCTTTTCAGAGCCATTTAGCTAATTTAATTTAATTTCCAGAGTCATTAACCTCTAGCTTGCCAGTGATCGCTATAAATCACTGGCAGTAGCATAGCTGTACTTTTTTGCTGTCTGTGCATTTTTTTAGGGGTTAATTTTGTTGTTGTAATTTTTTAAAAATCCAGAGGCTCTTTTCAGAACCATTTAGTTAATTTAATTTAATTTTCAGAGCCATTAACCCCTAGCTTGCCAGTGGTCGCTATAAATCACTGGCAGTAGCGTAGCTATATTTTTTTGCTGTCTGTGCATTTTTTTAGGGGTTAATTTTGTTGTAATTTTTTAAAAACCCAAAGGCTCTTTTCAGAACCATTTAGTTAATTTAATTTAATTTTCAGAGCCATTAACCCCTAGCTTGCCAGTGATCGCTATAGATCACTGGCAGTAGCATAGCTGTACTTTTTTGCTAGTTAATTTAGTTAATTAATTTAGTTAATTAATTTAATTTAAAAAATTTTAGTACATTTTTTCTGTGACAGATACAAAAATGTCACAGAAAATATATAGTGCTGAGGAGGTGTATGCCATCCTTGCGTCAGAGTCAGATGCCTCTATGTCTGACTCAGACCCCAATTTTGACCCTGCCATATGCTCAGATACATCACTAGATGCAGTCTCAACTGATAGTGATGTATCTGTGGCTGCTAGACCCCCTGCTACCCCCCTAACAGCCCCCCTGCTAGCCCCCCTGCCAGAAGGAGGCTTGTTGCTGCCATTGCTGCTGAAGAGTGGGTAACGCCTCATCTCCAGAGGCCAGATATCCCACCCTTCACAGCAAATGCTGGCATAAATATAGATGTGGCAGGTTTTAGCCCCCAGCAGTTTCTGGAAGTGTTTCTGGGCGATGATGTATTGGGGAACATTGTCGCCCAAACTAATTTATATGCCCATCAGTTCCGTGCTGCAAAGCCTGGAACATATTTGGCAAAGCAGCAATGGGCCCCCATCAATGTGCCAGAATTCAAAAAATTCTGGGCATTGACCATGCTGATGGGCATCATAAAGAAACCCTCCATTCGCTCCTACTGGAGTAGTAGCCCCATCTGCTCTACCCCCATTTTCTCCCAGACTATGTCGAGGAAGAGGTATGAAATGATTCTGCATTTCATGGACTTCAGCGACAACAGCCTGTGCCCCCCTAGGGAGCATCCCCAATTTGACAGGCTGTATAAAATCCGCCCCCTGATAACCCACTTTTCTGCCAGGTTTGCAGAGGCTTATACACCTGGAAGGAATATATGCGTTGATGAATCCCTAATGAAGTATAAGGGAAGGCTGGGATTCAAGCAGTTTATTCCTTCCAAGCGCTCCAGATATGGGGTAAAGGTGTATAAGCTCTGTGACAGCGAGAATGGGTATACTCAGGCCTTCCGGGTGTATGAGGGAAAGGATAGCCACCTTGACCCTCCAGGTTGCCCAGAACATATGGGAACCACTGGCAAGATTGTCTGGGACCTGATATTACCCCTAATGAACAAAGGGTATCACTTGTACTTAGACAATTTTTATACAAGTGTCCTTTTGTTCAAGCTACTGTATTGCTTTGATACAGTAGCTTGCAGTACAATTAAAAAGAACCGCGCAGGTTTCCCAGGACAACTTGTACGCACCCGGCTACGAAGGGGGGAGACCTCAGCTCTGCGCCAAGAGGAGCTGTTGGCACTTAAGTACAGAGACAAGAAGGATGTATACCTTCTTACCACCATCCACACAGAGAGGACGGTGGCAGTTTCTGTACGTGGCAGAGTTGAGATTATAAGGAAGCCAGTGTGCATCAAGTCTTATAACCGGCATATGGGTGGGGTTGATCTGGCTGATCAGCTGCTGCAGCCCTACCTAATTATGCGGAAGACAAGGGCCTGGTACAAAAAGGTTGCAATTTACCTAATGCAGATTGCAACCCACAATGCTTTTTTGTTGTTCAAAAAAGCAAACCCCAGAGTTAAAAATACTTTTTTACAGTTTCAGCTCCAGATTATTACGGGGATTTTGTACCATGATGCACCTGCTCCCCGGGCGGTGATGGGAGAGAGCAGAGTTGGGGCTACCCATTTTATTTTTAAAATCCCCCCTACTGCCGCAAAGCAGAAACCACAAAAAAAATGCAGAGTCTGTACCAAGAGGGGGAAGAGAAGGGACACCATATATCACTGTCCTGATTGCCCTGGACAGCCTGCACTCTGCATTGGGGACTGCTTCAAGCGGTACCATACAATGGTCAATTTTTAAAAAAATAAATACATTTGCTGTTATATATATTTTTTTTATGTTTACTGTTAGATGTTTTTTTGGGTTTTTTTTTACTTTTACTGTGCCATATTTTTACATTTCACTACTCAATTTTTTTCTAAAATTGGGCCTGTTTTTTTTTAACCAAAACCCCTGTCAAACCTATGCATGGGGGACATAGGTGTTCTCAGGGTGCCTTGCAGAAAACAACCTGAAGTATGTTTTTGTAATAACTTACAACAGTCTCTCCTAAATCATAGTCAAAAAGCAATGTGTCTGTAAAAATGAAAATTGAAAAATTACCACCATACACTTTCTCCAATTTTTTAGGCTAAAATGGTTGCTTCAAAGGCATCAAAGCACACCATATACAATACCTTGGGGTGTCAACATTTAAAAAATATACACTTTGAATGCAATAAATAAAAGTGGGGTATGCGATAGGCCCCAAACTAAAGATAGGCCTATCAGAAGAAATACTCTCATTTTTAATAACTAAAATCACAAGTCATAAAATTGTAACATAACCTTCCCAAAATCCTGGCAAACCTATGCATGGGGGGCATAGGTGTACTCAGGGTGCCTTGCAGAAAACAACCTGAAGTATTATTTAGCAATAACTTACAACAGTCTCTCCTAAATCATAGTCAAAAAGCAATGTGTCTGTAAAAATGAAAATTGAAAAATTACCACCATACACTTTCTCCAATTTTTTGGGCTAAAACGGTTGCTTCAAAGGCATTAAAGCACACCATATACAATACCTTGGGGTGTCAACATTTAAAAAATATACACTTTGAATGCAATAAATAAAAGTGGGGTATGCGATAGGCCCTAAACTAAAGATAGGCCTATCAGAAGAAATACTCTCATTTTTAATAACTAAAATCACAAGTCATAAAATTGTAACATAACCTTCCCAAAATCCTGGCAAAATTATGCATGGGGGGCATAGGTGTACTCAGGGTGCCTTGCAGAAAACAACCTGAAGTATTATTTTGCAATAACTTACAACAGTCTCTCCTAAATCATAGTCAAAAAGCAATGTGTCTGTAACAATGAAAATTGAAAAATTACCACCATATACTTTCTCCAATTTTTTGGGCTAAAACGGTTGCATCAAAGTCATCAAACCACTCCATATATAATACCTTGGGGTGTCAACTTTTTAAATATAATCACATTTATGGAAAACAAATAAATTGGGGTATGTTAAAAGACCCCCAAAAAAGACGATAGGCAAAGAAAATATGTTAAATGTGAAAAAAAATCACAAACGCATGTCAGACATTTGGCATTGCACCGCCCAAACAAGCCACCAAACCTATGCATAGGTGGTATCACTGAACTCAGGAGATGTTGGTGACCACATATTGGTGTCTTCTTTGGTAGTAACACATAACAGGAGCTGTGAATCCATGTCTAAAGTACAATGTATGTAAAAAAATAACACCAAAAAATGAATGCCCAATAGTTTGAGAAAGACTAGTGGTTGAATTAGTGTATTGAAAGTGTTAAAATACCTGCATTTGAAATACCCTAGGATGTCTACTTTTCAAAAATATATGGTTTGATGGGGGTAAATTACATTGGCCGGCTTCAGAAATGTCTTATATAGGACATGGGTGCATGGGATGTGAAAATTCAAAGTGGAAAAAATGGAATGAGCTTCCTAAAAATAAGGCCTTTTAGCCCCCAGAGAACCCAACACACCTATAAATGGGTGGTATCACTGTACTCCGGAGATGTTGTTGAACACATATTGAGGTGTTTTTTGGCAGTAACACATAACAGGAACTGAGAATCCACGCCTAAAGTACAATGTGTGTGAAAAATAACACAAAAAAATGACTACCCAAAAGTTTGACAAAGACTGGTGGTTAAATAAGTTAATGGAAAGTGTGAAAATACCAGCATTTCAAATACCCTAGGGGGTCTACTTCTCAAAAATATATGGTTTGATGGGGGTAAATTTCATTGGCCGGCTTCAGAAATGTCCCAAATAGGACATGGGTGCATGTGACCGATGTCAAAATTCCAAGTTGAAAAACTGGAATGCGCTTCCTAACAATAAGGCCTTTTAGCCCCCAGAGAACCTGACACACCTATACATGGGTGGTATCACTGTACTCAGGAGATGTTGTTGAACACATATTGAGGTGTTTTTTGGCAGTAACACATAACAGGAACTGAGAATATATGCCTAAAGTACAATGTGTGTGAAAAATAACACAAAAAAATGACTACCCAAAAGTTTGACAAAGACTGGTGGTTGAATTAGTGCATGGAAAGTGTTAAAATACCACCATTTAAAATACCCTATGGTGTCTACTTTTCAAAAATATATTTTTTGATGGGGGTAAATTCCATTGGCCAGCTTCAGAAATGTCCCAAATAGGATATGGGTGTATGATGACCAATGTGAAAATTCCAAGTTGAAAAACTGGAATGCGCTTCCTAAAATTAAGGCCTTTTAGCCCCCAGAGAACACGACACACCTATCCATGGGTGGTATCACTGTACTCAGGAGATGTTGTTGAACACATATTAAGGTGTTTTTTGGCAGTAACACATAACAGGAACTGAGAATACATGCCTAAAGTTCAATGTGTGTGAAAAATAACACAAAAAAATGACTACCCAAAAGTTTGACAAAGACTGGTGGTTGAATTAGTGCATGGAAAGTGTTAAAATACCAGCATTTAAAATACCCTAGGGGGTCTACTTCTCAAAAATATATGGTTTGATGGGGGTAAATTTCATTGGCCAGCTTCAGAAATGTCCCAAATAGGACATGGGTGCATGATGACCGATGTGAAAATTCCAAGTTGAAAAACTGGAATGCGCTTCCTAAAATTAAGGCCTTTTAGCCCCCAGAGAACCCGACACAACTATACATGGGTGGTATCACTGTACTCAGGAGATGTTGTTGAACACATATTGAGGTGTTTTTTGCAGTAACACATAACAGGAACTGAGAATCCATGCCTAAAGTACAATGTGTGTGGAAAAATAACACAAAAAAATGACTACCCATAAGTTTGACAAAGACTGGTGGTTAAATAAGTTAATGGAAAGTGTGAAAATACCAGCATTTCAAATACCCTAGGGGGTCTACTTCTCAAAAATATATGGGTTTTATGGGGGTAAATTTCATTGGCCGGCTTCAGAAATGTCCCAAATAGGACATGGGTGCATGATGACCGATGTGAAAATTCCAAGTTGAAAAACTGGAATGCGCTTCCTAAAAATAAGGCCTTTTAGCCCCCAGAGAACCCGACACACCTATACATGGGTGGTATCACTGTACTCAGGAGATGTTGTTAAACACATATTGAGGTGTTTTTTGGCAGTTACACATAACAGGAACTGAGAATCCATGCCTAAAGTACAATGTGTGTGAAAAATAACACAAAAAAATGACTACACAAAAGTTTGACAAAGACTGGTGGTTGAATTAGTGCATGGAAAGTGTTAAAATACCACCACTTAAAATACCCTAGGGTGTCTACTTTTCAAAAATATATGGTTTGATGGAGGTAAATTCCATTGGCCAGCTTCAGAAATGTCCCAAATAGGACATGGGTGTATGATGACCGATGTGAAAATTCCAAGTTGAAAAACTGGAATGCGCTTCCTAAAATTAAGGCCTTTTAGCCCCCAGAGAACCCGAGACACCTATCCATGGGTGGTATCACTGTACTCAGGAGATGTTGTTGAACACATATTAAGGTGTTTTTTGGCAGTAACACATAACAGGAACTGAGAATGTATGCCTAAAGTACAATGTGTGTGAAAAATAACACAAAAAAATGACTACCCAAAAGTTTGACAAAGACTGGTGGTTGAATTAGTGCATGGAAAGTGTTAAAATACCACCATTTAAAATACCCTAGGGTGTCTACTTTTCAAAAATATATGGTTTGATGGAGGTAAATTCCATTGGCCAGCTTCAGAAATGTCCCAAATAGGACATGGGTGTATGATGACCGATGTGAAAATTCCAAGTTGAAAAACTGGAATGCGCTTCCTAAAATTAAGGCCTTTTAGCCCCCAGAGAACCCGAGACACCTATCCATGGGTGGTATCACTGTACTCAGGAGATGTTGTTGAACACATATTAAGGTGTTTTTTGGCAGTAACACATAACAGGAACTGAGAATGTATGCCTAAAGTACAATGTGTGTGAAAAATAACACAAAAAATGACTACCCAAAAGTTTGACAAAGACTGGTGGTTGAATTAGTGCATGGAAAGTGTTAAAATACCAGCATTTGAAATACCCTAGGATGTCTACTTTTCAAAAATATATGGTTTGATGGGGGTAAATTCCATTGGCCAGCTTCAGAAATGTCCCAAATAGGACATGGGTGCATGATGACCGATGTGAAAATTCCAAGTTGAAAAACTGGAATGCGCTTCCTAAAATTAACGCCCTTTAGCCCCCAGAGAACCTGACACACCTATACATGGGTGGTATCACTGTACTCAGGAGATGTTGTTGAACACATATTGAGGTGTTTTTTTGGCAGTAACACATAACAGGAACTGAGAATCCATGCCTAAAATACAATGTGTGTGAAAAATAACACAAAAAAATGACTACCCAAATGTTTGACAAAGACTGGTGGTGGAATTAGTGCATGGAAAGTGTTAAAATACCACCATTTAAAATACCCTAGGGTGTCTACTTTTCAAAAATATATGGTTTGATGGGGTAAATTCCATTGGCCAGCTTCAGAAATGTCCCAAATAGGACATGGGTGTATGATGACCAATGTGAAAATTCCAAGTTGAAAAACTGGAATGCGCTTCCTAAAATTAAGGCCTTTTAGCCCCCAGAGAACCCGACACACCTATCCATGGGTGGTATGACTGTACTCAGGAGATGTTGTTGAACACATATTAAGGTGTTTTTTGGCAGTAACACATAACAGGAACTGAGAATACATGCCTAAAGTACAATGTGTGTGAAAAATAACACAAAAAAATGACTACCCAAAAGTTTGACAAAGACTGGTGGTTGAATTAGTGCATGGAAAGTGTTAAAATACCAGCATTTGAAATACCCTAGGGGGTCTACTTCTCAAAAATATATGGTTTGATGGGGGTAAATTTAATTTGCCAGCTTCAGAAATGTCCCAAATAGGACATGGGTGCATGATGACCGATGTGAAAATTCCAAGTTGAAAAACTGGAATGCGCTTCCTAAAATTAAGGCCTTTTAGCCCCCAGAGAACCCGACACACCTATACATGGGTGGTATCACTGTACTCAGGAGATGTTGTTAAACACATATTGAGGTGTTTTTTGGCAGTTACACATAACAGGAACTGAGAATCCATGCCTAAAGTACAATGTGTGTGAAAAATAACACAAAAAAATGACTACCCAAAAGTTTGACAAAGACTGGTGGTTGAATTAGTGCATGGAAAGTGTTAAAATACCACCATTTAAAATACCCTAGGGTGTCTACTTTTCAAAAATATATGGTTTGATGGAGGTAAATTCCATTGGCCAGCTTCAGAAATGTCCCAAATAGGACATGGGTGTATGATGACCGATGTGAAAATTCCAAGTTGAAAAACTGGAATGCGCTTCCTAAAATTAAGGCCTTTTAGCCCCCAGAGAACCCGAGACACCTATCCATGGGTGGTATCACTGTACTCAGGAGATGTTGTTGAACACATATTAAGGTGTTTTTTGGCAGTAACACATAACAGGAACTGAGAATGTATGCCTAAAGTACAATGTGTGTGAAAAATAACACAAAAAAATGACTACCCAAAAGTTTGACAAAGACTGGTGGTTGAATTAGTGCATGGAAAGTGTTAAAATACCAGCATTTGAAATACCCTAGGATGTCTACTTTTCAAAAATATATGGTTTGATGGGGGTAAATTCCATTGGCCAGCTTCAGAAATGTCCCAAATAGGACATGGGTGCATGATGACCGATGTGAAAATTCCAAGTTGAAAAACTGGAATGCGCTTCCTAAAATTAACGCCCTTTAGCCCCCAGAGAACCTGACACACCTATACATGGGTGGTATCACTGTACTCAGGAGATGTTGTTGAACACATATTGAGGTGTTTTTTTGGCAGTAACACATAACAGGAACTGAGAATCCATGCCTAAAATACAATGTGTGTGAAAAATAACACAAAAAAATGACTACCCAAAAGTTTGACAAAGACTGGTGGTGGAATTAGTGCATGGAAAGTGTTAAAATACCACCTTTTAAAATACCCTAGGGTGTCTACTTTTCAAAAATATATGGTTTGATGGGGTAAATTCCATTGGCCAGCTTCAGAAATGTCCCAAATAGGACATGGGTGTATGATGACCAATGTGAAAATTCCAAGTTGAAAAACTGGAATGCGCTTCCTAAAATTAAGGCCTTTTAGCCCCCAGAGAACCCGACACACCTATCCATGGGTGGTATGACTGTACTCAGGAGATGTTGTTGAACACATATTAAGGTGTTTTTTGGCAGTAACACATAACAGGAACTGAGAATACATGCCTAAAGTACAATGTGTGTGAAAAATAACACAAAAAAATGACTACCCAAAAGTTTGACAAAGACTGGTGGTTGAATTAGTGCATGGAAAGTGTTAAAATACCAGCATTTGAAATACCCTAGGGGGTCTACTTCTCAAAAATATATGGTTTGATGGGGGTAAATTTCATTGGCCAGCTTCAGAAATGTCCCAAATAGGACATGGGTGCATGATGACCGATGTGAAAATTCCAAGTTGAAAAACTGGAATGCGCTTCCTAAAATTAAGGCCTTTTAGCCCCCAGAGAACCCGACACACCTATCCATGGGTGGTATGACTGTACTCAGGAGATGTTGTTGAACACATATTAAGGTGTTTTTTGGCAGTAACACATAACAGGAACTGAGAATACATGCCTAAAGTACAATGTGTGTGAAAAATAACACAAAAAAAATGACTACCCAAAAGTTTGACAAAGACTGGTGGTTGAATTAGTGCATGGAAAGTGTTAAAATACCAGCATTTGAAATACCCTAGGGGGTCTACTTCTCAAAAATATATGGTTTGATGGGGGTAAATTTCATTGGCCAGCTTCAGAAATGTCCCAAATAGGACATGGGTGCATGATGACCGATGTGAAAATTCCAAGTTGAAAAACTGGAATGCGCTTCCTAAAATTAAGGCCTTTTAGCCCCCAGAGAACCCGACACACCTATACATGGGTGGTATCACTGTACTCAGGAGATGTTGTTAAACACATATTGAGGTGTTTTTTTGGCAGTTACACATAACAGGAACTGAGAATCCATGCCTAAAGTACAATGTGTGTGAAAAATAACACAAAAAAATGACTACCCAAAAGTTTGACAAAGACTGGTGGTTGAATTAGTGCATGGAAAGTGTTAAAATACCACCATTTAAAATACCCTAGGGTGTCTACTTTTCAAAAATATATGGTTTGATGGAGGTAAATTCCATTGGCCAGCTTCAGAAATGTCCCAAATAGGACATGGGTGTATGATGACCGATGTGAAAATTCCAAGTTGAAAAACTGGAATGCGCTTCCTAAAATTAAGGCCTTTTAGCCCCCAGAGAACCCGAGACACCTATCCATGGGTGGTATCACTGTACTCAGGAGATGTTGTTGAACACATATTAAGGTGTTTTTTGGCAGTAACACATAACAGGAACTGAGAATGTATGCCTAAAGTACAATGTGTGTGAAAAATAACACAAAAAAATGACTACCCAAAAGTTTGACAAAGACTGGTGGTTGAATTAGTGCATGGAAAGTGTTAAAATACCAGCATTTGAAATACCCTAGGATGTCTACTTTTCAAAAATATATGGTTTGATGGGGGTAAATTCCATTGGCCAGCTTCAGAAATGTCCCAAATAGGACATGGGTGCATGATGACCGATGTGAAAATTCCAAGTTGAAAAACTGGAATGCACTTCCTAAAATTAACGCCCTTTAGCCCCCAGAGAACCTGACACACCTATACATGGGTGGTATCACTGTACTCAGGAGATGTTGTTGAACACATATTGAGGTGTTTTTTTGGCAGTAACACATAACAGGAACTGAGAATCCATGCCTAAAATACAATGTGTGTGAAAAATAACACAAAAAAATGACTACCCAAAAGTTTGACAAAGACTGGTGGTGGAATTAGTGCATGGAAAGTGTTAAAATACCACCATTTAAAATACCCTAGGGTGTCTACTTTTCAAAAATATATGGTTTGATGGGGTAAATTCCATTGGCCAGCTTCAGAAATGTCCCAAATAGGACATGGGTGTATGATGACCAATGTGAAAATTCCAAGTTGAAAAACTGGAATGCGCTTCCTAAAATTAAGGCCTTTTAGCCCCCAGAGAACCCGACACACCTATCCATGGGTGGTATGACTGTACTCAGGAGATGTTGTTGAACACATATTAAGGTGTTTTTTGGCAGTAACACATAACAGGAACTGAGAATACATGCCTAAAGTACAATGTGTGTGAAAAATAACACAAAAAAATGACTACCCAAAAGTTTGACAAAGACTGGTGGTTGAATTAGTGCATGGAAAGTGTTAAAATACCAGCATTTAAAATACCCTAGGGGGTCTACTTCTCAAAAATATATGGTTTGATGGGGGTAAATTTCATTGGCCAGCTTCAGAAATGTCCCAAATAGGACATGGGTGCATGATGACCGATGTGAAAATTCCAAGTTGAAAAACTGGAATGCGCTTCCTAAAATTAAGGCCTTTTAGCCCCCAGAGAACCCGACACACCTATACATAGGTGGTATCACTGTACTCAGGAGATGTTGTTGAACACACATTGAGGTGTTTTTTTGGCAGTAACACATAACAGGAACTGAGAATTCATGCCTAAAATACAATGTGTGTGAAAAATAACACAAAAAAATGACTACCCAAAAGTTTGACAAAGACTGGTGGTTGAATTAGTGCATGAAAAGTGTTAAAATACCACCATTTAAAATACCCTAGGGTGTCTACTTTTCAAAAATATATGGTTTGATGGGGGTAAATTCCATTGGCCAGCTTCAGAAATGTCCCAAATAGGACATGGGTGCATGATGACCGATGTGAAAATTCCAAGTTGAAAAACTGGAATGCGCTCTCTAAAATAAGGGCTTTTAGCCCCCCGAGAACCCAACACACCTTTACATGGGTGGTATCACTGTACCCAGGAGATGCTGCTGAAGACATATTAGGGAGTTATTTGGCAGTAACCCTTAACATTATCAGTAAATGTATTCTTAAATTGCTATTTTGTCAAAAAATCAAATTATTTTTTCCCCCCCAAACTTTGGCATAGATTGGTGGTAAAATGGTTGCATGAAAAAAAGTCAAAATACCCCAAGTTTAATACCTTCGGTTGTCGTCTTTTAAAAAATATATACATTAGAAGGGTTATTCATGGATTCCTGACAGATATTGGTGTTACAATGTAACTATCGCCAATTTTGAAAAAACATGGTTTTGAAATAGCTAAGTGCTACTTGTACTTATTGCCCTATAACTTGCAAAAAAAGCAAAGAACATGTAAACATTGGGTATTTCTAAACTCAGGACAAAATTTAGAAACTGTTTAGCATTGGTATTTTATGGTGGTTGTAGATGTGTAAGAGATTTTGGGGCTTAAAGTTAGAAAAAGTGTTTTTTTTTTTTCATTTTTCCTCATATTTTATATTTTTTTTTATAGTAAATTATAAGATATGATGAAAATAATGGTATCTTTAGAAAGTCCATTTAATGGCGAGAAAAACGGTATATAATATGTGTGGGTACAGTAAATGAGTAAGAGGAAAATTACAGTTAAACACAAACATCGCAGAAATGCAAAAATAGCCTTGGTCCCAGATGGTCAACAAATTGAAAAGTGGTCTGGTCACTAAGGGGTTAAAGGGACATGAAACCCACAAAAAATCTTTCATGATTCAGATAGAGAATACAATTTTAAACAACTTTCTAATTTACTTCTATTATCTAATCTGTTTTATTCTCTTGGTATCATTTGTTGAAGGAGCAGCCGTGCACTACTGGTTTCTAACTGAGCACATGGGTGAGCCAATGACAATCAGTTTATATATGCAGCCACTAATCAACAGCTAGAACCTAGGTTCTCTGCTGTACATGAACTTTCCTAGATAAACATTTCAGCAAAGGATAACAAGAGAAAGAAGCAAATTAAATAATAGAAGTAAATTGGAAAGTTGTTTGAAATTGTATTCTCTATCTGAATCATGAAAGAAAAATTTTGGGTTTCATGTCCCTTTAAAGGTACCTTCATTCAGTAAGAAGACTCCGGATGAAGAGGATGCTCTGCGTCGGATGTCTTGAAGACGGACCCGCTCCGCGTCGGATGGATGAAGATAGAAGATGCCGTCTGGATGAAGACTTCTGCCCATCTGGAGGACCACTTCGCCCGGCTTGGATGAAGACTTCTTCTGGCTTCGTTGAGGACTTTGGCCCGGCTTGGATGAAGACTTCTGCCACTTCCTTGAGGATGGATGTCTGGTCTTCAGAACTGTAAGTCGACCTTCAGAGGGTTAGTGTTAGGTTTTTTTAAAGGTGTATTGGGTGGGTTTTATTTTTAGGTTAGGGTTTGGGCCTGCAATAGAGCTAACTGCCCTTTTAAGGGCAATGCCCATCCAAATGCCCTTTTCAGGGCAATGGGAAGCTTAGGTTTTTTTAGTTAGTATTTTATTTGGGTGGTTGGTTGTGTGGGTGGTGGGTTTTACTGTTGGGGGGGTTGTTTGTATTTTTTTCTTTACAGGTAAAAGAGCTGATTACTTTGGGGCAATGCCCCGCAAAAGGCTCTTTTAAGGGCTATTGATAGTTTAAAATTTCAAATATATTAAATGTGTGCACTCTACCTTTGTTACAAACAAAAACAGATTTGGTGCTAGCAGTCGTAAAATAGTATTCAATGAATATCTAAGAGAAGTCATAACTAAAAATAATAGCTGTGAGAAAGAATGACAAGGCAGCACTCAAATTGCATAAATAACAAGTGGTTTATTTGTTAAACTTACACGTCAGAAACATAATTACCCCAATCCCAAATGTGTTTGTCAAAAGGAGTGTAATATATGAACCAGGCCTGGTTAACAGATAATATCTAGCACATAACCGTAATACTACTGTTATAACAAGTAAATGTCATATGGTAACAAACTGTAACAAAACATTTTGCCTGCTACAAACATTAATTTGAAAGATATATTGTTGCAACAATTTCTTCAGTATAGACACAGTGTACTAAATGTCCATGAATGTGAGAATGTTGCAAAGAAACAGTTCCAGCGTTACTGATTGGAAAACCAACTTAGATTACAAAGCAAGCAGCCTCACCACACTCGCGGTACAAAGTTCCAGTGTATCATCCAAAACCAGCCTATATAATTACCACTTGATCCATCTTTAAGGAATGCATATGCTTCATACCGGATCCTTGGTAATTTTCCAACAAGGCGGTTTATGTACAGGCTCCTATGCAGTTAATGCCTCCTTGTACTCACACGACCGGAACTTAGATTCAAGACTGCTGTATGCTTGTTAGTTATTGGAACCACATCCCAGTAACCCGGTAAACTTGGGACCAGCTGCCAGGAAATTAGCACTCCACTTCAAAAAGTTGCCGCTTCTCAAACGTCAGGCATGACGCGTTTCGCCCCTCCCCTTTAGTGGGCTGACTTTAGGGCTTTGTCGGATGCTTGTATGTGGTGATTACACCACTTTTATAGCTCAGTTGCTAATTTAAATATTTAATTGATGACGGTTTTAACAACAGTTCTGCAACCTTATATACAGAGTTAAAATACAACATCTATTTGCACATACATCATATTGTTTAAATAGTTACATGTTATGCAACATATTTAAGGGTATTTTTCCATTCCGGGATGGCAAATTCAAAACAACACAAATTCTCAGCAAGTGCAATTTTCCCATCTCTTAACTTTTTCTTGTATTTCTGGGTAAACTTATAACTACTATCTGTACAACTGAATAAGTAAAAAATAGAGGGAGTGACATACCAAGGGTTATTTATTGTCCCCTATAAAAAAAATGTTTCTACAGGAAACATGAGAAATCAATTTTTTCATTAAGGCCATTTGGAGCCAGTGTGTTTAAACGGTAAATCCAATGGGATTCATTCCTTAATAACATGTTATCAACATCTCCACCACGACGGTGCTGTTTTATATGCTGAATTCCAGTCACTTTCATAATAGTGAAATCAGAATTATGGTATAATTCAAAGTGTCTAGCCACCGGACTATCCTGTTCTTTATTCTTAATATCATCCCTATGCTCCTTCACTCGATCTTTCAGGTCACGTTTAGTTTTCCCTATATAGTATAGGGGACATGAACAGTGAAAGAGGTAAATGACACCTGTAGTGTTACAGGTGATCCATTGTTTTATATTATATTGTCTACCTGTTGAGGTTTCAAATTTACATGTTTTTTGTATGAACCTGCAGTACACACAATGCCCACAAGGGCTACAGCCTTGCCATTTACCTCTTAACCAATTGGTTATCGGATTTCTTATGTATTCACTTCTGACAAGCTTGTCCTTGAGACTGTCAGCTCTACGTGCTGTCAATAAAGGTAAGTCTCCTACATAATCTCTTAATTCAGTGTCAATAGTCAACATATGCCAATATTTTTTCATTATATCTCTAAGTTTGCCCCAGTGTGAATTAAACTTAGTTATAAGGCGTACCTTGTCTCCATTCCTTTTAACTGCATTTTGTCTATAGAGCAGATCATTCCTTGTGCTATTCCTAGCCCTAGTCCAGGCCCTTTTGACCTGTCTCTTGGAATATCCTCTTTCGAGGAACCTACATGACATCTCTTTAGCCTGTAAATCAAATTCCTCAGATTTGGAGCAATTCCTTCTCAACCGAAGGAATTGGCCAACTGGTATGCCAGTTTTTAAGCATTCACGGTGATGACTGCTAGCATGAAGAAGGCTATTGGTGGCCGTTGATTTACGATAAACCTTAGTGGTTAGGTGTCTGCCTTCTTTTCTTATTGATAAATCTAAGAATGTTGCTTCCTCTTTACTCATTTCACATGTAAGAAAAATATTGTACCCATTGTCAGTGTTCAAAATACTCAAGAAATTTTCTAATAATTCTTTACTACCCCTCCATAGGAGGAGAATGTCGTCCACATAGCGGAGCAAGAGTGCCACATGTGCCTCCACCAGGGATTCAAAGCACGAAAAAACTTCTCGTGCCTCCCATAAGCCAAGATGTAAACAGGCGTAGATGGGGGCACATGTGGCACCCATGGCCGTACCTTGGAGCTGTCTGTAATACTTTCCGTCAAACTGGAAGACATTATTATTTAAGATTAAATGTAACAAAGAGATTACAAAGTCAGTGTGTTTCTGAAAATCATGCCCTCTTTGTTCAAGAAAATATCTAGTCGCTCTGATCCCTACAGCATGAGGGATCGAGGAGTATAACGACTCAACATCAAGGGTCACCAACCCTGTATCCTCATCAACGTCAATGCCATCCAATTTCCTAATGACATCTGAAGTATCTTGGACATAGGAGGGCAATGAACTTAGGAAGGGTCTCTTAAATATGGATCAAGTGGTAATTATATAGGCTGGTTTTGGATGATACACTGGAACTTTGTACCTTGAGTGTGGTGAGGCTGCTTGCTTTGTAATCCAAGTTGGTTTTCTAATCAGTAACGCTGGAACTGTTTCTTTGCAACATTCTTGCGTACAGAGCGTGTGATTCATACTAAGTGCTCTGGTATTCATGGACATTTAGTACACTGTGCCTATACTGAAGAAATTGTTGCAACAATATATCTTTCACATTAATGTTTGTAGCAGGCAAAATGTTTTGTTATGGTTTGTTACAATATGACATTTACTTGTTATAATGGTATTATTACGGTTATGTGCTAGATATTATCTGTTAACCAGGCCTGGTTAATATATTACACTCCTTTTGACAAACACATTTGGGATTGGGGTAATTATGTTTCTGACATGTGTAGGTTTAGCAAATAAACCACTTGTTATTTATGCAATTTGAGTGCTGCCTTGTCATTCTTTCTCACAGCTATTATTTTTTAGTTGTGGCTTCTCTTATCTATTCATTGAATACTATTTTATGACTGCTAGCACCAAATCTGTTTTTGTTTGTAACAAAGGTAGGGTGCACACATTTAATATATTTGAAATTTTGGACTTATGCAGCTTATTTTACGATGCTTCTGTTGAGCACCTACCCTTGGTTATAAACCAAGTGGAGTTTATTTTGATTTTGCTTTCCTCCATATTGACAGAAACTGTGTTTCGATTCCGGGGTGGCAAAATGGCATTTAAAATTACAGATGAAAGATGGGAAAGTGATGTGAGTGAAGCTTTTAAAGCCACAATTATCATTGATGAACAAAATATTGATGAAAAAAGTGAAGATGTGTTTACAGCATTTAAACTATATAAAGCCAAAGCTATTAAAGAACTTAAACTTAAATGGGAGATTGCTAGCCTTGAGAACTATGTTAGAGAAAAACTAATACCAAGAGGTCTAAGGATAAAACTGAACCCTGGTATCAAGGACCTAATGCCGATAATGAGTTTATTGCAAAATGGAATGCAATTCTAACTAAATGTACAATCGAACTGATGGAGTTAATGATATCAGAGGATAAAATTAAGTTAGACGAAAGTAAGATGGAGGTTGAAAAGGCATATGTAGCTGTAAATATTTTTTATGTAGATCCAGCTTTTGAAAAATTAAATAAAGAGATTCAAAGGAATTTAGATAAATTACAAAATGAAGTGAAATTTAGGAAGAGAAAGACATTAATGAGAGATCAGGATGATAAGAGGAAAAATAAGATCTATATCTACAGAAATAGCAATAACAGCTGAAACTCATACGACTCAGGGACTGACAACTCAGACAATGAGCAAAATGAAACTGTGGCCGGTTCTTTACAAAAACTACTCCCTTTAGGCGGAAAACAAGGAGGGGGGGGGGAGGCGAAAGAGAGAGAGGTGGACGCTCTTCAAACAGAAGAAGAGGTGGTGGGAGATACAGGAACAACAGAAGCCAGAGGGTGTAACCTCTATCCTGGGTCCACAACCAACTGAGGGTACTGATACCCTCAGGGTTGTTAACCTATCTTCCTTTCCCCTTTCCCTCACACAAATGTTACTGCTTTCTGTCCATCAGCACATCTGGATAAATTTGAATTCATAAAGGATCTTAACTTGTTTGCTAGAAAGTTAGTACTTAAAAAGTTATGAATAGAAGAATTGATCCGGGTGTGCCCTTGGGGACATCCTAAAACATTTAATGTGAAAATGGCTTAATGTAGCTTAATGAGTAAAAAAGTGGCCAAATGTTAATCAATTGCTGCATAATTTTGCACAACCCAAGATTTCCACTATCCAAGCCTATCCTAGAAGTTTCATGGATTTTGGAATTCCACAAGGCAAATGAGTGACATTAAGCTTGTTTTTTGGGGAGCTTAATGTGGCTTAACGTACAAAATTGAACTTAGATCTTAACCAATTTCCCCCAAACTTCTCACAATATATTAATCTATCTATTCAAACATATTCTGAAAATTTCAGGAAATTTGATAAAAACATACCAAAAGTTATTCGCATTTAACAATTTTTTTACAATCCTAAAACATTTAATGTGAGCGGCTTAATGTAAAAAGAGCTTAATGTACCAAAATTCACCTAAACATCGATCAATTGCCTTGAAACTTGGCACAAACTCAGTTTTTCACTTTCCAAATCTATCCTAGAAGTTTCATGGATTTTGGTGTCCCACAAGGCAAATGAGTGACATTAAGCTTGTTTTTTGGGGAGCTTAATGTAGCTTAATGAGTAAAAAAGTGGCCAAATGTTAATCAATTGCTGCATAATTTTGCACAACCCAAGATTTCCACTATCCAAGCCTATCCTAGAGGTTTCATGGATTTTGGAATTCAACAAGGCAAATGAGTGACATTAAGCTTGTTTTTTGGGGAGCTTAATGTGGCTTAACGTACAAAATTGAACTTAGATGTTAACCAATTTCCACCAAACTTGCCACAATACATTAATCTATGGATTCAAACATATTCTGAAAATTTCAGAATATTTGATAAAACATACCAAAAGTTATTCACATTTAACTATTTTTTTACAATCCTAAAACATTTAATGTGAGCAGCTTAATGTAAAAAGAGCTTAATGTAACAAAATTCACCTAAACATCAATCAATTGCCTTGAAACTTGGCACAAACTCAGTTTGTCACTTTCCAAACCTATCCTAGAAGTTTCATGGTATTTGGTTTCCCACAAGGCAAATGAGTGACATTAAGCTTGGTTTTTGGGGAGCTTAATGTGGCTTAATGTACAAAATTGAACTTAGATCTTAACCAATTTCCCCCAAACTTCTCACAATACATTAATCTATCTATTCAAACATATTCTGAAAATTTCAGGAAATTTGATAAAACATACAAAACGTTATTCACATTTAACAATTTTTTTACAATCCTAAAACATTTAATGTGAGCAGCTTAATGTAAAAAGAGCTTAATGTACCAAAATTCACCAAAACTTCAATCAATTGCCTTGAAACTTGGCACAAACTCAGTTTTTCACTTTCCAAATCTATCCTAGAAGTTTCATGGATTTTGGTGTCCCACAAGGCAAATGAGTGACATTAAGCTTGTTTTTTGGGGAGCTTAATGTAGCTTAATGAGTAAAAAAGTGGCCAAATATTAATCAATTGCTGCATAATTTTGCACAACCCAAGATTTCCACTATCCAAGCCTATCCTAGAGGTTTCATGGATTTTGGAATTCAACAAGGCAAATGAGTGACATTAAGCTTGTTTTTTGGGGAGCTTAATGTGGCTTAACGTACAAAATTGAACTTAGATGTTAACCAATTTCCACCAAACTTGCCACAATACATTAATCTATGGATTCAAACATATTCTGAAAATTTCAGAATATTTGATAAAACATACCAAAAGTTATTCACATTTAACTATTTTTTTACAATCCTAAAACATTTAATGTGAGCAGCTTAATTTAAAAAGAGCTTAATGTACCAAAATTCACCAAAACTTCAATCAATTGCTTTGAAACTTGGCACAAACTCAGTTTTTCACTTTCCAAACCTATCCTAGAAGTTTCATGGATTTTGGTGTCCCACAAGGCAAATGAGTGACATTAAGCTTGATTTTTGGGGAGCTTAATGTGGCTTAACGTACAAAATTTAACTTAGATGTTAACCAATTTCCCCCAAACGTCCCACAATACATTAATCTATCTATTCAAACATATTCTAAAATTTTCAGGACATTTGATAAAACATACCAAAAGTTATTTACATTTAACAGTTTTTTTACAATCGTAAAACATATGGGGGCTTATTTATCAAAGCGTCAATCTCGGTGCGTTCGCAGGCGTCAATATGCTCGCCAGACATCGCTGCCGCGGATCCACATACAATGCTCTTATTTATAAAAAAACACGTCAAAAACACGTGCGTCAAGTATGGTGCGATGAGCATCGGACTGTTGTTAACTAACAGTCATCGATGTTGCAGTTATTCAGGTTTTCCCTGAGAGAAGCGCTCAACCTGAGAATGAACAATAGCATAATAGCTTGTTCTATGGCTAGTTACCACCCAAGAAGCAGCCTCTTTTTGCCCAACATGTGCCTTTCACAGAGAAGAACTTTCCTGAAGCATATCAGTCTGATCCTGACTTCATAGTACAGCCCAGCCCGGAAATACCAGGCAATCCCTCTCTGAACGAGAGATACAGCAAAACCCCAGACGTACGTTTTGGCCTATTGTGGGCCTCGTCAGTGAGGTGCAGACATATCCCTCTAGGCACACTGAGCAACGGGTCCATGTCTGGATTCCCGCATCACACATAGGGAGACTTCCCTAAGTGTCATAATTTATATATATATATATATATATATATATATATATATATATATGAGTGTGTGTTATGTCAGAAATCTTTTGCAAACATATTTACATGTCCCTAAATTCCTTTTTTTGTTCTAAACAATGTTGTCTTTCATGTCTCTGTGTTTATTTATACCAATATATGTATATAGTGTAAATGTATTATTATTCTGAGCAGGAATAATTGTGAATATAACATGTCATCAGGGTATCATATGTATTTATTTACAATCAATGGATATTTTAAGAGCTGGGCCAGTTTTCTCTCTGTACCTGTGTAACTCCTCTGGATTGCAATCTAGTTTTAAAAATCACCTCTACACAGGTGTTATAAAATCGTCTGGCATATAAGATGACATTTCTTAATGAAAATGAAATTCAAGAGAAGGAAGAAATACACTAAAAATAGCATGACAGTAAAGAGGTGATTTTAATTTCTGCTGTATCTGAATCATGACAGTTTAATGTTAGGTGGGCTATCCCTTTGAGCTATCAGTTTAAGATAATATTGAATCAAACATCATTCAAATTTTAAAATCATTGTCTAAAATATTACATTGTGTGTCCTAATGTCAGCATCAATGTTTATCTTTAATACTAATTACACATACACATACTTTCAAATTATAATACACAATGTAACAGATAGTACTTACAAGTTCTGATGGATGATCAATGACACAAGTATCGAGCAATTTTATTCGTTAGTGATACTATACAATGTATATTTAAATTTGATTAGCTGATGTCATAAATCATGTGATTTGGAATATCCCTATCAAAAATGGTGGAAAAAAAATGTGTGGGCTGTCTAGGAGTATTGCGTCATATTTGGTGCGAAAAGTGTTGCATCAAATTTGGTGCGAAGTGGTGAGTGGGACTTGTATTACATGCTTTAAACATGGTGTATATACAGGGAGTGCAGAATTATTAGGCAAATGAGTATTTTGACCACATCATCCTCTTTATGCATGTTGTCTTACTCCGAGCTGTATAGGCTCGAAAGCCTACTACCAATTAAGCATATTAGGTGATGTGCATCTCTGTAATGAGAAGGGGTGTGGTCTAATGACATCAACACCCTATATCAGGTGTGCATAATTATTAGGCAACTTCCTTTCCTTTGGCAAAATGGGTCAAAAGAAGGACTTGACAGGCTCAGAAAAGTAAAAAATAGGGAGATATCTTGCAGAGGGATGCAGCACTCTTAAAATTGCAAAGCTTCTGAAGCGTGATCATCGAACAATCAAGCGTTTCATTCAAAATAGTCAACAGGGTCGCAAGAAGCGTGTGGAAAAACCAAGGCGCAAAATAACTGCCCATGAACTGAGAAAAGTCAAGCGTGCAGCTGCCAAGATGCCACTTGCCACCAGTTTGGCCATATTTCAGAGCTGCAACATCACTGGAGTGCCCAAAAGTACAAGGTGTGCAATACTCAGAGACATGGCCAAGGTAAGAAAGGCTGAAAGACGACCACCACTGAACAAGACACACAAGCTGAAACGTCAAGACTGGGCCAAGAAATATCTCAAGACTGATTTTTCTAAGGTTTTATGGACTGATGAAATGAGAGTGAGTCTTGATGGGCCCGTGGCTGGATTGGTAAAGGGCAGAGAGCTCCAGTCCGACTCAGACGCCAGCAAGGTGGAGGTGGAGTACTGGTTTAGGCTGGTATCATCAAAGATGAGCTTGTGGGGCCTTTTCGGGTTGAGGATGGAGTCAAGCTCAACTCCCAGTCCTACTGCCAGTTTCTGGAAGACACCTTCTTCAAGCAGTGGTACAGGAAGAAGTCTGCATCCTTCAAGAAAAACATGATTTTCATGCAGGACAATGCTCCATCACACGAGTCCAAGTACTCCACAGCGTGGCTGGCAAGAAAGGGTATAAAAGAAGAAAATCTAATGACATGGCCTCCTTGTTCACCTGATCTGAACCCCATTGAGAACCTGTGGTCCATCATCAAATGTTTGATTTACAAGGAGGGAAAACAGTACACCTCTCTGAGCAGTGTCTGGGAGGCTGTGGTTGCTGCTGCACGCAATGTTGATGGTGAACAGATCAAAACACTGACAGAATCCATGGATGGCAGGCTTTTGAGTGTCCTTGCAAAGAAAGGTGGCTATATTGGTCACTGATTTGTTTTTGTTTTGTTTTTGAATGTCAGAAATGTATATTTGTGAATGTTGAGATGATATATTGGTTTCACTGGTAAAAATAAATAATTGAAATGGGTATATATTTGTTTTTTGTTAAGTTGCCTAATATTTATGCACAGTAATAGTCACCTGCACACACAGATATCCCCCTAAAATAGCTATAACTAAAAACAAACTAAAAACTACTTCCAAAACTATTCAGCTTTGATATTAATGAGTTTTTTGGGTTCATTGAGAACATGCTTGTTGTTCAATAATAAAATTAATCTTCAAAAATACAACTTGCCTAATAATTCTGCACTCCCTGTAGATTTATCAAAAAAAACAAAAAATAAAAATAAAAAAGGAAGTTAGCTATATTATGTTATGTATTAATTTAATTTTTATCTCTATATCTACTAGTGCACCAAGTTTGGAGCAATAATATTGTCCTCTTGCTTTGTAATAATAGACAAAGATGTAACATAATCCATAAGTAGTAATGTATTTCATTTTTATCCCTATATCTACTAGTGCATCAAAATTGAAGCATTACTTTGCACCAAATTTGGAGCAATAATATTGTTTGATTTAGAAAGAGTATAGAATTTTAATAAAGTTTATAATTTACTTTTATTATCTAATATGCTTTATCGTCTTTCAGAAATCGAACATAACCTTCCTGTGTTTTCAGACTCCAATTGATTTCTATGGCATCCGCGGCCTCAAGGGTAGCGGTTTGAACGATCGGTATGCTGCGCTGGAATAGATGCAAGTGTACCTGTTAAATGTTTGGTAAATTGGAAAAAGGGTCATATAGAGTTGAATGTGTATTCATTGATCTGCGTCAGATTGAGATCGCGGGAGGGTATATTATGTCACATATTTCAACATTTGACGATCTTGACACTTTGATAATTACGGCAGATTCCATTTGCATCAGATAAGACGTGAGATTCTAGTGGATTCCATCGTATTATCAGTTGAAGCTTTGATAAATTGTCCCCTAAATGTTTTAGGATTGTAAAAAAATGGTTTAATGTAAATAACTTTTGGTATGTTTTATCAAATGTCCTAATTTTTTCAGAATATATTTGAATAGATAGATTAATGTATTGTGAGCAGTTTGGGGGAAATTGGTTAACATCTAAGTTCAATTTTGTACGTTAAGCCACATTAAGCTCCCCAAAAAAACAAACTTAATATCACTTATTTGCCTTGTTGGAAACCAAATACCATGAAACTTCTTGGATAGGTTTTGAAAGTGAAAAACTTAGTTTGTACCAAGTTTCAAGGCAATTGATTGATGTTTATGCAAAATTTGGTACATTAAGCTTTTTTTTGCGTTAAGCCATTCACATGAAGGGGCCTATTTATTATGTGTCTGTCTGACATGATCCGATCAGCGGATCATGTCCGACAGACATCGCTGAATGCGGAGAGAAATACGCTCTCCACATTCAGCATTGCTCTTATGAATTGCTGGTGCAACGCTGCCCCGTGCAGATTTGCGGCCAATCGGCCGCTAGCAGGTGGCTGTCAATCAACCTGATCGTATTTGATTGGGTTGAAATGCGGCAATGTCTGTCCGCTTCCTCAGAGCAGACGGACAGGTTATGGAGCAGGGGTCTTTAGACCGCTACTTCATAACTGATGTTTCTGGCAAGCCTAAAGGCTCGACAGAAACATGGGCCCTAAAACTCCATATGGAGCTTTATAAATGGGCCCCGAAATGTTTTAGGATTGTTAAAAACATATTTAAATGTGAATAACTTTTGTTATGTTTTATCAAATGTCCTTACATTTTCAGAACATGTTTAAACAGATAGATTAATGTATTATGGGAAGTTTGAGGGAAATTAGTTAACATCTAAGTTCAATTTTGTATGTTAAGCCATATTAAGCTCCCCAAAAAACAAGCTTAATGTCACTCATTTGCCTTGTGGGACACCAAAATCCATGAAACTTCTAGGATAGGTTTGGAAAATGATAAACTGAGCTTGTGCCAAGTTTTAAGGCAATTGATTGAAGTTTAGGTAAATTTTGGTACATTAAGCTCTTTTTACATTAAACTGCTCACATTAAATGTTTTAGGATTGTAAAAAAAATATTAAATGTGAATAACCTTTGGTATGTTTTATCAAATTTCCTGAAATTTTCAGAATATATTTGAATAGATAGATTAATGTATTGTGGGAAGTTTGGGGGAAATTGGTTAAGATCTGAGTTCAATTTTGTACGTTAAGCCACACTAAGCTCCTCAAAAAACAAGCTTAATGTCACCCATTTGCCTTGTGGGACACCAAATACCATGAAACTTCTAGGATAGGCTTGGATAGTGGAAATCTTGGGTTGTGCAAAATTATGCAGCAATTGATTAACATTTGGCCACTTTTTTTACTCATTAAGCCACATTAAGCTCCCAAAAAACAAGCTTAATGTCACTCATTTGCCTTGTGGGACACCAAAATCCATGAAACTTCTAGTATATGTTTGGAAAGTGAAAAACTGAGTTTGTGCCAAGTTTCAAGGCAATTGATTGAAGTTTTGGTGAATTTTGGTACATTAAGCTCTTTTTACATTAAGCTGCTCACATTAAATGTTTTAGGATTGTAAAAAAATTGTTAAATGTGAATAACGTTTTGTATGTTTTATCAAATTTCCTGAAATTTTCAGAATATGTTTGAATAGATAGATTAATGTATTGTGAGAAGTTTGGGGGAAATTGGTTAAGATCTAAGTTCAATTTTGTACATTAAGCCACATTAAGCTCCCCAAAAACCAAGCTTAATGTCACTCATTTGCCTTGTGGGAAACCAAATACCATGAAACTTCTAGGATAGGTTTGGAAAGTGACAAACTGAGTTTGTGCCAAGTTTCAAGGCAATTGATTGATGTTTAGGTGAATTTTGTTACATTAAGCTCTTTTTACATTAAGCTGCTCACATTAAATGTTTTAGGATTGTAAAAAAAATTGTTAAATTCGAATAACTTTTGGTGTGTTTTATCAAATTTCCTTAAAATTTTAGAATATGTTTGAATAGATAGATTAATGTATTGTGAGAAGTTTGGGGAAATTGGTTAAGATCTAAGTTTAATTTTGTACGTTAAGCCACATTAAGCTCTCCAAAAAACAAGCTTTATGTCACTCATTCGCCTTGTGGAAAACCAAAATCCATGAAACTTCTAGGATAGGCTTGGATAGTGTAAATATTGGGTTGTGCAAAATTATGTAGCAATTGATTAACATTTGGCCACTTTTTTACTCATTAAGCCACATTAAGCTCCCCAAAAACAAGCTTAATGTCACTCATTTGCCTTGTGGGACACCAAAATCCATGAAACTTCTAGGATAGATTTGGAAAGTGAAAAACTGAGTTTGTGTCAAGTTTCAAGGCAATTGATTGAAGTTTTGGTGAATTTTGGTACATTAAGCTCTTTTTACATTAAGCTGCTCACATTAAATGTTTTAGGATTGTAAAAAAATTGTTAATTTCGAATAACTTTTGGTATGTTTTATCAAATGTCCTGAAATTTTCAGAATATGTTCGAATAGATAGATTAATATATTGTGAGAAGTTTGGGGGAAATTGGTTAAGATCTAAGTTCAATTTTGTACGTTAAGCCACATTAAGCTCCACAAAAAACAAGCTTAATGTCACTCATTTGCCTTGTGGGAAACCAAATACCATGAAACTTCTAGGATAGGTTTGGAAAGTGACAAACTGAGTTTGTGCCAAGTTTCAAGGCAATTGATTGATGTTTAGGTGAATTTTGGTACATTAAGCTCTTTTTACATTAAGCTGCTCACATTAAATGTTTTAGGATTGTAAAAAAATAGTTAAATGTGAATAATTTTTGGTATGTTTTATCAAATGTTCTGAAATTTTCAGAATATGTTTGAATCCATAGATTAATGTATTGTGGTAAGTTTGGTGGAAATTGGTTAACATCTAAGTTCAATTTTGTACGTTAAGCCACATTAAGCTCCCCAAAAAACAAGCTTAATGTCACTCATTTGCCTTGTGGAATTCCAAAATCCATGAAACTTCTAGGATAGGCTTGGATAGTGGAAATCTTGGGTTGTGCAAAATTATGCAGCAATTGATTAACATTTGGCCACTTTTTTACTCATTAAGCTACATTAAGCCATTTTCACATTAAATGTTTTAGGATGTCCCTGCCCTTGGACAGAAGTGACAAACTTGCCATGGATGACTTATTGTCACTTTTAGAGGACCAAAATGAAGATGTTGACAGAACTCAACACCCTAAAAAATCCAATTTTAGACCGACTTCCAAGTATATGCCCCCACTCTCAACTGCTCCAGAGATTCAAAACTTTGTAAGATGCGTAGAAAGAGAGATTGGGGAACTACAAGGTTGTGAAGTTGTTCAGGATAATTTGAGTATAAGTGAGAGGAGGTCTCTTAAGGAATTACTCAATAGTAAGGGACTCATTTTTAAATCATCTGATAAAGGTGATAATCTGGTGGTCATGAATGACTATGACTATGTGGCAGAAGTCCAGAGGCAATTATCTAACACGACACAGTATGAATTAACCAACAGAACTGCATTTGACACATCTTGTAATGAACTTTTGTATATTCTAAATGATGCTCTGAGAGAAGGGCTAATAACAACTAAGGAGCATGCATTCATGTTTAAAAAGTTTCCAATTGTGCCAACCTTTTACTGCATCCCTAAGCTGCACAAATGCATGAGTAAACCGCCGGGACGACCGATTATCTCGGGCATAGGGGGGCCAATGGAGGGGGCGAATAGGTATATAGACTACCTTATAAGACCCTTCCTAAGTTCATTGCCCTCCTATGTCCAAGATACTTCAGATGTCCTTAGGAAATTGGATGGCATTGACGTTGATGAGGATACATGGTTGGTGACCCTTGATGTCGAGTCGTTATACTCCTCGATCCCTCATGTTGCGGGGATCAGAGCGACTAGATATTTTCTTGAACAAAGAGAGCATGATTTTCAGAAACACACTGACTTTGTAATCTCTTTGTTACATTTAATCTTAAATAATAATGTCTTCCAGTTTGACGGAAAGTATTACAGACAGCTCCAAGGTACGGCCATGGGTGCCACATGTACCCCCATCTACGCCTGTTTACATCTTGGCTTATGGGAGGCACGAGAATTTTTTCGTGCTTTGAATCCCTGGTGGAGGCACATGTGGCACTCTGGCTCCGCTATGTGGATACATTCTCCTCCTATGGAGGGGTAGTAAAGAATTATTAGAAAATTTCTTGAGTATTTTGAACACTGACAATGGGTACAATATTTTTCTTACATGTGAAATGAGTAAAGAGGAAGCAACATTCTTAGATTTATCAATAAGAAAAGAAGGCAGACACCTAACCACTAAGGTTTATCGTAAATCAACGGCCACCAATAGCCTTCTTCATGCTAGCAGTCATCACCCTGAATGCTTAAAATCTGGCATACCAGTTGGCCAATTCCTTCAGTTGAGATGAAATTGCTCCAATTCTGAGGAATTTGAATTACAGGCTAAAGAGATGTCATGTAGGTTCCTCGAAAGAGGATATTCCAAGAGACAGGTCAAAAGGGCCTGGACTAGGGATAGGAATAGCACAAGGAATGATCTGCTCTATAGACAAAATGCAGTTAAAAGGAATGGAGACAAGGTACACCTTATAACTAAGTTAGAGATATAATGAAAAAATATTGGCATATGTTGACTATTGACACTGAATTAAGAGATTATGTAGGAGACTTCCCTTTATTGACAGCACGTAGAGCTGACAGTCTCAAGAACAAGCTTGTCAGAAGTGAATAAATAAGAAATCCGACACCAATTGGTTAAGTTCAAGAGGTAAATGGCAAGGCTGTAGCCCTTGTGGGCATTGTGTGTACTGCAGGTTCATACAAAAAACATGTAAATTTGAAACCTCAACAGGTAGACAATATAATATAAAACAATGGATCACCTGTAACACTACAGGTGTCATTTACCTCTTACACTGTTCGTGTCCCCTATACTATATAGGGAAAACTAAACGTGACCTGAAAGATCGAATGAAGGAGCATAGGGATGATATTAAGAATAAAGAACAGGATAGTCCGGTGGCTAGACACTTTGAATTATACCATAATTCTGATTTCACTATTATGAAAGTGACTGGAATTCAGCATATAAAACAGCACCGTTGTGGTGGAGATGTTGATAACATGTTATTAAGGAATGAATCCCGTTGGATTTACCGTTTAAACACACTGGCTCCAAATGGCCTTAATGAAAAAATTGATTTCTCACTTGTTATTTATGCAATTTGAGTGCTGCCTTGTCATTCTTTTTCACAGCTATTATTTTTAGTTGTGGCTTCTCTTATCTATTCATTGAATACTATTTTATGACTGCTAGCACCAAATCTGTTAGTACACTGTGTCTATACTGAAGAAATTGTTGCAACAATATATCTTTCACATTAATGTTTGTAGCAGGCAAAATGTTTTGTTATGGTTTGTTACAATATGATATTTACTTGTTATAACGGTAGTATTACGGTTATGTTCTAGATATTACCTGTTAACCAGGCCTGGTTAATATATTACACTCCTTTTGACAAACACATTTGGGATTGGGGTAATTATGCTTCTGACATGTGTAGGTTTAGCAAATAAACCACTTGTTATTTATGCAATTTGAGTGCTGCCTTGTCATTCTTTCTCACAGCTATTATTTTTAGTTGTGACTTCTCTTAGATATTCATTGAATATTGATAGTTTAGTTTAGGCTAGGGTTTTTTTTTATTTTGGGGGGCTTTTTTTATTTTGATAGGGCTATTAGATTAGGTGTAATTAGTTTAAAGATCTGTAATATGGTTTTTTATTTCCTGTAATTTAGTGGGGGAAATCGGCTTCAAGGTTAAAAAATAACTTTTATTATATCCATTAAAAATGCAATTGTGCATGAATAAATATCACAGACTATTGTGATAACCAGCCTGGAGAAAAATCCAGTAGATCCTACATGTTTCGTGCCTGGACCGGCACTTCGTCAGGGATAAAGTAAGTTCACAAGGTAAGAGTTTAAAAATACACAATGACCAATGAAATTCAAGGTCATATTAACTCTTTACCCAACATACGGCCAGATTACGAGTTTTGCGTTATGAGCGGCTCAGTAATAACTTGCAAGTTATTTCCACCGCTCACCTTTAATAGTGCTGCTATTACAGATTTTCGAAAAACCTGCATTTGTGGGCAACATGGCAGTGTTGAGCTCCATACCGCACACAAATACCAGCGCTGCTTTGAGCTGGTTTTACGTGCTTGTGCACAATTTCCCCATAGACATCAATGGGGAGAGCCGGCTAAAAAAAAGCCAAACACCTACAATAAAGGAGCGTAAAGCTCCGTAATGCAGCCCCATTGATTCCTATGGGCAAAGAAAATGTATGTTTAAACCAAACACCCTAACATAAACCCTGAGTCTAAACACCCCTAATCTGCTGCCCCTAACATCGCCGACACCTACATTACACTTAATAACCCCTAATCTGCTGCCCCCAACATCGCCGACACCTACATTACACTTATTAACCCCTAATCTGCCACCCGACATCGCCGACACCTACCTACACTTATTAACCAGTAATCGGCTGCCCCCAACGTTGCCGCCGCCACTATACTAAAGTTATTAACCCCTAAACCTCTGGCCTCCCACATCACTAAATAAATATATTAACCCCTAAACCTAACCCTAAGTCTAACCCTAACACCCCCTAACTTTAATATAATTAAAATAAATCTAAATAAAAATTACTATTATTACCTAAATAATTCATATTTAAAACTAAATACTTACCTGTAAAATAAACCCTAAGCAGCTTGGATGAAAACTTCTCCCGGCTTCGTTGAGGACTTCTTGCTGCTTGGATGACTTTGGGTAATGAAAAAGAGCTAAATGCCCTTTTAAGAGCAATGCCCACCCAAATGCCCTTTTCAGGGCAATGGGGAGCTTAAGTTTTTTAGATAGGATTTTATTTGGGGGGTTTGGTTGTGTGGGTGGTGGGTTTTACTGTTGGGAGGGTTTTTGTACATTTTTTTTACAGGTAAAAGAGCTGATTTCTTTGGGACAATGCCCCTCAAAAGGCCCTTTTAAGGGCTATTCGCAGTTTAGTTTAGGCTAGGGTTTTTTTTATTTTGGGGGGTCATTTTTATTTTGATAGGGCTATTAGATTAGGTGTAATTAGTTTAAATATTTGATCATTTCTTTTTTATTTTGTGTAATTTAAAGTTTTTTTTTTTTTTGTAATTTAGTTAATTGTATTTAATTAATGTAATTTAGTTAATTTTAGTGTAATGTTAGGTGTTAGTGTGAGGCAGGTTAGGTTTTATTTTACAGGTAACTTTGAATTTATTTTAACTAGGTAGTTAGTAAATAGTTAAAAACTATTTACTAACTAGTCTACCTAGTTAAAATAAATACAAACTTAGCTGTGAAATAAAAATAAAACCTAAGATAGCTACAATGTAACTATTAGTTATATTGTAGCTAGCTTAGGGTTTATTTTATAGGTAAGTATTTAGTTTTAAATAGGAATCATTTAGTTAATGATAGTAATTTTTATTTAGATTTATTTTAATTATATTAAATTTACGGGTGTTAGGGTTAGACTTAGGGTTAGGTTTAGGGGTTAATATATGTATTTAGTGTTAGTGATGTGAAAGGGCAGAGGTTTAGGGGTTAATAAGTGTATGTAGGCTGCGGCGACGTTGGGGGCAGCAGATTAGGGGTTAATAATATTTAACTAGTGTTTGCGATTTGCGGGAGTGCTGCGGTTTAGGGTTAGACTTAGGGTTAGACTTAGGGTTAGGTTTAGGGGTTAATATATTTATTTAGTGTTAGTGATGTGAGAGGCCAGAAGTTTAGGGGTTAATAAGTGTATGTAGGCTGCGGCGACGTTGGGGGCAGCAGATTAGGGGTTAATAATATTTAACTAGTGTTTGCGATTTGTGGGAGTGCTGCGGTTTAGGGGTTAATGTTTATTATAGTGGCGGCGATGTCCGGAGCGGCAGATTAGGGGTTAATAATTTTATTTTAGTGTTTGCGATGTGGGAGGGCCTCGGTTTAGGGGTTAATAGGTAGTTTATGGGTGTTAGTGTACTTTGTAACACTTTAGTTATGAATTTTATGCTACAGCTTTGTAGCGTAAAACCCATAACTACTGACTTTAGATGGTGGTATGAATCTTGTCGGCATAGGCTGTACCGCTCACTTTTTGGCCTCCCAGGCAAAACTCGTAATACCGGCGCTATGGAAGTCCCATTGAAAAAGGACTTTTTGAAAGGTACGGTAGTTACGTTGGGTTACGGCCAAAAAGGTGTGCGGTACAGCTATACCTAAAAGACTTGTAATACCAGCGGTAGTGAAAAAGCAGCGTTATGAGCCATAACGCAAAACTCGTAATCTAGCCGATATACAAGTGTGATAGATACCATATATATCGTAGTAATGGAATACCTATTCATTATTCTATGTAGTCAACACTATATAATTAATATGTTGTAAAGAATATCATAAATAAAAATTGCTTTAAAAGTATATGATATAGAAAAACTACTTTTCAACTGGATTCTCAACTAATCCATATTATAAAATATGTAAAATGAAATAGCTGATAAAAGAAGTAGGGAAAGGGGAGACGAGAAAAAAAAAACATGATAAGAATTGTGAGGTAAAAACTGGGAAATTAATAAAAAATGAAATGAGATGTGTGATGGGAGTGCGAATGTGTAATGTGATGTCAAAAGATATGTGATAAAGATTATGTGGAAAATAAACTAGGAAGAAGGCGATCACTGTTTTAAGTAATTACAAGTGACAGGTTCTTGAGACTTCTCATTGTAAAGAAGAGGCTCCTCTCCTTTTTAAACGGGGGACTCATGCTCCTTTGTATTTTTCATGGGGGAGAAATGGGTATGAAAGAGTTTCCCATCTGCCTTATAAAAAACCTATCTGTGCCAAGTAGGGCAGGTTACCAATATTACCACAGTGTGTGAATCCTCATGCGAAAGAGGGAATTCCTGTCCTTCAAATGTAGATTCCCTTCCCTTTCTAAGTAAAGAAGGTGAAGGAAACAGGTGCTCCAAAATAAAATATCCCTGCTTGTCCAAAAAAGGGGAAATTATCTGCATCTTAGATGTGTCGCATATTGTATTGTATATTTGCTATTAAAGGGACAGAGTCTAGTAAAAATTAAACTTTCATGATTCAGGTAGAGCATGCAATATTAAACAGCTTTCCAATTTACTTTTATCATCAACTTTGCTTTGTTATCTTAGTATACTTTGTTGAAAGCTAAACCTAGGTAGGTCCATATGCTAATTCCTAAGCCCTTGATTGCTGCCTCTTATCTCAGTGTATTTTGTCAGTGCTAGTTCATGTGTGCCCTATAGATAACGTCTTGCTCACTCCCATGGAGTTACTTATGAGTCAGCACCGATTGGCTAAAATGCAAGTCTGTCTAAAGAACTGAAATAAGGGGGCAGTTTGCAGAGGTGAAGGTACAAGGTAATCACAGAGGTAAAAAGTATATTAATGTAACAGTGTTTGTTATTCAAAACTGTGGAAAGGGTAATAAAGGGATTATCTATCTTTTTAAACAATAAAAATTATAGAGTAGACTGTCCCTTTAAAGGGACAGTCTACAATAGAATTGTTATTGTTTTAAAAGATAGATAATCCCTTTATTACCCATTCCCCAGTTTTGCATAAACAACACTGTTACATTAATATACTTTTTACCTCTGTGATTACCTTGTATCTAAGCATCTTCTAACAGCCCCCTGATCACATGACTTTGACTATTTAAAATCTATTAAGTTGCATTAAGTACTGTGTTGTGCTAACTTAAATAACTTCCCGGGCGTGAGCACAATATTATCTATATATTCCACATGAACTATATGGCCCACTTTGAAACAGGCAGACAATTAGAGGTGTAAACGTTATAAAGTATATTTATCTAGCAATGTTGGTTGTGCAAAGCTGGGGAATGGGTAGTAAAGGCATGATCTATCTTTTTAAACAATAACAATTTTTGGGTAGACTGTCCCTATAAGTTAAAAAATATAAAGCCACGTGTCTTGTAAGCAAATGTGCTGATGAGGAAGGTAAACATAAAGGGACAGAAAAGACCTTGAGATTTTTATATAAAATGTTTAGTTATAAATTGAAAATAAACCCTTTACCAGAAAAAGGTTGTGACAGTGCTGGTAAAATAAGACAAACTTAACAAATAATATCAAGTTAAAAGAATAATATTTAATATAACATTGTGGATGTAAAACAATACAATTAAAGAATGGTCATATAAAGCAAAGTACAAATAATACTTGCACTGATAAACGCTTGTGGCAAGAAAAGTCTCTCTGCTAAGGTCAGCAGCTCCAATTCAGAATGCAGAAACACCGGCCGGTCGATCCTCTTAAAACCACTACGCGTTTCAAGGAAACCTCTTCATCATAGTTATGAATAATGAAAAAAGTTTGCAATATATCATCATTATTTATTTTGCCCTCTTTCATGTAATTTAGCTTTGAAAATTGAGCAATTTGTAATTCTTAGAACTTGAAATGTCCCCTGTTAACTTGTTTTTTTAAAATATTAAGACATGTCTGATATGCTATTCTTTAGCAACACAGCAGTAATGTCTTATAATTGTAGGGTATGAAATGGTATCTTACAGTGCTAATTGGAAAATTACCTATAGCTCCTAGAAAGAGTGGGTCCCTAGCCACCCACAGGTATGTAAATACAACAAAAATAAAAACTGTAGGAGCGCCTAATCAAATGCTAGGTCTAAAGGGAGTAGTTATAAGATTCAAAATGAATTAAAAATAGGTAATATACATATAATTAAAGCTGTCTTCGAAATAACTTTAAAAGTTTAATAACAAACAGAGCATAAAATATCATAAAATGATGCATGGATCCATGACTAACATTAATACAATAGTTAAAAACCAAACGTCTCTAACATATGACGATCAACAATAAGACGATCAAAAAAGAACAAGATAGAATGGCAACAAACATGTAATCGATACTTAAAGCTAGATATCAAGCATATGACAGTGCATAAATCATAAATAAAAATAAGATATAAAGTGCTTATTAGTAACAGTGATAATGGTGTCTTAGTGTCCCAGTTCTCCTCCTGGATGTGAAAAAAGGAAATGTGTAAAGAGAAATTGGGTTGAATCCAGAAAGTTATTAGTGTGTCCAAAAATCCAAGTGAAAAACTTCCCAAATTGGTCCAAAAAATCAAAGAAGTGAGAAAATAAAAATAAAAATATGTGTAAAAAATGTGAAAAAAACGTAACTGTAATAGATATCCCAACTCAAAAAATAAATTCTAATAACATAAAAAATGGTATTGTGTTTATAATCCAATAAGTAGATAATAAAATGTTATGAATGTGTAGATCTTCAAATCCTGTGAAAAAAAGATACTAACAACATAGAGCAGTATTGTTTGGAAAAAACTATAAACAATTAGAATATATCTCACCATATATTGCCAACGCGTTTTGGCCCACCTGTAGGGCCTTTCTCAAGACTAGTATATGGTTGGTGAGTTAGCTCCTTATATATCATTGATTATGTCCAAACTATGGGCCTTTTGGCGCCAAAAGTAATTGATACCGGAAGTGTTACAATGGTTGTGTGAACCCTATGACCCGGATGTATTCCAACCGGAAGTTCAATGTTCAAACTTGTTTATATATGAAATGAAATAACGTAAGATAAACTGAAGCCTAAGAGTGAATCAGTATTATGTCATTAATCGTGTACATCTTTAACGTAAATATAACCCTTTTACCTAAAATCATTAGCTGGAGATATCACCCGTCCCTGGTATCTGAAGTACCAACCGGAAGTAGAAGGTTCCATTAAACCGGAAATTAGCTATTATCGCCAGGACCGGAAGTAGCTAATATCGCCAAAACCGGAAGTTAGTGTGATACCTACTTCCGGTTGGTCACCGGATGTCCAGTCTTAAGTTACTATTTACCTTCCGGTATGGGTGAATATCTATATTACTGTACATGTATCTAAAAGGGCACATAATAGCGTACTTATTGAGAAGGTGATGAAAAGGTGATGTTTGAGCAATGAGATAAATTGAACAAGTGTCTCACATATTCCTAAGAGATGACTGTAGGAGTACTCCTCGATATTATAATGAGGAGAAAGGGAAGACCAGAACAAAGAGAAGAGAAACATATTAATATAAATTGTAGAGATGTAGTATTTAAATCTGGCTGAATATTTCTTATACGACAACCAGGATAGGATACATATCATTAAAAGTTTAATAACAAACAGAGCATAAAATATCATAATATGATGCATGGATCCATGACTAACATTAATACAATAGTTAAAAAACAAACGTCTATAACATATGACGATCAACAATAAGACGATCAAAAAAGAACAAGATAGAATGGCAACAAACATGTAATCGATACTTAAAGCTAGATATCAAGCATTTCACTTACATCACTAACGGCTAGATTTAGAGTTTTGTCGGTAAGGACCCGCGTATCTAACGCTGGCTTTTTTCTGGCTGCACCTTTAAAATAACTCTGGTATTGAGAGTCCACAGAATGGCTGCGTTAGGCTCCAAAAAAGGAGCGTAGAGCATATTTAACGCAACTTCAACTCTCGATACCAGAGTTGCTTACGGACGCGGCCAGCTTCAAAAACGTGCTTGTGCACGATTCCCCCATAGGAAACAATGGGGCTGTTTGAGCTGAAAAAAAAACACCTGCAAAAAAGCCGCGTTCAGCTCCAAACGCAGCACCATTGTTTCCTATGGGGAAACACTTCCTACGTCTGCACCTAACACTCTAACATGTACCCCGAGTCTAAAGACCCCTAACCTTACACTTATTAACCCCTATTCTGCTGCCCCCGCTATCGCTGACCCCTGTATATTATTTTTAACCCCTAATCTGCCACTCCGTAAACCGCCGCTACTTACATTATCCCTATGTACCCCTAATCTGCTGCCCCTAACACCGCCGACCCCTATATTATATTTATTAACCCCTAATCTGCCCCCCACAACGTCGCCTCCACCTGCCTACACTTATTAACCCCTAATCTGCCGAGCGGACCGCACCACTATTATAATAAAGTTATTAACCCCTAATCCGCCTCACTAACCCTATAATAAATAGTATTAACCCCTAATCTGCCCTCCCTAACATCGCCGACACCTAACTTAAATTATCAACCCCTAATCTGCCGACTGGAGCTCACCGCTATTCTAATAAATGTATTAACCCCTAAAGCTAAGTCTAACCCTAACACTAACACCCCCCTAAATTAAATATAATTTTAATCTAACGAAATTAATTAACTCTTCTTAAATAAATTATTCCTATTTAAAGCTAAATACTTACCTGTAAAATAAATCCTAATATAGCTACAATATAAATTATATTATAGCTATTTTAGGATTAATATTTATTTTACAGGTAACTTTGTTAAGAACTATTTAATAGCTAAAATAGTTAAAATAATTACAAATTTACCTTTAAAATAAATCCTAACCTAAGTTACAATTAAACCTAACACTACACTATCAATAAATAAATTAAATACAATTCCTACAAATAAATACAATGAAATAAACTAACTAAAGTACAAAAAATAAAAAAAAACTAAGTTACAAAAAATAAAAAAATATTTACAAACATTAGAAAAATATTACAACATTACAAGATTCACTTTGAATCTTATAACTACTCCCTTTAGACCTAGCCTTTGATTAGGCGCTCCTACAGTTTTTCTTTTTAATGTCTTATAATTACAAGGTGTTTACTGTCCCTTTTAAGGGGCATTCTGGTAAAAACTAAAGTGCACTCCAGTTTTGATGAAAGCATTTTTTTTTTTGCAATACACATGCATATGTTTGTCATAAAACTATATTTGGGGGGGCGGAGCTTGCAGGCGTCCGTGATGGCTGCATCTCAATGAGGCTCTCTGCACGGACTAGTAGAAAACCGCCACTATTTAAGCCAAGATCCCCTTTAGACTTTCACAAAGTCGGGGGAGACATAGGAACACCTACTGATCCTCCGCAAACCTTCCACTGGCTCAAGTATACTTGCGACCAAAAGGGATCATCGCATCTGTGAACTCCGCCATGTAGAAGGCCGCAGCCTGACTGGTATTAGTGCACAGATCACGCAATCATTAACACTCTACAGGGACTTCCTAGAGCAGCCAACAAACGTTTAGGGCATACACTGCTTCACAATAAGTGTACCAACCTGACACTGTGATCCAGACTTTGCCCTGCCCCCACGGCCCGCAGCGCTACTGCGTGGCTGACATTGAATCTGTACTTGGTCAGCTCAGGGATCCTTCAACAGCATGAACCTACAAAAGAATGACATATAGCTGAGACATATATGAACGTGAGTCTAAATGGACATATACACCTAGATTTAGAGTTTTGTCGGTAAAAACCCGCGTAGCTAACGCTGCTTTTTTTCCCAGCGCACCCTTTAAACAATGCTGGTATTTAGCACTGTCTGAGTGGCTGCGTTAGGCTCAGAAAAGGGAGCGTTGACCCTCAATACCAGCGTTGCTTACGATAGCGGTAAGCTGGCAAAATGTGCTCGTGCACGATATCCCCATAGGAAACAATGGGGCAGTTTGGGCTGATAGAAAAACTAACACCTGCAAAAAAGCAGCGTTCAGCTCCTAACGCAGCCCCATTGTTTCCTATGGGGAAACACTTTCTAAGTCTGCACCTAACACCCTAACATGAACCCCGAGTCTAAATACCCCTAACCTTACACTTATTAACCCCTAATCTGCCGCCCCTGCTATCGCTGACACCTACATGTTATTATTAACCCCTAATGTGCCGCTCCGGACACCGCTGCAACCTACATTATAGCTATGAACCCCTAATCTGCTTCCCCTAACACCGCCGACACCTACATTATATTTATTAACCCCTAATCTGCCACCCCCAATGTAACCGCCACCTACCTACAATTATTAACCCTTAATCTCCCGCCCGCAACGTCGCCGCTACTATAATAAAGTTATTAACCCCTAAACCTAACTCTAACCCTAACCCTAACACCCCCCCTAAGTTAAATATATATATTTTTTGGCAATATTTGCTTTATTATCAGTACAATATCTGCAGTCAGCTTGAGATATACAAGAAATCAGACATCTGTGTTCCAAGCAGATTATTTACAAATTGTAGCTCTGCCCATAAACAAGAGCTGTACATGACATCTATGTCACATTTAATAAATGTGTGATGGATTTGTTGCAGGTGTTTTGTTTTTTTTGGTTTTCAAAAAAGCTTTATTTATGCATATAGGAGGGTACAATAAATGAAAAGAAACAGGAATATTGTTTTACATTTCACATCATACATGTATAACTTTAAGTAATGAGAGTAGTTTTTATATTTCTTCGAGTAGTCCAGTTGCCTATTCAAACTGGCCTACAGTGTATTCAACAGTTTTATTATTGCAATATAGTAGCAATAAGGGACTTTCATAATACAGTCTCTTTGTCTCTTACATTGTCTAATTTCTTCTGCGTATGACATAATCTAACTATAAATGAGGGTATATGCTTTGAAATGAATGGACCAAGCTACTTTGCCTACAGGCATTCTAAATGGTTATTATAAATGAGTGTATTCCTCCCAAAATAGAAGCATTGTATGGTAAAAGTCTAATCGGCCAGACCTTTGGTAATGATATTTCTCTAGCCCTAACAGCCAGAATACATTTTGTTTCCAGCTTTGAATTGTGGGTATTTATGGTAATTTCCAAAAACGAGGTATTAACTGTTTAGCTACACTTAGCATTATGTAAAGCAACATTAATTTATACTTGCATTTAAGTTTGGGGGGGTTTATTAAATAACAGGATCAGGGGATCAAATGGGATCTTTAAATTTAGAGCTTTCTCAATCTCTTTATGTACCTCCTTCCAATAAGATTTGAGTATTACGCAATCCCACCAAATATGAGCCAGGGTCCCGCAGTGACCGCAACCCCTCCAGCACTTGGGGTCTGCTTGGGCATATATTTTAGCTAACCTACTTGGATGTAAATACCATTGACATAAAATTTTCATGTTTGTCTCTGTTATAGACATTGAGGAAGGTGATTTGCCCATTTGTTTAAATATTATGTTCCAATCTTTTAGTGGGATTACTAGGTCAAGTTCTCTTTCCCATGATTTGGTGTAAGCCGGAAGGTTGTTGGAGTGTATAGCTATCAAATTTTTATAGATTAGGGAGAGGGTTCCTCTCATAGGTGCTTGTGTCCAACACAGGGTCTCAAAGGGTATTAAGTTCCTAAGTAAATTGCATTTATCTTTGTTTTGCGTGATAAAATGAGAGAGCTGTAGATATTCAAACCATCTATCAAACAAGGGGATGTTTTTCTCTAACAGCGATGATTTAGGTAGGAGTTTCCCATTTTCCTGTATTGTGTGACAAGGTAGATATGTGTGAATATTGTATGGATTACCTATGGAAGCATCTAAATGTATTGGAAATTTTGGGTTATGTAAAAGTGGGGTAAGCAGAGAAGGGATTGATGATATTCCATTCTGTGTTGATGACCATTTATCCCATGTTAGAAGCGTGTCCTGGATTAATACGGGAGTGGGGGTAGTAAGTTGCAGTAGCTGTGTAGAAAGCCAGCAAACACTCCCTAAGCTTTTTGTGTTTGCCAAATCATGTTCTAGAATTACCCACTCTTTGTTTTGCCCATTTTTGCACCAGTCTACTACTATAATTAGTTGTGCTGCTTGCCCATAATATTTGAGATTAGAGACACCTAGGCCACCATTAGTACGATTTCAGTAAAGGGTGTTTTTTGAAATGCGGGGTGTTTTATGATCCCATATGAATGTGTTGGCTATATTTTGTATTGTAGTTAGATAACTAGATGGTAGTTGTATTGGTACTGTCTGAAACAGATATAAAAAGCGAGGCAGTATGTTCATCTTGTAGGCATGAATTCTGCCTAGCCAAGATAAATGTTTGTGTTGCCAGTTATTTAACTCTGCCTGTGTCAATTTAAGCATGGCCTGATAATTAAGTGTGAAAAGGGCTCCCTGATTTTTTGCAAGTTGTATTCCTAGGTATTTTAAAGAGGAGTGTTGCGGAGTGAATTGGTAGGATGTGTTTATCCATTGAATCCTATGGTTTGCTACTGCTATTCCTAAGAATTCTGACTTTGAGGAATTTATTTTAAAGTTAGAATATCTGCTATACTGCGTTACTTCCTCCATGAGGGCAGGTAGCGATGTTTCTGGGTTGGTTAATGAGAAAAGGACGTCGTCCACATAAAGGGATATTTTATATTGTTTATGTCCAATATCTAGGCCTGTGATATCTTTGTTTTTCCTGATGTTATGAGCAAAAACTTCCATGGCCAGAATAAACAATAGGGGTGAGAGAGGGCATCCTTGTCTTGTGCCATTATAGATTATAATGGAGTCAGACAATGAGTCATTTGCTCTAATACGGGCTTTGGGCATATTATATAAGGAAAATATTTTGTCCACAAATGTTTGGCCAAAGCCGAACTGGAGTAAAGTATCTTTTAGAAATTGCCAATCTAGCCTATCAAAGGCTTTTTCTGCGTCTATGGCCAAAAACATTGTGGGGATTTCGTGAGTTTGGAAGTATTCTAATAAATTTATAACTTTGATAGTATTATCCCGAGCTTCCCTATGAGGGACAAAGCCGACTTGGTTAAGATGAATTATTTGGGGGAGTATTTTATTAATTCTGTTTTCCAGAATTTTTGCAGATATTTTAATGTCAACATTCAGAAGTGATATGGGTCTAAAGTTGGCTGGTATGTCTGGCATCTTCCCTGGTTTCGGCAGAACCGATATGTAAGCCTCTAGCATAAAAGGTGGAAATGGGTTCTCTTGATTAGTGTGATTAAATATAGAGCATAAATGGGGTAACAGTATGGGAAGAAATTTTTTATAATATTGGACAGTGAAGCCATCGGGGCCTGGGCTTTTTCCTACCGGCATCTGTTTAAGAGCTGTTGTAATTTCAGTTGGGGTGATCGGAGTATCCAATTCGCGTTCTTGTGATTTAGAAATTTTTTACATCAGGGAGTTCTGAAGATAAGCTTTACGCTCATGGCTAGCGTTATTATGTGGGGAGTTAGCGTTCAGATTATAAAGCTTAGAATAGAACGTATGAAACTGGGCAAGGATGTCAGGAGTAGAGTGCCCCTTTTCATTAGTGGGAGTTTTTAACTTATGTACAAAGCTCTTTAATTTTTTAAGTTTTAACGCCCTGGCTAATAATTTCCCTGCTCTGTTGTTCTCGAAGTAGAACTTTTGTCTAGTGTTTATTGCCATACGATTACATTCCTTAATTAAAAGATCTTGAACCGCTTGCCTTGCCTCTTCTAGCTTAGCTTGTAATTGTTGGTCTGCAGGATTAATTTTGTGTTCATATTCTATCTTAGAGAGGATATTGGTTAATTTCTGGTAGTGGTGTCTAGCGAGTCTTGTGACATAAGATTTTCTTTTAATAAACTCCCCTCTAATATAACATTTGTGGGCCTCCCATACCACAAAAGGATTTGAGTCTGATAGTGAATTAAATTTAAAATATTCCGGTATTAGCTTTTCTATCTTAGTTATAAACTCAGGGGCTGTTAACAAATTGTCCTCTAATTTCCAAAGGTAAGTACCTGTTGGTGCAGTGGGCCATTTGAGTAATGGAAGAAGAAACAGCTGATAGGCCTTTCTGGTTTACAAAGAAATAATCAATTCTGCTATAGGATTTGTGTGGGGAAGAGATGAATGTGTAATCCCTTTTAGAAGGGTTTAAGAGTCTCCATATATCATACAGATTCTGGTCTCGCATAATTTTCCACAAATGTCTAGTGGTGCTTCTTGATGTGTTGGGGCGTGGGTTTGAACTATCCATATTTGGTTGGAGAGGGATATTGAAGTCACCTCCCAACAGTATTGTGCCTTTTGAAAATTGTAAAATTTGCTTAAAGCTCTTTTTTAAAGAACGGTAACTGTTTGGTGTTAGAAGCATATAGATTTATTAGTGTAGTTGGAGTTCCAAAAAGCAGACCAAAGACACATAAAAATCTGCCCTCTAAGTCTGTATGTGTTTGTAACGGTGAAAAGGGGATCTGTTTACTAATCAGGATGCTCACTCCATTTTTTTTCAATTCAGAAGAGCTATGAAAGTGTTGCGTATATAGTGGACAAAAGTATTTAGGTTCTTTTAACTTTTGGAAGTGAGTCTCCTGCAGAAAGAGGATATCTCCTTTTTTCTTATGAAGGTCTGTAAGGGCCATTGATCTTTTCTGAGGCGAATTAAAGCCTTTCACATTTTGGGTTATTAGGAATAAATATTTGTTTTAGCACTTATTTATTTATTAGTTGCTTTCTGGATTTGTAAGCGTTATTTAAAACCCTCTCCGATCTTAGGATAATAAGCAGGTGTACCTCATAACATTTCAACAGTAAATAAAACATCAACAATAACATAAACAACAATAAAAAACAAACCATCGGGCCAATCACACTTCCCAAAAAGCATTCAGGAGCACATGATAAGTGCATTTTGACTAGAGTGCCAAGGAAAGTCACAATTAGCGTGATCGGGCGGATGGTGGAGTGTGGTAACCAGCTCATTAATCAGTATTAATTAATTAAAGCATTTTTCCAGTCGCTGGCGACCCCGCAACCCCTCCAAACAACACACAGAGAATATATGTTCTCCTTTATCTTACCATCCTTTACTTAGTAGCAAAATGAAGAAACAGCAAGTCTCATTATAAGGATAGGAATACCCAAGGGCAGTCCTCCAAGCGGGGAGTCGATTCAAGGAAAGTTCTCATTTTTCCATAAATAGTCGCTGCTTGGAGTGTGTGTCTGATTGAGTCATGGCCGCCTTCTTCCTTGGTGGAGATGTGTGCTGTGCTTGGGTTTTATCTTTTGTAGCAGGATGAATTCGATGCCACTTTTCTTTTGGTTGGGAGGACGGTCTCTTGTCCGTGCAATTTGGTGTTGATGGGTGTTGATGTCTGTTCTGTACAGCTAGGAGGATCCAGATCCAATGCCTTGCAAAAATTAGGGATATCTTCCGTAGTTCTGCAGGATATTTTCTGATTCTCATGTAAGACATATAGGTGGAATGGGAATCCCCATCTGTACAAAATTCTCTTTTGTCTCAGGAGTGTTGTAAGGGGGCCAAGTTTGCGGCATCTCTGGAGCGTACATGTTGAAAGATCAGTGTAAAACTGTAAAACGGTGCCCCTGAAGCGTACAGGTTGATTTTTTCTAGAGCAGTTTAGCAGTTCTTCTTTCTCTCTGAATTGACGGAATTTAAGGATTATGTCCCGTGGTGGGGCAAACTCTGGCAGCCGAGGCCTCAGCGCCCTATGTGCCCTGTCCCATTGTATGTTGTCGGCAGCTTGAGACCCAGTGAGATGCTGGAATAGGGCCGGCAGGAAAGTTGGGAGATCTTTTGGGAGGACGGATTCGGGGACTCCCCTTAACCTTAGGTTTTTCCTGCGGCTGCAGTTCTCTAAATCTTCAATTTTATCATTTAGGGTGTCAATAAGAGATGAGTGTTGGGTAGATTGATCTTGAAGAACACTAACATCTTCTCTGATTAAGTCTGAGTTGTCTTCCAATGCTTCAATGCGAAATCCTAGAGTGTGTATTTCTTGCTTAAGTTCAGCCATTTCTTCTTTCATACATGATCTGATTATCTCAGTAATATCTTGCTTAGAAGCAAGAGATGACAATAAAGAAGTTGGTATTTGTGTGGTTAAGTCCTGTGAAGGTGAAATGGAGCTTGATGAACTAAACTCCCTGTCTGGAGTACTTGGGAGTCCTAGATCTGAGGATAGCGATGATATAGCTTGTGCATTAAAAAAATTACTGACTGTAGAGTCTTTTGCAGACATGTTCTTTGTATTTTTAATAGGCTTAATCTGTTTTTTAGCAGCCATCTTTAAGTGCCTTGAATGTATGTTATGACGCAAGGTGCTTATTGAAATTTTCTCAGTGGTATAAATGTTCTCAGTTGCTCTTACTGTTCACTGTCTTTGAGGTGATGACAGGTATGAATATTTATGCAGAGCCGACAGGCTATTTCACTTAGTTTAAATCCTTGCCCTCAGAATTTTGAAACAGGCGCAATCAACAACGCCAGGGATTACTGACAGCCTCTGTAAATGTACAGTTTATATTCTGCAGCTGCTGTATCTCTTTTCCAGGATTGCCCTTAAAATCGCCAGCTAAACTGTTTATATCTGTAGCTCAAATATAATATTCATAGACAGGGATCTGATACACTTGCTTTAGGAACCTGTATATTGGATTTACTGTCAATAATAGAGATGTACTGAACTCCCGGTATATCTATATAGCTCCACAGAGTCTCTTGATATTTATATTCCTGTGTGTATTTACTATGGTTTCTTAGGCTTACAGCATGGCATAGATTCATATGATCTGCTTTCAAAGATGGCGCCTGTCAGTTATGCATCCGGTGCGCGATGTTGCTTGTATGCTTGTGTACTACTTTAAAATATCTGCCGCACCTCTCCCCCTTTTCTCCGCTGCTTTACCGCTTCATCTGTACTGTTTTGTAGCTTAACAGATGCGTTGCACAGGTTCCAGCGACTCCATTGTGGAGCCGGTGTTACGGAGCTACAGGATTATGCGACCATCTTAGTCGCGTCCAGGCTCCGCCCCCAAGTTAAATATAATTTTAATTAAACTAAATAATATTCCTATAATTAAATAAATTATTCATATTTAAAACTAAATACTTACCTAGAAAATAAACCCTAATATAGCTACAATATAAATAATAATTACATTGTATCTATTTTAGGATTTATATTTATTTTACAGGCAAATTTGTATTTATTTTAACTAGGTACAATAGCTATTAAATAGTTAATAACTATTTAATAGCTACCTAGTTAAAATAACTACAAAATTACCTGTAAAATAAATCCTAACCTAAGTTACAAATACACCTAACACTACACTATCAATAAATTAATTAAATAAATTACCTACAATTAGCTAAACTAAAATACAATTAAATAAACTATTCTATAATACAAAAAAAACACTAAATTACAAAAAATAAAAAAAATGACAAGAAGTTTAAGCTAATTACAACTAATTTAAGCCCCCTAATAAAATAAAAAATCCCCCCAAAATAAAAAAATGCCCTACCCTATTCTAAATTACAAAAGTAATCAGCTCTTTTACCAGCTCTTAAAAGGGCTTTTTGCGGGGCATTGCCCCAAAGTAATCAGCTCTTTTACCTGAAAATAAAAATACAATACTCCCCCCAACATTTACAACCCACCACCCACATACCTCTACTCTAACCCACCCAAACCCCCTTAAAAAAACCTATCACTAACCCCCTGAAGATCATCCTACCTTGAGTCGTCTTCACCCAGCTGAGCCAAATTCTTCATCCAAGGTGCGCAGAGGAGGTCCTTCATCCGGTAGAAGTCTTCATCCAAGCGGGGCAAGAAGAGGTCCTCCATCTGGTAGAAGTCTTCATCCAGGCGGCGTCTTCAATCTTCATCCATCTGGAGCGGAGCCATCTTCAAAGGAGCCGACACTGTTCCAATCAGCCAATAGAATGCAAGCTCAATACGATTGGCTGATTGGATCAGCCAATTGGATTGTACTTCAATCTGATTGGCTGATTAGATCAGCCAATCAGATTTTTCCTACCTTAATTCCGATTGGCTGATAGAATCCTATCAGCCAATCGGAATTGAAGGGACGCCATCTTGGATGACGTCCCTTAAAGGAACCTTCATTCGTCGGGAAGTCGTCGGTTGAAGAGGATGGCTCCGCGTCGGCTCCTTTGAAGATGGCTCCGCTCCGCTCTGGATGGATGAAGATTGAAGACGCCGCCTGGATGAAGACTTCTACCGGATGGAGGACCTCTTCTTGCCCCGCTTGGATGAAGACTTCTACCGGATGAAGGACCTCCTCTGCGCACCTTGGATGAAGAATTCGGCTTGGCTGGGTGAAGACGACTCAAGGTAGGATGATCTTCAGGGGGTTAGCGATAGGTTTTTTTAATGGGGGTTTGGGTAGGTTAGAGTAGGGGTATGTTTGTGGTGGGTTGTAATGTTGGGGGGGTATTGTATTTTTATTTTCAGGTAAAAGAGCCGATTACTTTGGGGCAATGCCCCGCAAAAAGCCCTTTTAAGGGCTGGTAAAAGAGCTGATTACTTTTGTAATTTAGAATAGGGTAGGGCATTTTTTTATTTTGGGGGGATTTTTTTATTTTATTAGGAGGCTTAGATTAGGTGTAATTAGTTTAAACTTCTTGTAATTTTTTTATTTTTTGTAATTTAGTGTTTGTTTTTTTGTATTATAGAATAGTTTATTTAATTATATTTTAGTTTAGCTAATTGTAGTTAATTTATTTAATTAATTTATTGATAGTGTAGTGTTAGGTGTATTTGTAACTTAGGTTAGGATTTATTTTACAGGTAATTTTGTAGTTATTTTAACTAGGTAGCTATTAAATAGTTATTAACTATTTAATAGCTATTGTACCTAGTTAAAATAAATACAAAGTTGCCTGTAAAATAAATATAAATCCTAAAATAGATACAATGTAATTATTATTTATATTGTAGCTATATTAGGGTTTATTTTCTAGGTAAGTATTTAGTTTTAAATAGGATTCATTTATTTAATTATAGGAATATTATTTCATTTAATTTAAATTATATGTATGTTAGGGGGGTGTTAGGGTTAGACTTAGGTTTAGGGGTTAATACATTTATTATAGTAGCGGCGACGTTGCGGGCGGGAGATTAGGGGTCAATAATTGTAGGTAGGTGGCGGCGATGTTAGGGAGGGCAGATTAGGGGTTAATAGAATTTATTATAGTGTTTGCGAGGCGGAAGTGCAGCGGTTTAGGGGTTAATACATTTATTATAGTTGCGGCGAGGTCCGGACGGCAGATTAGGGGTTAATAATTGTAGTTAGGTAGTGGCGGCATTGGGGGGGGCAGATTAGGGGTTAATAAATATAATGTAGGTGTCGGCGATGTTAGGGGCAGCAGATTAGGGGTTCATAAGGATAATGTAGGTGTCGGCGGTGTCCGGTCGGCAGATTAGGGGTTAAAAATTTTTATTATAGTGTTTGCAATGTGGGGGGCCTCGGTTTAGGGGTACATAGGTAGTTTATGGGTGTTAGTGTACTTTGTAGCACAGTAGTTAAGAGCTTTATATTCCCGCGTTAGCCCATAAAGCTCTTAACTACTGACTTTTTTTGTCGGTAGGAGTCTTGTCGGTAGAGGGTCTACCGCTCAGTTCTTCCAAGACTCCAAATACCAGCGTTAGGTAAATGCCATAGAAAAGATAGGATACGCAATTGACGTAAGGGGATCTGCGGTAGCCTGGAGTCGCGGTAAGGAAGTGAGCGTTAGACCCTTTCCTGGCTGACTCTAAATACCAGCGGGCGGTAAAAAGCAACGTTAGGACCCCTTAACGCTGCTTTTGATGGCTAACGCCAAACTCTAAATCTAGCCGATAGTTTGTACAGCAATTGGCCATATATGCACGTGTATAACTTAAAGTAACAGCTCAGCCTAATTAAGCATAGCAATCTGAAGCCTATTTTCTGATATATGCTCCATGTCTAACCAGCCTCATAGCTAATACAGATCTTCAACAACTAGACAAACTAGTTGTAACTGAGAGTAAAACAAAGTTTAAAGAGAGAGTAATTCCACTTATATGTAGTGAAGATTTAACTCTACTCTGTTAAAAACGTTCCAAATCATTCATACATTAAAGTTTTATTTAAATCAACTAGGAACTCACACACAGTAGCAAAGGCTGTGAATTAAAAACACATTAAATATCTGTGTCCACTATTAAGTTATCCTCAGTCCGTTGACTGATTTTCCACAAAAGTAAGCAAATTAAAAAGAACAACAGGAGAGACAAAGCTGCCCCTGTCGGACCCCTGATGCGCGTTTCACGAACGCGCCCTCAGAGCGTTCATGAAGTGGAATTACTCTCTCTTTAAACTTTGTTGTACTCTCAGTTACAACTAGTTTGTCTAGTTGTTGTTAGTCTTTTTAGTGAGTAATCCACTCCAGGTTTTGCTTTTCTAAAAACTAAAAATGCAAGCATTTAGAATATCATTGTGAATAGTAAACATATGTAATACCTGGCTCCATTTTCTATAACTCTACTTCCCCCAACTCCTTTTCTCTAAAAAAATTAATACAGATCTTCCTCTGGGTTTCTCCAGCGAACTGAATGCAGTAACATCTAGCAAAGAACCCTGATGTTGTATTCTGAGGAATAATTCTCCGACAATACCTAGGCTGAGTTATCTATAAAACACGCACTATATCTATACCAATCAGAGCATATACATAAGTTATCTCAAGATCTTCCGGCTCACAGTGGAATAACCACTCCATAGACCATAGAAGGGACTTAATAATGGTGCATCGCAGAACAGCCAAAGCAGATAAACTGCTGAAAACAACTCCTTCAGGATTAGGCCCCGCCAGCACCTTTTTTAAACAATTTGATAAGAAAAAAAACTACAGATCCCTCAATTAAAGAGGGAGAATACGAAACTTCAGTAGACTGAGCTGGCTCATCACCGGAAGATGGCCCTGTTACGTTAAAAGCTATGGGAGGCCTTATATCACAGGTGAAGGTGTGTCTCCGTGAGGAATGCACTGACCTAAAGCGCAAAATCAATGAATTAGGCTTTAGAGTAGAAACTCTAGAGGATGACAGAGAAGAGCTTGTCAAGGACATGACCGAAATGGTACAGCAGATCCAGCATCAGCAAACCACAATCTCCACTTTAGAATCTAAAATAGACGACATAGAAAACCGTACAAGGCACAACAATCTCCGCATTAGAGGAGTGCCCGAAACAGTAACTGGGGATGCCATACACCACTTCCTACAAGAACTATTTCAGGCTCTAGCAATTGCAAACTCATTTGTCATACCAGAGATCCCGATTGAGAGAGCCCACCATACTCTACGCCCTAAGCCGAGTGAGAACCAACCGCCGAGAGACATAGTAATCTGTTTCCAGAGCTTTAAGGATAGAGAAAATATACTCAGCTATGCTAGACAGCAGCATAACTTCTTCCACCTAGGATCACGGATCCAGATCTTTCAAGACCTGTCATATAGGACCCTACAGCTTCGCAGAGAATTTAACTCCATCACCTCACATCTCAGGGCCCAGAATATTCCATACAGATGGGGGTTTCCTGTATCTCTTCAGGTCCTCAGAGGAGGGAAAAAGCTAGAATGTAAAGATCCACAAGAGGCTGTTTCCTTTTGTGAACTTCTGGGAATCCCAACACCCGAGGTACCCACAGCTACATCTTCATTAATGAAACAGTCTGCCTCAATTAATCCTAAACCCCAGAGAAGCACCTGGTCTGAGGTGGTGAACAAGCTGCCCAAGAAGAAGCCACCTCCTGCACCCCAGGCTACTCGCAATGACACCTGAACTGTTACCCGGAGTCACCTACATAACTTTTCTATGGACTCTTGTCTCTAGTCCTGTAGACTTGAACACGAGAGTTAACAAAGATGTACATAATCCTTACAACCAGTCTACAGTCTTACAGTGTTACAATTTATTTCCATCACCAGCTGCCTTATGCTTGGTAAACACTGTTGCGGATGTCAATTGTTGATAGGATATTAGCTTTACTTTAGTATGCATGTTAGTATACAAAAAGTTTTCAGTTTGTTTTTGCTGTACAAGTAATCTCAGTTAATGTTAACTGTATAAGTAATTTTAAGAAGAAAGGAAAAATGGCTTGAATGTTAGGTATGTAATGTGCCTTTTTTCTTTCTTCTTTCTGCCTGTTCCAAAGTTTTATTCACAAAAGTTAGTGTCGGGTTTTCTCATATCGTGCTAAGCCTCCTACTTGTCATTGTATTTAAACATCCCAATTCCCCTTCTTCGCTCTTCCTATTCTTTTCTTCTTCCGGTTACTTCCTTCTACCTTTTCTTTTCCATCAGATGCTTCTCATTCCATATTACATCAAACTGTGGATAGCAACTCTCCTTTCCAGTCTCAAACCCCTCCCACTTGCTGCTTCCCAACCTTTGCAACCCTCCCCCCTTCTGACGAACAGACTGCACGCACATTTTACAGCCTAATCAGCCTCTCTGGTGTGGACGTTGTTTCTTCCTTCCCTTCAGCCATTTAGATACTGTATAAACCTACTCCTTCTGACACATTTACCATAGCCACACAGAAAGTCAAAGGCTTCCTATCTCCAGAAAAACGGTCTATAGCCTTTCATGACCTCTACAAGAAACAAATAGACATTCTTCTCCTACAGGAAACTTATTTTAAAAATCTCAAAGAACCCAATCTCCCGTCATTCCACTATGACCAACACTTTTTGAGCTCAGGTCCCGACAGGAAAAATGGTGTATCTCTTTTAAAAGAGGCACTCCCTTTGAACTTCTGCAGAAATACTCTGATTCTGAGGGCAGAATTCTGATTATAGTGGGCTTACTTTATGGCAGACCACTCACGATAACCAATCTATACGCACCTATCTGTCCTACACCTTCCTTCTTTCGCAAAGCTATTAACCAACTAATAGACATAGCTAAAGGCCCTGTCATCCTAGGTGGAGACCTAAACTTTCCTATTAACCCAATTTTGGACACCTCCACTGGGAAGTCATATATGAACCACAGAAGAATTAAAGCCAATTGGTCAGCAATACAATCCCTCCCACTTATCGATACATGGCGAATTACCCATACACATACCAAGAACTATACCTTTTTTTCACATCCACAAAAAAACTTACGCTCGCTTATACTATATACTTTGTGACCAATCCATTTTAACATCCCTAAAAGATTCCAGGATCAGTCACACAGTGTGGTCTGACCACAGTGCGGTTATCAACTCCTTTACCTGGTCCGCCAAATGTCTACATCGCCCAAACTGGAAACTAAACGACCTCATCTTCTCTGACCCACAAATAACTACCAAAATCATTAAAAAACTAAGGAATTCTTTACCATAAATAAATCCTCTGACACATCCATAACCAACAACTGGGAAACATATAAGTGTTTTATAAGGGGCGAACTTATCAAACATACCAAAAGACAGCGCCAACAAAGAGCATCATTATACAACTCCCTAACCTCTAAATTAACACAAGCCGAATACAATCACAAAAGCAACCCTCAATCTAGCCAACTTTATTCCACTTTACAACAAGCTAGAGAAGATTTGAACAACTATCTTACAAAATGTGCCCATTTACGCTCTCTTACATTGAGAGCTAAATTCTTTGTAGAAAGAAATAAACTAGGACGTATGCTTGCTAGATCTCTTAAAAAAAGAGACTTAAGACCTTTATAAAGTGTATAACAGAACCCTCGGGTCATGCGTCCTCTGACAGTTTATCTATTGTGAATAATTTTGCTAATTATTATGCTTCCCTCTATAACATACAATCCCAAGACCCTATCACAAAGACTAATTTAATTAACGAATATCTTGAAAAAATTGAACTCCCGACCCTATCAGAGGAAGATATCTCCTCCTTAGACCAACCGTTCCATATCCACAAAATCCTGGCCGTTAGTAAAACCCTACCACAGGGCAAAGCCCCAGGCCCTGATGGCTTTACCCCCACATTTTTCCACCTCTTCGCCCCTCAACTTAGTCCACATCTTCTCGAACTTTACCAATCAATAGATCATCAAGGCACTTTTACCAAAAACCTTTTGGAAGCGCCTATCGTCGTTATTCCCAAACCCGGGAAACCAACAGACCAAGTTAAAAATTACCGTCCCATCTCCCTAATTAACATTGACGTCAAGTTATATGCCAAATTACTGGCTACGCGTCTAAACAAATTTTTGCCGTACCTGATCCATACAGATCAGGTTGGCTTCATCCTGGGCAGGGAGGCTAAAGACAATTCAATTTGTGTTCTTCAAACCCTGTTCACAGCTACTACCAACAAACTCTCAATGGTTATGCTCTCCACAGATGCCGAGAAGGCTTTCGACTGAGCATTTCTGTGATCGGCCCTGGCGAAATTTGTTTTTTCCCATACATATATCATAGAATTAAAGCTTTATATATTAATCCTTCAGCAACAGTACGTGCTAATGACATATCATTTCACAGTTTCCAAATACACAATGGCACACGCCAATGATGCACCCTCTGTCCCCTTTTGTTTGCCTTAACAGTCGAAACACTTGCCTCCCGTATCAGAAACAACATAAACATTAAAGGCATGGAAATGTCTTCTATACGCTGATGATATTATCCTTACCTTACGTTCACCACTTTTGTCAGTACCCTCACTCTTAACAGAATTTGAGGTTTTCAAAAAAGTATCAAACTTTTCTATAAACATGGACAAATCTGTCCTCCTACCTGTCAAACTGCCCGAGGATGAAGCCACTTACTTGGCCCAACACACTACGTTTACTATAGATAAATCCCTAAAATATCTAGGCATCAATGTCTCCTCCTCCACACCAGATCTCTTTGAACATAACTATATTGCTCTTCAAAATGAAATACGTAAACTTTTGAACACATGGCACAGACAGAATCACCTTTCTTGGCTAGGCCGAGCAAAAGCGGTGTCTATGACCATACTTCCTAAATATCTATATTTGTTTCAGGTCCTCCCCATAGATTTGTCTACTCAATATCTCGATTCACAACAAAAATTAATCGAATCATTCCTGTGGTCTTATCAAAGACCAAGAGTCACCAAAAAGAATCTATACCTTAGAAGGGAGGAGGGAGGACTGGGAATCCCCAATCTAACTAATTATTATAAAGCAGTTCATCTGGCACGTGTTGTGGCATGGAACCACTGTTCACCCTCCAAAACTTGGGTTCAGTTGGAAGCGTCCCTTCTAACAGGACACAAAATCGCCGAGATATGTTGGATTCCGAAGAGACACAGATCTCCACTATATGAATCCAATTATTACAGAGCATCCACTCTTAGAGTTTGGGACAAGACTATAAAAATCTCTACAAATGTCACTTGTCCTATCTCCCCCTTAAGTCCATTACTAAATAATACTTACTTTATACTGCCGGAACTAATGCAAACACTACATCCAGCCGACCTACAACTAACCTCCCCAGTCTCTCGCTTCTTCCAAGACGGTCAATTCAGAACACAAGCTGACCTGAACTTGGATTTTCAAATCCGGCACGCACTATTAACCTATCCGCACAACCTCGAGTTTAAAAGACCTCTTACACCTTTTGAAACGCTATGCACAACCCCATCTCTCCACAAATCACATATCTCCATGATCCACAAAATATTGAAAAGTCCCACTTCCACACCTATACCCTCATACCTAGCCAAATGGGAGAAGGAACTTAATATAACATTTACTCAAAAACAAAAGAACAATATATTTTTAATGACTAAAAAATCATCTATTTCACCAACAATAGTGGAACTAAACTATAAAATTTTACTGCAATGGTACCTTTCCCCTTATAGACTCCATAACATCTTTCCAGACCCCCCCCCCCCTGTGTTGGAGACACTGTGGTGAGATAGGCTCTCTCGCCCATATTTTTTGGCATTGTTCCTTACTTACTCACCACTGGCACACTATTAATTCACACATCAACTCTATTCTCGACTCCAATATAGAGTCTGCTCTGATCCTACTTAATGACCTCCCAAACCTTAGCTGTCTATATCGTAGAAAACCACTACAATGTATGATAAATTGCGCAAAGCGCCTAATTCCTAGGTTCTGGAAAAAAACAACAGGTACCTACACCCCAAATGTGGTTCCGTGAGGTTGATCATGTACTTTCACTTGAGAAACTTAATTATAGTTTCCAGGGAAAAGCAGATACTATATTGGATATTATATTTATATGGGAACAGAGGGGAACTAAATAACCCTAAACAACTTGTTCTCCTCAGTTGAGTACCTCCATTATCCATCATACACCACTCCTCATCCACCCAGTAGTCTGTTCCCCTCCCTCTCTTCCTAATCCCTCCCCCTCTTTTTCCGTCTCTACTTTTGTCGCTGTTTGCTATCACACAGATTTATTCACAGCTGTTACTACTTATGTTATATTTCTTTATACGACAGACAGTTATCTGATGTTTTTATTTAAGGTCTCAGATCTGGACTTTACGGAACCCAATCCAGAGTTACTAGTCTCTCCCTCGGAGACGGACTCCCCCTAAGAGACCTTCGGTTTTATTTTCTGTCTGTTATTACCTATGTTTAATGGTATCCTCATGAGGGAATATTGATGTTGTTTTTTATTATTTTTATTTTTTTTCCTCCTTCATTCTCCCTCATTAATATGGTAAACATTGAAAAATTAATAAAAATATTTAAATACAAAAAAAACCAAAAAACTATATTTTGGTGTTAGCTTTTACTTTGCATGTGACAAATAGAACAGATGTTGTGCCACATGCACTGGCAAAGAGATGTGCACCTTTTCAGGGAGTAATGGCCCATATTATGCTCTGATGTGGTGCAAGTTGTCACCATAAGTATATTGTAAAGATTTTTTCAATCAAAACTGATAGTCACTAATGTGCAGTTTTATTTTTGATTAAAATGCCCCTGTCAGGGTTCCAGGAATCAGACTGAGACGAGAAGTGCAAACATAATCACACCTTTATTAATAGCAAAAAATAATAAAAAGTCCACAAGTCAAATAACAAGGCAGGAGTCAAAACCAGAGCTGGTAGTCAGACGAGCCGAGTCAGGAGCCAAAGTGAATAGTCAGACGAGCCGGAATCAGGAGCAAGGAAAACAGCAGAGTCAGGAACAAGCCAGGGATCAGAAACCAGGAAGGACGTCAAGCAGCCAGGTAATACACAGGAACTCTCACAAACAGGTCTGAGACAACGCAAAGGCAAAGCATACTGAACAGAGGCCCTTTAAATAATAAGTGATGACATCACAATTCTAAGACTGCATCCTGTCTCACATGGATGATGCACACCAGTCTGGCCATAAAAGGAAGTGCAGGAAATGAGCAGCATCTCCCACAATGCACCATAGTCAGGAAGAGAGGTGAGTATAATGACTGCCAGCAGCACATGGCAAACAAATAGGGAAAAAAAACCCTGACAGTACCCTCCTCTCAACGACCCCTCCCCCGCAGGAGGACAAAACACGGCCCCTGGACATACGAGAGTCAATAATGCTGCTGACCTCATACTCCTCATGGATGTCAACAAAGATAGGACGGGGATGAGGCAACACAGTGGTAAACCGATTACAAACCAATTGTTTCAAGAGGGAGACATGAAAACATTGGAGATGCGCATAGCAGGAGGAAGGTCAAGAGCATAGGCCACAGGATTAACCCGTCTGAGTATTTCGAAAAGGACCAACATAACAGGGAGCCAATTTATAGGAAGGCACACAAAGGTTCAAGTTGCGGGAGGACAGCCAAACTCTCTCTCCAACCTGGTAGGAAGGTGCGGGCAGACGCCTATGATCAGCATGGAACTTTTGGCGCTGCATAGAACGATGAAGGCAATCCTGAATCTGCACCCACATGGAACGGAGTTGCCGGAGATGCTCCTCCAAAGCCGGAATACCCTGAGACATGAATGAATCGGGCAACAAGGATGGTTGAAACCCATAATCCGCCATGAACGGGGATAACTTGGAGGAAGCATTATTAGCACTATTACGAGCAAACTCTGCCCAAGGTAACAGTTCAGACCAATTATTGTGGTGATCTGAGACATAGCAACAGAGGAACTGTTCCAGAGCTTGATTAGACCGTTCCGCAGCCCCATTGGATTGAGGGTGATATGCCGAGGAGAAGGAAAGCTGGATCCCCATTTGAGCACAAAAGGAACGCCAAAATCTGGAGACAAACTGGCTACACAGGTCTGACACTATCTCCTTGGGTAACCCATGTAAACGGAAGACCTCTCGGGCAAAACTTGAAGCAAGCTCCTGAGCGACAGGCAGCTTCATCAAGGGAATGCAATGTGACATTTTAGAAAAAAACGGTCAACCACCATAAGGATAACAGTATTGCCTTTGGAAACAGGGAGCTCGACAATGAAGTCCATGGAAAGATGTGTCCAAGGACGCTCACCATTAGCAATAGGTTGAAGAAGACCCACAGGAAGACGTCAAGGAGTCTTATTCTGTGCACAAACTGAGCAGGAGGCAACATACGCAGCAACATCAGAACGAAGACCTGGCCACCAGAATTGTCGAGTGACAGACTAAATCATTTGGTTCTTGCCTGGGGGACCTGCGGCTTTAGGATAGTGGTAAGTGTGCAAAAGTGTAGTTAGAAGATTCTCAGGAACAAAACACTTACCATTAGGTTTCTCAGGAGGTGCATTGGTTTGTGCAGCCAGGATCTCCTCCCCCAAGGGAGAAGTCAAATTAGTACGTATGGTAGCCAAAATATGGTCAGGAGGTATAACAGGAGTAGGTACAGAATCCTCCTTGGACAAAGGCGAAAATTGTCGAGAGAGGGCATAAGCCATAACATTCTTACTACCAGGCAGGTAGGAGACCACATAATTAAACCGAGACAAAAATAGCGCCCATCTGGCCTGTCGGAGCGACAAACGTTTAGCTTCAGATAGATAAGTTAAATTCTTGTGATCAGTAACAATGAGCACTGGCACGCTAGTACCCTTTAGAAGATGCCTCCATTCCTTGAGTGCCATAATTATGGCCAGTAATTCCCTGTCGCCAATATCATAATTGCACTCCGCTAGAGACAATTTCTTAGAGAAGAAACCACATGGATGCAAGGAACCGTCAGGCGTAGAACAAGAGGGCACCTACTCCAGTCTCAGATGCATCGACCTCAAGAACGAAAAGCAGGAGAGGGTTAGGATGAGCCAGAACTGGAGCGGCAGCAAAGGCAGTCTTAAGACTATCAAAGGCCTTAATGGCAGTAGGTGACCAATGGAGTGGATCATTCTCTTTACGGGTCATGTCTGTGATAGGTTTGACCAAGGAAGAAAAGTTTTTAATAAACTTTCTATAGTAATTGGTGAACCCCAAAAAACGTTGAATAGACTGAAGACCAACTGGGCGAGGTCACTGCAGAACTGTAGATAACTTGTCAGGATCCATGGAGAACCCTGCAATGGAGATAACATAACCTAGAAAGGTTACTTGAGTCTGATGGAACTCACATTTCTCAAGTTTACAAAACAGGCCGTTCACCCGTAGTCTCTGAAGAACCCGTGTAACATCAGAACGATGAGCCTCAAGTGTGGGTGAGTGTATGAGGATGTCATCTAAGTACACCACAACACATTGTTGCAACATATCTCATAGGACATCATTAATAAATTCCTGAAAAACAGCAGGAGCATTACATAGGCCAAAGGGCATTACAAGATACTCATAATGCCCACTCCTGGTGTTAAATGCTGTTTTCCATTCGTGGCCCTCCTTAATCCTAACGAGATTGTACGCTCCTCTCAAATCAAGTTTAGTAAAAACCGTAGCTCCCTTGAGGCGGTCAAAGAGTTCCGTAATGAACGGAATAGGGTAAGCATTCTTAATGGTAAGACGATTAAGACCCCTATAATCGATGCATGGTCTTAACTCGCCACCCTTTTTCTTCACAAAGAAGAAGCCAGCCCCTGCAGGAGAGCAGGATTTGCGGATGATCCCCCGTGACAGAGCATCGGCAACATACTCCTCCATAGCACAATTCTCTGCAACAGACAGAGGGTACACCCGGCCTCGAGGAGGAATGGCTCTGGGTTGCAGGTCTATGGCACAATCGTAAGACCGGTAAGGAGGCAACGTACCGGCATGCACCTTGTCAAAAACGTCTAGGAACTCTTGGTACTCCTCATGCAATTGAGATACCGAAGAAGTGCACAAGACTTTAACTGGTTTCCGAAGACAAGTGGAAATACATTGCGGGGACCACAACAAAATTTCGGACCTGCGTCAGTCGAGACTGGGAATGTGCTTTTGGAGCCAGGGATAACCCAGAACAACCGGAAAATGCGGAGAGTTTATCACCTGGAACTGGAGGGTTTCAAAATGGAGAGCCCCAACAGCCATGGACAACAGAGCAGTTTCGTGAGTAACGAGTGCGGGCTGAAGGGGCCTGCCATCAATGGCCTCAATAGCAAGCGGAACAGACCAAGACAAAACAGGTATGGAGTGCTTTGATACAAAAGCACTATCAATTAAATAGCCCGCAGCACCGGAGTCAACAAGAGCCTGAGTGACTATGGAGGAGTCCACCCAGGAAAGGACAACTGTGACCAAAGGTTTCTCCTTAAGCGGTTCCGGGGACGAGGATAAACCACCCAAGGTCTTCCCCCGACAGGACCTTAGGTGTGAGCGTTTCCCGGCCGTGTAGGACAAGACTTCAAAAGGTGGCCCTGTAACCCACAATAGAGGCAGAGCCCCTCCTACCTCCTAAAGGCCCTCTACGCCACGGACAGACGTGTGAATCCCAACTGCATCGGCTCAGCAGTACCTGGTGACTCGGGACCAGGAGGCATGATGAGTCTGATGTCAATTAGGATCAAAAAAGACACCAATGCCTCGAGATCCTCTGGTAAATCTCTGGCAGCAACTTCATTTTTAATAGCATCAGAGAGCCCATGAAAGAAGGCGGCAACAAGGGCTTTATTGTTCCAACCTACCTCTGCGGCAAGCGTACGAAACTCAATAGCATACTGAGCAACAGATCTTGTACCTTGCTGAATGGACATGAGTCATTTAGCAGCAGAGGAGGAGCGAGCCGAAACATCAAATACCCTTCAAAAGGAGGCCACAAATTCAGGGTAATTTGAAATCACAGGTTTATTAGTCTCCCACAAGGGATTAGCCAGGCAAGAGCTGTGTCAGAGAGTAACGAGATGAGAAATCCCACCTTAGCTCTGTCAGAGGGAAACGCCTGACGTAACATCACAAAGTAAATGCCCACCTGGTTAAAAAACCCTCTGCACTGAATAGGATCGCCTCCATATCGCTAAGGTAGAGGTGCAGAACCGGACATGCTCCTGGTAGGCATAGGTGCAGCAGCGGAAACAGGAGCAGCCATAACTTGCAGGATACTTTGGTCCAAATGTGCAGTGCGAGTCAGCAGGGTTTGCAGGGCTAGTGCAAACTGATCCAAGCGGTGATCCTGTACATCCATCCTGGAAATGATGGCAGGTAAAGGTGGATAATTAGCACCATCAGGATTCATGGCCTTTGCGTAATGTCAGGGTGCCAGGAATTAGACTGAGACGAGAAGTGCAAAAATAATCACACCTTTATTAATAGCAAAAAATAATAAAAAGTCCACAAGTCAAATAACAAGCCAGGAGTCAAAACCAGAGCTGGTAGTCAGACGAGCCGAGTCAGGAGCCAAAGCGAATAGTCAGACGAGCTGGAATCAGGAACAAGGAAAACAGCAAAGTAAGGAACAAGCCAGGGATCAGGAACCAGGAAGGACGTCAGGCAGCCAGGTAATACACAGGAACTCTCACAAACAGGTCTGAGACAACGCAAAGGTAAAGCCTACTGAACAGAGGCCCTTTAAATAATAAGTGATGACATCACAATTCTGAGACTGCATCCTGTCTCACATGGATGATGCACACCAGTCTGGCCATAAAAGGAAGTGCAGGAAATGAGCAGCATCCCCCACAATGCACCATAGTCAGGAAGAGAGGTGAGTAAAATGGCTGCCAGCAGCACATGGCAAACAAACAGGGAAAAAAACCCTGACAGCCCCTATAAAAAAAGTAAAAACTTTTATCTCCACTGATTAAGTTATTTGATAAACTATGGTCAAATCACAGCAAAATAATATATATTGTTTCAGAAAATACAAAACCTTAAAGGAACTTGAGATTAAAAAAATGTCTGTCTCATCTGCAAGAAAATATTTAAAAATGTTTTTTTAAAAATCCATGGTTCCTGAATAAACCAACTTTTTTTTATGTAATCCACTCTTTTCCGAGCTAAATTACATTAAAGGGGACAAAATAAATAATGAAGTAAATTGCGTTCTCTGACTTCATGTGGAGGTGGAGCATCTGAGTCCTGCTGCTCAGCATCTTGCTCCAGCAGGTTCAGGAGAACCGCGCCAAAGATTCGCTCCCTGACCAAAAGCCCCTTGGCACCCTTCGTTTTGAGTGCTTGTTTCGGGCATTGAGCTGAGTGCAGTTTGCAGCGGAAGTCCAAACCTACAGCTACAGCGTGGTGGTTCACGCACCTGAGACTACCTATAGCAAGAAGCAGCGACAACTACACGGGTATTATTGCTGTACCAACCTGCAGAGGAACCTCTAACCACCTGATGCCTGCAGGTTTGGACCTTCCGTTGGCCCCTGGAAGTAGGATTACTACGGCTTGGAGGGATCCGGGCCTGGCTTTCCCAACCCAGTGGCGTGGAAGATAACCTAAAGCTACTAGTGCTAACAGGCAAAAAAAGCCTGGTCCAGGTTGGATAAAGCTAAATATCTGCCTTTGGATTCGTCACCTGGGACATTATGGTTTGCAAGTATACCCTTTAATGTTTGTCATGCCGCTAGAAGAATACAGATTAATACAAGAGTATGTACTGCTCCTAAATATTTTTCTTCTGAAGCTTAATATCAGGCACTATTGTTAAGCTGCGTCAGAGCCTGCCAGCTATATTGTTGGGTCCAGCTGCCATTCTCATAAGACGCACAAGAGCTTATTTCTTTGCAAAGGAAATGATAGTTTATTCTGAAGAAACGTTATCTTAATCTCACAAATCCTGTATTCTAACCTTTTCTATTGCTAGTGGAATTTTTACACTAACTGGTAACATTGATATCTCGACAGTACTGTTTATATATCTACAACCAGTTTAATTCAAGATTTGAATCTGTTTTTTGATTGATGAGCCTGCGTTAACTCTATGGCATCTACTTATCAAGCCGTCAACCACAAATACGCTGGAATTCTGCAGCGTATTTGTGGCGCGCCTGATTCCCCTTAGTTATCAAACCCTACAGACCGGCAAAAGTAGAATTTTGTGACATAACATATGATCCGCCGGACTCAGTCCGACACAGATCGATGCTTACGTCATTACAGATGTTCCGAATGCAAATTCGGCACAATCTGACTACTTTTGCTAGTTATCAAATTTCTACCAGGTACGCTCACCACTATTCCGGCCCAGCGTACCTGGATTTCAATCCGCTGCCCTGGAGGCGGCGGATGCCATAGGATCAATGGGAGTCTGAAAGCAACAAAAGCTTATGTTCGCTGCTGCTCGATATCCCATTGATTCCTATGGGAAACGTCTGCACCTAACACCCTAACATGTACCCCGAGTCTAAACAACCCAAATCTGCCCCCCCCTACACCGCCGCCACCTACATTATATTTATTAACCCCTAATCTGCCCCCCTACACCGCCGCCACCTACATTATATTTATTAAACCCTAATCTGCCACCCCCTACACCGTCGCCACTTACATTATATTTATTAACCCCTAATCTGCCCCCCCTACACTGCCGCCACCTATATTATACTTATTAACCCCTAATCTGCCGCCCCCTACACCGCCGCCACCTACATTATACTTATTAACCCCTAATCTGCCCCCCTACACCACCGCCACCTACATTATATTTATTAAACCCTAATCTGCCGCCCCCTACACCGTCGCCACTTACATTATATTTATTAACCCCTAATCTACCCCCCCTACACTGCCGCCACCTACATTATACTTATTAACCACTAATCTGCTGCCCTCTACACCGCCGCCACCTACATTATACTTATTAACCCCTAATCTGGCCCCCCTACATCGCCGCCACCTACCTACATTTATTAACCCCTAATCTGCCGCCCCCAACGTCGCTGCCACTATATTAAATTTATTAACCCCTAAACCTAAGTCTAACCCTAACACCCCCTAACCTAACTATAATTTAAATAAATCTAAATAAATATAACTATCATTAAATAAATTATTCCTATTTAAAACTAAATACTTACCTGTACAATAAACCCTAAGCTAGTTACAATATAACTAATAGTTACATTGTATTTAGCTTAGGGTTTATTTTTATTTTACAGGCAAGTTTGTATTTATTTTAACTAGGTAGAATAGTTATTAAATAGTTATTAACTATTTAATAACTTCCTAGTTAAAATAAATACAAATTTACCTGTAAAATAAAACCTAACCTAAGTTACAATTACAACTAACACTACACTATAATTAAATAAATTACCTAAACTAAATACAATTAAATACAATAAAATAAAGTACAAAAAAAAACCCCACTAAATTATAGAAAATAATAAACAAATTACAAGACTTTTAAACTAATTACACCTAATCTAATCCCCCTTACAGAATAAAAAAGCCCCCCCAAAATATAAAAAGCCCTACACTACACTAAATTACAAATAGCCCTTAAAAGGGCCTTTTGCGGGGCATTGCCCCAAAGTAATCAGCTCTTTTACATGTAAAAAAAATTACAACCCCCCCAACATTAAAACCCACCACCCACACAACCAACCCTACTCTAAAACCCACCCAATCCCCCCTTTAAAAAAACCTAACACTAACCCCTTGAAGATCACCTTACCGTGAGAAGTCTTCACCCAACCAGGCCGAAGTCCTCAATGAAGCCGGCAGAAGTGGTCCTCCAGACGGGCAGAAGTGGTCCTCCAGACGGGCAGAAGTCTTCATCCAGACGGCATCTTCTATCTTCATCCATCCGGCGCGGAGCGGCTCCATCTTCTAGACATCCGACACGGAGCATCCTCTTCATCCGACGTCTTCTTAAACAATGATGGTTCCTTTAAGTGACGTCATCCAAGATGGCGTCCCTTCAATTCCGATTGGCTGATAGAATTCTATCAGCCAATCGGAATTAAGGTAGGAAAAATCCTATTGGCTGATGCATTCATTGAGCTGGCATTCTATTGGCTGGTAAGGTGGTCTTCAAGGGGTTAGTGTTAGGTTTTTTTTAAGGGGGGATTGGGTGGGTTTTAGAGTAGGGTTGGTTGTGTGGGTGGTGGGTTTTAATGTTGGGGGGGGGTTGTAATTTTTTTTACAGGTAAAAGAGCTGATTACTTTGGGGCAATGCCCCGCAAAAGGCCCTTTTAAGGGCTATTTGTAATTTAGTGTAGGGTAGGGCTTTTTTTATTTTGGGGGGGCTTTTTTATTTTGTTAGGGGGATTAGATTAGGTGCAATTAGTTTAAAAATCTTGTAATTTGTTTATTATTTTCTGTAATTTAGTGTTTGTTTGTTTTTGTACTTTAGATAATTTTATTTAATTGTATTTAGTTTAGGGAATTTATTTAATTATAGTGTAGTGTTAGGTGTAATTGTAACTTAGGTTAGGTTTTATTTTACAGGTAAATTTGTATTTATTTTAACTAGTTAAAATAAATACAAATTTGCCTGTAAAATAAAAATAAATCCTAAGCTAAATACAATGTAACTATTAGTTATATTGGTGCTAGCTTAGGGTTTATTTTACAGATAAGTATTTAGTTTTAAATAGGAATAATTTATTTAATGATAGTTATATTTATTTAGATTTATTTAAATTATATTTAAGTTAGGGGGTGTTAGGGTTAGACTTAGGTTTAGGGGTTAATAAATTTAATATAATGGAGGCGACGTTGGGGGCGGCAGATTAGGGGTTTATAAATGTAGGTAGGTGGCGGCAATGTAGGGGGGGGGCAGATTAGGTGTTAATAAGTATCATGTAGGTGGCGGCGGTGTAGGAGGGGCAGATTAGGGGTTAATAAATGTAGGTAGGTGGCGGCGATGTAGGGGGGGGCAGATTAGGGGTTAATAAGTATAATGTAGGGGGCGGCAGATTAGGGGTTAATAAGTATAATGTAGGTAGTGGCGGTGTAGGGGGGGCAGATTAGGGGTTAATAAATATAATGTAGGTGGCGGCGGTGTAGGGGGCGGCAGATTAGGGGTTAATAAGTATACTGTAGGTGGCTGCGGTGTAGGGGGCAGAAGATTAGGGGTTAATAAGTATAATGTAGGTGGTGGTGGGCTCCGGGAGCGGCGGTTTAGGGGTTGAACACTTTATTTAGTTGCGGCGGGGTCCGTGAGCGGCGGTATCGGGGGTAAACAGTATAGTGTGGGTGTTTAGTGAAAGGGTACCAATAAATCTGTGAAAAAGCCGAAGGGCAGCGAGATCGATGACTGTTAGTTAACAGTCCGCTGCTCATTGCATTGTACTTGGTGCACGGCTTTTTGACAGCTTTTTTGGTAACTTTGGAGAGCGTATTCAGGTCAGCAGCAGCTATGTTAGGGGATCTTAGGCGAGCGTATTGGTGCCGTCGAATGCAAGTAAGTTGACGGCTTGATAAGTAGATGCCTATATGTTAAAGAACACACTAGATACTTCCATTCTTTGAGACTCCAATGTTTCCTTCCCTGGAAAAGGTTTATCTTTCAGAGTTAAAAGATGGAAGATAAGAAAAAGAGGGTGAAAGGAGGAAGTGAAAAAAAGGAAAATGAAAGGATAGAGAGGAGAGAGATAAAAGATCTCTTGGGATACTTTATTATAGCCATATTTTCTATTGAAGAGGCAATTGTTTCTTATTTCTGTTGGGCTATCATGGAATTAATTATTTTTAAATCTCATTGTAATATTCCAATCTTTTTTCTCCAATCATACGGCTAGATTACGAGTCTTGCGTTATGAGCTGTGCGGTGCTAACGTGCAGTTTTTTCTCACCGCTTACTTACCTGCAGCGCTGGTATTACTGGTTTTTACAAACCCAGCGTTAACAGGTAAGAAGTGAGCTTAGAGCAAAATTGTGCTCTATACCGCACTCCAATACCAGCGCTGCTTAAGTCAGCGGTGAGCTGGTCGTACGTGCTCGTGCACGATTTCCCCATAGACATCAATGGGGAGAGCCAGCTGAGAAAAAGTCTAGCACCTGCCAAAAAGCAGCGTAAAACTCAGTAACGCAGCCCCATTTTTTCCTATGGGGAAACACATTTTATGTTTATACCTTACACCCTAACATGAACCCCGAGTCTAAACACCCCTAATCTTACACTTATTAACCCCTAATCTGCCGCCCCCGACACCTACATTATATTTATTAACCCCTAATCTGCCGCTCCAGACATCGTCGCCACCTACATTATACTTATTAACCACTAATCTGCTGCCCCCAACATCGCCGACACCTACATTATATTTATTAACCCCTAATCTCCCGCCCCCAACATCGCCGCCACTATTTTAAATTTATTACCCCTAAACCTAAGTCTAACCCTAACACCCCCTAACTTAAATATAATTTAAATAAATCTAAATAAAATTACTATCATTAACTAAATTATTCCTATTTCAAACTAAATATTACCTGTAAAATAAACCCTAAGATAGCTACAATATAACTAATAGTTAAATTGTCCCCTACTTATCAAGCTGTCAACTTACCTGCATTCGCCGCATCAATACGCTCGCCTAAGATCGCCTAACATCGCTGCCGCGGACCTGAATACGTTCTCCAAAATTACCAAAAAATCTGTCAAAAAGCCATGCACCAAGTACGGGCCGATGTGCAGCGGACTGTTGTTAACTAACAGTCATCAATCTCGCTGCTCTTCGGCTTTTTCTCAGCTTTATTGGTACCCATTCACTAAACACCCACACTATACTATACTGTTTACCCCCTATACCGCCGCTCCTGAAGCCCACCGCAACTCTAATAAATGTATTAACCCCTAAACCGCCGTTCACGGACCCCGCCACCACCTACATTATATTTATTAACCCCTAATCTGCCCCCCCTACACCGCCGCCACTATATTAAATTTATTAACCCCTAAACCCCAGTCTAACCCTAACCTAACACCCCCTAACTTAATAAATCTAAATAAATATTCCTATCATTAACTACATTATTCCTATTTAAAACTAAATACTTACCTGTAAAATAAACCCTAACTGCTAGATTTAGAGTTTGGCGGTAGCCGTCAAAACCAGCGTTAGAGGCTCCTAACGCTGGTTTTGGGCTACCGCCGGTATTTAGAGTCAATCAGGAAAGGGTCTAATGCTCACTTTCCAGCCGCGACTTTCCCATATCGCAGATCCCCTTACGTCAATTGCGTATCCTATCTATTCAATGGGATCTTTCTAACGCCGGTATTTAGAGTCGTGGCTGAAGTGAGCGTTAGCAATCTAATGACAAAACTCCAGCCGCAGAAAAAAAACAGGAGTTAAGAGCTTTCTGGGCTAACGCCGGTTCATAAAGCTCTTAACTACTGTGCTCTAAAGTACACTAACACCCATAAACTACCTATGTACCCCTAAACCGAGGCCCCCCCCACATCGCCGCCACTCTAATAAAAAAATTTAACCCCTAATCTGCCGACCGCACACCGCCGCAACCTACGTTATCCCTATGTACCCCAAATCTGCTGCCCCTAACACCGCCGACCCCTATATTATATTTATTAACCCCTAATCTGTCGCCCCCAACGTCGCCTCCACCTACCTACAATTATTAACCCCTAATCTGCCGACCGTACCTCACCGCCACTATAATAAATGTATTAACCCTAATCCGCCTCAATAACCCTATAATAAATAGTATTAACCCCTAATCTGCCCTCCCTAACATCGCCAACACCTAACTTCAAATATTAACCCCTAATCTGCCGACCGGACCTCACCGCTACTCTAACAAATTTATTAACCCCTAAAGCTAAGTCTAACCCTAACCCTAACACCCCCCCTAAATTAAATATAATTTAAATCTAACGAAATAAATTAGCGCTTATTAAATAAATTATTCCTATTTAAAGCTAAATACTTACCTGTAAAATAAACCCTAATATAGCTACAATATAAATTATAATTATATTGTAGCTATTTTAGGGTTTATATTTATTTTACAGGCAACTTTGTATTTATTTTAACCAGGTACAATAGCTATTAAATAGTTAATAACTATTTAATAGCTACCTAGTTAAAATAATTACAAAATTACCTGTAAAATAAATCCTAACCTAAGTTACAATTAAACCTAACACTACACTATCAATAAATTAATTAAATAAAATACCTACAATTATCTACAATTAAACCTAACACTACACTATCAATAAATAAATTAAATAAAATACCTACAAATAAATACAATTAAATAAACTAACTAAAGTACAAAAAATAAAAAAAGCTAAGTTACAAAAAATAAACAAATTAATTACAAACATAATAAAAATATTACAACAATTTTACGCTAATTACACCTACTCTAAGCCCCCTAATAAAATAACAAAGCCCCCCAAAATAAAAAAATGCCCTACCCTATTCTAAAATTAAAATAGAAAAGCTCTTTTACCTTACCAGCCCTTAAAAGGGCCTTTTGCGGGGGAAAACCCCAAAGAATTCAGCTCTTTTGCCTGTAAAAAAAAACATACAATACCCCCCCCAAGATTACAACCCACCACCCACATACCCCTAATCTAACCCAAACCCCCCTTAAAAAAACCTAACACTAAGCCCCTGAAGATCTTCCTACCTTGTCTTCACCATGCCAGGTATCACCGATCGGTCCAGGATCCGAAATCTTCATCCAAGCCCAAGCGGGGGATGGAGATCCATCATCCAGCTGAAGTCTTCTATCAAGCGACGGCTGAAGAGGTCCAGAAGAGGCTCCAAAGTCTTCCTCCTATCCGGGCAGAAGAGTAGATCCGGACCGGCAACCATCTTCTTCCAAGCGGTCACAAGCGGCTCCATGTTGAAGACCTCCGGCGCGGATCCATCCTCTTCTTGCGACGTCCTAAGTCCGAATGAAGGTTCCTTTAAATGACGTCATCCAAGATGGCGTCCCTCGAATTCCGATTGGCTGATAGGATTCTATCAGCCAATCGGAATTAAGGTAGGGAAAATCTGATTGGCTGATTGAATCAGCCAATCAGATTGAGCTCGCATCCTATTGGCTGTTCCGATCAGCCAATAGAATGCGAGCTCAATCTGATTGGCTGATTGGATCAGCCAATCGGATTGAACTTGAATCTGATTGGCTGATTCCATCAGCCAATCAGATTTTTCCTACCTTAATTCCGATTGGCTGATAGAATCCTATCAGCCAATCGGAATTCGAGGGACGCCATCTTGGATGACGTCATTTAAAGGAACCTTCATTCGGACTTAGGACGTCGCAAGAAGAGGATGGATCCGCGCCGGAGGTCTTCAACATGGAGCCGCTTGTCACCGCTTTGAAGAAGATGGTTGCCGGTCCGGATCTACTCTTCTGCCCGGATAGCATGAAGACTTTGGAGCCTCTTCTGGACCTCTTCAGCCGTCGCTTGATAGAAGACTTCAGCCGGATGATGGATCTCCAGCCCCCGCTTGGGCTTGGATGAAGATTTCGGAGCCTGGAGCCATCGGTGATACCTGGCATGGTGAAGACAAGGTAGGAAGATCTTCAGGGGCTTAGTGTTAGGTTTATTTAAGGGGGGTTTGGGTTAGATTAGGGGTATGTAGGTGGTGGGTTGTAATGTTGGGGGGGGGTATTGTATGTTTTTTTTTACAGGCAAAAGAGCTGAATTCTTTGGGGTATGCCCCGCAAAAGGCCCTTTTAAGGGCTGGTAAGGTAAAAGAGCTTTTCTATTTTAATTTTAGAATAGGGTAGGGCATTTTTTTATTTTGGGGGGCTTTGTTATTTTATTAGGGGGCTTAGAGTAGGTGTAATTAGCTTAAAATTGTTTTAATATTTGTATTATGTTTGTAATTAATTTTTTTATTTTTTGTAACTTAGCTTTTTTTATTTTTTGTACTTTAGTTAGTTTATTTAATTGTATTTATTTGTAGGTATTTTATTTAATTTATTTATTGATAGTGTAGTGTTAGGTTTAATTGTAGATAATTGTAGGTATTTTATTTAATTAATTTATTGATAGTGTAGTGTTAGGTTTAATTGTAACTTAGGTTAGGATTTATTTTACAGGTAATTTTGTAATTATTTTAACTAGGTAGCTATTAAATAGTTATTAACTATTTAATAGCTATTGTACCTGGTTAAAATAAATACAAAGTTGCCTGTAAAATAAATATAAATCCTAAAATAGCTACAATATAATTATTATTTATATTGTAGCTACATTAGGATTTATTTTACAGGTAAGTATTTAGCTTTAAATAGGAATAATTTATTTAATAAGAGTTAATTTATTTCGTTAGATTTAAATTATATTTAACTTATGGGGGTGTTAGGGTTAGGGTTAGACTTAGCTTTAGGGGTTAAAAAATGTATTAGAGTAGCGGTGAGGTACGGTCGGTAGATTAGGGGTTAATAATTGTAGGTAGGTTAAGGCGACGTTGTGGGAGGCAGATTAGGGGTTAATAAATATAATATAGGGGTCGGCGGTGTTATGGGCAGCAGATTAGGGGTACATAGGGATAATGTAGGTTGCGGCGGTGTACGGAGCGGCAGATTAGGGGTTAATAATAATATGCAGGGGTCAGCGATAGTGGGGGCGGCAGATTAGAGGTTAATAAGTGTAAGGTTAGGGGTGTTTAGACTCGGGGTACATGTTAGGGTGTTAGGTGCAGACATAGGAAGTGTTTCCCCATAGGAAACAATGGGGCTGCGTTAGGAGCTGAATGCTGCTTTTTTGCAGGTGTTAGGTTTTTTTTCAGCTCAAACGGCCCCATTGTTTTCTATGGGGGAATCATGCACAAGCACGTTTTTTAAGCTGGCCGCGTCTGTAAGCACCGCTGGTATTGAGAGTTAAAGTGGCGGTAAATATGCTATACGCTCCCTTTTTGGAGCCTAACGCAACCCTTCTGTGAACTCTAAATACCAGCGGTATTTAAAAGGTGCGGGGGGAAAAAAGCATGCGTTAGCTACCCAGGTCGTTACCGACAAAACTCTAAATCTAGCCGTAAGATAGCTACAATATAACTAATAGTTGCACTGTAGCTAGCTTAGGGTTTATTTTTATTTTACAGGCAAGTTTGTATTTATTTTAACTAGGTACAATAGTTATTAAACAGTTATTAACTATTTAATAACTACCTAGCTAAAATAAATACAAAAGTACCTGTAAAATAAAACCTAACCTAAGTTACAATTACACCTACATTACACTATAATTAAATTAATTACCTACATTAACTACAATTAACTACAATTAAATACAATTACATAAAATTATTTAAAGTACAAAAACCCCCCACTAAATTACAGAAAATAATAAAATAATTACAAGATTTTTAAACTAATTACACCTAATCTAATCCCCCTAACAAAATAAAAAATCCCCCCCAAAATAAAAAAGCCCTACCCTACACTAAATTACAAATAGCCCTTAAAAGTAATCAGCTCTTTTACCTGAAAAAAAAGTACAATACCCCCCAACATTAAAACCCACCACCCACACACCCAACCCTACTCTAAAACCCACCCAATCCCCCCTTAAAAAAACACTAACCCCTTGAAGATCACTTTACCTTGAGAAGTCTTCACCCAACCGGGCCGAAGTCCTCAACGAAGCCGGGCGAAGTGGTTCTCCAGACGGGCAGAAGTCTTCATCCAGACAGCATCTTCTATCTTCATCCATCCGGTGCGGAGGGGGTCAATCTTCAAGACATCCGACCCGGAGCATCCTTCCTGGCCAACGACTACCCGATGAATGAAGGTTCCTTTAAGTGACGTCATCCAAGATGGCGTCCCATTCAATTCCGATTGGCTGATAGAATTCTATCAGCCAATCGGAATTAAGGTAGGAAAAATCCTATTGGTGGATCCAATCAGCCAATAGGATTAAGCTTGCATTCTATTGGCTGATTGGAACAGCCAATAGAATGCAAGCTCAATCTTATTGTCTGATTGCATCAACCAATAGGATTTTTCCTACCTTAATTCCGATTGGCTGATAGAATTCTATCAGCCAATCGGAATTGAAGGGACGCCATCTTGGATGACGTCACTTAAAGGAACCATCATTGTTCAAGAAGACGTCGGATGAAGAGTTCTAGTAGAATTCTACTTCGCCCGGCTTCGTTGAGGACTTCGGCCCAGTTGGGTGAAGACTTCTCAAGGTAAGGTGATCTTCAAGGGGTTAGTGTTAGGTTTTTTTAAGGGGGGATTGGGTGGGTTTTAATGTTGGGGGGGTATTGTACTTTTTTTTCAGGTAAAAGAGCAGATTACTTTGGGGCAATGCCCCGCAAAAAGCCCTTTTAAGGGCTATTTGTAATTTAGTGTAGGGTAGGGCTTTTTTTTATTTTCGGGGGCTTTTTTATTTTGTTAGTGGGATTAGATTAGGTGTAATTAGTTTAAAAATATTGTAATTATTTTATTATTTTCTGTAATTTAGTGTTTTTTTGTTGTACTTTAGATAATTTTATTTAATTTTATTTAATTGTAGTTAATTGTAGTTAATGTAGGTAATTAATTTAATCATAGTGTAGTGTTAGGTGTAATTGTAACTTAGGTTAGGTTTTATTTTACAGGTAAATTTGTATTTATTTTAACTAGGTAGTTATTAAATAGTTAATAAATATGTAATAACTATTGTACCTAGTTAAAATAAGTACAAACTTGCCTGTAAAATAAAAATAAATCCTAAAATAGCTACAATGTAACTATTAGTTATATTGTAGCTATCTTACATCTAGATTTAGAGTTCTGCGTTAGCCGTCAAAAGCAGTGTTAAGGCGTCCTAACGCTGCTTTTGGACGCCCGCAGGTATTTAGAGTCAGGTAGGTAAAGGTGTACCGCTCACTTTCAAGCCGCGACTTTTCCATACCGCAGATCCCCTTACGCCAATTGCGTATCCTATCTTTTCAATGGGATCTTCCTAACGCCGGTATTTAGAGTCTTGGCTGAAGTGAGCGGTAGACACTCTACCGACAAGACTCCTAACGCCAAAAAAAGTCAGTAGTTAAAGGCTTTATGGGCTAACGCCGGTTTATAAAGCTGTTAACTACTGTGGTCTAAAGTACACTAACACCCATAAACTACCTATGTACCCCTAAACCGAGGTCCCCCCACATCGCCGCCACTATAATAAATATTTTTAAACCCTAATCTTCCGACCGCACACCGCTGCCACCTACATTATCCCTATGAACCCCTAATCTGCTGCCCCTAACATCGCCGACACCTACATAATATTTATTAACCCCTAATCTGCCCCCCCAACGTCGCCGCTACCTAACTACACTTATTAACCCCTAATCCGCCGACCGGACCTCGCCGCCACTATAATAAATGTATTAACCCCTAAACTGCCCAGCCAATCAGATTTTTTCTACCTTAATTCCGATTGGCTGATAGAATCCTATCAGCCAATCGGAATTTTTAGGGACGCCATCTTGGATGACGTCATTTAAAGGAACCTTCATTCGGCGACTAGGCGTCGGTTGAAGAGGATGGATCCGCGTCGGCTGGATGAAGATGTCTGCCGGTCCGGATGTCCTCTTCTGCCCGGATAGGATGAAGACTTCTGCTGGTCCGGATGTCCTCTTCTGCCCCATCGGATGAAGACTTCGGCCCAGCTGGGTGAACACGACTCAAGGTAGGGAGATCTACAGGGGAGTAGTGTTAGGTTTATTTAAGGGGGGTTTGGGTTAGAGTAGGGGTATGTGGGTGGTGGGTTTTAATGTTGGGGGGGTTGTATTTTTTTTTACAGGCAAAAGAGCTGATTACTTTGGGGCATGCCCCGCAAAAAGCCCTTTTAAGGGCTGGTAAAAGAGCTGGTTACTTTTTAATTTAGAATAGGGTAGGAACCTTTATTATTTTGGGGGGCTTTTTTTATTTTATTAGGGGGCTTAGAGTAGGTGTAATTAGCCTACTATTCTTGTAATCTTTTTTTATTTTTTGTAATTTAGTGTTTGTTTTTTATTGTAATTTAGTTTAGTTTATTTAATTGTATGTAATTGTAGGTTATTTATTTAATTTATTGATAGTGTAGTGTTAGGTTTAATTGTAATTTAGGTTAGGATTTATTATACAGATAATTTTGTAATTATTTTAACTAGGTAGCTATTAAATAGTTATTAACTATTTAATAGCTATTGTACCTAGTTAAAATAAATACAAAGTTGCCTGTAAAATAAATATAAATCCTAAAATAGCTACAACATAATTATTTGCTATATTGTAACTATATTAGGGTTTATTTTACAGGTAAGTATTTAGTTTTAAATAGGAATACTTTAGTTAATAAGATTTAATTTATTTTGTTAGATTAAAATTATATTTAATTTAGGGGGGTGTTAGGGTTAGACTTAGCTTTAGGGGTTAAAACATTTATTATAGTAGCGGCAAGGTCCGGTCGGCAGATTAGGGGTTAATACTTGAAGTTAGGTGGCGGCGACGTGGGGGGAGGGCAGATTAGGGGTTAATACTATTTATTATAGGGTTTGCGAGGCGGGAGTGCGACGGTTTAGGGGTTAATACATTTATTATAGTGGCAGCGAGGTCCGGTTGGCAGATTAGGGGTTAATAAGTGTAGGTATGGTAGCGGCAACTTTGGGGGGGCAGATTAGGGGTTAATAAATATAATATAGGGGTTGGTGGTGTTAGGGGTAGAAGATTAGGGGTTCATAGGGATAATGTAGGTTGCGGCGGTGTCCGGAGCAGCAGATTAGGGGTTAATAATATAATGCAGGTGTCATCGATAGCGGGGGCGGCAAATAAGGGGTTAATAAGTGTAAGATTAGGGATGTTTAGACTCGGGGTACATGTTAGGGTGTTAGGTGCAGACTTAGGAAACAATGGGGCTGCGTTGGGAGCTTAACGCTGCTTTTTTGCAGGTGTTAGGTTTTTTTTCATCCCAAACTGCCTCATTGTTTCCTATGGGGGAATCGTGCATGAGCACGTTTTGCCAGCTTACTGCTACCGTAAGCAACGCTGGTATTGAGGGTTAAAGTGGCGGTAAATTCAGCTCAACGCACCCTTTTTGGAGCCTAACGCAGCCCCTCAGACAACTCTCAATACCAGCGTTGTCTTAAGGGTGCGTTGGGAAAAAAAGCTGCGTTAGCTACGCGGGCCTTTACCGACAAAACTCTAAATCTAGGCGATCGGGTTTATTTTATAGGTAAGTATTTAGTTTTAAATAGGAATAATTTATTTAGATTTATTTAAATTATATTTAAGTTAGGGGGTGTTAAGGTTAGGGTTAGACTTAGGTTTAGGGGTTAATACATTTAATATAGTGGCGGCAGAGTAGGGGGTGTAGATTAGGGGTTAATAAATATAATGTTGGTGGTGGTGGGCTCCATGAGCGGCGGTTTAGGGATTAAACACTATATTTAGTTGCGGCAGGGTCCATGAGCGGCGGTTTAGGGGTTAATAAGTTTATTAGAGTGGCGGTGGGCTCAGGGAGCAGCGGTTTAGGGGTTAATAAGTATAATGTAGGTGGCGGCGGTGTTGGGGTGGCAGATTAGGGGTAATAAGTATAATGTAGGTGGCGGCGGTGTAGGGGGCGGCAGATTAGGGGTGTTTAGACTCGGGGTACATGTTAGGGTGTTAGGTGTAGACATTACCATAGGAATCAATGGGATATTGGGCAGCAGCGAACATGAGCTTTCGCTGCTTTCAGACTCCCATTGATCCCTATGGCATCTGCCGCCTCCAGGGCGGCGGATTGAAAACCAGGTACGCTGGGCCGGAAAAGTGCCGAGCGTACCTGCTAGTTATTTGATAACTAGCAAAAGTAGTCAGATAGTGCCGAACTTGTATTCGGAACATCTGGAGTGACGTAAGCATCGATCTATGTCGGACTGAGTCCGGCGGATCGTATGTTACCTCACTAAATTCTACTTTTGCCGTCTGTAGGGTTTGATAACTAAGGCGAATCAGGCTCGCCACAAATACGCTGCGGAATTCCAGCGTATTTGCGGTTGACAGCTTGATAGAGGCCATTGTATCTAGCTTAGGGTTTATTTTTATTTTACAGGCAAGTTTGTATTTATTTTAACTAGGTAGAATAGTTACTAAATAGTTATTAACTATTTAATAACTACCTAGCTAAAATAAATACAAATTTACCTGTAAAATAAAACCTAACCTAAGTTACACTAACACCTAACACTACACTACAATTAAATAAATTCCCTACATTAAATACAATTAAATAAATTAAATTAAAATAGCTAAATCACCAAAAAAAACACAAAATTACAGAAAATAAAAAACAAATGACAAGATCTTTAAACTAATTACACCTAATCTAATAGCCCTATCAAAATAAAAAAAGCACCCCCAAAATAAAAATACCCTAGCCTAAACTAAACTACCAATAGCCCTTAAAAGGGCCTTTTGCAGGGCATTGCCCCAAAGAAATCAGCTCTTTTACCTATAAAAGAAAATACAAACAACCCCCCAACAGTAAAACCAACCACCCACACAACCAACCCCCCCAAATAAAATCCTAACTAAAAAAACCTAAGCTCCCCATTGCCCTGAAAAGGGCATTTGGATGGGCATTGCCCTTAAAAGGGCATTTAGCTCTATTACTGCCCAAAGCCCTAACCTAAAAATAAAACCCACCCAATACACCCTTAAAAAATCCTAACACTAACCCCCGAAGATTCACTTACCGGGAGAAGTCCTCTAGACGTGCAGAAGTGGTCCTCCAGATGGGCAGAAGTCTTCATCCAGATGGCATCTTCTATATTCATCCTTCCGACGTGGAGCGGCTCCATCTTCAAGACAACCGGCGTGGAGCATCCTCTTCAATTGACGTCTTCTTTGGAATGAATATCTCTTTAAGTGACGTCATCCAAGATGGCGTCCCTTAGATTCCGATTGGCTGATAGAATTCTATCAGCCAATCAAAATTAAGGTAGAAAAAATCCTATTGGCTGATTGGATCAGCCAATAGGATTTTTTTCTACCTTAATTCCGATTGGCTGATAGAATTCTATCAGCCAATTGGAATCTAAGGGACGCCATCTTGGATGACGTCACTTAAAGGTACATTCATTCATTATTTTTGTATACTATATATACAATACTAGTTTAGTATAGCAAAACAAATGGTTTAATTTTATGTGTAGTATTCACTTTCACTTAGTTTAATGGAAAAAATTGTCATGCAGGTGAAATCTGAAAAAAAAATGCAGATGTCAGCTTAGACACCATCATACAAGCACAACCTACTGTACCAGATAACTCCTCTTTCAATCTCAACTCTCTGAATTGTTTTCTCCCCAATTTGACATGCTTAGGAAAGAATTGGTTAGCATTACCACCAACATTACATCTCTCTCTAATGAAGTTAGATAGTAAGCAACGAGATTTACAGAAGCTGAGTGCAGAATATCTGATCTCGAGGATATGGTTAATACACAAGATAATGTCATACAAAAACAAGATAGTAAAAGTAAAAGTCTCCAGATAAGATTAGACAATATGGAGGACTGCGCTAGGCACAATAAAATACGGGTAGTTGGCCTCCCTGAAAATTCTATCTAAGACGACTTAATAAGATTTGCTTCTCTCTCTTTACCTCAAGCCCTAGGTATGCCCCAAGGAAAATTTACCCTCACTATTGAAGGGGCACATAGAGTGGGTGGGAAGAAATTTAACTCTGATGGTTCACAACGTCACAGAATGTTAATATTTAGAGTTTTAAACTTTCAAGGTAAAATTTAACTAATGAGATATTATAGGAAAAATTGGGATTTTACTTTTGAGAGTAATAGAGTATTATTGTTTCAGGATTTCTCAATGGAGACTCAAAATAAAAGAAAAGCGACCTTATTGCAATCAACTAATCAATTTAGGGATTAAAGCTAAGATGTTATACCCTCTAAGATTAGTGTGGTGGAAAATGATAAAATAACTGTATTAAATAATGATAACGAAGCTAAAGAATTTATCTCGAATAGATAATGCTCTGTTGATAATGAATATCTTTTGTTAGCCCGAGATGGGCTTTATCTAAGTTATGTGTAGTATTCAGGTTATTATTGGAGTATTAATGTTGTCTTTTTTGGCCCTCTTTGAAGTTCAAAAGAAGGGTATGTTTTTATGGGAGGGGGGGTATTTTGTTGAGGAGGTTGTTTTATATTTTCTGTCTTTTCTTTTTTGTTTTGTTTTGACCACACATGATACGTCAAACTTTTTCGAATGACGGATAACCTAAATTTCTTGTTTTGGAATGTGGGGGGAATTTTCTCCCTGTCCAAACGCAGACAGATAATTAAACATCTTGGTAAACTTAATCCTGACATTGTTTTACTACAGGAGACACACCTTAAGGAACCTGAAATTAATAAATTAAAATCTAAATGTGTTGAGGTCTTTGGTACTCCTTGTGTTAGAAGAAAATGTGGAGTGGCAATCTTAATACTTAAAAATTTAGATTACCAAATAATTAATGTTGAATTAGATCCAGATGCCAGATTATCTTACTTCAAATTTTAATAAATAATAATAAACAATTTATTATATGTAATGTATACGGCCCTAATAATTTTTTACCGTCTTTCTGGGACCAGATAAAGTCTAAATTATTTCCTCTTGGGAGTAACAATTTAATTTTGGGAGGTGATTTTAATATGTCCCTATGTCCAGTACTAAATAGAATGTCTGCAAAATCCCTGCAAATGCATAATAAAATAGCTAAATATTTTAGAACAATTTGTGCTTTTCTAAAATGAAAAGATGCTTGGAGAATCAAATTTCCTGACTCCTGTACATACACCTGTGAGTCCAAATCATTTTGCACATTTTCCAGGATTGATTATATCTTAATGTCTGAGAATCTCACTTTATTGAATTATGTCCCCAGAATAATTGACATTTTGATCTTGGATCATGCGATAATATCCCTCTCATTCCAATTAAATAAGAGGACCAATTATAAGAAATTGAGTTTTACCTTCCCTCGATATTTGTCTAATAATAGTAAATTTACTAATTAGTTGACTCAGAAATGGAAAGAATATTGTATTATTAACAGCTCTTACTTAGGTAAAATAGAAACATTTTGGGAGGCTGCAAAAGCTGTATTGAGAGGACAAATTAAATCTTACATGTGTCACTGTAAAAAGAAACAGAATACTAGAGACACGCAAATGGCAGGAAAAAAAACGGCTACTGAGCAACAGCGTGAGCATTGAAAAAACTTCTTCTTTATTCCATTAAAACATAAGATACAAGACACAAATGGAAGTGTTCAACTATCTTACGCGTTTCACGCCGTAAGGCGCTTACTCATAGACACACAACTGGCCCTTCAGGTTAAAAATGCATTTAAGAAATATAGAGCTGATCCCTCTAAGTGCAACTGGGATAAATATTCCCAGTCTAGAGCGGAAAGAGACATTTTCTAAAACAATATTCTCTATTGGAAGATATTAAAATAAATAGCTATTAACAAGGATTTTATAGGTCCTCTGCAAAATTCCTGGCTAAATTAGTGAAAAATAGGAAAAGTAAACATTTTATTACAGTGGTTAAATCCGGTAGTTCCAGACTCACGGATAGTAAAGACATTAGAGAAGCCTTTTTTAATTTCTCTAAGACATTATATACCCCAAAATATATTCATACTAACAATAATGAATTCCAAAAATTTCTACAAATCTAAATAAAGTTAATGCTCCCATATCCCCTGAAGAAATTAACATAGCTATTAAAAAAGTCAAACCAAGTAAGGCTGCAGGACCCGATAAGCTTCCTATTAAATTCTATAAAATTTTAGCGGATGATATTAATCCTGTTTTAGTTAATCTATTCAATAATTATTACAACTCATCTAATCCTATATCTAACTATTTTACTGCAGCTAATATCTCTTTAATCCATAAAAAGGAAAAGATTTAGAAAAGCTATCCTCCTATAGGTCAATCTCGGTTCTTAATTTAGACTACAAAATCCTTACAGCTATTCTAGCAGACTTAAATCTTGTCTAGATTCAATTATACATCTAGATCAGTCAGGTTTTATGAAAGGTAGAAATTCTATGATAAATGTACGCAAAGTTATGACTACTCTTGATTATTACTGGAATAATTTCCCATCAAAAAGGCAGTAAAAGAACAGTCAGGATATCAAAGATACAGCTATCCTATCAGTCGACACAGAAAAAGCTCTTGGGGTCAATTTATCAAGCTCTATATGGAGCTTGATGCCCATTGTGAAGGCTCGCCAGAAACAGAAGTTATGAAGCAGCGGTCTTAAGACCGCTGCTCCATAACTCGTCCACCTGCTCTGAGGTCGGCAGACAGAAAACAACCTGATTGAATACCCAATTGGCCGCGAATCTGCAGGGGGGCGGTATTGCACCAGCAGTTCACAAGAACTGCTGGTGCAATGATAAATGCTGACAGCGTATGCTGTCGGCTTTTATCGATGTGCGGCGGACATACTACGCTATATCGTATCATGTCCGCTCGCACATTAATAAATTCACCCCTTTGACTCTATTTCATGTGACCATCTATTTTTCTCATTAGATCAGTTTGGCCTTAATGGTCAATTTTTGCAATTTATTCATAAGATTTATAGTTCTCCTTATTCTTCACTTCTTATTAATGGGTCTCTTTCTGCCCCGATTATTCTCAATAGAGATGTCAGACAAGGTTGTCCCCTGTCCCCCTTTCTCTTTAACATCTAAATAGAATCCCTTGCGATCTGGTTAAGACAAGAACTTAAGGAGATAAACAATGGTACACTTGCCTTAAAAACTTTGTTATATGCAGAAGACTTACTTATATGTATAGAGGATTCTAATCATACTATTCCCCAGATTCTCTACCTTCTATCCATATTTAGTTCTTTTTCAGAATACAAAATTAATTTTGATAAAAGTGAGCTTCTTTGGATCATTCAATCTAAGACAAGCTATCAGAATCACCCGTTCAAAGTCACTGATACAATTAAATATTTGGGCATTTTTATACATAAAACCCCTAAATTTTGGTACAAATTAAATTTCCCTAAAGTCTTTCAAAAAATATCTGCTGATCTTAAAAACTGGACATCCTTTCCGTTATCATTTTCTGCTAGGGTTAATCTAATAAAAATAATAGTATTTCCTCGGGTTCTATATCTACTACAAAACTTACCTGTATTTATATTTAACAAAGATATAGCTGAATTCCATTCTGCATGCTCCAAATTCCTTTGGGCCGGTAAGAAGCCTCGCCTTTCACACTGTTTAAACTAACCCAAAAAAGAGAATCAGCCGGATTATCTTTCCCAGATATTAAACTGTATAATATGGCAATTTTGGCCAGAATAGCCTTTGACTGGATTACAGAAGTGAACTTTGTGTCAGCCTTCAGATTAGAGTCCACTTTGATCTTTCCTTTTTCTTTAAAAGCAACTCTTCACTGCCCCATTAATAAGCTGCCTAGCAATACTGGTAACTTTATTACAATTAAAAATATAATTATAGCATGGCAGAAACTTTATCTTCGTTTAGGGGTAGATTTCAGATTCTCCAAATTTTTGCCAATCCAGTGAAATCTTCAATTTATACCTGGAATCTCCTATGCGGTCTTTGCCCTTTGGGCTCTAAAGGGTCTTGAGTATGTACAGTATATAAAATATTTAATGAGAATAACCAACTATTTTCTTTTTATAAATTAATACAAGATAATGAGATCCCAAGATCTAATCTCTATGCATTTTTCCAGCTAAGGCATTATATTAATACTCAAGAATGGGATATTGTGGGATTATGTCGTTGGTCCGAGATCAATCTGTCTATTCAGAAATATGCTACAGGTTGTCAGTATATGGCCAGGTTATAATATAATTTATTTAATAATTATTCTTTAAAATAATCCCCAATTAAAATGCATATACGAAACAATTAAAATCAATATTTAATCCTAAATTCTTTACAATAAGTTAAAGTTATAAACACATTGAATTATATTTATAGAAACCAAATTATGAATCAAATGATACACCCTTATGCTGTTATAATATTCTATACAAAGATCATAAAAGATGTACTTTTACAATATACCTTATTCACAATGAGTTGCATTAAAATACCACAATGATCACTAACTTTCACAGTGCCTAGTTAAACAATATAACAAGATACTTTAATAGCCAATTTCTATGCCAAGTTATCGGAGTTGAAATAAAGTTTATTTTAGCTACAATTAAGGCAAGTTCTAAAATATATACTGTATACAGTTGCAAATATGAATTACTTAGCAGCACTAAATATGACTAGGTAAACTACACAGGACTATGAACATGAGCTTAAAATACAAATTGTGCCTTTTTAAAATTACTAACTGCAATCTAGTTGTAATTAACAAATGCCTTTGATTAAAATATTATATATATATATATATATATATATATATATATATATATATATATATATATATATATATATCTCAATCGCGTATACTTTACCCCAAATAACCAAATTAATGTTTCAGTCCAATTTCACCTCATAAATTAAAAGAGGTATTTTTGCAAGATGGATGAAAATTAGGCCCAGATTTGCTTATAGTGACTGTGTCCCAAAATGGCAGCAAAATTATCAGTCAAAATGTTTTCTCTTGCCTGGGGTTATATCACCTGATATATCCCACCCCTTTTCATTCTAATCATCAGTGAACCTTTTTGGTTATGCCCCACGGTGCTTGTCTTTGGATTAGAGCATTGATTGGCCCTTTTGATCTGAAACATTTGATTGGCCTACTGGGAACATATGTTTTAAACAGTCAATTCGTTTGGCTGTCATACCAGTTTTAATCCCCTAGGGGGCAGCAGACAACCAGAAATGCAGTCTCACCATCAAATATTGCTGCAGTTTAAAATAGATTCATATATATTTTTACAATGTATTATATTTTCTAGTATTAATAAGTCACATGTTCCATGTGTATTGGACTACGTCATACCACTCATCCTGAGCATTTCAAGACTAGATATGATATATTTCTCATAATACAAAGTAATTCTTATACATTTAAAATATATGGGTATTTAAAAGGATTTTAATACTTTTAGCATGGATCTAATTAATCTCAGTTATCATCTTAATATCACCTTGAGATCAGCAATCAGATGTGGTTTCATATTTATTACTATCCCATATAAATATTTCATATCTGTAAATCTTTTGCTGAGTGTATAAAAACATATGATGTTATTTATATGTTTCATTTAGCAGACATTCACATTTAATATTATACAAACAGACAATTTCATATCCATTTATTCGTACCTATTATTTAATAGTCTGAGGCACATATTTAATGTTTTAAAACTATATACAGTATATGATTTGTCCAGACTTCAGATCCTTAAGACTTCTATGTTTTCAAGAATCCATAGGTTAAGACATGTTGAAATCTGGATTCTAACGGCTAGATTTAGAGTTTTGTCGGTAACGACCCGCGTAGCTAACGCTGGCTTTTTTCTGGCCGCACCTTTTAAATAACTCTGGTATTGAGAGTCCACAGAATGGCTGCGTTAGGCTCCAAAAAAGGAGCGTAGAGCATATTTAACGCAAGTTCAAGTTCAAGTTGCTTACGGACGCGGCCAGCTTCAAAAACGTGCTCGTGCACGATTCCCCCATAGGAAACAATGGGGCAGTTTGAGCTGAAAAAAAACCTAACACCTGCAAAAAAGCCACGTTCAGCTCCTAACGCAGCCCCATTGTTTGCTATGGGGAAACACTTCCTACGTCTGCACCTAACACTCTAACATGTACCCCGAGTCTAAAGACCCCTAACCTTACACTTATTAACCCCTATTCTGCCGCCCCCGCTATCGCTGACCCCTGCATATTATTATTAACCCCTAATCTGCCGCTCCGTAAACCACCGCTACTTACATTATCCCTATGTACCCCTAATCTGCTGTCCCTTACACCGCCGACCCCTATATTATATTTATTTACCCCTAATCTGCCCCCCACAACGTCGCCTCCACCTGCCTACACTTATTAACCCCTAATCTGCCGACCGGACCGCACCGCTATTATAATAAAGTTATTAACCCCTAATCCGCCTCACTAACCCTATAATAAATGGTATTAACCCCTAATCTGCCCTCCCTAACATCGCTGACACCTAACTTCAAACATTAACCCCTAATCTGCCAACTGGAGCTCACCGCTATTCTAATAAATGGATTAACCCCTAAAGCTAAGTCTAACCCTAACACTAACACCCCCCTAAATTAAATATAATTTAAATCTAACGAAATTAATTAACTCTTATTAAATAAATTATTCCTATTTAAAGCTAAATACTTACCTGTAAAATAAATCCTAATATAGCTACAATATAAATTATAATTATATTATAGCTATTTTAGGATTTATATTTATTTTACAGGTAACTTTGTATTTATTTTAACCAGGTACAATAGCTATTAAATAGTTAAGAACTATTTAATAGCTAAAATAGTTAAAATAATTACAAATTTACCTGTAAAATAAATCCTAACCTAAGTTACAATTAAACCTAACACTAGACTATCAATAAATTAATTAAATACAATACCTACAATTATCTACAATTAAACCTAACACTACACTATCAATAAATGAATTAAATACAATATCTACAAATAAATACAATTAAATAAACTAACTAAAGTACAAAAAATAAAAAAGAACTAAGTTACAAAAAATAAAAAAATATTTACAAACATTAGAAAAATATTACAACAATTTTAAACTAATTACACCTACTCGAAGCCCCCTAATAAAATAACAAAGCCCCCCAAAATAAAAAAATGCCCTACCCTATTCTAAATTACAAAAGTTCAAAGCTCTTTTACCTTACCAGCCCTGAACAGGGCCCTTTGCGGGGCATGCCCCAAGAAATTCAGCTCTTTTGCCTGTAAAAAAACACATACAATACCCCCCCCAACATTACAACCCACCACCCACATACCCCTAATCTAGCCCAAACCCCCCTTAAATAAACCTAACACTAGGCCCCTGAAGATCTTCCTACCTTATCTTCACCTCACCGAGTACACCGATCCGTCCTGGATCCAAAATCTTCATCCAAGCCCAAGCGGGGGCTAGACATCCATCATCCGACGGCTGAAGAAGTCCAGAAGAGGGTCCAAAGTCTTCATCCTATCCGGGAAGAAGAGTAGATCCGGACCGGCAACCATCTTCTTCCAAGCGGCATCTTCTATCTTCATCAGATGAGGACCGGCTCCATCGTGAAGACCTCAAGCGCAGACCCATCTTCTTCCGGCGACGTCTGAAGAATAACGGTTCCTTTAAGGGACGTCATCCAAGATCCGATCAGCCAATCAGATTGAGCTTGCATTCTATTGGCTGTTCCGATCAGCCAATAGAATGCAAGCTCAATCTGATTGGCTGATCGGATCAGCCAATCGGATTGAACTTGATTCTGATTGGCTGATTCCATCAGCCAATCAGAATTCGAGGGACGCCATCTTGGATGACGTCCCTTAAAGGAACCGTCATTCTTCAGTTGGACGTCGCCGGAAGAAGATGGGTCCACGCTGGAGGTCTTCACGATGGAGCCGGTCCTCATCGGATGAATATAGAAGATGCCGCTTTGAAGAAGATGGTTGCCGGTCCGGATCTACTCTTCTTCCCGGATAGGATGAAGACTTTGGACCCTCTTCTGGACTTCTTCAGCCGTCGGATGATGGATGTCTAGCCCCCGCTTGGGCTTGGATGAAGATTTTGGAGCCAGGACGGATCGGTGTACCCGGTGAGGTGAAGATAAGGTAGGAACATCTTCAGGGGCTTAGTGTTAGGTTTATTTAAGGGGGGTTTGGGTTAGATTAGGGGTATGTGGGTGGTGGGTTGTAATGTTGGGGGGGGTATTGTATGTGTTTTTTTTACAGGCAAAAGAGCTGAATTCTTTGGGGCATGCCCCGCAAAGGGCCCTGTTCAGGGCTGGTAAGGTAAAAGAGCTTTGAACTTTTTTAATTTAGAATAGGGTAGGGCATTTTTTTATTTTGGGGGGCTTTGTTATTTTATTAGGGGGCTTAGAGTAGGTGTAATTAGTTTAAAATTGTTGTAATATTTTTCTAATGTTTGTAAATATTTTTTTATTTTTTGTAACTTAGTTCTTTTTTATTTTTTGTACTTTAGTTAGTTTATTTAATTGTATTTATTTGTAGATATTGTATTTAATTCATTTATTGATAGTGTAGTGTTAGGTTTAATTGTAGATAATTGTAGGTATTGTATTTAATTAATTTATTGATAGTCTAGTGTTAGGTTTAATTGTAACTTAGGTTAGGATTTATTTTACAGGTAATTTTGTAATTATTTTAACTATTTTAGCTATTAAATAGTTCTTAACTATTTAATAGCTATTGTACCTGGTTAAAATAAATACAAAGTTACCTGTAAAATAAATATAAATCCTAAAATAGCTATAATATAATTATAATTTATATTGTAGCTATATTAGGGTTTATTTTACAGGTAAGTATTTAGCTTTAAATAGGAATAATTTATTTAATAAGAGTTAATTTATTTTGTTAGATTTAAATTATATTTAACTTAGGGGGGTGTTAGTGTTAGGGTTAGACTTAGCTTTAGGGGTTAATCCATTTATTACAGTAGCGGCGAGATTCGGTCGGCAGATTAGGGGTTAATAATTGAAGTTAGGTGTCGGCGATGTTAGGGAGGGCAGATTAGGGGTTAATACTATTTATTATAGGGTTAGTGAGGCGGGAGTGAGGCGGATTAGGGGTTAATAACTTTATTATAGTAGCGATGCGGTCTGCTCGGCAGATTAGGGGTTAATAAGTGTAGGCAGGTGGAGGCGACGTTGAGGGGGGCAGATTAGGGGTTAATAAATATAATATAGGGGTCGGCGGTGTTAGGGGCAGCAGATTAGGGGTACATAAGTATAACGTAGGTGGCGGTCGGCAGATTAGGGGTTAATTATTGTAGGTAGCTGGCGGCGACGTTGTGGGGGGCAGGTTAGGGGTTAATAAATATAATATAGGGGTCGGCGGTGTTAGGGGCAGCAGATTAGGGGTACATAAGTATAACGTAGGTGGCGGTCGGCAGATTAGGGGTTAAAAAAATTTAATCGAGTGGCGGCGATGTGGGGGGACCTCGGTTTAGGGGTACATAGGTAGTTTATGGGTGTTAGTGTACTTTAGAGCACAGTAGTTAAGAGCTTTATGAACCGTCGTTAGCCCAGAAAGCTCTTAAATACTGACTTTTTTCTGCGGCTGGAGTTTTGACGTTAGAATTCTAACGCTCACTTCAGCCACGACTCTAAATACCGGAGTTAGAAAGATCCCATTAAAAAGATAGGATACGCAATTGACGTAAGGGGATCTGCGGTATGGAAAAGTCGCGGCTGAAAAGTGAGCGTTAGACCCTTTCCTGACTAACTCCAAATACCGGCGGTAGCCTAAAACCAGCGTTAGGAGCCTCTAACGCTGGTTTTCATGGCTACCGCCAAACTCTAAATCTAGGCCTTAGGTTTTCCGCTTTCCATATTACCCTTCTTAGGCATAGACAATCTCCCAGATTCATGTGTTCATATTTAATATGTTGTCTGAATATATATATTCATTTGAGTATCTTAAACTACATAAAAATTAGGCACAATTCCTTCATCTTAGATCTAGTTCCTCATGTGTTGTTTATCTGAGCCAACAGCCTTTTCAACTGAGAATGTGAATTAGGTCTCAGCAGGGACAATTTAACACTTGGATGAGGACAGCTGTATCCTCTGAGTAAATTTGTATATTCCCTTATTCTTGCAGACGGAGCGACTGGTTTTTTTAGATAAGGAAAAATTCTTTACCCAGGCCTCCTTTGAAATGGATAATTGGGACATTCTGGCTTGTGATCTGATAGGAACTTTAACTTCACACCTTAGGCAGGAAATCTTTGAAAGCAATTCCTTTGTTCTCAGATGTTCTGTTAATCAGGAAAAAGGGGGGTTGGTCTGTTATGGCTATAGCCCACACAATTCATGTCAAACTTGATATTAACTAAAATGGAATATCAAATCATGTGGTATATCTGTAGTTACTCACAGATACCCTGACAAGGTAAACACTCCATCTCAATAATCTATGATATTATACTGGCCAAACAAGCTCAAATTTATTTAAATAAAATAGTTTTTTTCTGGTACATTCATTTTCCAACTTTAAATATGGCTGATATTAAACGAAGCTTTTCTCTTATTACTAAAGCTGGCATCTCTATATTTAGGAAAGAATCTCATATAAAATTTGCCAATAATGCCTACTTTTCTCCTTGCACGCTCTCCAAAATATATCCTACAGGAAACTTTTTTTGCCCCAAATGTTTATTAGAGAAGGCAGACATTATTCACCTTTTTTGGTCATGCCCGAAAGTTTTCCAACTCTGGCAAAAAATTAGATACTGGCATAACCTATATTTTCGCGATAAATTTGTGTTCACCCCAGAATGTCCTTTTTTTCTTCCTATCTGATGGAGAGGCCAATAGACCTTAACATTATAAGACCCTTATCACTATTATTTTGGTAGTTAAGTATAGGATCTTAAATAATTGGAAAGTGCGTGCATTACCTGGATTTTCCGCTTTCATAGAACCTTACAACATCAGATTTCCTTTGAAATTATAAATATGAAATCCCTTTCAGAGGAACAAAAATGCAGGTTTCTTTACTAAATGGCTCCCAGTAATTAAACCCTATTCTCTTCCCATTCAAAAACAGATGTTAACCTCTGTAATAAACTCTTTCCAGGATCTTGTATTATTAGGTCAGTTCCCGGTACAGTGGATTTGTCCTGTTCGGGCCCCTGTTATATAACTTTGTCTGGGGACAGCGTATATTATGCTGGGTCTATAATACAATAGGGATATACTACATTTAGGTAAATGTTAGTTGGTCGTATCATGTATGTGTCTGCCTCCCCCCTTTTTTTCTTTCCTCTTTTTTTGCTTTTGACTAAATATCTGAAAAATCTCCATTCACCGATAAATGATGTTTTGTTTGTTAAATTACTGATCAGATGTTTGAAAGCTATATGTGTTAATTTTCTTGTGCTATTTAAACCATTGTGATAACTAATTTGTTAATGTAGACTAATTTAGTCTCTGTAAAGATCATGTAATATGGTTGATCTTATTTTTTTTATTTTCTTATTATATCCACAAATTTTCTCTTTTCTGTTTATATGATGTAATGGAATATAAATAACTATATATATATAAAAAAAAAATAATAATACAAAAAAATAAAAATAAAGCAAATTGCAAAGTTGTTTCTTTACACTTTAACTAAATATTTTATATACAAATCTCAACGTGTTTGCTGTCCCTTTCAAGGAACATACTACTAATGTTTATCCTATCATGTATATGAAAGAGCAACAGTTAAAGGGATATGAAACAGTACTGCTTTAGTAAAAACAAATATGTTAAATCAAAGTAAACATAAAAAAAAGAAATTTTGTTAACAAAAAACAAAACAAAAAAACACACCAAGCAATCTACTAATTTTCTTACAAAATGAGCACTTGGAAAAACTCAGTGTGGCCCCTGCCCTCAGGGAGATGATGAGTGGGCATGTTTAAACTTCAAGTGATGGTAAATTATTTTGTGCTATTCGATGTAACATTTAAAAATAATATTAGTTTTAATATAAAGTTTTATTCATGAAAATACACAAATCTAAAACTTACTGTAGTAATTTACATATAACCGCTTCTTTGCTACTGCACGCTCCGGCAGCCCCGACACTAAGACCTTTTTCCCCCCCTGACATTTTCGCCTTTGTCCAATAAAAATTGTGGCATTTTGGCATGTTTCAATATGTAAAAAAAAAACAGGATCTTTTGCGCATGCGTTACCAACGTCATACACAAAAGATCCTGTGGGGTTTTTTTACGGCAAAAAGTTAGGAAAAAATTTAAAATAAAGGTCTTAGTGTCGGGGAGGCCGGAGCATGCAGTAGCAAATAAGTGGTTATATGAAAATTACTACAGTAAGTTTTAAATTTGTGTATTTTCATGAATGAAACATTATGGCAAAAAATTAGATACTGGCATAACCTATATTTTCGCGATAAATTTGTGTTCACCCCAGAATGTCCTTTTTTTCTTCCTATCTGATGGAGAGGCCAATAGACCTTAACATTATAAGACCCTTATCACTATTATTTTGGTAGTTAAGTATAGGATCTTAAATAATTGGAAAGTGCGTGCATTACCCGGATTTTCCACTTTCATAGAACCTTACAACATCAGATTTCCTTTGAAATTATAAATATGAAATCCCTTTCAGAGGAACAAAAATGCAGGTTTCTTTACTAAATGGCTCCCAGTAATTAAACCCTATTCTCTTCCCATTCAAAAACAGATGTTAACCTCTGTAATAAACTCTTTCCAGGATCTTGTATTATTAGGTCAGTTCCCGGTACAGTGGATTTGTCCTGTTTGGGCCCCTGTTATATAACTTTGTCTGGGGACAGCGTATATTATGCTGGGTCTATAATACAATAGGGATATACTACATTTAGGTAAATGTTAGTTGGTCGTATCATGTATGTGTCTGCCTCCCCCCTTTTTTTCTTTCCTCTTTTTTTGCTTTTGACTAAATATCTGAAAAATCTCCATTCACCGATAAATGATGTTTTGTTTGTTAAATTACTGATCAGATGTTTGAAAGCTATATGTGTTAATTTTCTTGTGCTATTTAAACCATTGTGATAACTAATTTGTTAATGTAGACTAATTTAGTCTCTGTAAAGATCATGTAATATGTAATTTTTTTTTATTTTTTTATTATATCCACAAACAAATTTTCTCTTTTCTGTTTATATGATGTAATGGAATATAAATAACTATATATATATATATATATATATAAAAAAATAATAATAATACAAAAAAATAAAAATAAAGCAAATTGCAAAGTTGTTTCTTTACACTTTAACTAAATATTTTATATACAAATCTCAACGTGTTTGCTGTCCCTTTCAAGGAACATACTACTAATGTTTATCCTATCATGTATATGAAAGAGCAACAGTTAAAGGGATATGAAACAGTGCTGCTTTAGTAAAAACAAATATGTTAAATCAAAGTAAACATTAAAAAAAAGAGATTTTGTTAACAAAAAACAAAACTAAAAAACACACCAAGCAATCTACTAATTTTCTTACAAAATGAGCACTTGGAAAAACTCAGTGTGGCCCCTGCCCTCAGGGAGATGTTGAGTGGGCATGTTTAAACTTCAAGTGATGGTAAATTATTTTGTGCTATTCGATGTAACATTTAAAAATAATATTAGTTTTAATATAAAGTTTTATTCATGAAAATACACAAATCTAAAACTTACTGTAGTAATTTACATATAACCGCTTCTTTGCTACTGCACGCTCCGGCAGCCCCGACACTAAGACCTTTTTCCCCCCTGACATTTTCGCCTTTGTCCAATAAAAATTGTGGCATTTTGGTATGTTTCAATATGTAAAAAAAACAACAGGATCTTTTGTGCATGCGTTACCAACGTCATACACAAAAGATCCTGTGGGGTTTTTTTACAGCAAAAAGTTAGGAAAAAATTTAAAATAAAGGTCTTAGTGTCGGGGCGGCCGGAGCATGCAGTAGCAAATAAGTGGTTATATGAAAATTACTACAGTAAGTTTTAAATTTGTGTATTTTCATGAATGAAACATTATTTTTAAATGTTACATCGAATGGCGCAAAATACAAGTATTAAATTTACCATCACTTTAAGTTTCATTCTGCCTCTTCTGAGCATTCAGTCTAAAAAAATCTGCTGTTTTTTATTTGTAAACTATATTTATATATGTATATATATTTATATTATTATCATCATTTATTTGTATAGCGCCGCCAAATTCCGTAGCGCTGGGTACAGTTATAGGGGTATACAATGACAAAGATTTGTGATAAAATACAAAACATAACAAAATGAAACAAATCTAGTACAGGAGGAAGAGGGCCCTGCTCCAGAGAGCTCACAGTCTATAGGTTTAGGGTGCAGAGACATAAGGTTGGGGTAGCTTGTTACATCGGTTGTATTTGCAGCAGTGAGTCAGGCAGTTAATGTACATGTGTTAGTTTGGTTCAGATGAGGGATGGAGGAGAGATGGTAAGCCTCTCTGAATAGGTGGGTTTTCAAGGATTGTCTGAAGCTATACAAGGTTGGAGACAGTCTAATGGAGCGGGTAGAGAGTTCCAGAGGACAGGAGCAGCACGTGCAAAGTCTTGGAGGCGGGAGTGGGACGTAGAGATAACAGGAGTGGAGAGACGTAGGTCAGAGGTTGATCGAAGAGGACGGGATGGGGAATATTTCACGATGAGAGAAGAAATATAGTTGGGAGTTAGACTGTTGAGTGCTTTGTAGGTTAGGGCTAATACTTTAAATTGTATTCTGGAGTGTATGGGGAGCCAGTGTAGAGACTGGCAGAGCGGAGCAGCTGATGTAGATCGTCGACTTAGGTGAATGAGTCTAGCAGAAGCAATCATAATAGATTGGAGGGAAGGCCATTTAGGAGTAGATTGCAATAATCAATGCGTGACAAAATGAAGGAATGAATAAGTATTTTTGTAGTTTTTTGAGTAAGGAAGGGACGAATTCTGGAAATGTTGCGTAGGTGTGAACGGCAGGATTTGGTAAGCGCTTGTATATGTGGGTTGAATGTGAGTTCTGAGTCTAGTGTGACCCCAAGGCAGCGGACTTGGGGTGAGGTGTTGAGAATAGAGTCTCCAATATATATACAGACATCCCAACTCTCCCTGAAGTTCAGGGAGTCTCCCTGATTGTAATAGTGGCTCCCTGATGCCAGCAAATGGAATGCAATCTCCCTGAAACTCCAAGTACCATGATCTAATGAGGCCCAAATCCGGAAAAGTGTTTCTTTAAGGAATGCCTTTAGTTGTTGGGACGTTATAGAACCCTCAAAGCATGCATCAGTAACCAAAAAGCCACCACTGATTTTAATAAAATAAAACAAAAATACTACCAACAAGTGTACGATCACTGTAAAATAGGTTTGTTGTATGTGGTTGTGCAATAAAGCTACATTTTTTAATATGACTTTAGTGGGAAACTACTTTAATGATAAGTCTCTATCTTATTTAGGGTTTCAAGGTGTCCAATATATAACTGGGAGGGGGTGGCAGCACAGTAGCGGTTGAAGCCATCTCCCTGAAATTAATTTTTGCAGGTTGGGATGTCAGTATATATATATATAAGTATATATATATATATATATAATATACGGATTGTGTTGTATGTGTGTATTAGATCACTATAGCAATACATTTTTTAATTGCCAACCAACATTTTAAAAATGTGATATATTTGAGGCTGTGAGAAGCCACGCCCCAGACCACACCCCAAGCCACACCCTATCCACCCCCATTTAAAAAGTGTCCAGGAATCTTCTGAGCAATTTGGGCAAAAGGTGGCAACCCTACCCTGGCTGCTAGGCATGTTGTGTGCAGACTCAAGCCTCCTTCAAATATGTCAAATAGTTGGGAGTTTTGGCTATTAAAAAACAATTGCAGTAAAAAGGATGCTTTAAAACGCTGGCTATCCGATTGACATTCAATAGCAACACAATATATATGTCTTGTAATTACATGCTGTTGCCGTTTACCATCTATAACCGAAAGGGGTTTATAAGATTTGTATCTTATAGTTGACAGCTTCATGTTAACAGCCATGTGATGACCGTCTGATATGCAAATGATTGTCACATTGATTTTTTTCCCCACGCAAAAGTTGGCATCACCTAAACATTGTACGTCTCTCACCCTTTTGCAAATAAAATGAACCTTTGTTTCATTATTTACTTTACTACGCCAATTAAAACATTTGCTGCTTAAAACTTTGTTAATAAAGTTATAAAAAAAATAATAAACTCATGAGCAAGACACGTTCTCTCCTCGGATAAGAAAAAAAAAATACGACTGCACTACTAAAAAATGGAGAGGTTCGCAGGTCACGTGGCACAGTCCTGTAGCTGCGAATGGTTACGGAGTATACGGACACACCCATTGTGTAGGAAGCAGATGGTGGGTTCCCGGGTGTGGGCAGCGCTTCCGGTCTCGCTGCTTTAGTCACTTAGGAAGCGTGACCAGTGTGGGTCGTGCTTAGTATAAGTCGTCATACCAATTCTTATCCCTTACCGTTTGTTCTTGAGTACTGCGACATGGCCGAGCCCAAAGAGAGGAGCTTGGACGATTTCTTCGCAAAGAGGGATAAGAAAAAGAAGAAAGACAAGAGCAGCGCCTCCGGAAGCCGGGCAGCAGCAACAGCTACAGCTAGGCCACCAGACAGCAGCTCAGCGTCAGTATCCGGGGCAGGGAAAGGTGTCAAGAAGGAGAAGTCTGCGAAGAATGATTCACAGGACACGCAACAAGAGCGGGTGAGACTCCCAAATACAAGCGTAAGCGGTGGGGGGTAAAAGCTTTTGCGAGTTGAAAGCCATGTGACCTTAATGTAAATCACACGTGGCCTGTATGTCACACGTGTGGAAGTTTAAAGTAAGGGACATAGGGCTGACACGTAAGACTACAGAGAGGGAATGGAACTCTCGGTTAGGATCATTAATATATATGTGTCTCTCCATAGTGCTTTATGTCCTTTAAGTATTATTCATGAGGGTATTTGTATGGTCAGCACAGTTAGCTCACGATTAAAGGAAGAGTTATGTATATCCCACTCATTATAGTAGCCTGTACCGCATATATGTGTGTGTATGTATGTATGTGTATATATATATATATTTACAAATTGTGATGGTCATGCTGTTATCTAGGTACTAAGTGTCAATGTCATTTTAAAAAGGGAGTTAATTGTGTGTGTGTACACATGCAAAATATAAATTATTTTTAGAGCTAGGTCGGTCTCCTCTTATCGGTCTGCTTTATGTATTTGTATTTTTATTTACCCTGACTCTGCATAGTTACATACCCCTTACCAGTGTTCTAGTGACACAGCAATTTATACATTTTTCTTAATTTTCCAGACAAGACTATTTTTTATAATTTATCTGTTCATTCAAAGACAGGAATCTACATATACTTTTATGCACAATGTGCTATATAATACATATTGTTTCTTTGCACTTGATAAAAAATGTTCACACTCTATATTAGCACTTTACACTGTCAAAATTTAAACTTTCATTATCCAGATAGAGCAATCAATTTCAAACAACTTTTCAATTTACTTCCATTAAAGGGACATAATACTCATATGCTAAATCACTTGAAACTGATGCAGTATAACTGTAAAAAGCTGACAGGAAAATATCACCTGAGCATCTCTATGTAAAAAAGGAAGATATTTTACCTCACAATCTCCTCAGCAGAGTAAGTTCTGTGTAAAAAGTTATACTTCACCTGCTCCCAGCTACAGGTAAAAAAAAATAATGAAGAAATGAACAGCAGCCAATCAGCATCAGCAGTGCTGAGGTCATGAACTTTTACTGTGATCTCATGAGATTTGACTTGACTCTCATGAGATTTCATTGTAAACTTCCTTTACCTGATTGGTGAAATAATATGAGAGTGCACGAGGCTCATCCCTTCAGCTGTCCTAGGACAGACATACTAATATGCTGCTTAGAAATCCTTTACAATGGGATGTGGCTACTGAGGAACTTTTGAGGTAAAATATCTTTCTTTTTTACATAGAGATGTTTAGGAGATATTTTCTAGTCGGCTTTTTACAGCTATGCTGCATCACTTTCAAGTGTTTAAACATTTGGGTATTATGGCCCTTTAAAGGACCAGTCAATACAGTAGATTTGCATAATCAACAAATGCATGATAAGAAGACAATGCAATAGCACTTAGTCTGAACTTCAAATGAGTAGTAGATTTTTGTTAAATAAATTGCAAAGTTATGGCTATTTCCACTCCCCCTGTATCATGTGACAGCCATCAGCCAATCACAAATGCATATACGTATATGCAGTGAATTCTTGCACATGCTCAGTAGGAGTTGGTGACTCAAAGTGTAAATATAAAAAGACTGTGCACATTTTGTTAATTGAAGTAAATTGGAAAGTTGTTTACAATTGCATGATCTATCTGAATCATGAAGTTTAATTTTGACTTCTGTCCCTTTAACAAAATGTGCACAGTCTTTTTATATTTACACTTTGTCACCAGCTCCTACTGATGTGCTAGAATTCACAGAATATATGTATTTGTGATTAGCTGACGACTGTCACATGATACAGGAGTGGAAATGGACATAACTTTTACACTTGCAAGAAAAAAAAATCAAATTTTTATTTCAGACTTGGTGCTATTGCCTTTTTATAATGCATTTGTTGATTATGCAAATCTACTGTATTTACTGGTCCTTTAACAGCAAAATATTTAGGAGCCTTGATATGTCGTCTAACATTCTGCTATATGGCTCTTTGAAAAAAGTTGGATATTAAACTGCTGGGCATAACTACAAAATAATGATTTTACTCACTGTGTCATTGTTCTTCATCCTGCCCTTGCAGCACTCTTCAAAGCTGTTCTACATACTGAACATCTCTGCTTGGGTTTTTTTTGCACCCTGTGACATAAGTGGTGCACATTCACCAATAGTACTAAAGTTGCTTGCTTGTTTGGCAGGTCTATTGTGTATGATACAGATCAGGAGCTTTATATCTTATGAGGATCCCACATTGTATTATGCACAATCCAGTTGATGCCTGCTATCTGAGATGTAAAGTCCACAATTGTATCCAGCACACAAGTAGCTAAATGTGTGCATGCCAATGGTTACTGCATCCCTTAAAGATAGACACAACCCCCATCTTGCATGATAAAGGGTATGTAACCCGAAACGTAGTCTTCATTTCTGTACCTGCTACTACAAGATGGACTAAAAGTGAATTTCCAAGTTTATGGTGGTGTTGCTATCTGAGATGTACAATACAAATATTTATTTTATATTCAGACATGCATTGCTACCAGGGGCATGGGGGGATTTAATGGAGCAGTTGACTCAGCTGCTTGCCCTTCATGTCATCACTTGGCAAAAAGGTATGTCTGGGCTTGCTTTATTTCTTTTTCCTTTTTCTTCCTCCATATTTTCTTTTTGCTCTTTCCTTTGCCTTGGCTGTGGAGGAAAGTGATACAACTGAGTGGGAACACCTCTTGATGTATGCCTTATCTTTTCTTATGACACAACCCTTACCTGGCTTTCTTCATACCGACCCCAGTAGCAGATGTACTATGGCTCCTTCCTTGCCTTACTACTTTGTGATTATTGCACTAGGCAGCAACTTCTTTCTCTTACTCACAAGGGCAGGGCAAAATAAATTCACGGGGGCATGACTCCTCACTTTCTGTATTCTTCTACTTGTATTCATAGATAAAACCATTCTGTCTCCTGAAAAATAGTATGACTGGCTTCTTTTATTTAAAGTTCACTGCCTCATTTTGAAGCTTGTGGATTAAAGGGACAATCAACACCAGAATTTGTTTTTAAAAAAAATAGATAATCCCTTTATTACCCATTCTCCAGTTTTGCATAACAAACACTGTTATATTAATATACTTTTTACCCCTGTGATTAACTTGTATCTATGCATCTTATGACAGCCCCCTGATCACATGACATTTTATCTATTGACTTGCATTTTAGCCAATAAGTGCAGTGTCTGCGACAAGCCACGGGCGTGATCACAATGTCATCTATATGGCTCACATGAACTAGCTCTCCCCTGTTGTGAAAAGCAAATAAAAAAAGCATGTGATAAGAGACAGCCTTCAAGGGCTTAGAAATTATCATATCAGCCTTCCTAGGTTTAGCTTTCAACTAAGAATACCAAGAGAACAAAGCCAAATTGGTGATGAAAGTACATTGGAAAGTTGTTAATTGCATGCTCTATTTGAAACATACGTTTTTTTTGGACTTGACTGTCCCTTTAAGTTACTGGCCACTGGTTTAATTATTTTACACGAGTCTGCTGCATAATATTTATTCACCATTATCTTAACCATGAGCCTCTGCAGAAATGTTTCCAGATGGGGGGGGGAATAAGCTGCCCTACGCATAATTAGTGGAAACATGTGAAGCAGACAGTTGCTTGTTGTACACATGAGCTGCTCATAATTTAACATGGTAGCTCTTTGGTGTCAAGAGTGACTGAAGTGAGTGCTTACATATGACAGGGCTTGAGAAATTAAATTAGAAAACTAGGGCTTCAATATGGTTACCATTTATTTTATATATGTGTATATGTGTGTATGTATATATGCGTGTGTGTGTGTATATGTATATATATATATATATATATGTATATATATATATATATATATATATATATATATATATATATATATATATATATATGTCTGTCTCTCTTGCGAACACACACAGCTAGATTAAAAACAAAATGGAAGAGTTAGAGTTTAGCCAAATGGTTATATGCCCAGGGCCACATCAAAGTCCCTTCTTTCTTGGGTCTCTTGTCTACAACCACATAATACATGCTTTTAATCAGACACACAGATACATACAGTGTACACGCACACATACTGCCCCATCGGGCGAGTAAATGACAAACCTTACCAGCTCGCAAGAAAATTGAATCGGCCGTGCGTGTCGGCATGTAGTGTGTGTACATATCTCATAAAAAAAAAAGTAGTGTGTTAATATAATCTCATAAAGAATTGTCAGTAAGTTTGGAAAATATCTAATACAAAACTGAGCAGCATTAAAAAAAATAAATCAGCTGTTCTTATGCTCACAAAAATAAAGTGCATTTGCACAGGGCCGGACTGAGACCGAAAATAGGGCCAGGAATATTAAGGCAGAGCAGCCAACTCCCCTTACCCCATTATTTAACCATACACTATATAAATTACAAGTATAATGTATATAATTTGACTATAGACATGTACAT